>NC_079350.1:1620487-2349237 GCF_029582105.1 Oenanthe melanoleuca
TGTTTGTGCATCACTGATGGCATTAATTGAATGTCTCTTCACTTATGGTGTCTGTGTCTCAGAAGTCACAGTGCAGGGCAGGTGTGATAAAAGTGCAGAAAGCAAATAGTAATTAACTGGCAATTAATGTTTTTACGGAGCTCAGGAGGTTGCTTGATTTTGGCCTGAGAGTATCTGAGGTAGTGTTGGGTTCTGGAGTCTGTCTGTGAAAATCACACCAAAAGCCAGTGTCCTGAAGTCAGAAGAATTCTGAATAGAAATTGAGAAATAATTGGGTTCAACTGTGATGAAGTGTGTCCAAGCCACTTTCTAAACCATTTCAGTTTTCTGTCATGAAAAATTTGGATTGATATTGGAAGTTTGCTAAACACAGTTTGATCTTACTACTGATGATTCAGTGTGTGCAGATATTACTGGCTAAAATTGTGTGGCCTTTGTTATACAAGAGGTCAGACCAGATGATCATAAAGGTCCCTTCTGGTCTTAAAAATCTGTGAATATATGAATAATTTAAAACCTGTCCTGCAAACCCTTATTCATTGAGGTGGTGATGTTAAAATCCTGTGGGACTGCTTGTGTGAGTAAAGGTTGTGGGATCAGGCCTAGAGTGAGTAATCACTATAACTTTTGTTTAAATTTATTGATAAAAGTATAAAATATTCACTGCAGATAAAGCTGGGTTTTTCTTTAAATGAGGAGACACTCACTGGTATTCACCCTCTCAAATCTTCATGTGTGTCTGCACAGCAGCATGGAGCTGCTGGCACATTGTAGGGACAAGCTGGACATGACCCATGTTAAACCAGGCAAGTCCAAAGTTCTTTGCTTTGCACTTAGAAAACTTCAGAATCTGAGTTGGTCGTCTTTGCTCATATCAGCTGTCCTTTCTTCAAGTAAAAACCACTTTCCAGGGCTAGTGAATGTTTTTATAGCTCTCAGGTTTTGGCCACAATTCTCTCTAATGTGTTTTCATATTTGAAAATCTGAAAATTGTAGAAATGCTGATAAATTTGAAAAGCTTTATCCTCTTATAACCTTCAGTTGTCTGAGGTGATCACTGACTCCATCTCATCTCTGCAAAATATGTTAGAAAAGTTCTTGCCCTGTGGGCAGGAGTGTCCTCATCTTACTCATCATTTTAATCTTTGTTCTTTAGGGAATTCTCAAACCAGTGCGATGGGAATACGAGCCCGAGAAGCAGGGCCTTGGGAAGTTTCAAAGTTGGTCAGCTGTTGCCCCCTTTGGGATGGTTGTTTAGTTTTGTTACACTTCCTCTCTGCAACAGGCAGCTATTACCTGCATGAGGGAGGTGTTAAGTAACTTGTAGAAGCAGCTTCAAACAGCAGCAGAGGGGAGCATCTTGGGCACAGCATTTGGACACCTGTGAGAAGGTGAATGCAGGGGTTGTGCCTGGTGTTTGATAGCAGCTGCTGGTGTTTGATAACACTGTGTGACAGCTGTGTGGAGATTTCATCTCCAGGTAACAGTTCTCCAAGTGTTGTTCTGTTCTCTTCTAAGTTCACTGGCACTGATGGGGCTGGTTTCCTCAGTACTTGTTGGGAACTTGGTGTTTGCTCCGTTGTTGGTTTGCATTCCCAGTCCATAGCGTATTTCTGCTGAGGGTGTCACTGATGGGGATTTATGAAATGACAAAGGGAATTCAGGATTCTCTTTGGTAACAAGTGCAGGAAGAAATTGAAGTCTAATACTAATGTCTCACAGTTTTTAATCCTTTGAGTTTCCATAAAAGGCCTTTTCAGTGAAACTCCCTGAGTTTTACAGTGAGAGATGGTGGAATTACTGTTATATGGAAATGGCAGAAATGTGATTCTGGAGACCTCCTGTGCACAGAGGCAGAGATTGGTGACCAATCCTTACCTCATCCCTTTAAACACAAAATTCTGCTCTTAGCTTTAAAGTGTTCGAACATTGCAAGTTTCTGCACATCCTTCTTCTTGAGCAAGAGATGGGAGTTGATTTTTAATGATATTTACTATTTGTTGAACTAAATTGTTTGTTTCTCTTTTTTTTTTTTTTTTTTTTTTTTTTTTTTTTTTTTGCTGGTTGTTTGTTGATAACATCCTAGGGATTAATTTTTCCTTTAATTCAGTTTCCCATCTGTTGTGCCTGAATGTGGCAGTAGTGTATATGAAAATTTGCACCCAGCTAGAAGAGATTACAATCTTTAAAGAAGTCAAAACTGTGGGTTTTTTTTCCTACCTTATGAAAAATGAATCTCCTTTTGGTATTGAACTACAGTGCAGATTTGTAAAGGTGTATCATAGTGACATGGGGAAGATTTGATTTTAGGTTTTAATTTTGGTTTGGAGCTCTGGCCCTTCTCTTTTAACATATTATATTAGTGAGAATGAGTTCCTGTGGTTTGCATTATCTGACTACAGCACGGATCAAATCTGGTTGTGTGTATGACTGAAAATGTAATTGGAACAGTGCTGTCACAATAGTCTCCTGTGCTGATAAAGTTTGTATTTAACAAACAGAGCTCTTTTTTGGTGCTGTAGCAGGCAGTGCTTCCCAGTATTTCCTTGACTGTATTTTGGGGAGGCTGCTCAGTGGTGATTAGCAAAGCCTGATCCTGCCCAGTTATGTAAACAGAGCATTTCTTTCGTGCACGTCTTCTTAACACTCTGCTGCAGACCTTTATTGGTACTTCTTCAATAATTTGTTTAAACTATGCAGTACAGATTCCTTATTTTAGCACTAACACTTACAAAGGCTTCTTTTAGCAGCCTTTAATTTCGTACTTATGTATGTGACATAGCCTGTGGCTGTGATCTCTGCTGTGAATCTGCAGTTGTTTTGGGATGAAAGCAGAAGGCAGCTGGAAACTCAGTAGCTACATCTAGCTGTCTACCAAGAGAAGGCCTTGATTTCAAGTTTATCTAAACAAGCTCGACTAATCCCAACTATCTGGGGGGATCCACTGTCAAAACAAGCAGCATGGCCCTAAGGCAAACACAACCATACAGAAATGAAGGCTGGGACTTCCAATACTCCGATGACTGCATACTGGAGGCTTTTTTTCCTGAAAAGAGAGTAAGAGAGGTACAATTTGCATAATGCCTTTTCATCAGGAACTTTTGGAAAGCTGACAGAGGTCCAGCTTATAGGGCTGTAGCCACAATACAGAGTCTATAGGAGAATCCTTGAATGACCTGACCATATTGAAAGAAAAAATGAAAGCATCGAAGTATAGCCAAGTGAGTGTGGAAAAGAGGGCTGGTGCATTGTCTAACATCTGCTCTACTTCTCGTTAGTTTTGTTCTTCGGTATTCTATGTGGACTTTGGAGAAACCTAAGACAGCCTAACATGAATCCTATAATCTTCCTTCTGAATATTTATGTAGTGTGCCAGCCTCTAAGCTGTCCTTTGCATCTTCCTACTTCCCCCTCATTTTCATGCTCTCAAATGAGGCCAACATTTCAAAAGCTAAATAAATGTTTGTGAATGTTTATAAAAGATTTGCATAAATTTGCCCTTGTTTGACAAAGATCACTTTTTTCTTATGCCAGTTCTGAAATATTTTAAAGGTTTCAGTGCTTGTCTTGACAACAAAGTCCTGCCTCAGAGAACAATGATTGCTGATTAAGTGGGTATGTGCTCGGAGCTGAATAGAGTGATGGAGACGCTGGCTGAAAGGGCCACTCATCTTAAGCCAGAATTATAATATTTAACAAATGCTAACCCAAGGATAGATTTAAAGCTTTAGTTTTGGTGCAATGTACCTGTGCAACTGACTTATGGGCCGAGCAGGATGTGATTATCTTTTCACAGCTAGTAGTTCTCACCTTGTTTCTGCAAAATCTGCAAGTGAAAATACTCCTTGGTTTTAGTCATTAAATGTTTAAAATACATTTAATTGAATCAGTGTTCCAGCTCTCTGCTATTGATACTTCTTGCCTTTACCAATTAATCACTGTTTATGCACATAATTGAACCTGATTTTTTTTTTATGCCTGTTAGTATAATTTTTCAATTCTTTGTGATTTAAGACTGGAACAATTATTCAGAAGTACAACAGTAGCTGTAGATTTTTTTTTTTTTAGCTGAAATCTATTTCTCTTAGAATGAAACTAAATCTCTTTTTTTACTGAAGGGGTTTTAAAGACATTTGTTGAGGAGATCTCTTTGAAAAACTGCTTATATATTTAGTTCAGCTTTACTTTCAGATTTTTTTTCTACTGGAGAAAAGTAATAGTCGTTCCTGTTCTTTTGTTCTATGAGTTGAGAAGTTGAAGTTGTCATTAAGGCAAAAACTAGAGCTACTTCTCTGACACAGTTTTTATCACATCTGCTAGGCCTGTGTCCCAGGAGGAGCTGAGCAGAGCCCAGAATTCAGCACAGGCCCATTATCTGCAGGTTTTGCGTGTGTTGTAAAAGGAGTGAGACCTCAGGGAGGCTTGGAGCCTCCTCCCGTGTAATGTCCAAATCAGATTTGAAGGACTGGTGGCAGGAAAGCTTTGGCCTTGGGGTGTGAATTCTAAGAAACAGAGTCACAATTAGGTTTAAAAAATTCAGGGATTTTGAGCTTTATCTTGAAATATGTTTTTAGTAATGCAAGGAGAAAAGTTGCCCATCTGTGCACATATTTTGTACGTTTAAAATATTTAAATGCTAGCAGGCCTCAATATGCTTAGGAAATGTTATTTATCTTCTGCTCTTCCTGTTTCCGGGATTGTGGATATGCGTGCTGGGGTTTTTTGTGTATTTGTTTTTTTAAAACAGCATTTTCCTGAGAACAATCAGTTGCCTTCAATGAAATTATGTTATTTTGTATGGCCCTGTTCCCCTGCTGACCCTCAGACAGAGGCAGGCGACTTTGGGAGAAAAATCCTCCCCTAATTCAAGCTTTAGAATTGCTCAGAAAGAGCTGATGGATTTCTGGAACACAGAACAAATGGATAATCTAGTGCTATAAAGTTATATTGGAATAGCAGTAGAATTAGAAAAGTAGAGATAAAACTAAATTAAATCAATTTAAAGTCATTATGTTAAGCAAATTATGTCCAGATTTTTTTGGGCATAGAACATTCTTTTGAAGAACTGATGAAAATAATTTCTTAAAATATTCAGTAGATTGCAAAATTCAGTAATGCTCAGTACTGATATAAGGCATAAAAAGATTTTATTGCAAAATCAAAGCAATATGAAATTTGACATAAATATTTTAAACAAGCAGTGAGTTTTAAAAAGAATCTCTGCTGTGCCAGTTTTCTCCAAACTAGAAGAACCTTTAGAATTTAGAGAAATTTTGAATTTAAGGTTAATGTTTGCCTTTTTGAATTCTTAAACATGTTGTTCCCTTGCAGCAGATTATTTAACTAATGGTTGGCTTAAAATTATCCAAATAGATGAATTAAATGTAAGAGCAGTTTACAATTCTGTGGATATAGGAGAGATTAATGGACAACCCAAATTTAATTGGACAATATTTTGCTTCAGTTAATCTCTTAGCACTTTTTAATGCTATAATAGCATTTCTGCAGTGTTTAAATTTGCTCCTGCTCCTGAGGAGCAATAAAGTCCCCAGTAGCTGCTCACTGGTCAGGTGGGCATGCTGTTCCCTGTGCTCACATACTCTGAGCCATCAACCTGGCTGCATTTCTCCTCTAGGCCCTCCCTGTTCTCCACTTTCTCTTCCATCCCTCCCCAGTCTGCTGATGTCCTTGGCAGTCTCTTGGTCCTCCTCCATGGCATGGTTTGCTGGGTTCAGATGCCCTTTCAGGCTGGGTAGGATGAGAAGTGTTGGTATTCCCTACCTCTCTGTGTAGTTTCATTTGCAGCAGCCTCAGGTGTAAAGGCAAAGAAATGAAAGAGCAATCCACCTTTTTCATCAGAGTCATCTCTTCTTCATGGAAAACTCCTCTCATGGGCCATGCTGTGTTCTCTTGTTACATACACTTGTGGGGTTTGGGGTTCCTTCCTTTCCCCCTCCCCTCCAAGATCCACAGCTAAAGGTCCAATCTTTACTCTGGGTGGTCCTTCCAATTTCATCTAGATTTTCTCAGGATTTCCATTACAGGTTCCCAACCTGTTGGTCTGTGTGGTGTGTTGTTTCCCTGCTCTGATTCATTCCTTTGTAAGTATCATACCTTAATCATTCAGCATTTTTCACAGATCTTCCAGTATTTTAATTTATTTTCTGTCCTACTTCTCCCTACACTTTGTGTTCCCCTTTGCATCTCTGGTGTCTTGTGCATCTTTCTAGGAGCAGAGACTTTTCAGCAGACCCTTCTCTAGCCCAGCCATTTGCACATCATTTATCAGTGCAGTTTTATTTAATTGCAGCTGCACGTGGGATATTTGTTAGTGATGTTCATTTGAGCAGAAGTGAAGCAGCCCACTGTATTTAAGAGAATCTGAAGTTGTGCTGCTGATTTGGAAGCAGGAGCATACGGTGAAGGGTTTAAAAATAAAAAAGACTTCAGCTACAGCTTGCCTATTAAATTCACAAGTGAATGTGCACATTTTTTCAGCATTGTTGGGCTTGCTTTGCTGTTTGGTTGCAACAGAGAGATGGTTTGGGACACGAGCCCGGTGTGTATTGTGTGTATTTCCCAGCCTGGCTTTCCAAGTGTGTCCTGGTGTGTAGGAAAGCCTTGCAGAGCCTGCCTCACCTTCAGAGGTGCTGTGACACAAAAGGGCTGAGCGGATGAGCACAGTCTTCCTGCCTCATTTATTTTGAAAACTTTGCTACTGAAACCAAACTTAATCAATGAGCTCTGTGTTGTCTCCGATAAGTTATGTACTGGCTTTATTGATTGGAAAGGATTTTAGAAAACCCTTGTGGGGTTTATAATGTCAGCAGTGTTTTGATTATGAAAGGAGCTGGAACCTTGGGACAGGGAGCCAGGTGGTGCCTGTGCCGCAGCCCCCGGTGCCGCGGCTGCGCCGCATCTCCCGGGACACAGTTCATGCCCTGCACTTTAGCTCTGCTGCCTGGCTGCTGGAGATGCACTTTTTGCTCATTAAAATGTTAAAAATCAAACTGCATGTAAAAAGATTTGTGGAAATATAAACTTGGGGCTTGATCCAGAAAACCGGCGTCTGGTCCCCTGGAGACCCTGGCGGCAGCTCCCGGGTAATTTCCGTTGATCAGCTGCCTGTCCTGGATTGCTGGGGGGGTTCTGCTCTTCTTTTAGGGGCTTTTGCTTTACAGGCATTTATGCAGGTTTTTCTTTAGGAAAATAGCCATGAGGGAATAAAACAAGAAAGCAGACTATTGATACTTCCTCTGTGCTTAATGTTGGGTAAAAAAAAAAAAAAAAAAAAAAATTAGAAGATGTTGACATGGCGTGACTCTAGGTTTGGTTTTGTTTTATTTTGTCTGAAATCATAAAGAAATGAAGAATTTTCTAGGTCATAAGTAATAACCCACCTATAAAGTTTGGGAAGGACATTGTGTATGAATGATGTAGGTATTGCTTATCTTTCAAACTAAGGAGTATTTAAAGAATTTTAAAAAAGCAGCATTATATTTAGAGTAACGAGTTTGCAACTTGAGCAAAAATGGGATACTTCTCCAATAACTGTTTTTCTTACATGTAAAAGATCAGCAGTTTTGCTAATTAAAAACTAATTCTACATATGGTATTTATATTCTTTTATTAGTTACCATTGAAAAATAAGTCTGCAGTTAACCTGTGCTAGTTTTTTTGGTTGTGAATTGAGCCAGATAAGAATTGGTGTATAATGAGTGGCAAATTATGTCCAATGACATTGCAAAAGCCAGATAGTAATACCACTGTAAAATCTTTCTTTAAAAGAGAAGGCAATTTAGAGCCTGTTTACATGAACGTTTCCTTTGCTGCATTTAGGAAGCTGTAAATATCAAGGAGCAAGTGCAGAGTAAGTTCTGAGTAATGCACTTGTCCAGTGACATAATGCTGATGAGATGCTGAATGTTTTATTGTTTTATTATGGGAATGCTTTTACTTGCAGTTACAGGAATTATTCTAGTCATCAAAATAATGGAGAGAATATATTCTGCCATTTTGAGGTGACTGATAGCTTTGTCTTCTAACACTTTTATTTCAGAGTTGTATGTATCTATATGATTCTGTTTCTGAAAAAATAGATAGTCATTATTTTGATGTCAATGTGTATTAATAAAGCCAATAAAGTTACAGGCAGTTTGTATTCCTAATATTATAATTTCATAATTTTAGAATTAATTTGTGGGACTTTTTGTTTGTTTGGCATGGTTTTTTTTTGACATTTTACACTGTAAGATTTCAGTTGTGGCAAAGCACCACTGTGTAATAGTTAAAATTTGTCCAGATGCAGTTTTTGTGCCTGAGCAATTGGAGTTGTTCAGCTTGTGAAAGTCAGTGAGATTCTGCACCAAGGGGAACCCAATCATATTAATGAGACCTTTACTAGCAAGGCATTATTTTGTATCAAAATAGAGATTTCTGCTGAGTTTTCTCTGCAATCTACATAGCTCCTTTCCAAGTTTCCTGCTGCAATTCAAAGGAGGAGACGTCTTTGCTCTACATGGCATTCTTCAATAGATCCCTTCTTGTTCTTTAAAAACAGGAGGTTGTTAAATAATCTATCAATAAACTGTCAAGAAGTCAAAGTTTCCATATCTGTTTTTGCCTGAAATCCTCAGAACTTGCCACATTTTAGTTGTCAAGAAACCTCCAAAGAAGAGTGTGAGCAGTTGAGCCTGAAACCACAGCTCAGGATGGGCTGTGCTTGTTTGAATTATGCAGGAGGAACATGTTCCTGCAAGGGAGTCAATATGTTTTGTGCTTCACTGGAGAGGTTATTAGATTGATGGAGTTTATTTGGGAATGATGGCATTTGGCTTAGAAATAAATGAAGCGAGAAGCATCTATTTAGTTATTGATGATAATTTATTGCTATTGGTCACAAAGATGTTGATTTTGTCAGAGGGTTTGTTGTTTGTTCAGGGTTTTGAAAGCAGAAATAGAATTTACACTTCAGGACCTGAAATATTGAAGTGAAGGAGAATGAGCAATGAATTGGCTGTAGGAAAGATCTGCAAACTGAGAGAACTCTATGGTGTTTTGTGGGCTACAGAATTCAAATTTTGAAGATCTAATGGTTTGCTTTTGTCTATGAACACAAGTATTTTGGGACTAATATGTTTCTGGTTTTGCTTCTTTAGTGACTGTATTTGTTTAATGTTGTAAAGTTGAAAATTATTAATTTATCTGCTGATCATGTTTTCACTTTTCACATTGATCCTTTTCTTTGCTTTCATGCTTAAACACTTTTCTGTTTGTGGTGCTGTTTTGCAACTTCTAGAAAATGGTGTGTAGGTTAAACAACCCGTATCAATTTTAATACACATTATTTAATCAGTCTTTTAACTGTGAGATTTCCTTTCTAGTAGCAGTAGGCAACATTAAACATTCCTGCTATGAGACCTATTGGCTTCATCTTTTGTTATTTATCTTGCTGATGTTGAGAAGTGTTCTCTAATCCCCCAGACCTCTGTTCCTAGGTAACAGCAGAAGCTGTGCCAGCAGAGCAGCCCTGCCAGGCCAGGCCCATGTGGTTTGGTGTTATTCACTCCCATCCATATGGTCAGGGCAGGGACTGTCCCCAGAGAGGTGTTAACACTCAACAACCCAACCTCCTCCTCCTCTTTGGAGAATTGCTAGATGGCTCCTGCTGCCTGCCCATGTGTGAATCTTGATTAATTTTTCATTTTTAATGAAGTTTGATCATGTTTATTATTTCACATGATTGACTGCCTGGTACTACTTCTATGTAATTGATAAAGCCCATATTTCTTCATCTGTCTCTTGTTTCTTCAGGGCAAAGTTGTGAAATTGTGTGATGTGGTTAATATTAGATTTATTGGTCCCCATAGATGTATAAATTATCTCTTTTTTTTTTTTCTCTCTCTCTACAGGAAGTTCTACAGACTCTGACCAAGTTTTGTTTCCCCTTCTATGTGGACAGGTATTGTTAGCTTTTCAAACTTTACAAGAAAATAAGCTTGTCAATAAAACCCCTGTAGAAAATAAAAACCATACCATTCATAGTGTTCTGTCTGTGTGACTGGGACTTAAAGCACCTGAGTGCAAATTATAGTCTCAGAATCACTTTTTCCTGGGGTTTTTATGGGCACCATGAAACAAGAAGAAGTTTTAAAAGTTGGAGTTGTTTGTTGGCAGGACTGTGAGGGTGTTTTGTTTTACTTCTGCACAATGCTTGGATGGAAAATGCTTGGGTTGGAATTGTCAAATATACATATGAATATCAAAGCTTTGTTTGCTTGTGCATTTTATTTCCTAATTGCCAACATTTGGGTGGAACAATTAATGAAATGCTTTACATGCAAAGGCTTCTTGATTTTTGGAATGCTGGTGCTTTATTTGACAGCTACTTAATGTGATTTCTGATTTTGGGGGGGAAATTGTAAAGTGAATGTGAGAAAGTCTGAGAATATTAACTTCCTGTAATTTAGGACACTGTAAAACTTTTTTAGTTTGCGTTTACTGTGAATTATTCTTGATGATTTGATGAAAAGAACAACAATTGAAATTTTGAAAGGCTGCACCAGTGCTCATCTCATCTCTGAGCATCTCTTAATTGGTCAGAATGACTTCTCTTCATCAGAGACACAAAATGGTTTGGGTTGAGGGAATTCACCTTTACTGTGATTAAACTGCTGCAAGTCTTTTTCTCATTTTAGAATTTGGAATCCCAGTTTTACTGCTCATACTTTTCAGTTCCTAAGGGGTGGAAGCAGAGAAATACTCATACATTTTTCTCATGTATTTGTTTCTACTAGAAATATTTATGCTTTCTGTGTGTAGATTTATTGTACCTAGGGGTTTTGTTTGTTTTGTTGTTTTTGGTTTTCCTCAGCAATATAGCATTTTGAAAGATAGAACACTGAAAACCCATATGGGGTGCAAATGAGAACATAATGAAAAGTGATTCCCGTTTCTGGATCCACTTGTTTGTCTGAATATCACAGACTGTCACTGAAAGACTGCAAGCCAGCCAATTTGAGCATAAAGGAGACATTGTCACCCAGAACATACTTAATAATTTCAGATGGAGAATGGACTTCCCACACTGCAGGAGGCAGAGCACAGCCTGGCCTGAAGCTGTGGCAGCTGAAGGAGGTGCTTATGCTCCTTCTCCTCTGCCTGGTGGTGGCTCTGAAGGTTCTGGCTCTCAGGGGCACAGACACTCCATTCTTTTGACTTTGGTTCTGTTCTGGTGTTGTGGCCACTGGTCAGGACCCCAGGGACTGCTTGGCTGTTCCTTCAGGCAATGGACAGGAGGTTTCTGCTGCTGTGTTGGTGGAATGAGGCCGAGGCTCTTCCCCAGCTGCAGGAGTGCAGAGCTGCTCCTTGGTCCTGCTCCCTGCCAGGATTGTGTTGGTCAGGTGTGGGTTCTGGGGGGATTTTATGGAAATCCTCCTCTATCCCTAACTTCTATCTGCCCCATTAGAGATGAGATTTTTTGCTGCTTCCATCCTGTGAGGCTCTAAATAGACCTTCAGCCCATTTGAAAGCAGAGCTGTGAAACTGAAGGGTTGATAATAAAATTTTAGGAAGAACCCTTTGTATGCTGGGAAGTTTATCCTTCCCTGTGAAGAACTGGCACCAAAACTTGAGCAAGGCCTGTCAGCAAGGTTTGGTTTCTCCAGCTCACATGAATGCAGGACTCTCTAGGTTTGCTCTGGAGGAACTCACCAGCTTGTCTGAGTTGTTTAATAAACAAGCTTCTCCCTGCTGCTAATGAAATGTGTTTTTCCCTCTGTTCCATAATTTTAATTGTCAGCTCGAATGCTATTTCTCACACGCGCTCTGCTCTCAACCTTGTTAAAATTAAGCATATAATCCCCTTTTAAAACACCATACTAAAATCACCATAGCAACATTACATCCAAGCTTTACAGATAAAACACACCACCAGTGAGGGATTTTTGGGTATCCCCAGCAGCTCAGTGTGGTTTATGGAAGTTGTTGCTCTGCTGACATTTAGATTACACTGGCTAATTCTCAGACTGCTGGAATGCTTTAAATATCTGTCTTTTTGTTCCTCTTCATCTCTACATGTTTTTCCTTCCCTGTTTGGAATCCACTGAAAGATTCTTCTTTCTAAGTTGGACAGTGACATTTTTCCTATTTGGATCCAGCTTTTATTTCTGCAGGTCTGTTTTTCCTTCATTTCCTCTAGGCACTGAGTGTGTACTCTCCCACAAAAAAAATTGTTTTTTTGCATGTAGCATCAGAGAAGAGAATATTTTAAGGCCTGTGACTGTTTGTTAAATGTCCTTGAATTTACCAGGGTATTTGTTGGTAGGAGAGACTTGTAAAGCTGCGTGTCAGTGCAAGTCAGATTTCTCAGTTCTCAGAGAATAAAAAAACCCCTAGAACATGGCCTGAAATAAGTCTTAACTTCCTATAATTAGAAATATTTTGGGTTATATGAGAGAACATAGGGTTGGTTGCTGGTTGATAGTCAGAACCATTTTCTTTTTAAGATAAACTCATTATTAGTATCCTCCCACACTTAAAAAATTAGATGAAAAAAAAAAAAAAACACAACCCCCCCACTCCTCCCTCATCAAGCATATTTAAGGTTCTGGAGGGTGCATACTTTTTAGTTAATTTCTCAAAAAGACTCTGCTGAAAGAGGAAATGTTACAGGTTCAATGACTTGGATGTGATACTTGACACAGAGTTAGCTCAGCTATTCAGTAATTTTTCTCTCTTGCTCTCTGTTTCCAGCCATGCCATTAACCAAGTTGGGCAGAACTTCACGTTTGTGCTCACAGACATTGACAGCAAGCAGAGGTTTGGCTTCTGTCGCTTATCTTCAGGGGCCAAGAGCTGCTTCTGTATCTTAAGGTAGGTCTGTGCTTTGGCTTCTGCCTGACTGCAGGAACACTGCTTGACTGCAGTTACACTGCAATTACCATTTCCAGCTGTTCAGAATTATTTCCCTATCTGCTCCTTAAAGTCACTGCTCTTCTGCACAAGTGGTGCAAAACCCCTTGCACTTGGAGTTCCTCTCTAGATAACTGTATTTGTTTGTAGTCAACGTTCTGGAGTTAACAACGTGGAAAAAAAGTCTCTTTGCAGTAATTTGATATGACATAGCATGATGGCAGCTGTTATCTATAGCTGTCACAACTGATCTTGTTAAGACATTTTGTGGACATTTGTACATGCTAGTTTTATTAACAAAACATCTGCTGGTAACTGAGAGAATGTCACTGATGCTCTGCACAGCCCCAGAGTTTCTATGTGTGAGCTTTCCTCTGTCCTGCTGAGGGTTTTGTGAAGTTTGGCATGATAAAGACTGTCAGTGGAAGCTGGAACTATGCATTTCACAGAAAATGGGCCAAGAGGCTCTGTCAGAGTAGTTTTTGATAACCTCCCACAGCCATGTTGGAATACAGTCCAGAATTTTTTATTTATATTTGCCTCAGGAAATGATTCCAGTAAATAAATTTTGATGTCTTCCAATTTTAGCTTCATTAAGAACTTCCATGGATTGAAGATTTTCACGTGGCAAACGTTCTATCTTGTTTTAAACAAATTTAAAATTGCCTGTTTTCTACTTTCTGCTTTTTGTGTGTTCACAAGGAGTTGGAAGTTTAGGAACAGTAGCCCAGGTAAAGCCAGCAGAGAGGGGACTGAGGACAGCCAAGGAGGTGACAGAACAGCTGAGGCTGAAGCCTCCCAAAGGAGGACACTGCTCTGTGAGCAGCTGTTCACATCTGTCAGGACATGCCTGGCTGGCTTTGCACAGGACACAGCCAGGGTGAGGACAGAGGAACTTCTCTGTCCCTGCCTTGTGTGGGGCACCTGAGAGTGGGACCCTGGCATTTGCCCTTCTGCAGCATTCCAGGTCACCTCCCCTTGCAGGGGGATGCACACAGCAATGCCATGGAATGGGAGCCTAATATTTGGAGAAATTGTTGTGAGATCTACCCAAATTCTCAATTAATTGAGTGGGAGGCAGAGTGACAGGTGTTTGCTCAGTATCTTCTTCCATTCTGCCTTTGCTGTAGCAGACACTCAGCTATTATTAGCTCTGGCAGGCCAGCAGCAGGGAGTGTATCCTGCAAGCAGGAAGGTGTTTCCCAGCTCTTCCCACAGAGCTGCTCCCCTGGGCAGTCAGGGGCTGGTTCCCTCAGTCTCATGTGGGCAGTGTCTGCTTAAGGAGGGTAACTGCCTGATTAATGTCAAATTAAAGGAGAAACACAGTTTTAAACAGAAAATCTGAATAAGGAATAGTCTGGGTCCCTTCTTGATCCCTCCTGGATAAGAGTTCTTTGCTGTCAGCTCCCTTATGTTGAGTGAATGCCAAGAAGAAATGGAGGAGTTCTGTTGTAGTTAAATGCCTTCTGCTGCAACTCATAACCAAAAAAAACCAACCAACCACAGTGGATGAACTGGGACTCTTCACTTCCTTCCTGTTGCTTCTTTCTCCTGTGCCCTGATGAGAAAAAGAAAGTTCATCATTAATGCAAGTTCATGCAAATTTTAGAGGATAGTAAAGAGTGTAAATCAGCAATACATGAAATCACTTCCTCTATTCCCAGGACTGCAGCTCCCATTATTAATGTGAATCTTCTCAGTGTCCTTTAAGTTTTAAAGGATGGTGCATGATAAATGGGTGAGGGGGAAACATGCTGAAAAATGTGAGAACAGTAAGTAGAAGCAAATGGGGATGAAAAGAATGTTTGTTTAATTGTTTTTAAATTACAGATTGGATGGCAGCAAGCTTCAAGTATTCCTTGCTATGCTCAGGAACAGTATAAGAACTAAGTGATGGTGTTTATTACTAGAGATGATATTCACAGGCTTATCAGGGATTTTATGGGTCTGGCCGTGGTAAAATGGTTTGGAGGTAGAAAATCATCACATTTAGATTAGTTATTGAAGAGAAACAGCAGAAAAAAAGAAATTCTTTTCACGCAGAGAGTGCTTAAAAAAATTTGGCAGTGTTCTGGAAGCAAAGTACTCAAAGGCCAGAAGTCAAGGTCTGGACTTGAGCTTTGAAGTGACCCAGAGGCTTTTCCCTGTGGAAGCACAGCACAGCGAGGCGCCTCTGGGAGTTCAGCAGCAGTGGGGTTATCCTGTGGCCAGCAGAGAGGCCATTCCATGTGGTAGGGAGCTGCTTTGACTGTTCTAACCAATAGTCCTTAGAAACCTGCTGTTGAGATACTTTCCACAGGGTTTTCCTGCTGCAGTAGCTCGCACAGATTGATGAACTCTCTGATAACTTTGAAACCTGCTTTTCCTGTTGTTCTATGGCTGTCTTCAGTGTAGCACCACTCCTATTCTATTCTATTCTATTCTATTCTATTCTATTCTATTCTATTCTATTCTATTCTATTCTATTCTATTCTATTCTATTCTATTCTATTCTATTCTATTCTATTCTATTCTATTCTATTCTTTCTATTCTATTCTATTCTATTCTATTCTATTCTATTCTATTCTATTCTATTCTATTCTATTCTATTCTATTCTATTCTATTCTATTCTATTCTATTCTATTCTATTCTATTCTATTCTATTCTATTCCTATTCCTATTCCTATTCCTATTCCTATTCCTATTCCTATTCCTTTTCCTTTTCCTTTTCCTTTTCCTTTTCCTTTTCCTTTTCCTTTTCCTTTTCCTTTTCCTTTTCCTTTTCCTTTTCCTTTTCCTTTTCCTTTTCCTTTTCCTATTCCTATTCCTATTCCTATTCCTATTCCTATTTCTATTTCTATTCTATATAGCAGTGTCGAATCTGCTTCTCTTCTCTTCTCCGGGTTCCTCTTCCCTGCCCCGCTTCTGTTGCTGCAGGTGAAGCTGCGGGGCCGGGCTGGGGTGACCCTGAGCGGCTGCGCTGCGGCTGCGGCGCCAGCAGAGGGCGCGCGGGGGCGCAGGTACGGCCCAGGTGAGGGACAGACCCCGAGGATTTGGGTCTGGGGTGAGCCCAGGTGAATTCTTATGGCACACACCCACATCTCTCAGGGAAATTGGAATTCCATACTACCTTTTTCAATGAAATACAGTACAAAACTTAAAATGGGCTTTTCAATTATTTTCTCTAACCATACAGTAACAGCTGATGTCCAGTCATCAATTCTGTGTTCTGATTTGGAAATTTCACACCCACTATCTTTTCTTTCTAGTACTTTATTTAAGGATTTCAGGATTTCAGCTGCAATGGGATAAATCCTAATAACTATACATCAAGAGGCTGAATTTTTATTGTTTGACTCTAATTTCACATCAGATTTCACATGGGCTTTTGAGGGAGAACAGTGTAGGTAGTTCTGGATTTAGTGAAGAGCTCTGGTCTTTTATTATTTAAAAAGAAAACAAAAGTGAACCAAAGTTTGTGTAGTTTTGCTTTGGTTCACAAACTTCTGGGCAAATTACTGGTTTGCAAAGGTCCCATGTTCAATTCTGATTTCAGTTTTACTGAATTTAAAGTTTTTGTTGGGTTATTCAGGTTTTGTACCCAAACTGAAATCATTCTTTTGAAGTGAAATGCAGAAACATTTGTGTGGAAATCCCTTTCGGCCAAAATAGCTGAGCTCTGCACCACTCTTTTTCTAAGATAAAAAGAAATGAATCCATAATAGTTTGTGACAGATGGCAGAAAATGTAACTAACTGAATGTGATTCTGTATGGAGTTATTTGAGGTTTTTGGTGTGATTTGTTGTGAGTTCCTCTCCTCCCCCCTTTCCTTCCCTTTGATTGCAGTCTTTGTCCATTTATTCTTAGGACAGAATAAGATTTCTGAGTAGGGGCCTCTCTTGTGGTGCAAAGTGAGAATTGTTTTTAATTGAGCAGAAACATGTGGAAGGATCAGGAATATCTCAAGGGATTACAGAAAAATTCCAAATTTGTACTACTTACAGCTTGTGTTTAGAGCGGGGTCTGCTGGGAATAAATGTTAGTTAGTGTGACCTGTGACCTTAAAAACTGTTGACATGGATTTCAGCCAGAAACTGGCCACAGAACTCCTTTGTTAGGCTCATTCATAGCTCCTTGAAAACTCCAGTCAGTGAAAGTTGCCAGCTCAAATCTAAGGAAAGCAGAGCCCTTCTTTTTCCTTTTTTTTTTCTTTTTTTTTTTTTTTTTTTTTTTTTCCCCATGCTTTGGAAACAGTGGCCGCCCCTTACCCAGCAAGACTTCTTTAATAGGGCTGCAGGGCCAGGCCCTGATTGGAACTGACAGCTTCCTGGCCCGGGCGTGCCAACTGGCAGGGGCTGAGCCATGGGACAGACAGACAGACAGACAGTGCCGGGGCTGCCCTGCCCTGCCCAGAGCCCCGGGCAGTGCCCACAGCCCCTGGGGGCCGGCTGGGAGAGTCCAGCCCCACAGCCCTGCTGGGGAGAGAGCAAACCCACAGCCCTGCTAGGAGAGAGCAAACCCACAGCCCTGCTAGGAGAGAGCAAACCCACAGCCCTGCTGGGGAGAGAGCAAACCCACAGCCCTGCTAGGACAGAGCAAACCCACAGCCCTGCTGAGGAGAGAGCAAACCCAGCCCCACAGCCCTGCCACGTATTCTGGGGAGGAAATAGAATGCTTGTGGTGGGGCTTGTTTTATAGTAATTGTCCTGTTGTTTTCTAGAATTTTCCCTTTTCATTGATTTGGCCAAAATCAATGTTTTGCTTCCATATCTATATGATTCTTTGAAGCCTTGCAGAAGATGTTTGGTAATGGCTGGAAATGCTTGGAACACTTTTTGGGCAGTCTGTTTGGTCCTTGAGGTGTATCGACCCTGGAATCCCTGTTCTACTTAAAATGCTTGGGAGATGAAAGCAAATGGCAAACTGCTTCTGTTAGACATGGCAAAGGCCACAAAATACATGTATAAATCATGGGCAATTGGATCTCTGATTCAACACTACTACAGAATTGTACCTAATGAAAATGTTGCTGTTGAGCCTCTGATGCCTTCATAGATTTTTTTTCATTATTATTTTTTGAGCACTTGCACTGACTGTCAGTGAGAGCTGCAGAGCAGAGATTCCTCAGTTCCTTTGCAGGGCCTTGCAGAGAAAAGAGGAGAGGGCAGGCAGGACTGGAGCTGCAGCCTGACCTTCTCTCACAGAAACTGGAGTTCTTACAGGCTGTAGCTGGAGCAAACCAGGGCGACTTTGTGTGCTGGGTGACAGGAAATTGAGCTGAAGTGGCTCAGAAATGTGCGAACGCCCCGAGGGCGTGTGCAGGGCCAGAGGGGCTCCGGGTGCTGCAGGCATTTTGCCTTAACTTGACATGTTTATAAAACAGTTTACATCTCAAAAGTTTAGGGTTTTTACCCCTGCTGAAACAGACACTGGCTCTTATTTTCAATTGCTTGTCAGAATATATATGGAAAAATGATGAACCTAGTGAAGAGGGAGCTTGACATCAATTAAATTTAGCTATCTGCTTTGTGTTTCTTCTTCCTGATACACTGTCTCTAGTATAGCTTTTCCAAACTTCCTGTGGTTTTTCCGTTATTGTCCTTACAATTTTTACAAGATAGAGATGAGCTGCTTGAAACTACTGTTCCAGGAAAAGAAGATTAGAATTTTGCATTACATCTGCTTTGTCTTCCATTTCCATCTCTGCCATTAACTATTTTGTAGACTTAAGAAACTTCTTCCAGAAAGCCTGTAAGGCCTAGTATCTTCTCTTGCTCAAATATCTTTAAATAAGATAATAGTAATTTAAATAAACTAATAATGCCTTATGGCTGGAGTAGGGGATTGGAAGTCTTTGCTGCTGAAGCTTTACTCTGTGTGATCAGCTGGTGATGATGGTTGAACCAGAAGCTCCCCTCTGTTTCTATCATTTTTTTCTCTTACTGTCCACTAGAAACAGAAATTATTTATGTCCACCTATAGTTTATCTGTAAGGATGGCTGGCTGCACTCAGATGCTGAGGTCATAAGAGGTTACTTGGGTGATATTAGGAAGATGTTTGTTCTGCAGAATGTCATGAAAAACTGGATCTGCTTGTTGAGAAGTGCAGTCATGAGCCGTACAAAAAAAAATTGTATGCCCTGGGAAGTACTGATATTGGAAATAAATATTAAAAGGAAAACTTAAGTCAAACTTAAGTCTCTCCTTACTTGTAAATCACAGGTTACAAAGAATGCCCGTATGGTGCTTGGCACTGGAGAAAATATGCTGATTTTGTGTTTCACTATGTATGTGCATATACACATCATTATTCTAAGTTGAAAGTTGAAGTGTTATCCTTTAACACTGATGCTCATTTATTTCCATGTTGATTCTGGTACCAAGGCTGAGCTGTGTGCTTGCATTAATGTTGTAGTGGGATGAAGTTATCCCACTTGTGAGTTAGTACAGCCAGAAGTACAGGGAGTTGTTTACAGGGAGCCCATGGATTCTGCCTTTCTGTGGAAGCATTCAAGCAGCAAGGCCTGCACAGTCTGTTTGGCACAGTAGCTGCTCTCAGCTGGCCCCATGCCCTCCTGCTGTTCGGCAGGGCAGAGGATGTGCCAGATCCCGCCTTGTGCCTGAGCAGAGCCTGCCTGCAAATCTGCTTGTAGTTAGCCTGAGGCCTTTTGGCAGCACTCTACAGCCCATTGATTTAGTTGCAATCCTTTTTCCTTAATATTTTCCATCTGGCCAACAATGACCTATAACGACAGACACAAAACAGTTTGAATTATGAGCAGTGTAATTGTGCAAATGCATCCAAATTTCACTCTAGAACCTGCACTGATGGCACTGCAGGGGTTTGTTCCGCAGTGCTGTGCAAAAGGAGAAGCCCTGGAGCACTTGAGTTCCAGCTCTGTCCCACAGAAATGTGCATTCCAGCTAAACTCAGAGTGTGTTTCATTCTCTTTTTCCTGCTTTCTGTTGGTCCTGAGCTGGGGGTGCAGCTTCTGCAGCCTCAGCTTCCTCCCACTCCCCTGCTCACACTGCCAGGGCCAGACCCTCCCAGGGGCCCTGAGCCAGTGGGAGAGAGGGACCCTGGGGCAGGCAGGGCCAGAACGTGAGTATGGAAATACTCCAGGACATGCAGCAACAGGTTTGGGGCCTTGCACTGTCTGGGATGTTCTGAGCTCCTACCTGCAGCTGTGCTTTCCACAGGGAGCTGCTTCCTGAGCTGGGCTCTTTGTTCCGGACAAGCAGAATGATTGCTTCCATTACAGTGATCCCAAACAGTTCTTGTCCTCCATGTCATTAACATCTATATCCTTGAAGAAAATCTATGAAGTTACCTGTGCAGTTCCACACATTCCAGCAGCCCTGCAAGCTTCTTCTCTTCCCTCTACATTGCCAATCCATGGAATACAAATTTAACTTTTAGTCAAGTTTTAGTTTAGTTTAGTTTAGACTTTTAGTAAATGTGAAGAATAATGAAGCTGTGTCATAGAAATTTTATTGCAGTTTTGTTGAAGCTTTAATTTTGACTGCAAGTCAAAATGCTTTTGTAAAGTATCAATGAGAAGGATCACAACAAAAATGGCAAGTGTTAGTAACATATCAGTACTGGTGGATAAAGCTGATAGTACTCCATTCAGTCCAGCTACTTCACTGGTCTTGCCTTCTGACCAGAAACCAATTTTACTTAATTAATTAGGCCTTCATGTCACGCCTTCTTTCATTGCTGAACAACTGTAACAGAAGTAATTAAATCATGTCACTTTTTATTACCTTTGGCCCTGGCTGACTGGCTTGGAAACTTCATCTTAGAGCTAATACAAACTGAATTAGTGCATCACCTTGGGGAAAACCCCCTCCCTGGCATCAAAAAGGCAGGGAGGAAGTAGTTAAAGTACAAGATGGATAGATCCTCTCTTCCACAAATGGATCACTTTTGGTCTGAAGGCTTACAAATGCATCTGTCAGGAGCGAGAGCATCCTGTCCCTGCTGACAGATGTGTACAACATTCCCAAAGAGATTACATGGGAACTTCCTCCTTCAAAACTGGAGCTGTGGCAGAGCCCTCGGGTTATGCAGAGGTAATTGGAGACGCTGGGGCTGCTGAGAGGTGGAAGTGCCACTGTGAGAAAAGCTGCTCCAGGAACTTGTGCATATTATTCCAATAGGAGCCATGATCCAGGCACTGCAATCACGGCAGAGAGGCTTTGTGTGGCTTCCTAGAGGCAGAGTTCCCTGGGCTGTGCAGGGAGCCCAAATAAAACCCCTCATTTGTAGCCCCAGCTGTTTATGAATATGCCTGATAAGGGACAGATCTTTCTCCACACTGAGCAGGCATTACCTGCACCAACTGTCCTCTGTGTGTTTTAGAATTTATTAATGTTGAAATAATTGTGGGCATTTTTCTGGTTTAATTATTTGCTTAAGCTGGTGGTAAGACAGGAAGTCTCATAAATAAAAATTGGACTTACTGGCCAGGTAACGGGCCAGAAAGACTTTTCTGTTAATTAATGTGTCATGTATTTTCAGGAATTCTGTGGATAGGTTCATCAGTGGTATTTCTGCAGGTGAAGATCAAGTGCTATAATTTTGTGTGCTTATTTTTACACCTGAATGTTTGCTGTGAATCCTAAACCATAGTACATGCTGGTCATAAGCAATTTGCACTCAAATATCAGACTCTGACTTGATCTTTGTAGCCTTCCTATTGATATCTTGCTCTGCATGTGCTTGTTTGCTGTAAGGAAGGTGATTTTTACATGCCTAGCCCAGTTCCTTGCATTCTCAAATTATCAGTTGCAAGTACTACAGCACTGACATAATCATGAATTTTTCACTTGGCTCTTTCAGCTCTGCTTGGGTTTGAGTTTAACTTTTATGACTTTCTCCCAACTTTGCTTATTATTAGGAGCTGTGTGTACTCCCTCTGATCATGTGAATATTTCTTCACTGTGATGAACCTCCCTCCCTGTGAAGGGAGCTGTAAAACCTCTTGCTTCACTTAACTTTGTTTCTTGCCAGTAGGGAGCACAGGTGGTTTGGGGAATCCAGAAGAGAGGTACATGTAATTGATTTCTCCTCTGTTACTGAAATATCCAGTGTTCTCTGTAGCTAATTTGCCAAAATGCAAGGATTCACCATTGTGTCTAGAGCTTACACACAGGTATCACAAATGCTCACCTGATGCTCAGCTTTGACTTTTCAATATATGGCAGATCCCTTTAGCAGCTGAGCACAGCTGGCTGCTGTGCAGTGGGGCTCTTGAGCACAAAGGTGTCTAAAATTTTTCTGTACGAGGCAAAGCAACGCAGAGTCCCCAGACGGGTGCAAAGGAGAGGCACTTTATTTCAAAAACCAGGCTTTTGTAAGCAGTTAGGCCTTTATCAATTACATAGTTTTAAATAATATCAAGCATAATTTAACCAACCACCATTGAACACGATGTAATGGTTATATAGCTTATTTTTCAACCTCTAATTCAGCTGACTCACTTTCCCATAGTCTTCTCCTACTTAGCTGAAGCAGCAGGCCTGAGCCATGATTTTAACAAGGCCCTTATTTTAGAAGGCATTACCTATATACAACATTTTTCTTCCCTTCAGGAATTTATCTGTGTTACAGATGGTGCCACAAACTCTGTCCCCAGAGTGGCTTTGGAGCTCACTGCAGCACATGCCAGAGCACAGAGCTGGTGGCTGGGAGGGAGCACTTCTGATTTATAATAAAATGTTCATAATGCTACTGAAATTTCAGCTGAAACTTAGTACTAGAGGGCATAGCTTGACAAGCACATATGATTGGAGTCAGTAATGAAAAGGAGCTGTTTCTCTGGTCAAGGAAAAAGGATTCATTTGCATTGGGATGAAAAGGCTGTTCAGGATCTACTATTTCAACCTGTGATAGACTTAACAGCAGGCTTTGATCCCCAAATGAAATGTGATGGATTTCAACTGATGCCAGATGTCTCAAACCTAGTGGGATCCCTGATTGTCTGCCACATCTAGAATTCTCTCTTCCAGCACTTTCATGTGTGCTTTTAAACGTGGTTTGAGAGATTCCTTGACAAGCTAAGCCTTTGGAATCCTCTTTCTGTATTGTCGCTTCGGTGGGGATCTTGAGGCTCTCGTGCTGTCTAGTGCATCCTGCTTTTTAAAATCAAACTTTGTGTGCCAAACTGTTCTAACTCCTGCAAAACCATTTTTTTAAAGTCCAGATAGTTTAGAGAGGCAGGGAGGTGGCAGTGGGTGCTGCACGGTGCCGCACACTCATGCTAAACTCTGAATTCCTTCTATTTACAGAAATTCCACAGTGCAGCTGCCCTGGACTCTTTTTTTCCCCCCGAGGTTTTAGAGTGACCACAAAGAGCTCAGGGCAGGGTGGCAGCTTTGTCCCCCTCAAGCTGCAGTTCCCGTTGCCTTGTCCCAATTAGATGGCAGGGCACAAATAGAAGCCCCTCGAAAAAGGCATCTCCAGCTGTCCTGGCACTTCTTAGCTGGACTAAAATGTCAAATTGTTACACCATAAATCTCTTTGTTGCAATTTCCTGGCTCTGGGGGCATTCAGCTGCCTTGAGCTGCTTTGTGAGCTGCAGCTCCAGGGCCATGGGAGCTCTTTGGGAAAGGCAAGGCTCAGTGCTGGCATTGCTGGAACTGCTCAGACATGGTCTCACTGCAGGAAAACAGGAATGTTTTAATTGACTTTTATTGTTAATACACAATGGCAAGTCAGCAAATAAGCACTTACTGTTAACAATTATTTATTAAGATGCCCCATAAGATGAGATCCAGTTCTGTGGGGTTTAGTACTTCTACAATATGTACATGAGTCATGCTTAAGCTGCATAACTTTAAACTGAATCATGGAATGATCACTTATGAGTAATAATCAAAGGGAAGTTTATTACAAATTTGGGGGAAATGTAGGAAGAAAATAAATCCTGTGGGAGCAGGGACAGGCAAGGGTGCAGCTGGCTTTGTGCACTGGCAGGGGCACTCATAGTGCCTCATAGGGACACGTCTGACACACAAATAAATAAATACAAAACTGGTGTTCAAAGGAGGCTCTTGGCTGCTCCCAGGGAAGGTAAGGCTGCATCTCATCCACATGCACAGGGGTTGCTATGGAGATTTGGGGTGTCTGTGCTTGAGCTCCTGAGTGTGAGAAGGTGTCAATAGACTGAGTCTGGAGCAGGGAATAACAAGGCACTGAGGTCCATGAGGTGCAGGGGAGACACTGGAACACAGAAACAGCTGAACTGAGAATTTACCCTATGGAAATTCCCACATGAGCCTAGGGATGCCTTGGCTCTTTCAAATGCATTTTGTAAAGGTGCTGGAAACACTGGGTGACGGAAGGAAAAGAAGGTGGGAAAAGAATGTAATGATGCATTCCTGCAAGGAAAATAATAGCATGAGGAGAGTCATTCCTCTCTTGAGCAGAGAAATGGGATTAGTTTTAAAAATCTGTAGTTTAATGTCATTTTACTTCCCCTTAACTATTAAAAAATAAGGTGAAATTCAGAAATAATTAAAAAGGGAAATTAATGCTTTTAATGAAGGGAAGGAAAAGGTGTTTTGATAATGTGTTTTTGCTATTTAAAATCATGTTTGTATAGAACTCCTGAAGAGCATCGTGGCTTGGCAAACATAACTTAGTTCATCATTAGAACCATTACTGACCTAAAATAGAATGTGGTTCCATGATTAGGAATAATGCTGGCTGGGAGAAGAGTCATTAGTTGCCAGATACAGGAGGATGAAAAGAAGCAATATTAGGTTTAAGTCTAAATTGCAGGGTTTTATCTTTAAATGCAAGAAATCCTAAGATAACAAGTCACCAAGAGATCGTAGTAATTTTTGATGTGTTTTCCATCCTTGCATTTTTTCAAACACCATGTTGGGATTATCAACAAAGATCTTTCTGAGTTCCTGCTGAGGATCTGTCGTTTGTCCTGCAGGAATTGACAGGCACTCTGAGTGAGAAAATGTGTTCTGCTTCAGCAGGCACCTTCACTTGTTTCATACATTGAAATGAAAAATGGCACTAGTAGTAGTAATAATAATAATAATAATAATAATAATAATAATAATAATAATAATAATAATAATAATAATAATAATAAATTCTATCTCTTTTTTTCCAATTACTGAACCCTCCTTGGGATTTTCAGTTCTGTCCTGACTGTGCTGGAGTTCTGCTGTTGGTTACAGTGATGGTGTGAGGGGACACAGGGAGAGGAGCAGCTATCCATGTGGCACAGGTCACTCCTGTTGCTGGGCTCCATGGTGACATCACTGCCACAGCCAAGGACCTGGGCACAGGGGAGGAATTATTAATTGTTGCTATTTGTTCTTCAGAGTCCATGAACTGAGGCACTGGCTGTTTCAGTGACACATGCAGGAGTAGTGCTGGCAAAAGATGCATTTAGCCTGAATTTCCTCTTCCTTACACTTTTGTCAGTGAAGTTAGTGATTATGTGTCTTTAGTTCATATAATAACTGAGATCATGATTGTATTCTGTGTTCTAGGTCACTGTATATTATTGTCCTGAGCAAAAAGGTCAATATTTGGGAACTCCATGAAACCAATCCTGGCTAATACAGACAGATTTTGTAAGCCTGTCACCACAGAGAAGTGTGCCCATCTGCAAAATGGAAATGACTGTTCTGTTTTGCAAGGGAGATGGCAGTTGGTTATGCTGTTATCAAAATATATATAGTATGTGTTATAAATAAATACGTGTTAAAAATTCCACTTCTGATCTGTGTGAATGGAAGGAGTAAAAGTTATGTGTGCTTGCAACTCAGTCTAGGAGGAGATGCTGCATGTATGTGTTATATATGTGTTGATGTCAGACTAGTTACTGAGGCACATTAATTTCAACTGAGCACAGCCTGTACCCAGCCCAGGAGCTGCTCTAGTGCTCCAGGAATTGTGAGCCAAGGTGGGACTTTACAGGTTCAGAGGAAACCAAAGGTGCCACAGGTACCTTTCCACAAGTGTTGGCTCTGCTTTTTCATGGTGTCAGCACACCAGTAAATGGAATGTTGGAGCTGGCAATGTTAAACACTAGTTTTATAAACAATTGCTATGGTAATTGGCAAATCTTCATAAATGATTTGAAAAGGTCCCCCTTTCCACTGGGGTTTGCTGCTGCTGCACTGGAACATGGGGTGGTTTTGCTGACAAGGTTCCCAAACTCGGAATGCTCCCTGGGAGCTGGGTTTGATGAGTTCAGCATTCACAGGTTGGGTAGCCTGCCATTGCATCCTCCTTCATGGTTGCCTGCTACAAATAACACTGGAAGATATCTCCTTTTTTACATTGACTCCACTGGAGATTCACCTTTCTAACAAAAGTAAACACAAAGCTAAAAAAGAACTGAAATTTCAGATTGCCCTTTATTTTTGTTTACTGCTGAACCCGGTGTGATTGCTGCAGATGGAGCCTTTGAAGTGCAGCCCTGCTGGTGCTGAGCTGTCCCTGGGTTTGCTGTGGCTGGGAGGGGCTGCCCTGCTCACGGGGCTCTGGGCAATCTCACTGCTGAGAGCTTCCCTTCCTTTGCTTAACCTCTGACCTGTGAAAACAAGAGTTAATCAAAAGTTCTGAGGTAGCTAAGAGGAAGGGGAAGTGTTTGGTTACAAATTAAATATGAGCAAGTCATAAGCCATAAATCTTCAGTAGTGCTACCAGTTGTGCTACTTAAGGTCCACACAGTACAGAAAATTTTGTGTTATAAACTCAGTCTGTGTTTCTTTGGAGGGGTGTTTAAAAGCAGCCTTGAGAATTTACTTTCTATAAGAAAAAAAATCCACTTTTTTCCCTTTTTCCTTTTGGCAGACATCTAGAAACAAATTCAGATAACTGTATTTCTTGGGGGATTTTTTAGAATTTTTTCAACTTTAACTGGTCACAGTTTGGTCTATTAAAAGCAGAACTGTTTTATTCTTGAGTAGTCAACACATGGAATAAGTGATGATGTAGGACTATTGAATATGGCAGGATAAATTTGCTTTCTAATGTATCCAGAAATTTAGGGAGGAGAGAGGTCCTGAATTATGTGGTGACGGTGGAGGGGGGGGTTAAAACTGAAGTGAGATTTTCTGCATAATTTATACTATTTTGTGGTGGGTTTGTCTTTGTCTTGCCCCTCTCTTGAGCAAGAGACACACAGATCCCCATGTGTAGTGGAGAGATGAGTTCTGCCTCAAATACCAGCTCATTTGCTCAGATTGCAAAGGGTGACACTGTCCTCAAAATGGGAAGTTATTCTCAAAATAGAAAAAGAAGCAGTTATGATGACATGTAACCCATCATTTGGAAAACGAGGAGTGAATGTTAAAAAAAGGACAATAGGTTCATCAGAGGATCCTGAGGAAGAGGAGGGAAAGCCAGGGAGTCACAAGTATAGCAGAAATGGGCTGTGCCTGTTTCTGTGGGGGGGTTGCTGCTGTTCTGACACTGTGTGAATATGAGACATATCTGGGCTATTTTTATTGGAATCACAGAGCCTCTTTCCTGGGTGCTGAGTAAAAAATGTAAAATTGGTTTGGGCTGGAGTATTCTGGTGGCTGGAGCCTGGAGCTGTGTGCTGTTGGGTGTGTGCTGGTGATAGAGCAAGGCCTGGTGGCTGCAGTGAGTACCCAGCCCTGACAGCACAGCTGGGGGAACTCTGCCCCTGCTTTGGGGTCCCTGGGGAGGTGGAGGCCTGGCAGAACCTGCTTTTGTTTTCCTCTTTTACCAGACATGATACACAGACATTGAAAGCACAGTCATGGTTTTAAGGATTCTCATTTTAACTCTGTAAATGTATTTTTCTGGCCAAGTCCCTGAATGGTTAGGTAGAACTTTTAATGGTGCCTCTGTGGAAGCAGCTTTGGTTTCCCACTGCCAGAGAGCTTTCTGCCTTCCTGCTTTTCTGCCTGCTCAAACTCTTTTGATAGATGCCTTGCACGGATTTGTTTACCAGGTTCTTAATCTCTACTTAGCAGATATGTTTGCAGAGGATTTCTTGTTACTCTTGTAATGGCTTTTAACTCTGCTGAAGTTTATTTAACTAAACAGAAAGAAAGAAACTTATCTTCTACCTAATCCTTCTGGATTGTTTACAATATAATGTCAAACTTAAATGCTGCGTAAAGTGGTAATTGTCTGTCTTTCTGCTCTATTGGAATACACACTTTGTAAAGATGTTTAGAGCATATTAATTTAAACGATAATGCTGTCATATTACATGAAAAGTTAAGTTGCTTATCAGTATATTTTGATAAGCTACTTACATTTTACAGTAGCATTTGCAGGCTTCAAACAAACACTAATGATGGAGTGCCAGTCACTTTGTCTGTCTCATAGAGAGCTTCTCACCTCATTTATCACCAGAGCTGCACAGCCAGGGACCACAGGGCACTCCATTCCTTACAGCTGTCAGGATGTAGTCATATTTTATAAAAACTTTAAATCCTGTCTAACTGTAAAATAGAATCCATTTGCTTCAGAAAGCAGCTGTGATTAAAGAGCATCAGGGAGTGCATCTCTGACTGGCTTTGCATTAGCCACAGCTGAGGGAAATTCCTCGCTGGTGTTGGGAAAGGAATTGAAATCAGCAACTCTGCCATGAAAACAGGGCACAGAATCCTGCCAAAGCTGCAGGGAAAAGGAACATCCTCACTCTCTTTGTGGAATGGAGATGTAGAGTAAATTAAAAAGATGGAATTTTTCTACACATCTCCTTTTTAATTTTGTTTCTTCCTCTCATTTGGAAGTTGAGTGCATATACTGAAGATGAAGTTTCTGTTTTACTGAAGCAAGGGCCAGGCTAAATACAGTGATGAAATGAGATTTTAAAACAATTAAAATCTAAAATACTTACTATTTACTTGTACTTGTACTTACTATACTTACTTGTACTAGGATTCAAAACCAAAATAACTATTTTCTTTTTTTTCTTTTTTTTCTTTTTTTTTTCAGTTACCTCCCGTGGTTTGAAGTCTTTTATAAACTGCTCAATGTCTTGGCAGATTATTCAGCAAAAGGACAGGTATTATTTTAAAATACTGGCCCTCCTTTTCCAATCTCAGTATCAAAAGAGTGAGGGTGAGAGGATGAAAGAATCTGTTTGAAGAAGTGCTTCTATCAGAGATGACCATGTGAATTATTAATCTGCATGATGCAGTGATACAGAAGATCATATTCAGCTTGGCAAGTGCCTCTGAAAAATAAATACACATTTAGTTTTCTTTTTGGAAAAGATAAAGTGCAAGACTGTGGCTGTGGATCTGACCCAAGTCCCTGCAGTCAGCTGTGCTGGCCTTCCTGACTCCCTGAGCTGTGTTCAGCACAGCTCCTGTCATTCTGCACTTCCTGCATTGCACAGTCCCATCAGTCCTGCCAGGGCTCTGATCCAAGTTTGTCATGGGCAGTAAAAGTAGAACTGGTCTTAAAAATGCAAAATGTTTACCCACCCCTCTGTCCTACCCTGCCCTTCTGCCTTGGAGTTTACCTGGTGACAGCAGTGCCTGCTCAGTAGTCCTGGTTTATTCTCCTTCTCATTTCAGGATAGTCAGAGGAGTGAGCTCTTGGAAACATTTCATAAACTTACCATCCCTGAGCCAGGAACCTCTGTTCATCTTGGAGTGGTGAGTGTGGGGGGGAGATGTAAACTAAGGTGTTTAATATTCATTGCATGTCATAGCAGAGGAATGTCAAAAGTAATCCTCTCTCCTGGAGCTTGTACAGGTGGTGTTTTCCTGTGAGGAGCTGTGAAATTCCCTTTTCACAATTGGGGCCCTCTGCTTTCCTCTCCCTAACCTCAGATGTCTTTGAAATGCAGTTGATTGGAGGAAGGCTGTGTGTATTCCCCTGGGAATGTCTCACCATGTCCTCGGTGATGACCTGCGGGAGGTCAGGAGCACCAAGGGACATTTATTGCACACACTTCTGCACAGCTCCTGGCCCTGGGAGCTTGAAGGGGAGCAGGCACTTACCTGTCACAGCAGCCTTGGGAGTATTAACTGCTCATCACATTTTCTGGTTCCTTCTCTTCCTTCCCCCTGCCTCAAAAATCCTCACACAAAAAAGAATTTATTTCGTTTTTATATTTTGTGAGAAAATTAAGCAAAGCACACTGACTATAGATGTGGGATTTCATTGATAGGATTGTGTTTTAATTTCATCTTTTGGGGTTTTTGTCTTCATTTTTGCAGCACAGCCTTGTGCTCCAGGCTGTGGTTAGCACTGCAGATGTTCTTGCTGCTGCTGCCAGCTGAGAGTTCACGTGGACCCTCCTGGGAAGTCTCCCTTGCATTTCCTTTACTCCTCCTAAAGCACTTTCTGGCAAGAAGCAGCTCCTGGCCCTTGCTCCCCCCAGGGCTGGCAGTGCCCAGGGAGCAGCTGAGTGGCCCTGCTGGTCCCAGCTGGCCCTGGACATGTCCCCAGCCCCTCAAAGACCCCTCCTGAGGAGCAGCATTTCAGTTTAGGGGATGAGCTGTCTCCCAGGGCCAGGGGCAGTGGGGATATTCCAGTTTTTTCATACCAGTGGTTCCAAGGAATGCTGCCTGTCTCAGACATTTCATGGGCAATGGAGCAAGAAAGGATAGAAAAAAGCAGCCCAGGGACCGTGTCTTTCTGATTTTGTTTTGGCTGTTTCTGAGCCCACTGCAGGGTCGGAGCGAGGCTGCTTTGTGTGATACAGCTCTGAGTGCTGCTCCTCTGCCTTAGCATTGCATCTTTGCAGCCAAACCAAACCAAACCAAACCAAACCAAACCAAACCAAACCAAACCAAACCAAACCAAACCAAACCAAACCAAATCAGTGATGCATCAGAAAGCTAAACTTGTGTTTCTCATTTAGTGTCTCTGTTCAGTGGAGCTGTGGTCCCCGCCTGCTATTTCAGGTTACAGCCTGATCAGGAAGCACTGAGATGGCTGAGGTTTGTGTGCAAGAGAATTGTGCCAATTGTGGAGCTATGCCAAGGATGGAAAAGCCTTTAAGGCTTCAGCCAGTAATTAATAAGTAGCCCTAAGACAAATTGTGAAAATATTAAAAATTATATGAATTGTATACAAGTCACATTCTCTCCTTTCCAAAGCCCTCACCAAGGATCATGCAAGACACCCGAGATCAGATTGGGAGCTGGAGTGAACCTGGGCTCCTGGAATGTAGACAGTTAAACACATTGAACAATGTAATGGATTCTGAAAATATGAGAGCAATATGGTCTTTCAAAATGTGCTTTTAGGGTGTATAAACCTAGAACTTTTCGATGTTTCTCAGGTAAGCAGCCCTGAAGCTTAGAGGCATTTTCCCAGTACAAGTTCCCCCTTGGCTGGAATGAACCTCTCTGGTGCTGTGGGTCAGAGAAGGCTCTGCCTGCTGCTGCTCCCTGGAGTCCATCCTGCCGTGGGCTGGGGAAAGATAGCTTGAATTACATCCTGCCTTGGAGTGTCCTTGGCATCTGTCACAGCCCCTGCGAGTCTGTCTGTAGCAGCAGCTCTGAAGAACAAAAACATGGAATATAACTTTCGAGGAGCATTTGATACTTTCTATCTTACTGCAATTCCTATTGCCCCAGTGATCTGGGAACCCAGCCTGTGGAATCCAGGACAGAGAACTCAAGCTCGTAGTTGGTAACAAATGTTCTGTCATTTTTACTTAGCTGAGCAACTGCTGTTACTGCTGATACCAATACCAAACAATAAATTTAGATTACTTTTGACATTATTGAAATAATCGATATTTGCTTTTTTGTAGCACTCTTACTTTACTGTGCCTGACACCAGAGAGCTTCCCAGTATACCTGAAAATGTGAGTATTTGGGAGGACCTTTCACTGTATTGTTTCTATTTAATGTCAGCAGCTGCATAGATGATAAATATTGCTCTGTCTGGGACAGGTTTTATTCTGTAAAATACTGAGCATTCAGGACCTGACAATCTGCATGAGTGATTAAAAGCTGAACTGTATGATGGACAGATTGATATGGGTAGAACAGCAGTTGTGCTAATGCTTCACTCTGGAAGAATGACCTGAGAGAGCAGAGGAAGCACTCTGCTTGCTGCATGGCTCCTGAGATTGCCAAGCACACCTGGGCTCTTTAGAGCCACTTTTTGGGAGACTTTTTAAGCCTTGCACAGTCGTGTGTGTTCAGCCTGGCTCAGCTTTCCAGCCAGATGATAAGTCTGTGGGGAGACAATGCTGGCATTTGCTTCTCTTAAATACTCTTTAATGTGCCTCTGCTCTGTCTCAGCCAAACTCCTGTGCCTGACATCTCAGTTTTCCTTCCCGAGCATTTTGCGGTCGGTCTCAGCATCACATTCTCCAGTTGATGGCATGAAAGAAAAAAGGGAATCATCAAGACATTCCATCTCATTTGTGGGTGATTTGTATAGCAGATAGCATTTGGGGCTTTTTGTTTGCCTTTCAAAATACTGTTGCTGGTTTTTCTGTGTTGCAGACTCTTCATACTGACACATATGCTGACAGGAAATTTAATAGATGTGCTCCTTCTGAGGTCCTTTATTTTTGTACAAATATGATACACTGGGTGTAATTCAGGAATAAATTCCTGAGTCTAAACCAGCCATCAAATCTTGTCCTAGTTCATAGAATCATAAAATCCCAGAATGATTTGGTTGGAAGGGACCTTAAAGCCCATCCAGTGCCACCCCCTGCCATGGGCAGTGACAGCTTCCACTATGCCAGGATTGTGTAATTTCTTAGGAGGTTTTTATCTGTCTGTTAAAGCAACTTTCCTGTGGAAGTGGAGCATATTAGGGAATAATACAAGCAGATTAAATGGTCATAAGTCTGGTGTATTTTAATCAATTGATCTGATTTATTAAAAATTCCACATATCTTAGTGGGCATTGCATTTAAACCCATATTAGCAAAAGTTTTAGTGGTGCCAAACTTCGAAGTTGGATGTGATGATGAATGGCAAGCTGCAGAGAACTCTGTTTGGAGTGTTAACAAACTCTTGGAACTACCTGGTGTCACATCAATGTGTTTAATGACTCACAGAACCATTTAGCATGGGCACTTTTCTGTAACTCATTCCCTGCTGCAGGAGATGTGAGTTGTCTGAGGGATGTGTAAATGCAGAATCACTTCAGAAATAAATGGGGTTGGTTGCAGGAAATACAGTGCAAGGCTGAAGTTCCTGGTACTAGCTGTTGTGTTTTAGAAGTAGTAGGTGAGAGGCTGGAATGATGGCATTTTCTTGGGGATGATGTCCTGTGTGTTTTTGTATCACTGGGTCCATCTTCCTCTTCAGATGATGGTGGAAGAGAAGTGGATGATTTTTAATCTCAGAAGTCATGTAGCCAGTGTGTGTTTATTGATATTAGATAGTGTACAATCAGATGGATGATTGATCTGGAATTGAATTTTCAAAGGAGTGTGAGGGAGTTTTGTGGTGCTCTTGGTGAATTTTGAGAGGGGTGGGGATACCTGTTCTGAAAATCCCCCTTTTTACTGCCCCAAGAAAGGTTTAAATCCTAGGAAGCAAAATACATAACAATTACCCTGCAAACTGGAACGCTTTCATTTGTATTTATTTAACTCATTCATGGTTTTGTCACTTACGAGACATGTCTTTCAAAATACATGTGTAAGTCCCAATTTCAGCTTCAGAGCTGACAGCTTTCTTATAAATACAACTTCGAGGGAACACGTGAATCTCCTCAGTACCAATACATTTCCATGCAGCCCACATGGTTCCCAGGTGTCCTTGGCAAATCTCGGAGACCAGACAAGACTGAAACCTTATAAATCTTTCCATCTGAAGGTACATTTGTGTGTCATGTCATCACAATAAACTCGATGAAAGAACAATTGCAAATCAAGTCCCCACTTCTATTTTTCTCTTGCACTGGAGGCTGTTGCCTCCCAAACAGATCCGTGTGGAGCAAGGCTGCATCCTGGGGCTGCATGCAGGGATTGTGTGCCGCTTTTGCTGTGCCCCTGAGTTGGGTAGCATCAAAGGGAGTTCAGGGCTCCTTAAAAATTCTTTTAGTTCCCACTATTTGCAGGAATTGTGTCGTCACGCACTGTGTTTTGGCGTAGTGGAAGGGCGGGTGAGAGGGGGAAGAAGAGCCGTAGAGAAGACAGCTTATGTTTAGACAAAAATATCATGTTAATCAGCACAGATGGGATGAGAAATACAGAAAAAGTACATGATAGTTTAATAGGTTTTTGGCAAAATGTGTTGGCTTTTTTTTTTCTCCTTTGACTGTACCTGTCTGTGGCTCCAGCTCTGCTGTAACAAAGACCTGAATGATTGTTTTATTTTACATGTTTGAAGCCAACCATAATGAGCTCAGTTTTTATCCCTCTACATACTGGTACCAAAGTCTCCCAAATACAATGCTTAATTTTCCTTCAGTTCTTTGTGTTTGGATGGCAAGCTGGGGAACATATTTTTGCACAGTATGAAGCATCTTGGCAGACTTCTCAGGCCAAGTATCTTGGATCTGTCAAAAGTGCTAATAGGCTTTGTTGAGCTTCTTTAAGTTTCTAAATCATATTTGCTTTTTGCTTTTCTGCACTTTTTTATTTAAGGATGATTAAGATTGCACTTGAATTCATGACTAATCTAATTTTGCTCTCACATGTGCTTTTTGTATAAGGCTGTCTTCATCCTATAGCAACCCTTTAATATCTGTAAGGAGCTATTTGGAAACAAATTCCCTAATTCAGCATTTTTGGGTATTACCTTTTCCTCCACCTCTCCTTTTTTCTTTAATTTTTATTTTTTAAGAAGTGAAGTGCTCAGAGAGAATGCCCTTCCTCCTTCCTCAGCCTCCCCAGGGAAGTGCTCCTCTCTCCCTCCCAGGGATGTCTGAAGTGAGGGGCTCGGTTCAGACAGCTGAGTTGGTGTGTGTGAAATGCCCAGATGTGTTCCCAGTAGTCAGAATTGTTTTAGCACAGGCTGAGCTCAAAAATGAATTTGCTGTATTAGAACTGGTCTCTGAGAGCTGCTTGTAGTTTTGGCATGTGAGTTTTTGGTACTTTATCAGGCAGCTTTGAAGCCTCTGTAAAAGTGACAGAACATTTTTTTTTCTCAGAAAAAAATGTATTCAAAAAGCTGTGTGTGAAACATCATCACTTTTATTACTCCAAGACCCAGCTCCCCAAAACTTTGTGGAGAGATACTGCAATTAGAAGGGCTTCTGCCATAAGATCCTGCTTTCTTTTGTTAAGCCCCGTACTGCATGTAGCACAATAGAAGGATGAAATCGCTTTGGTTTGAGTTTTTTTTTTGTTTGGTGGTTTTTTTTTGGTGGTTTTTTTTTGGTTGTTTTTTTTTTTTTTTTGTTTTTGTTTTTTTTTTGTTTTTTTTTTTTTTTTTTTTTTGGTTTTTTGTTTGTTTGTTTTTGGTTTTTTTGTTTTTTTGTTTTTTTTTTTTGGTTGTTTTTTTTTTTTTGGTTATTTTTTTTGTTAGGACACTTGGTTTTGTAATATCATGAGTCAAAAATGATTTTTCTCTCTCCCCAGAGAAATCTGACAGAGTATTTTGTAGCAGTTGATGTCAACAACATGCTGCATCTCTACGCCAGTATGCTGTACGAGCGCCGCATCCTCATTTGCTGTAGTAAGCTGAGCACTGTAAGTAAAATGCACAACAATTCCTTCTATTCACAGTAGTTAATTGTTTTTTTAATTGCAATCATATATAGGAAATTAACTGATCTCCAGGTCCATCTTTCAACCTCAGTTATGCAGCTCCAGCTCAATTCTGTGCCTTATGTGAGGATTTTGTGCAACTTCTGTTGGCCCCCAATGTTCAAAAGAATTTTTTGGATACAGGGATTTTGGTGGCTGTTTGGTTCACAAATATTCAAAGACTTATGCCATAGTGAAGTCCTTTATTCAGAATTTACTTGACAGGAAAAAAAAAAAAAGATAAATGACACTGTCAAATGGATGTTCCAGTGACCTCTTTGGGATGGACCAGAGGAGTGGGCTAAAGTACATTGACAATTCACAGTTTTGCAGTTGTGTTTGATAAGGTTTACTCTTAATGCTCCTTAGGCTCCATCAAGTGTCTGAGAGATGAAAGCTGCTGAATATTCTACTCTCTTCTAAAAATGGCTGGAGATCAAAACAAGCACAGGGCTTGATTCAGTTCAAAGTTCTGTGTTATGCATTTCAAGGTTTAGCAGTCAATAAGATTGTGATTTTCTTTATGAAAGCAAATGCTCAGTGGTCATTGTGTTTGCTCTGTAAATGGCTATTGATTGCTTTCCTTTGTGAGTGCTGAAGATGGTTTAACTAATTTTGGTTTCTAGTGCTGTGGGCTGAGCACTCGAGCAGTTCTGGCTGAAGTACAGCTGCCATTTCCATTTCCTGGGGCTGTAACTGTGTCTGGCTATACCACCAGACCTGATTTGGTGCTTGAGATTCAAACTGCTCCATGGCACTGGGAGTGCTCTGCAAGGCTGGGATGATGTCCACAAACCCTCCTAGGGATGCTCTGTCAGCACAGAGCAGAGAAATGAGAGGAGTAAGACCTCAGACTTAATCGCAGAGTAGCTATTACAGTATCATTTTGGAAGGTAAGCGAAAGGAGAATTATAATAGCCTCTGGCATCTAATAACAATTATTAATAATGTTTACAATCAATCCCACATTTACCTGAAAGCATTTAAGTATTATTAAGTTTAATGCCATAGAAAACTTGTAAAGTCTTAACTTCTCTATCTACCACATGTTCTATGTCCTCACTACTAAAATAAGGAAAATTCTGTCCAAGTCTGGTAATGGAATAAAATGAAGGAGAGGTGTTTATTTCAGCAACCTACGGAATGAAAAGAACAGTAAATGATTAGAGAGGAGGGAAGAAGAGAAGGGCTGCCCAAAGCATTTCAGAGGTTGTGTGGTTGGTTGGTTTAATCTCTCCCTTTGTGACAGAGCCTGGGAAGAGGAATTACTTACCTGTCACTGTGCCTTTCTTAATGAGCCAGTTCACAAGTGGGGCTGGGTTTTTTTCCTCTCTTTCTGCTATTTCTCTTCCTTTTGCCTCTGTCCAAGATAAAAGCACGTCTGGTTCTTGGGAGGGAGGGGTATTCATACTGTGTGTTCTTAGCTTACAAGTTTCTCTATAAACTGCTGGCAGGTTGGAGTGACAGTGTAAGGCAGGTTTGAGGAGCTGGGCCCGAGCCAGCGGTTGCCGCTCGCCGTTCCAGCCCAGGAACATTCTCTGCTCTCAGCCTGTGCTTGGCAGTGCCAAGACCTTGTCCCTGGAAAGGAACCAAACCCCCCATTCCCAAGTGCAGCCTGCCTGGGGGGCTGCTCAGGGGCTGCTGCCTTTGTTTGCAGCTTTTAACTTTTTAACACAAAAGTGGAAAGAATCTCTTTGCAGTTCATTTCTGTTAGCATTGGGAGACACACTTCAGACTTAGGGCTTGGATTTAATACCAGGTAAGGAAGAGAAAACAAAACCACTCTGGGTAGAAAGGCTTTTATAGTGGAATGAATTCTGTGCTACAATACATAATCTCAGATTCAGATTTTGATTTTAAATGTCCTTATATCTTTAAGTTGAGTAAGACTTAGAGGTAACTGATCAAAGCTGTGTTTGTTAGCTATTTATAAACCATGTGTACTGAACCTATGGAGAAATTATAGATGTTTGCTTGGATTTTCTTCTCCTCTACAAAGAGAAATGCAGATAATTTCTCAAAATGTTAAAACAGTTATTCCTGTTAAATTTTATTATGTATTCTGTGATCTAACTCCTCAAGAAAATGATGACTCCCCTGTGCCTGGCAGAAGCTTACCTGCTGGTTGGAGCATGCTGCTGCAGAAATGAAACCAGAGCTCTCCTTGCATCCAGAATTATCTTTTCCTTTAGGATTTGCTGCCTGGCCACCCCAAGGTGTTTCCTGGCTGGGAGCAGGGCAGCAGCACGCTGGCTCTCACTGTAAGGTGTCTCACATGAAGCTCTGAAATGACTTAAACTTGGGGATTTCAGGATGTTTCTGTCTGGCTCCATCGTACTAAGGTGGATTTCTTTGATTGATTTTTCTGATTTTTGGAGTTTTAGCACAAAGGAAAGAATGCCATTGTGACATAGATGCTGCTTTGATCCTGAAGCAGAGCTTCTCATGCTGTTTCTGCCATGGCACAGGGAGCTCTGACACAACCTCTTATTCCCTGGCTGAGGTCTGATGGGCCTCAGGGCTCTGAGAGTGAAGAATTAGAACAACATATGAACAGTTTGATACCCCACCTGTGCTGAATTAATGTTGTGATTTGTCTTTGCTTGGTTTGATCTCGGACACCTTCAGGCCACACAGGGCCCTCAGTCCCTTGGAGTTTTTCTCCTCAGGACTTGTCAGCAGTGCTGTCCCTGCTTCCCCCAGAAGGCATTCAATGCTCAATTTCCTCCTGCATTCTGAGGACTGGGAGCATTTGTTAAGAGTTGTGTTCAACACATCTTTCACAAGTGAAGCTCAGTGCACTGCTTGTGCTGGGTGTCCCTGGAGATGAAAGAACACTGACCTGGGAACCTGGGCAGGTGGATGTGACTCTTCCCTGTCACCTCCGAGTCTGCCTTGGATGTGTCTGTGTGAGTGCTCAGATTTATTTGTTTATTTTATTGCCCCAAATGCTCATATCCTTTTCTTACAGTATTTCACGTGTAACTTCTGCTGAGATTGGCTTATTGAGCATTCCACCTGCTCCATATTAATATTCTTGGTGAATGTGACAAATACCCTGCTTATCTTCTTTTCCAAATTAACAATTATTGTTTGAAATAGAATTGAGAGCAATAATTTCCTCTGCGAGGATTCTCCCCATGGCTTCACTGGCACTTGCCTTTGCTATTTCAGTAACTGTCACACCAAAACTCTTCTGCGTGAGCTTTTAACAATATAACCGAGCAGTCAGTGGATCAGATGATTAGGTGAAGGGCAGTTAGATAAAATTCCCTTTTAAATCATCAAGATTTACACTGAGTTTAGTGTACTGTGTTTTTAAGAAATGCATGCCACTGTTTTTTCAGTTGGTGTTATCATTTCAGAGCAGTTTTATGATATTTAATGGATAGTAATTTCCAGATTGGCCATTACTATTTCTTCATTCCCTCTGTGTTTTTATTTCCATGTTTCTGTTGCTTTGTACAGTGCTGGGTGTTCTTTGCAGGCTGGGTTTGTTGAGTGAATCATGTTCTCAGATGCTCACCAAGTCAGGTGGATGGCAGCCACTCTGCTCCCTTGAGACCTTTGTTTTTGCCAGCAGTGCTGTATATTTTCTGATAAAGCATTGATAGGAAAGCAGAATTGATTCTTTACTTTCTTGTCTCCAAGTTTACCATTTGAGGCTTGGGGTTTCTCTCATTGATGCAGTGGTTTCTGTGTGTTTCAGTTAACTGCCTGTATCCATGGGTCTGCAGCCATGCTCTACCCGATGTTCTGGCAGCACGTTTACATTCCTGTCCTGCCCCCACATCTCCTGGACTACTGCTGGTAAGGCCATGTGTGCGTGTGCCCTGTGTGTGTTCTGGGGGTGTGTGTCTGTCCCTCAGACCCACTGCCCTGGGCACATGTGCTGGAGTGAGTCTGAAGCCTCTACTCATGCAGCTGCCCCTGGGGATCCAGGATAACCAGCAGTGAGCAAAGGCCTGGAAACCAAACTGTGCAGCTTTAAAGGAAGTTTGCTCCTGTGCAGCTGATTTAAATGTTGTGTGTGCCTGCGTGGGGGAACAGGATTCTAAAGATTATCTCCTGTGGAAATGAGCCTTCCCTGGCTCCCTGCACAGGAAGGGCAGGTCCCAGTCATTTGCAGTGCCAGCAGGTGCCTTTCCCTGGATAATGGGCTTCTCATGTGTAATTAACACTTGGAGAGGCTGCCCAGCTCCCCTCAGGTAGCTGCTGCTCCAGGGCTCAGTGCAGGCTTTGCCTTCAGAGATCACTTATTCATGGACTTCCCGACAAAGGCAGGGACAGGGGCCCGCTCTGAGGGTGGGAAAGCAAACCCTGGGGCAGGAGAGAGAGGCAGGAGTCACTGAGCATCTCTGTGGGGATTCTTTTGTGGCCAACACCGGCCATGGCAGGAGGGAGCCAGGCTGTGTGCAAAGAATGATTTCAAAATGTTCAACTGGTAGGCAGCTCACAAATGCAACAACTGATTTCCTTACCCAGCCAGGAACTTTAAATTGGAAAGGTAACTACACGCTCTGTCATTGTTTGAGTGAGTCAATTTAGCAACAATTTGTGTGCCATAAAAAATTTCCCAAAATAGAGTCCACCATCTATTTTGTAACTGTGTGAACTTGGAGATGCCATTTTTGCCTGGCAGGACTGAGCAATCAGCTCCCTGCTCCCTGCTTTAAAGCAGTATTTCTGCTTCCTGGTGTCTGCCTCTAAAAGGAAATGACCTGACATTATTTAAAATAGAAGAGTTCTATTTCTTTTTAATTATTGTCTGGTTATTTCTTTTGCAAATATGACATAAGAATTTTAGAGACCTGAACTGGAAACAAAACTTGAGCAATGAGAATTCTTCACTTCTTATGAATACTGAATATCTTGTTCATTCAGTTGGCTGTGCTTGTTTACTGACTGTGCTGTGATGTTTTGAAGTTTCTCCTGCTCTTTTGAAACTCACAGAAGGATGGATAGTGTGTCACTCAAGATCTTTGAAAGTTTTTTTGAAAAAAGTATATTTCACCTGTGATTATTTGCCTTTTGCTTCCCGTTTCCCTCTTGAAAGGGTTTTCTTAAACTTAATATTTCTGTTCTCTGCATTCGTCCCTGATGTACCTTCCCTCAGAACTGCAAATGCTGAAAGGTTGTGTCTTCCCAATGTTTGTTCTCAATGCACTTGCTCTGTAGTGGGGATGCTGACTCAGTGCTGCTGCTGGATCCTCGTGGGTCTGGAATGACTTCAGTCATCTCATCCCTGTCATGTAAATCGTTGAGGACAGGGAGCAGGAGGGAAAGCAAGGAGAAGAGTGCTATCTTTTATTTTTATTTTTCAATTAGGCACCACTCTTCAATGTATTTTCAGCCCAGGGAAACATTTTGGGTGCACGAGACTGAAATACTGTCCCTAGATTCCATACCTTAGTTCACAATTGCTTGTTCCTTTGAATACAGAGCAACAGAGGAAGTCAGAAGCACAGCTGCACTGCTGGTGGCTGGTTTGGGGCTGCTTGCTTGGGTTTTGTTTGTTCAGAGCACGAGCCAGCAGGTGCCAGAAGTCCTGGGTAGTGAAGTGCTGCCACAAAGCATCGACAGTCAGGCACACAGAACTGTTTGAATTTGGCCAGACCTTATCCATCTATTTTATTGGGAATTTAAGCATGTGGTGATGTGAAAGAAGCAGTGCATCAATTTTCCTCGCTACTTTTCTCACTTTGTTTTCTGTGTGCCATAAAACCACTCCCACTGTGGCTGTTTGCTTCCTTCTTGCTCTCAGTTTAAAATGAGCCCTTAGAAAAGCCTGGCTTTGCTGAGCTGGGATACAGCTGAGTGTGTGCTGAGCCCCAGAGCTGCGTCACCAGGAGAAACACTACATTTTGTAGGGTGATTACAACAGTCTTTTCTATCAGACAGACAGCTTAGCGGCCAACATGAAGAAATTCTGAGAGCACCCTGGCACAGCTGCTGAACAAACACTTCCGTTGGGGCAGTTTGCCCTTTTTCCAGGAGTCTTTTTTAGCCCCATTCTCCTTTTTCTAAATCTGCAAATAGTCAATGTGCTCCTCGAGTAGGTGGAGATGGAGCTGGAGTCCTCCTGCTACTGAGAAACAAAGATTCCTGCCCAGGGAGCTCTCAGTGGGCACTGCTACTGAGCCTGGCACACCTGGGCACTCATAAAGCCTCTTGGAGCTCTCTCCTGGTGTCAGAGCTCTGCCTTCTCTGCATCCTTCCCATTTATGCAGTCAGGTTTCTAATTTGCATCAATTACCCCAATAAATTTTGGGTGGAATTCTGTTGCATTTCAATGAAGAATCTGAAGAGCAATCAGGAGACTGTCCTGGAGAGGGGAGTACCAGTGGTGGGAGACAGGCAGCCCTTAAGTCAATATTTGTAGAGCAAGTCATGAATGTAGTAAATGTGCTCTCATCCATTTTCCTGGAACAATGAAGCAAAATGGTGAAATCCCTGTGTAGCTGTAAATAGGAACCTTTTGGAGATCCTTGGGCTTTTACATTACTTTCCTGGTGAATTGCAGTATTTTTTACGGCTGGGCTTTTTTCACTTAAGAAGAAATGTCCCTCTATTTCACCTGCTTCTCTTCCAATTAGTAGTTGCCCACCTCTTGGGAGCATAATTAAGAGGTCTCTAGTTTGCCTAAGGAAACGAATTAAAGAAATTGTAAAAATGCAACTGTAATAAATAGGCAATATATAGCCATTATGTCCCCAAAATCCATATTCATGCTTATGCATTGCTACTTTAATGATTTGATATTTACCTGTGTAACTCATTTGATTATAAATAAGGCTGATTGCCTTGGGAGCCAGCATAGCACAGGAGGAGTAATGACCCCTCTCTTTGTTCCAAAAGGCTCATGCAGGCACGTTGTTTGAGCAGTAAATACATGTGGTAGAAACTGATACTTCTTAATTTTGCACTTAATGGCTATTGGCTGCCGGCAAACAACTTTGAGTAATTAGTAGCTGTGGCTGTAAGAAGCCCCAGGACTGATGAAGTGTCAAGCAGTGGGGAAGGCCTGCTCTGAAGAGCAGTCTTTAATCTGCCAGGGCTCCCAGAAGGATTAAAGGTTGTGCCGAGTGTTTCTGCCCTTTATACAAGGGATGTGTCTTGCTGAACTTCACTTGGAAGTCTTGCAAGTACAAATCTACCCTGATGAAATATTAAAAACTGCTGGAGTGCTGCAGGTCTCGGGACCTGCATGGCAGTGAGGAAGGACTGTTTGAATGTGCCCTGGCTGGGGAGGGGGACACACCACATTCCCTGCACAGGATGCTAAAGCTCTGCTTAAATAATGGCCTATGATTAACTCATGGTCAAGAGAAATGGTGATAAAAGCAATTTATGAAGCCAGACATGAACTTTGGGCATTTACTTTTAGGTGTGTTTCCTATTCAGTCATATTGATGAGTGATGATGGAAGAATAGAATCTCTCTGGTAGATTTTATTGGAAATATTTATGCTCTGTACCAGAATTACGTTTTATTGAGGTTATTCATGTAGTCCCTGTAATTATTTTATGTGCTGTATTGCCATTACATGTAATGTTTGTCACTTCAGAATTGAAAAGATGAGCATCCAAAACTGATCCATGTGTCTTAAGCTATATCTTTTCTTCCTGCCTTTGGAGGTGTTAATAAATGGCTGTTTTTCAGGAATACTGCACTCTTCCTGCTTCCTTTCATTACATTAGCCAAGGTTCCACGAGATGAGACATTTGCAGCTAAGACTTCCTGCCGTGGTCCCGGCTCCGTAGGGTGGGAGTGAAGCTGTGCCGTTGCTGGAAGTCCTTAATTGGAACCACATTGGTGCTGGTGGCACTGGAGGGGCTGGAGCAGCCAGAGCCAGAGCAGGCTTCATTCCCTCAGTACAAAATTCCTGGCTGCTCTCTTGCCCCTGGGCTGTGGCCACTGGAGCTGAGGAGATGGCATTTGTCACAAATCAGACGTGTCTGTGACAAAGCGGTGCTCAGCTGAGCCCCCCTCGTGTGTCCTGGGGAGCAGTCAGGCCTTCTGCCAGGGACTGGGGTGGGTGTTCCAGGTGTCACCTGTGGGATGCCCATGAAGCAGAACATTTGGGATAATTCTGGGCTGTAGCAGCCCCTCTGGGCTCTTTCCCAAGGGGCTGTGGGGGTGCACTCATTGCAGTGATGTGGGACAAGGCACTGGAGTGTTCTGCTTGTGAACTGGGAAGGGCTTATGGAAGTTGTATGTGTTTAATGTCTCAGAAAGGAAAAAAAATGGATTCACATGGAATGTCTACTGCAGGGGCTGTTTTCACCTCAATAGAGCATCCTACAGAGTGGCAGTTTGAGGCGGCGTATTAATAAACAACATAATTATTAATATGCTTATCAGTAAATATATTTTTAAGGTATTTCTCAAGAAAAGGAGAAGCAGGGATTTTTGCTGGCCTGGTGTCTCAGGAGCTTTTTCAGCACTGTACTGCTCTTACTGAGCAGTAGGCACCAGCTTAGAGCAGCAATATGGGAGATATTTTAATCCAAGGCAGTACAGTGACATTTCTCTCATTTTTTTTCATCTGAAATTGAAAATGAGCTCTTTGAGCTTCTGTATCCAAAGCGAGCCGAGGCTCTATTTTAGAAGTTGTGTCTGTCTGTGTGCGCTGCGTTTCGCAGGCAGGATGTGCCATATTTGCAATTAGCAGCTCTGGCAGCCTCGCTGATGGCTCTGATTGCGAGGGGGAGGCTGGGAGCAGCTCAGCCTTGGAAATCCTGGACAGCAGGCAGCTCCCAGGGGCTCTGTGGGAGCAGCTCCTGCTCAGGTTTGCTCACATCAGGGAAGGGACCTGGAGAAAATTATTGTCCCCTTAAACACTGCAGTTGTGTAGGCTAACAAAGGTGGCACACCCGTGTCCCAGGCTAAAACCTGACCTAGGAGCCTCTGGGCTATTTAAATTTTGTGTCCTGAGGGGAATGTTGGTATCAGCGGATGTCCTGGGAACTCTGGAGTTTATCAGGGTCTTCAAAAGTGTTTTTTATGTTTTCTTTTACAAATGGAAACATGTCAAGATTTGTACTTAAAAGTAAATTACTTAAAAATGTGTTTGGACTCATTCAAAGAATTCAAAACTTGTAGTAGTGGGTGATGTGTATGCATTAAATTAACCACTTGACACTGCAGCAGGGTCCAGATTTTGAAAGAATACTCTTGGAAAAGTCTTGGTATGTTTTTAAAATTGCAATAACACATTTTGTTTGGCTTTCTAACAAAAGACCCCAGTGTTAGAGGTATGTTTAACAGCTGTCCTTAGGTACCTGCCTGAACATAGCTACTTAAAAATTCTGATGTCAAGAAAAAGCGAAGTCTTACAGGAGTGGGATGCTATTGCATACTAAAAAATGTCTTTCAAATATGGACTAACACTTTGTTCACATGTGATTTGTTTCTATATATATATCTATTATTTTTCAAGCAAAATCTAATCCAGTATGCCAGTGTTTTCCTGTAGCTAGTTTTACAAGTCGTGTGTTATTCAGTGTTACAAGGATGTAAAGCTGTGTTTCTTTTCCTCTCTGCAGTGCCCCCATGCCCTACCTCATTGGAATACACTTAAGTCTGATGGAGGTAAGTCTCCCCATTTCTGAAATTATCTGTAGTGGTATGATTTAGAGGCAGATTCTGCAAGCAATTACACATTCATTACTAAACTTAAAAATGAACTGATGCTGTTGATTTGGGAGTGCTGGGGGGACTGTGTGAGCTGTACATGAGAACACTGACTCTCAGGAGCCTGCTCTGCTCCCTGCTCTCCTGGGCAGAGTTCCCATGCGGTGACAAGCTCACGGCGTGCTCCCCTCCCTGCCCTGGGGCCCCGTTTAATCACTTCAGTGCCTTGCTGGGACTCAGGCACAAAGGCAGAGTCGATATTAAACCACAATGTTGACAGTTACAGTTCTCTTTTAGGCTTTTGCAGACAGATTGTAATTTTTTTAACGTTCAAAAGATCTGAAAAGAAGGAACTTGCAGTTAATGTTAACACAAAGCTGGCAGAGCACCAGCCCTCACAGAAAGCTTCTCCTATAAACAATTCCCAGTAATTCATGTGACTTGTTTTTTTAAATCTCTAAAAGTGGAAATAGCACATTTGCTTTTGCTTCTAGTACTGGTGAAACGGGATGACTCTCCTCAGAAGTATCTGGGGGACAACAAAAGATGTGGCTTAAGGTGCCTGTGAGATCCTCATCCCTGCTGACTGTGCCCTTCCCAGGGGGTGCTGGGGTGGGAAGGGGCTCCTGCCCAAGGAGTTCCTGGAGCAGGGCTGCAGCTGGGGCTGCTGGTGCCCCTGACACTGCTGGAATTGTGTCCCTGGGTCACATCCTGGGTCTGGAAATGGAGCCTCCGTGTTCAGCCTACAGAACAGTTTAGAGAGCTGAGGTTTCCATCACATCAAGGAGTTATTCTTGTGTTGTCCATAAAAATGTGTAATTTCTCAAAATATTGATAAGTGTTCTTTCACTAGGGCAAATGCGTATAATCATGATGCCCTGTGTTTGTGAGTGCTGTGTAACATCCCCCCTTTTCCCAGCGTTAATGGCAGGTAATTTTAGATGTCATTTTTTTCATGAGAAGATAGATTAAATGTACAGGATGTCTTTTTTCTTCTCCTTACCATCCTGGGTAGAGATGATTTTTATGCCCTTTATACTGCTAAGCCAAGTAAAGAATTGCAGTACAATGTGTTTGTGAATAATCAGTTAATTTAAAAGTCAACATGTACATTTGTTTGCACATCATATGCTTCTGTTCAAGGGGCTACCCATAATCACCCTTGGATACTGCACAGGCAGGAGCCAGTAGTATCTAGGAAGAAATGTATTTTTCATATTGATCAAGAAACTTTCTGCCCCATATCCATCTCAGGCAATCATTGGTGTGATTATTGGGATATCTGTAAAAGATGATGGGAGAATATCTCCATACACACACTTGTCAGCTTTCACAGATATTTGTGCTCACAGTGAGCTCTGTGTTTGGCCTGGGAATCGACTAAAAACAAAATAAATTAATAATTACACCTTGGAGTTGCTTTGTGTGATGTCTCACTCCTGCCTTGCTCCATAAATCCATTGCCTCTTCCTTTGTCTCCATGTTTCAGACTGCAGGGCTCTGTGGGCCTTCCAAACTCCATCTGTAAAAACTCAAAAAAAGGAGTTGTTCTTGGAGAAGCCAATTTTCATCCATTTTAGTAACTTGTGAAAAAATCTGTTTAGTACTAAATCCAGTCTGGCTTTTGAATAGCCAGAGATTCTGGAACACAGACATGCTTTGGCAAAGTACAGTTATTCAAAGTGCCTTATCAAATAAATTAAATAAATAAACCAAACTGTTTATCTTATGGATAAATTGAATACAGAGAGAACTGCATCTTGGAGCTAACTCTACTTTTTTCATTGAAAAATAGCATAAAATTCCACAGTGGCTGCTGGATCTGTCTGATGGCAAGTGCAGCAGAATTTTTGTGCTCTGGGCAAGGGAAAGGTGACATTTGTCACATGAGCAGGACACTTCCTAGGTTAGCTCTTGTTTGTGCTGCTGAATGCTCGCTCTATCTGTCCCTTCCTTCATATGTAAAGTTGTGTAGGTTGTTTTTAGAATAACATCGTAGTTGCAACAGCAATTCTTTTTCTCATGATCTGGCAGTTGCGTTTGTTTAAAAATACATTATCTTTTCCATATCAAAATAGTTTTATAAACTAGAACTACAAACTCCTGCCATTATTGAGTATTGCTTTTTCTCTAAATGCTGAAATTTCACAAACAGGACTTAAATTCTGTTAATGCAGATGTCTGAGTGTCAGGATAAGGGTTCATTCCCAGCCTTGCCCTACAGCTGAGGCAGGGGGGCCCTTGCCCTCTGTGGAGCCCAGGGAGCTGCAGGTGGCTCTGGGCTCAGGCTCTGCCCCTGCAGCTCCCATGCTTCCATGTGCCCTCCTTGTGCCAGCATTGGTGGCACAATGCTATGGTGTGAAGGCAAGATGGGTTTTGGGATTTAGGAAACAATTCTTTTCTACCTCTAGTCTCGTTTCTGTGGGTTTTGCTATCCCAGTGTTGGAATGGGGCCTCTGGAAGAAGCAGAAGTGTTGGTGATTTTAAACAAAATCCAGCCTCTCTCAGCTCAACAGATCTTTCCTGAGCTGTTTGGAACCTTCAAGTGAGTTTACAGTTTCCCGTGTTCCACAGGGGCTCTGTAGAAGAAACCGTTATTTTAATAGAAAATGACAAATTTTTCTTATGATTAAAATATCAAGCCTATCCATTGACTGTTAAATCTAATTTGCTGTGACTGAAATGTTCTCCAGTGAGATAAGATAATCTCCTGTTATAGGTCAGAGGGCTCCAACTGATTTATGGGGGAAAACCTTGGTAGAAAATACAGAGCTGTGTTTTGTGCTCTTATTTTTCAGCTTTTCTATCATCACCTAGTTAGTCATTCTTTATAAGATTTCCATTTAGCAATCCATAAAGTGACTTCAAAGAAGGCTAAAAGTTTATAAGCTGTTGGATAAGCAAGGCTGGAGCTATCACATGAATAATGGAACATGCTTATGGAACTAATTGAATTCATATTAGATGAAGATAAGTACTTAGTAGTGATAAATAATGAGATAGGAAAATGAAACTCTATCAAAAGAACACACCCCTTTCACCATCTCATTTTCTGCCTGTGCACTGTAGGCTGTTTTAGTCTTCAGATTATATAAAATTGCCCCTTGTGTCAGAAGCTGTGTCTAACTTAGCCACAGCCTCTTACATTTTGTCACAGAAAACGATTGTTTCTGCAACTGTTTGTGCAGCAAGGCTATCAGTGTGATGATGCTGATGGAGGAGGAATGCCCTTAACCTAGGAGCTCCCTGCTGGAATTTGGGCACATGTGGTTTTGATTGACTGCTGGGGATGCTTGTGCTGGGCTCTGAGATGTGGAGCTCTGGCAGCGACTCCAGTGTGCCGGGATCCACTGAGGAGAACATCCACCCTCTCCTGCTCTGCTTGGGGCACACACCCAGCATGCACAGTTAGAATTAGTGATTGCCAAAGTAGTTCTTACGGTTTTTTATTAATGTTCCAGTTATTCAAGGACTTTTTCTGGGACTTAAGAACTGTAATTCTTGCAAGATTATCCAGGATGAATTTGTGTGTGAAACTGCACATTGCATTTCAGAATGTTCTTCTAACCGTTTTCCTAAGGAAAGAGGACACTGGTGTATATCATAAAAGCTATACGAGCAGATTTTTGTTTTATTCAACCTGGTATCAATAGAAATGTTCATGTGAGGAAGTGAAATTCCTGTTGTGTGACACGTGGTAGGACATGGTCTCACTTGTGTCAATAATGTGTCCTGTGGAGCTGGGCCCCTCAGAACCCCCCAGACCCATTTGGGGAGCACTTTTTGGCACATTCCCCTGCTGTTGTTCAGGGTGAGAATGCCCTGTTCAGGATCCCATGTGGTCACAGCCCATTTAGTGTGCACTAAGTCTGAGCTAACGAGCCCTGAGCATGGGTTCTGTGAGCCTGGGCTCAGGCCTGGCCCTGCCATGGGGTTCCCCTTCCCTCAACACACCCTGTGAATTAATGAACCACTGGCATCTGCCACTGATACTTTTAATTGTTAATTATATTTTTGATTGAGGTGAGAAGCAGTAATTAGCTTTTCCCACCCATTTATACTTAGTAAATCAATGCTTTTTCTACCTGTAACTGAGGAAGTACAGCTTCTCCATTGGATCTTAATGAAGGGTTATAGATTAATTTAAATCCAGGTCTTAAACCCCTAAAAGCAGTTTAGCCACTCACAAATATTCCCAATATGGCTGCGGTTTCAGAAGTATTGATAAAAATGCATTGAAAAATATGGCAGATTACATGTGGAATTGTCTTTTATCCAGTTATTGGGAAAATGGAAATAAGAGCCACATTTTACTAAGGGATCCTGGGGGTGCTGTTTTGAGGGTGAGTTTTTAGAAGCCAAGCCCTGCAGTACCAAGCAGGCAGGAGGTTTTTCTGGGGGCAGCACGGGTGCTGTTTGTCACTCAGCTGGCAGCAGCTGCTTGTGATAAGGATCTGGGGAATCACCTGTAGAGGCTGGGGGTGCCCGGGCGGAAGGGTGGGAGATGGGCGGGGGGAGCCCACCTGCTGTGCCCGGATCAAAGGGCCCCGGGGTCAGGGGGCACATCCCGCTGAACAGAGCTGTCTGCTGAATAGCCATTTCAGATTGTAAATCTGGCCCTGATTTCATTAAGTCCTTCTGGCTGCTCTTGGGGCATGAAATAATAAAATTTTATATCCGCTGCCTTTCCTGCTTCTGGCAGCCAGATTGACACATTGTTGTCTGCAGCATTGTGGTGTTTTCCTTAAGAAAATAAATGGAAACTATTAATTCGGTGGAGACAAGTCATTAAGCAAATGGATTTTAGACTTGTTGTGAATCATAGTTTATTAACAATTTCAAGCCTAGTGCACAGGCTAGCTAGAATGTTAGTTTGTGTTAGGAGTTCTGCCTTTCCAAAAGAATCAGTGAAAGGTGTGTTACTCTTTCACTGTTACAACATTTTTTAAGATGCTGATCACGTTTGTATCTGGTTATAAAAGCTCATGATTGACTTGGTTTATGTTTTGGCAGCAATTTAGCCATGAAGTTACATAAACCTGGTTTGTGAGAGGAAAGGCAGGGCGTGCTGGTATTTGATGGTTCTGCACTTTTTTTGTTTTGTTTTCAAATAAACTATACAATAGAATTGTTCACCTGAAAGAAGTTTAACTTGAGATTCCTTTATGGCAGAAAATGCAGAACCTGCCAAATGTAGTCAGTGCTGATAAAACAGCATTTAGTGTAAACTGCTGTTATTATGGATGAATATTGCTTCTAGAGTGGGATGGAGAAGCACCCCTTAATTCTTCTATTGGAATATGGTTTCTGTGTTTTTGTGAACTTCCACATAAAACATTTAAATGACTCAAGTGTTTGGCTGCCTGTGAGCAGGGCAGGCACCCGGACTGCTCTTATTTACGGACCTGGTGTTTAAGGCCCCCCGGAGTTTGTTTGAAAAGTTAAGAGATTTTCACACTAAAGGTGCCATTTCTGAAATTTAAAGTGCTCTTTTCACCAGGAGATAAGTTCTCTCTGATTAAGTCAGTAATTCTTACTAAGCCATGTTTATAGAGGCCATAAACAATGGGTTCAGTGTGCTTGTTAAACCAGCTTTCCATACCTCTCCACTCTTTTAAAAAGAGACATTTAAAATAAAAGGCATGTGTAGATTTAGTTTGATTTAGATGGATTTTAGGTGATTAATTATGGCTACAGGTAATTGGGCAAGGATGGTTAAGAAAGGTTTGCAGCAGTGAGATGTGACATACATTTTCACTGAATCTCTCCTTTTGACTCAGTACATCCCTGACCTGTGGGAAAATGAGATAAGGAATCTGTAATGTTCATGTTTCCTCTTGGTCCTTGCTAATCCACATTTCTTTCCGGCAAAATATGAACCTACTGAATACAGTCCAGTCTGTTGCACAGGTATCACTTGTAAAATTGTTGTTAGCTCTTCAGGAAGTTGTGAAATATGGACTGGGGCTGTGTGTGGCTTGTGGCTGTCCCTTCCCATTTCCAGAAAATTATGGGAACACACAAACTGTTCTTGTGAAAAGCGATCTACATGTTTTTGTGATTCACAGAATCCAGTGGGGTTTAATGTCAGAATTGCAGCTGAATGCTGGGAATTTTTACTCAAATTCCAACAAGAGAGTAAATACTGTGATTTCCATGTTGTTTGGGCTCATTAGGTGCCAGGTTTAGTGAAAGAAGTGTGTGATTATTTAACAAAAATCTTTATAACTGCCTGATACTAGCTTTATCAAAGGTGATAGTGACAGGAGAGATGATAAAACCAGCTAAGGATTAAGATGAACTGGTCAGTCTGCATTTCTGTAGAATGAGCCACAATTGGACCATCAAAAAATTATATGTTTTTGAATGCATTGCAAGACAGATGCTATTAATCAAGTCAGTCTCCAGTGTTTTATTAAATCTGAGGATTGGTCTCAAGGGAAATCCACTGCCTTTGTACAAATATTGCAGATCTTTACAGTGAGGCTGAGCTCTTGGTGGTGTAAAGGTGCAGCCCAGTGAAGTTTAACATCAGCTTCCTTTTGGAGACGATTTCTGGGCTAGGTGTGGGGTGATCCCACTGAGCAGCATTTACAGTCCCTGTACCACAAAGGCATCCTGATGGGTTATCCCCCCCCTGGCTGAGCCCTGCTTGGCACAAGACTGTTGTGTGCTCCAGAAAAGCCATGTTTTGCTGAAGGGGAGGTGCAGATTCACCACCAGAGGTACAGAAACACCCCTGGTACATTCACCACCCTGTGCTGCTTTGTCAGTGGCAAGCAGGAGAAAGGTTTCCTTCCTTCTGTCTTGTCCTGCCAGCACTGAGGCTGACAGGCTTCTGGCTTTGGTTAAGTACTTTGCAAGACCTTTTTGTTGGAGGTTTTTAGACTCCTCTGAGTATAAGCGAGATTTTTAATTTTCTGAAACAGGAAGGAGCAAATCAGTTTGTCTGGTGCTTCCAGACTCCTAGAAGGAGCAAGGCTCCTGGATTGCTTTAGAGTTTATCAGATGCAGCCAACGGGGTGACCTTTGGTTCCTGCAAGCAAACTACCTGGTTTGTCAGGCAGTGCTGGTGCTTTTTGTATGGAAAGCATTAAATGTAATATTCTTCTATTTAAGTTAAAGAAATGTCTCATGAAGACCTAAACTTAAATGTCTACAAAGTGGGTTTTATGGTTGTTGGGGGTTTTTTCAGCCCTAAGTACACAGCAGTTTGCTTTATAGACAGAGGACTGAGCCTTGAAAACTGAGGGTAATTATTTAGCTGCCTAAGGCTCAACTTTGCCATTGTTTTAGGACTTTAGTTCCTTTCTTTTAAAGGAAACAATTCCCTCCACCCCACAAAACCTTAATTAAAAATTGAGTATGTTTTTGTTCACTTTCCTGCTCAGTAACTTTCATTTGGTCCTGTGTGTAGGTAGTTAGGTATTTAAACATTTTTTACAGTGTCACTGGGAAATTTCCTCGATTACCATATTCTGTAATTCCATGTTTTCTGATTTTGAATTTTCAAAACTTTATTTGAAGAGATTAAACCTGTGTGATTAATCAGAAAAAAAATTAAGTCTCCTGTTAGTGGAAGAAGTGTTAAGTGTTTAAATGCTGCTCTGTTTGGTATCAGTGACTCATTTACTGTTGATTAGGCAGGGAAATCAGGTCTGGCAGTGTTTAAATTTGCTTAGATCACAGATACCTTTAGACACTCAGAGTCACAGGTATTGTGATCTTTCTTTTGAGAAACAGGTTCTTATTTTCTATGTGTAAGTACTGTTACAGAAGATGTGAACTTCAGACTAGATCAGAAACTTTCCCTCAATTCATGGGGACAGAAGACAATAAGAAGTTCAGACGTGCTGACCAGGATATGGTGGAATTAAATTTCTCTTAGCTTTGTTTCCCCCCCCCCCCCCCCCCCATTTTAATTATTTACAGATTAGGCTCTCATAGCATCCATCTTACTTAAATGCAGTTGTAAACTTGTCATTATTAGACTTCCAAAATTCAACCTGGACTTTAGAAACCGGTTCCCATCCCTGACTTAATGCAACTCTCAACTCCTGGAAAATCCACTCTTTATTGTTACTTAAATGAATTTCCAAATATAAAAATATTTGCTTGAAATCCTGACTTGACTAGAAACTATTAAACTGCAAACAGGACACCAATACAAACAATAGTAGATGTGCTTGAAATAAATCTTTGCTTGAATAATCACAGACCCTCTGTTTGACGAATTTCAGTGTGCATGTTGTTAAGGACTTCCCTCTGCCAACTGAAGGTTAAATTTTTAGCATTGTAAAATGAACAAGTAAAACAAATGATGACAGGAAGTCAGGAATGTTGATTGTTTTTAAAATGGTTGAGGTTCTGTAGTGCCATATTGTTCTGCCACCACTTGTATTCTTTATGCATAAAATTGAATTCCCCATACTTATATTTTCCTTTACTTTTCCTGAATTTGCTCACATACAGAAAGTAAGAAGCATGGCCCTGGAAGATGTGGTGATCCTTAACGTAGACACCAACACACTGGAAACCCCTTTTGATGATCTCCAGAGCCTCCCCAATGATGTGGTATGTATGGAGTGACTTCTCCAAGGGTTCTGCTCCTGGCAGCAGTTCCTGCTCGCTGTGACCGAGGGGTGTCACTGGGAGCTCATGCTGGCAGCCCTGAACTGCCTTCCCTCAGTTCTTGCTGTCTCAAAGTGTGCAGGAATGTTTGCTTCCACTCCTGCCTCCCAGTGAAAATCAGCTAATGCTCACACGAGCTAGAAATCCTGCATCTTATTGAACTGTTGTTTCCAAATGAAATTGTGTGGGTTTTTCTCATGTGACTGCTTCCGGTGAGCTTTGAGGAATTCCGTGTGTTTTGTATCCTGAGATATGACATCAAATAGATGCCTTCACATTCACTTCAATCACTGCTAGAATTCAGAACTCATTTTCTTTCTCATTCACCTTTTTTATTGGTAAATTATTTCATATTTTTAATAACTTGATAGCAGTAGTGAATAAATACTTGGCATTTAATGGGACACAAAGACATCCCACTTGCTGCTCCAGTCATCCCCACGAGGGGAGAGCAGAGCAGTGACTGTCAGGAGCTGTTTTCAAGGCAGAGAGTGAATGTTTGGGAGAACGTGGCAGGGGAAAATCTGGATTTCCTTTGCTAGTTGGATATATTGTGCTGAGAGTCAGATCTGAATATTTTTCTGTGCAGTTGAGAAATAGAATTGGTATGCAGGGAGCTCAGTGTAAGCTGGTGTGAGGAGAGGCTGCAGTGGGGGTGAATGCCCAGTGCCTCCAGCAGGATCTGTTCTTCAAAAGCAGGGAGCTCAGGAGGAAAGGGCCATCTAGGTTGGGAACATTTTGGCTTTAGTCAAGCATTTAGTCTGTAAAAGTTGATTCCATGTTTTTTTCTGGCTTTATATAGTTTTTCATTTTGATTTCACTCCCAGCATCCAAATCTGCCAGCTGGTCACTGCTTGTGCCATTATCCACAACCCGGGAATGACAGACCTGTAAATTTCATGGAATTATGTAAGAAATGTCTGGATACACTGAGCACAGGGCCTCAAACATGTATATGATTTGTCAACAATCAAGTATTATATTAGATTTTATGAGACTTCATTAAAGGAGCTGTTGTGGGCACACTGTAGAACATCAGAAGAGACTTCTCCAATAAACACAGAACTTCAAGCTTTGGAATGTAATAAATTTTAAGAGACTTCCTTCCTTTCATTATTTACTTTTACTTCACTTTTATAACAGTAGAGAGTTGTGTTTTATTAGTTCAAATTTCTTGATTCAGTTTTCCACAGGTCTATTTAAAAGCTACATTTTATCTCAGAGGATGTTGAGACCAGAGCAGAGGAAGTGCTGCCAGCAAATTCAATTAACTGGCAGGGCTCACCAGTAGCATATATGGGATTTTTTTTTTTTTTTTTTTTCACAACTGCTATATAAATACAGCTGGGATTAATATTTTTCACAACAAAGCTTTAAGTTGAGTCATGTTGCGTTGTGTAATTAATGTTTGTGCTGAGGGTTTTTGTGGGATTTAGCTCTGGTGCATTGTTGCTGTTACCTGGATGATGCAGCTCCTCCTCCAAGTCTCTCCCTTCACACGGTTCCAGAGTTGGCTTTGACCACTAGAGAGCAGCTGCTCTGCTGTGCAAGAATTGAATTTCTGTCAGTTCTTTCATGCATCATGTGTTTGGAACTGTAAGTGGATCAAGTTGTTCATCTCAGCAGGGAGACACTAAAGCCAATCCATTATACTTTTTTTTTCTTTTCTTTTTTTTTCCTTTTTGCTTCCCTGGGATATTTTGGGAGTGTGTCTCCCCACTGGTATTAGTCTAAGTAGATGCATTTATGATCTGAGAAACTAAAAATGTCTTCAAGAGTTTCCTGATCATAAATGCCTGTTATGTCAAACTACCCTGCCAGTTTTGCTACTTAATGTGAGCAGTGAGCAATTCATGCACTGCTGAATAGACAAAATTTACTTTGCTAAATTAAATCTATCTATATTCATCAGTGAGCAAAAACATTTTCTCTGTGGTACATTCACCATCAGGTAATTAATCCAGTGGAAAATTTCTAAAAGCTGATTTTCCTCTCTCCTTGAACTGCTTTTTAAATCAAGTGAATGAAGTCTTGTGATTCTTTAGAGCCTCAGGTAGTGAGTTGTTCTTGAGTTTCACGATAGAGATGTTGCTACCTAAACTGGTTTTTGGAAATTGAGAGTGAACTATTCTTTACTCATTAATTCTTAGGATCCAAACAAACATAGGACTCAGTGAAAGGTCTTTTTAGTTAGAATCTGTGTCAGAGGAGCTGGACAAAATTGAGGCAGTTCCAGCAGAGTCAGCCCAAGTTGCTCCTTTGCCCCAGTTTACCTCAGCAGTACCTGCTGGCTGTCAGGTCTCTGCAATGGTCACGTCATGTCCCTGAAAATCAAGGTTTGTACTAGTGTGTTACTGATTAACTATTTGAAATGTGAAAACCTGCCCCTTCTTTACCTTCTGCCTCTGATGTATTGCTGGAAATCTGGCAGCGTGAGAGCACCCTGGGAAGTAACTTTCCTTTTAAAATAATCAATATTAAAAAAAGAGATTTATTAAGGACTGTGATTACAATAAGTGCATCTGCTGCTGACAAGTCTCCTACACCACCGTCTGTGTTGCAACGAATTGCAAAGAGGGGGTAGTAATTTTTTTTTTATGCAACCCGTATGGATTTTTCATGTATTTCCAAATAAGTGTCATCTTCTAGTCATAGTTGTAGTCAGAGCCCCATGTTAGAAGGAATAAAGTATAATAAAGTATCAGCTTGCTCTGTCAGCTCCTAGCTGTTGTAAGTGAAGCAGGGTGTTTGCTGGGGGAGGCTGGGGGCTCAGGGGCCCCTGTGTCTCCTGGGCTCAGCTCTGGGCTCTGCTGCCTCTACCCACCACAGGCAGCGAGCCAGGGCCGCTGGTGCTCACACAGGGAGAGAGCTGCTTCCAGGGCAGCCAGCAGTACCAAACTGCAGCTCTGCAGCCAAACCATTTTCCTAAAGGTGAATCCATTTTTATTTCTTACGCCGTGTTTGCACTAGAACGTTTCTTGCTTTATTCATGTTGACAACTGAAAAGCCTTGGACCTAATTAAAAGAATTTCCACTAGCACCTTTACTGAACCATTTCATTCTGCTGCATTGCACAGATTGCATTCTGAAACATGGTGAGAGTTGAAATCAGACCTTTAAACCTCAACTGCCAGAAGTATAAAAATCTTCTTTAAAAACACTCTTAGGGTAGACTGCATGTATATGTGTCTGTTTGGCTATAAATAATCCTTCTTTTCAGTGGTCAAAATTTGAGGTTTTTTTAAAGTATCACTGTCTCTTTAGGCAGGAAATAACCCTAATTCTGCTTGTATAGTCTGCTTTTTATTGCATGCTAATTTTTTCCAGAGAGTACACGTGAGGGTGCTTTGGGGTGGATTTTTTTGCTACTTGTTAGTATATTTGAATATGTTGTTGTTAACATTTTTTTTTTTGTTAAATAATTGACATTGTAATCCCACATATATATAAAATAGACATGCTACAGTGTTTGAGGAAGTAGCAAAATACCAGTCAGTATTCTGTTTCTGTCCCAACCAGGGGAGCTGAAGCACAGAAGGGCCGTGACCAGCCCTCTGAATTCCTATTGTTTTTAAAACAAAGCATAGAGCTTTTTCCTTCTATATAGATGGAAGGTTCTGTATCTTCACAGAAAACCCCTTATAACAATGGTGAAGATGGACTGGAAAGTTTCTCAGAGCTCTGGATAATTTATTACACTTTTAAGAGCTATCTTTAAATGGTTAAAATAAGTTAATATAGAAAATAAAGGCATATTTCAATCTTACAAGTCTAGAACCCTTCAAACATGAAGTATGCTGTTTGGGTTTGAAAATCTGGTGAAGCTTTTATATTTAGAGGATTATAGAACTCCTTGAGGAACATTATCTCAGTGAATAGGAGAATAGGAGTGAGCTTATTTTACAGGCTTCAGACTAAATCTGGTATCATGTGTTATGTTAATATGGGTTTGTGGGCTCATTGATGCGTGGATCATTGGCATAAGCATTCAGATTTATAAACAGTGCTGGACACGCTCTCAGTTATTTCTGTTATACTAAATAATGAAACGCCTTTTACAGCAGAATCTGCAGAAGATTTAAAAGGAAGTGTCTTTGCAGCAGTTTTAGTAAACACAAGAGCAAAGATAACATCTAAAAGAAAAGCGAGTAGTGCCCAGCGTGGGTTCTGGATTTAACACCTGTGGAGCATGACAAGGAGTCACTGTGCCTTCCCCAAATCCAGCACTGCTGCAGGAGGAAGTCACGTTAGGAATGTGCTACGGGAGGGAGGGAACTGAGGCACTCACAAACAGTTCAGGAAAATCAGACTGCCCTAGGCAACTGAGGCAGGCTGGTGGCAGCACCCTGAGGCTGAGAAAACTCGACCCATCTGTGGTAGGATTTTGGAGATACCGATGAGGCCACAGCAGGCTCTCGTTGAGGGCTAGAGGATGGGAAGAAGGTCGTGAAAGTTAATTTGAACATCTGAACCATCAGCTTATAGTTTATGAGGTGTAGTTCATACTCTTCCAAAACAGTTAGTGATGGTCAGTACCAGAGGATCTGCTCATTCTGTCAGTAATATTCCTATAGTGTTTCTTGCATAGTGTGAAGTACACAGAGCTACCCCATGGAGATTTTCAGTATGGCATTTGGAAAAGGAAGATTTGCTAGTTATTGGCTCTTTCTGTTAAATTCATCATATTGGATATTTATGGAGTCAGTCGTTCTCCTGCAGATCGGAGAGATCTCCTGCCGTTCTGCTTTCCCTCTGAAATTGTGGCTCCTGCCTGTTTTCTGTGTCAGGCATCTCACTAAACTCGGGTTTTGCATACGGCATGGTCACAGCTTCTAAAAGCACCACCTGAATTCCTTTCAAGAATTTGGGTTTATCTTGTTCTGTTTTCTGTGAGATCTGTGACAGAAACTCAGCTTGTCCTGGTTCTGTCTGCAGCGCTAGAAGCGGTGAGAGGCCTTGAGGGAGCCATGAGGGAATCGTGAGAGATCGTGAGGGAACCGTGAGGGGATCGTGAGAGATCGTGAGGGAATCGTGAGAGATCGTGAGGGAATTGTGAGAGATCGTGAGAGAACCGTGAGCGAACCGTGAGGGAGCCGTGAGGGAATTGTGAAGGGACCATGAGGGAACTGTGAGGGAATCGTGAGACGCGGCTGAGGGAGGACACAGCGGATCTCGAGCCCGGCCGAGTCCTCGCCAAACAGCTCCAAAAATGTGTGGGAACAGGCAAAAAGCCCAAATGCATAGCGAGGAAAAGTGGGAGGAGTAAAGAACGATGGGAGGGGCTGTCGGGACTGACATCAAAGGAGGGGAGGGGGGTCTGGGAGTTGGGCCGGTAAATGGCGGTGGCAGCGGAAGGTTTAAAGCTTGTGTCTTTTTTTCTCGCTGTCGGACTGTGTTTAGTTACCAATACATGACATTAAGTTTCCACATTGGAGGCTGGGGCTCATGGGTACGCATTTCCTTGAGCCCCCAGGCTGGCGTGCGTCTTTGACACGAGTGCTCTGAGGGGCTGCGGGCCGGGCTCCGGGAGCGGGCTGGGGGTACCCGCACAGGCAGAACCAGCCCTCACGGGACCATTACCCGTTCAGACCCTGAAATGCGGGGGGATAGAACCTTAAAACCCCCTTGTCTTTGTGGCAAATAGATTCTTCAGACCTTCAGGATTTGTTCCTGGCCTTGATGGTGATGGATGGCCTGGTTGTGTGGAGCAGTTTCTCATATTAATCTAATGTTTGAATTAATTTAGCTGCAATTCTTTCATGGATTCTAATCAAGAGTGACACACTTTCATGGACTACCTTTAAAAGAGTACTCAACAGCATGTTAACAGTGGATTTTAAGTAGGAGGGAAGGTTCAATGAAGCTTTTAGTATCCTATTGGTTTCTGAATAGAATCCAGTCATATCTTAGAAAAGAAAAACAGCTTGAAAAGTAATGCTTTTAGAACTGAAAAATTCATCTCTGAATTCACAATGTCACCTTTTGTCATAACTGCTGCTGTGGTTAGCACATTTTTCATTTAGCTGTGCCCCAATGTGTTGCGCTTTGTTTGTGATATGAGAGTGATCTAGACCTGCTGTGTGATTTCAGGTTTCTGCACTGAAGAACAGATTGAAGAAAGTCTCTACAACCACTGGAGATGGTGTTGCAAGAGCGTTTCTAAAAGCACAAGCAGCTTTCTTTGGGAGCTACAGAAACGCCCTGAAAATTGAACCTGTAAGTAGGCAATTAGTCGGCATAAGATGTAAATCTGCAGCTGTGGTGGAGAAAAAAACCTAACAATTCAGAGTGGAGCATAACCTGCTTTTCTTAAGGCCAGCGTGGTGGCTTTTTGGCTGACTAGTACTGAAAACAGTGTTCAAGTCTCCAAAGTGAAAGAGGTGCAATAAGCGTGATCCATCACGCAGGGAAAAACCTTCCCATAGAAAGGTATAGGTGTTACTTGGTTTTGAAGGCAGTCAAATTAGACGAGAGATGATAAAAAAGAATAAATAAATAATCATAAGAGGCTAGTGAAGAGCTGACCATTCCCTCCTCTGCAAAACCCCTCTCTTCATTGTGTTTTTGTGTTAAAAGATGGTGTATTTGGCGTTCTCTTGCTCTTTGAAGATTAATGAAAAGCTCTGGCCTGCAGACATGTGATAAATTTAATTTTAACCATGATGTTAAGTGGTTACATGGCCAAAAGCTGGACTATGGGTATAGTGTTTCTTGAGGATTTCAGAAGCTGAAGTTCTCTCCAGTAGTGTAGTTTGTCTTGTTATTTTTAAAGCCAAGAGGAAAACATAGCTCAACCTGACTTTTAAACAGCCCAGTTATAACCATCAAATAAGTATCATTTCAATGGTTCAGATTCCAGTTTCAAAAATTACTTTTCAAGTCAGCACAAGTCCTTCCACATCTTACTGGAGGAATCTGTGTGTGTGGAAAAAATAAAATTGTAGTGACTTGTGTGTGTGTGTCTGGGTGTAAGAACTGGGCTTTTAAAGCATCTCAGGTGAAATCATGGAGGGATTTAAAATGGGGACCGTATAAATAACAAAGATGGAAGCAGCGAGGTGCTCTGGCTGGGAGCCTCCTTTATCCCTGCTGGGGAGACTCTTGACTCCCCTCCATCCCTGCAGGCTTCCTTGTTCTCCTGTGCTCCTCCCTGTAGTTGCCAGGCAACTCTGGGAATATTGGTGTATGCTTTGCCTGGATGTGTGTGTGAGATTAACTAGTTAAGGGGTTTATGAAGGAAAATAAAAATTTAAATTGTTGTTCTGGAAATACCATCTGGTATTTTGAAGGCTGAATGTTAAAGATGAACATTTGAAATGAGTTGACAGTGGCACGCCCCTAGAAAGTGCAACTTTGAGGGACAGCTAACCTGAGGAAGTTGCAGAAATGGTTTGGTTTGCTTATCATTCCATCAAAGAAAACTTGTAAATATAGCTGCATAAATATGTCATAAAATTCACTTTAATACTCAGGAGGTGGAAAGTCTCAGGGCTTTCTTTTCTAAGGCTTTTTGTAAATCAATAGTTTGATTTGTGATTATACATTTCAATATTAAGATTTAGATAAAGCAAATTTGCAGGTGTTTCATGTTCATGTATCACCTTCACATAGAGTAAGTACAGAGCTTTAAGCAATACCAAACATGAGGTGATTCTTTACATTTCATGTCCTATAACTTCAGAAACCTGACTGTTCATTTAAAATCATCGATAATTAGAAAATAAATCCAAAGAAGCGGCAGCTTTTCCTCTTTGCATAGTTTCTGTCTCATAAGACAATTGAATTTCATAGACTATCTCATTGGTATGAGCTGACTTTTCAGGATAAATTATCCTGACTTTTCTGGATAATTTTATTATTAAGAATTTATTATTAATTTTTATTATTCTGTGTAGGCTCAGAATGTGTCACTGAGCAGCTCAACATTCACATTATTATACTTTAACATAGTAAGAGCTCTTATTCTGTTCAGAGGCTTTTACTCTAGAGATACAAGGTTGTGTAATGTACTAACAAACAGAACACTGGCAATGAGTTTCTGTTGCCATGAACTTTCTGAGGCCTTTGCTAACTAGAAATTGCATGAAAAAACATATCCAGGTACACAGTTGGCAAGCATAATAATAATAATAATGATAATAATAATAATAATGATAGTAATATTTAATTGGCAAAGTAACTGCTGCAGTGCTGTTTCCTACAGTGTTTCCCGTAGCTGCACTAAGCCAGTTTTAAATGCAGAGGAGGATCTGCTGGGTAGGATGTACTTCCAGCCCCACAAAGCTCTGTTGCTATGAAGTCCAGTCAGACCCAGCAGCAGCTGGGTGTTCACTGGGCTGTACTGAGGCAGATTATCCTGATGCATATGGCTTAAATGTCTACCAGTGACACCAGTGTGAGCATTTTGTTCACTCGAATGACTTTTTTAAGATCCCAAATTTTTCTGTTGTTTGCAGAGGGAATGTTTTTATCTCTTCTAAATATTTAATTCACACAAGTAGGTCATCTTCAGCAGAACAGTGTGTGTGAGTACGAGGTGTATGTAAAGGTGCTTGGTAGACTGAGCAGTTGGGGGATGTTAGGAAGTGAGGCTCAGGTTTTCGGGATGGGAGCCGTGGCCGTGCACTTTCTTCTGCTGACACCTAGTGGTTCCAGGTATTCCTGCCGGACTCTCCCAGTATCTGTGAGGAGCAGCCTCCCACACCTGCGGGTCGAGGTAAGCTCCGGGTGGGCTGGCCCAGAGCAGCGGGTGTGGGTGTGACCCAGCAGGGTGTGCTGCTGCTGCAGCCTCAGCCCTGTGGGGTTTGTCCCCCCTCGCTGCGGGAGCTGCTCTCCAGACTCTGCTGGGATGCACAGGCATCCCAAGTGACAAGAGGTGTGCCTGTTCTCTGGCCCTGCAGCCGTTCTGACAGGGCTGGTACTGGTAGGAAACCACGGGATTACATCCTGATACTGTGTTATAAATACTCCTCCATGAGCTGCACCTTCTGCATCGCACTGATACCTCCTTGCATGCAGTGGGAAGTACTGAGGATCAGGGAATGTAATCTCTTCAGTGAGGCATCTGTTAATTCTCTTTGTCTTCATGGTTAATTGTTCAGTCGTATTCAGGTTTATTTGCCTGAGTAACCATTAGTTGTAAACTGGATAATTTCTGGTTTTTTGAATTTTCTGAATTGATTTGGTTTAAATTTAACCTAAGTATTCTTTGGGTGCATCCACTTAAAAGTAAGCAGGAAATCTGAGGCAGAGTCAATGTGCTTTTCTATTTCCATGCTTTTCAAGTGCTTCCATTGCTGCAGATACTTTCTAATTTGTGAACTGCTGATCTTAATATGAAACTACTTATTGAAACTCACAGATGTTTTATATACTCCAGTTTTCACACTGCTTTAGCTGTACTACACTGGTGGAGGAATGTGTGTTATATGCACATTGCTGCCTAAGTTCTGTTATCTTGTCAAAGCCTGATAATTTATATTTGGGTTTTAAATAGAGAAGACAATTTAATACCAATTTTCATAATTATAACTTTGATATGGATTTTCTCATAATACAATGCAATTTGAGCAATAGTAGGGGAAGAAACCACTATGAATAGCAGGAAATGAGTTTTTTTTCTTTTTCAACATAACACTCAATTCAACTTAAAGAGCTAATGAATGCATTAACTGTTTATAGGAATCTCTCGAACAGACACAATAAATATGCCTTCAGCAGTTCCAGATTCATGAGATCAGAGTCAGAAAAGTAGATGATATTTGGTGCAGAGTAAAAAAGCAAATGCCAGATGATTCAAAAAGGAAATTTTGTTGGAATGTGAGTGCAGTAATATAAAGCAAGTGCATGCTACGTACTGGTGCATAATTCATTTTGCAAAGGCTTTGTAGCATTCAGTGCTTTATCTACTATGAAGTATGATTGTTGCCATGGTGAATTATTTTTTAAGTTATTCAGTGGAAGAGTAAATAGTCATTTCCAACTCCCAGTAATTGCCACATCCCAGTTCCTTCCTCTCCATGGCCATCTTCTGCCTAGCTTCTTTTCCTTGCATGTATATTTTAAAGGCACACAGTGCATGCAGAGTAGATACTTCCCTGTCATCAGGACGGTTCAGAGCTTTAGGAGTGTTTGTCCATCTGTAAAAAATATGAAGAAGGATGATCCCTAATGCTTATATAACTCATGCACAGACCTGTTAAATGAACCCCAAGCTCTAGGGGAAACAGTGAGCAGAAGCTTGTTAGAACTTTTTGTTTTACTTGCAGTTTTGTTGTGTTCTGTTTAAAGTCAGTACTGATGTATAGCATCAGGAATTTTCTCCCACCCATCTTTACTCTTTTCCTGTTCAAGTGGTTGAGCTCTCAAATCCCTGCCTGTAGAGACAATCTAGGGGTGCCTAAATGACAGTAGTTTCTAAATACCATCCTGGTGACTTTACTGGCAGGTAGGAGTAGACAATGAGAATGGCACTTACAGTGTGATAAAAACAGACATAAATTGAGTTTCTGTATGGCCTGGAACTGAAATTTAAGGCTTTTTTCTTCCTACTCTGAAGATTCTGTGTTTTGGGACATTTTAAAGACCTCCCTTAGAAGCTGTGTTTTACCATCTCTGGGAAGTGCTGAATTCACAGTCACTGACTGGAAAAGATTTAGTGGGGAAACACAGTTTTGTTTGTTTTCTGTGTGATGTTTGTTTTCATTTCAATTCTGTTACTGTTTCCTCTCTGAGCCTTACTGTTGCTATAGACAAATTTCTGCTTTTGCTGTTTTAAACCTTAAAAATGGCTCTAACAAGCAGCTACTGTTCTTCAAAATAGCATTTATTATTCTACATCTAAGTCTGTTGAGATATACATATGTTAATGAACCTGAAAAGACATTTTCTTTAATCTCTTCTAGCAGTCTGGTATGTAGTAAATAGAATTGTTTTGTAATTTCCAAACTGTTGTAAGATCCTATGTTATCTAATTCTGTATGCCAGGCCAAGGGGAGGGGGAACCCAGGATTCTGAGGAGAAGGCAATAAAAAGTAAAATTTGAGGAAGTTAATACAACCTTCTGCTGATTATGGTGTTTCTGCCTAGAAAGGTGCAGGCAAACTTCCCTGTCCATCATATATTTTAAAGTCCAGCAGAACCCAAATCAAAGCAAAAAAAGCACAGCCCCCCTAAAGTCCATCAGGGGCATGGTTTTGTGTGTAGGAACTTTGCCCAAACTAAAGGATGGGGTGCTATGCCCCTTGCTTAGCAGTAATAGGAGGAACGGGAATTTTCTTTGAGTATGCTGTCAGAATGCTGATGTGCACAGGTCTGCTTTGAGATTACTAATGGTTACCTGTTTCATGCTGATGGTTAGGGTTTTGTGGTCTCTTAGTTTCTGGAACCTGTGAGCAGTCTGTGGCTATCTGTGGCTGTGTTGTCTGAGTAACTTTGCAGCCCCCACAGAAGTTGTGGTCAGCCGTCAGCCTGGATCAGGTCACTCTGCATCTTCTGTGGTGGTGCTGCAGAAATAAAAGGAGCTTTGTTGCAAAGCCTCTCAATCTCCCTGTTCAGGGCAGGCTGTGCAGGGAGCAGCAGTCTGTGTTCAGTCAGCTTTGCTGTGCAAGGATTTGGATATTCACTTACTCGGCTGTGCCTTTCACACCTGATTCTGGGGTTTGTCCTATTTGATGCACTTGCTTTTGCTTCTTCTCAGTTTGTTTCAAGACTTTGGTTGTTTGTTTTAGGCTGCCTCTTGCCTGTGTTTTCATTGCATTGTCTCCTGATACTTCAGTTCTAATTGTGAGTGCACAGCCTCGTGCAAATGCCTCCATGCAGCAGAACTTGGAGATATTTCCTGAACTAATAAAGCGCAGGGGACTTCGAGGGTAACAACAAGGCACATAAACAAACACCAAACAGAAAATAACATCACCCTTGAATTCAGCTTCTGTGTGAGGCACTCAGCAACTGTGTGTTTTATCAAATGAGCTGTTGTATCTGGTATTAGGAAAAAAAATCTAGTACCAACACACACAAACCCATGAAAAACCCCACCCCAAGGACCTTTCAGGCAGACAGGCAAGAAGTGAAGTGAACATTCTCAGTGAAAATGGTGGAAGAAATTTTGGGATTTGGATTTGTAAAGTAGCCTTCAGTATCAGATAAAGTAGATGAAATCGTGTTAAAAATTAAAATATTTAATCGGGTTAGAAACATTAATAGAGAAGTCATTCCACTCTGGGCTTTCACAGTGTATATTGTGTATGGATGAGAGTGATACCAAGGAGGCAAGTGAAAGGCAGTAAATCCCAATTAGTTGTAAGGATTTGCATATCTGAGTGATAAAGCTCCTGCAGTGTCACCTGGAATGTAGTGGGGCTAAAGGCAGAAGGGAGCCCTTTGCTTGTGAGCCAGGACTGACAGTGCAGAGTGGGACATTCTGACACTGCCCTGGGGCTCAGGGAACCCCATGTGTGCACTGGGAAACACAGAGGGGACCAAGGCCCCTTTCAGCTTTGGCTCTTGCATGGCATCAGAGAGCTGGGCAGCTGCTCTTCACATGGAGCGTTGGGTTTGCTATGGGAAGGCATTAGTGAAACATAAATTCTGGCTCACGGCCAGAGTGCTGCATAGGCAAAACTCAGTCTCACACTGAGGACCTGTTTATTCTGTTTTGGGGAACACAAAATGTAAACTCTGCAGAGGGCTGATAAGCACATTGTTCTTTAAAACACACGCTTCTTCAGTCTGGTAAAACGTCGAATGGAAACATTCTGTCCTTTCTTATCTTTTTCTAATTTAATTCATTGTTTTCTGAGCCTTTCATTCAGTTAGTAGCAGCTCTGGCAATGACAGATATTCTATTGTGACTGAAATATGCATTTTGTAAGTCATAACTTTACTTGGTATTTAAATAAACTGTGTATGTACAGCGTGCAAGATTTATTCAGAGCACAGCTGGAGGTATTCTGCTCAGAATTCCTGTGGTTTAAAATGTCTCTTTCAAGTTTGAAAATGTGTTGTGAAGTAGATACCATTATGATAATTGGAAGTTCAGCTTCTCTATCTTGCTCTATTATTTTTTTTGAATACAATTAACACATCACACACATTTCACCTGGTCTCTCCTCATTTACCTCTGACACTTCCTTGATATTTATTTAGACACATGTGGTGTCTTTGCTTTGAACTCAATAGTTGGTATATTCACTAGATTTTTTTTAGTAAACATTTTTCTCATTTAGAGATATACAATTAGTTTGCACTGTTAGAAAAAGGTATACATATTGATGTCAATTTAAATCTTTTACTTATTTGTTAGATGATCAGGACATAAATTGTATAAAGATTGTAGAGAAAACTGTGATTACTCTCAAATCAAAATACCTGCTGTGAAGTTGCAGAAGCAGCTCATTTATTACAGTTCTCATGAGAAAACAGTACAGAGCAGTTATGCAGAGAGCTGTCTAGAGAAGAAATTAAAAATATATATGAATAATACATTTAATTTAGAATTGCTGTATTTTCTTTCAGGTAGCATAAAGGTGAAGCACAGATCTCAGTGTTAGTGTGAAATAAGCTTTATTCTTCCAGAGTCAGTAGCAATGGTTTCATTTCTGATGACAAAAGAAAGACTAAGTTTTGGTTTTAAAATATAATCCAAATATTAAACTGGAATTAATAGCACACATAGTTATATATACATAGTTGGCATAGTTTTAAACTAAAATAATGTATATAAAGTGCTGTATTATGTGATATGTATAGAACTGTCAGCAAGATAATACCAGTGGCCTCCGGAAGACAATTACAAATTATATCAGATTTAGAGTTTTGAAGTGAAAAAAAATCTGACTCATCACATTTCAGTGATCCAGGAGAAAAGAATATGAAAATATCATTAGATGTATTTCATTTGTGGATATTAGGCTTGGAGTTTTCTTTATTTCTTCTCTTTTTTTTATTTCATTTTGGTTTTAGGAACACTTCTAATGCTTGGTGCTTTAATAAGGAAAAAGTTAAAAATACAGCCTAAGCTTGATCCTCATAATAACACAGGAAATTTTTCTAGATTGTTTCAAAAAATTTTAGCTGCACTTTGGAGTGAACCTTTGATAGCTGCTTCCGTAGGATTTTCAGTAACTGTGTTACTGGAGATGTCTGAGATTTGTAAATCAGTTCATTACAGGAAAGAGGTATCATGTACCAACTAAGAATTCATTTGCTTTATCTTAAAATGGAAGTGATCAACTGTAAGCTTTTCAGGTCCAAGGCTTCTGACTGGAAGTTGAGAAGATCCTCCCCAAAGGGAATTTTTGGCTTGGTCGGCCAGTCAGGGCCGTGGCTGGAGCCCTGCCTGTGCAGTGCCTGTGCTGAGGGCTGCCTGCAGAACCATCGGGACAGGCCTTTGCATAGGAGACCCAGGTGCAGGGGGCTAAAGGAAACCAGGGGGCTCTTTCAAGGTACCTTGCACTTGGACTTCCAGTTTTCAAAATGCACATTTAGAATTATCTCTATAAAGTACTCTTTGGAAGAGTGTATATACGTATATATACTTTTTTTTTTTAATGAAATCATTCTGTAGTAAAATATTTCAAGTCCTGGCTAAGCTGTAAAGCTTAGGGCTGATAAACAAAGCATCTGAAGCCAAATGGCCCCTTAGCTAACCCCAATTAAAATAAAGATTTCATTGCGCTCTGTCCTGACAGAGAGGGAACATATTGTTGCCTTTAAGGGAATTTGGTTTAGTTAATGAAAGAATTTATTTAGTTTTTTTAAATACAGAACCTAATTAAATAAGTTTCAACTTGACTTGTAGTTGAGGACATTTTAACTCCTTGAAGGTTACTCTTGTGTCCAAGTGTAGTTGTCTTTTGAATAATTCCTGATTCAGTATTTAGGTTAGTGATTTATATAATAAGGAATTTTATAGTAGAGCTTATGTAACTGTTTGCCTGTTAAATATAGATCATAAATATATGCTGTTGACTCCTAAAGTGTTAAAGTTGTTATCGACATTACATTATTTTGATGTATTACATTAATTTGGCATCAGTTGTTACTCAGAGCTAGTAACTAATACAGGATTCTTAGAAGTACTGTGGAAATGAAGGTGCCAAGAGTTTGCTTTGAGTGCCCTTTAAAAGCTGTAGATTATATATGTACTTCACTTACTCTTGGTGCTCAAGGAGAAGAAAAATGTATCAAAGAATTATTTAGGTGAAGCTCTCCAAGCAGTAGTTAAAGTCTGTATGTCCAGAACTTTTTTCTTAGAGAGGATTAATGGTGAAATGAAAGCAATTTGTGAGGATTATATGTGTGATTAGTTTGTCTTTCCTTAGGATCTGTCTGTACTTGTATGGATAAAGCTCATCCCCCATTTGGCAACCAATAATTTATTACATATTCTCAAGAATATATGAAAAATAAAGAACACTTCTATCTAAAGATGCCTTCTTATTAAACATGAGAATATTTTACTTGAAAGCAGTGATGAATGGGAATGCTGCTGCTTACCTGGATTTCTTGCCTAAAACTGGAGGAGTGTTGAATGGTCGCTGTGTGTCTGGCAGTGCAGCCAGAGGAGGTTTGGACAGGGATGGTGCTGTTTGGCTCTGCTGTTTAACTTGGTCACAGGATACCTGAAATTAACATCACCTAACCAGCATTTTCACAAAGGGAGGGGGCGTGGAAATTTTTTGTTACTGAAACTGAGGCTAACCAAGGGACTTCATGCTTAAAGGAGCATTTTTAGTTGTAACGAGTATGTCAGTATTTTCCCCAAATGAATTATCAAACTCTGAATGTGTTTTGGTCTGGAGCAGTGCCCTCACTGCATGGGGAGGACTGCTTGATTTAGGAATGTCCATATGTGCCCCCTCATCTGGGGATTAACACATTGGAATGTGTGTTCTCTTCCAAATGCCTCTCGATCATGTGCTCTCCTTTACATGTTCAATGGATTGCAGTCCAGCTCTCTTACAGTGAGTTTTCAGGTGAGCTGTGAAGCTGTCTCCAGTAAAGAACAATTGATTTCCCTGAGTCAAGGTCATTCCCAAATCTTAACTATTTCTGCTTTAGGTCTGTGTGATTCTTGCCTTCAACTATGGAGAAGAATTCCTGCCTCTGAGAGGAAATTAATAGTTTTATTTATGGATAAATAACAAAATATTAAATTGTTTAGGAGGGGCTTGCAGGGGCTTTTTAGTTGAAAAAGAGTGTTTTTTGGTGTGGGTGTGAACATAAATGAAATTAAGGGTTAGGTGGTACTGGGGTCCTAAAAATCTCTGATTTATTGACATATGTTACAGATCCTGAGGTAACTGAAATACAGTGCTGTTCTTTTCTCTTCTGTGAATTTCTGTAGATCATTATAATTATGTTGTGTTTCAGAAATCTCAATAGTTGCCAAATGTAACCAAAAATAAAGCATCACATCCAACCGGAGTTCCAGATATCCTCACTCTGCCCTAAAGCCATGTTTCCCAGCCATTATCTTGTCATAGCTTATTGTGCTCAATTTTAATTAAATGTTAATAGCAATTTTGCAGTCAGAACTGACATGAAAGTTTTCCAAAGATTATTATACCCACAGGATATCTTTATTATGTGTTTTTCTTGTTTCTCTTTTTTTATCTTGTCCAAGCCCTTTCTTTGGAAAAGTCTTTGGTGATGGAAAACATGAAACAGAAAATGCTGCAGTGTCTTGACTGACAAGGATCAGTTTACAAGGGCTCATCAATTGAATTTTGTATTCTTCAAGAACATCAAAAATTTACTTACATGTTTGATAAGGATCTTGGGGTTTATTTGATTTTCCTTAGTGTGGTGTGAGTGTTCTACATTTAGATTTCAACATGCACATGCCGAATCTTTAAATACAGAAAGGGCTTGTGCAATGCTGCAACCTGTAGTTCTTGTGTCTTTGCCTTTAAGGATGTTGTGTCACAAATGGTAGGCACAGCTTATACTGTTGGATGTTGGATCACTGGTTCTTACTGCTGTATAGGCATCCCTGTAGTATTAATTGGTTGTCAAATCCCTAAGAAATAACAGATTAATGTGCTTGATCACAGTGCCCTGCTTAGAAGCTGCAGTTTGCCCCTGTCCCCAGCCTCTCCATGTAATACAATTACAGATGTGCATTCAGGACATTTAGTGGATTGCATTTCATTAATACAATTTGAGCAGACAATACCAAGTTGCTGTCGGGCCATGCTGACAGCTAATTACTGAAATGAAGGGTCTGCATGGCTAAGGAACAATGGAGCATGTCTCAGGAACAGGAAAGCAGCACAGAAATAGTGCCACATCTTGGAATCACTCCTCTGGACAGTTTGCTGTCTCTGCAGACCAGCTTTTGTCACATATCTGATCATGGTGGGGAGTTAGACTTCAGGGAAACAAAGGTTGTTACTGTTGCTGAAAATGCAATGTAGTTCTGGTTTGCCCTTCCCTCTGGTTAATTCAGACACTTGTACGTACTTACCCGTCTGCTGGCCACCCTTACCTCTTACTTACAGACACCACTGCACATGTTCCCCACAGGATGTCCAGCATGCTTATTTGAATAGCAGGATACTGTGAATGTCAGTCAATTTTGTAGCAATATTTGTAGGGAGAGCTCTTGCTGACAGTTTGGAGGAAGATCAGGAGTGACTCCTCATTGTTTCTTCCAGTATAAGAAACCACAGGCAGTCAAGTGGGGTTTGTAGCAGCAAAGATTCAAAAGAAACAAGGAGTTTTCTGTGTAGGATAGGCAATAACCCTGCCAAGCACTCGATCAAGTGATACTGAGGCAGCTTGTATTGGTTTGGGGGAATTTGGAGAGATACTCGGGTGAAGCCTTGGTCCAGATTTGTTTGATATGCAAACACCCCCTTAACGAGCACTTCTGGACCTGTCCAAAAACGCCTTGTGTGTTCTTCTAGAGCAGGGGAAGCTGAAGCACAGGGTTTCACTGCTGGGCAAGGGGCTTAGCTCCGGGCATTTGTAAAACCTCTATTGCCAAATTGGGTTTGCTCTTTACAGTATGTTCAGAATTATTAAATATAATGGGATGCTGGCTACAAAGCAATTTTATCACCCAGTTCATTCATCTGACATCTGTATTGTAAGACAAGGTGCTAGTTACCGTTGGAGATGTTTTTTCTGTTGATGCTCAGAGAACTCATAGATTACCAGTGTGTCTTATCTGTATCCTGATAGTAGCAAGAGCCAGTGGCGCTTCTGAGCAACTTATGTTATTTAATCTGTGCATCTCCAAGTCCACAGGTAACATGGAGATAGCAAATATTCTATTTCTTGTTGAAATGAAATTGAATCTTAAAAATTTTTGATTCAAATCTGCTGCTTAGTTGGAGAAAAAAAGGTAGAGTAGCAGGTTGACAGAAAAGGGTCTGTTCTGCCTGATGAACTCAAGAATTCATGTTGAGGTGCTGCAGTAGTTTGCTATTTTTGCAATTCATTTTATGAAACAAGTTCCAGATTGAGCTCTGCTTCCATGTATTCTCTCTCCATGGAAATTATGTCCTTTTTCTCATTTTAAATTAGGTGAGTACAATGAAATCCTTATTTTACATATTTATTAACAAGGCTTTCATCCCCATGGTATTGTAACTACCCTCAGTACTCTATGCAAAGAAATTACATAAAGAACTCACAAACCTTCAGGAGATATATGTGGTCAGTTTTTTCAAGCATTACTGCTCCTGTCTGTGCTATTCTTATGTGTTGCTCTATCAGCCCTTACTTTGTGCTCTTCCTTTCCAGAAGCTATTGGTAGCATTGATTTTTTTGGTTTTTTAATTCTGAAATAAATCACATTAAAGGCCTCATGCCAAGTTTGAATCTCGTTGGATATTCACTGTTAGAAAATTGATGAGTGAATAAATTATATCAGTCGTGCTGTCTGGCACATAGAGGGTTAAGGGGATTTTCAGTCTCCCCAAAAAGTATTTGGTCAGGTAGGCAGGTGCTGGAAATTTTCTTAGCAACATCAGTCACCTAGGAGGATGATCATCTGCTCTTCTAGGGTAGAGATTACAGAGCTTAATGATTAGCTTCTATAAGCTGCAGCTGATGCCAGACTCTACCCCCTTTACACCTAATTAGCCTCATTAATGAGCTCTTCTGCTCTCCACAGAGAGGGCTTCCTCCTCAGAATAGGAGGTAAAAATACTTCACCCAGGTAGATGTGCTGAAACCTTTAATTATTGCCCACACCTGCAAAGTGTTGTGTGTCTGACAGCAATATTGCTTCCGAAACTGCTTATTTACAGTGACCACAGCACCAAGCATTAACCCTTTAGCAGCAGCAGAGCTGCCTTGAACCTTTGTGGCTATTTACAGAGGGTGGAAAGACAGTCAGTTGCAAATTTAATGCTTCATTAAGTTGGATCTGATCTGGGGGGGAGGCAGTTTGTATGTGATTAAAATGTTTTTAAAACTTTCTGAGTATTTTATTTAATCCTGAAAAATGAGCTGAAATTCCTGTTGCATGTCAAATAAAGCAATAGTAGGACTCAGAGCACCATTAGGCAAGTTCCATTCTCTAAATGAACAACTTCTGTGTTTGAAGCAATGTAATTTAGTGCTGCTAAAATGGAAACATGGGAAAATACACTTGTCCTGATCAATGGAGCAGGCAGTAGCTGTGCTAATGAAGTGTTCAGGGTGATTCTGAACCGTAGCAATTCCTGGTCAATATGTAGTGTGGACTTTGGGAAATTCAGAACGTTACTGGTTATTAGCTTTGCTGCTGAGGCAGCTCTGTAACATTTTGTGTGTGTGTTTGTGTCCCAGTGTTGTACCCATGTCCACAGTCAGAGTTGGTTGGTTGTTAGGAACTGTTTCCTCAGTAGCCAGCATTCCTGAAGTTCCTGCAGGCAGTGCCTGCTGTGAGCATTCCCAGCAGCCAGGGTGCACTGGCAAGAATTGCCATCGGTCGGTTCCGTGCAGCACTCTGCCTTGTGGAAGGTGAATATTGGGCTGCGGGGTTGTCCGAGACTGCAGGCAGCTGCACTCACAAGCTGGGCATCCTTCTGAGGGAGTTTCAGGCAAGAAAAAATGTTTTCCTGGAAAATCCATCTTCTAAAATGAGTAGAAGATGATGTGCATCCCACAAGGCATGGGCAGTGCCAGTGTGAATGAATGGGCTTTCCAGCCAAAGTGATGGGATTTGGTGCATTTTAGTCAACAAGTTTCCCTTGAAGGTGCTCTTAGCAGGCTGCTGAGCTAATGTGAACAGAAGCCTTTGAATTAAAAAAGGAATTTGGAACAAAAAACATGTATTCATGTAACTGAAAACTATCAACTGAAAATAGGGTCTCCAAGCTATGAGGTCACCGCAATAAGATACATAATTATTAACAATTAGTTTTTTTTTTTTGTTTTGTTTTTTTTTTTTTTTTTTTTTTTTTTGTTTTTGTTTTTGTTTTTGTTTTTGTTTTTTTTTTTTTTTTTTTGCGTGTGGAGAGGAACATTAGTTTTACTTTATTAATAATTAAAACAGCATCAAGCTCCCCCAGCCAAGATGGAATCATGCACTATGTGAATCACAGAAATTCCTGTGCATTTTTCCAAGAATGCAGTTTGAACTGAATGCCAAAAAAAGCATCAAAATGAGTGGTTTTTTTAATATTTGCATCATGTTTTATCAGTTGTTGCTGCTTTGCATCTCATGGCACAAATGGGATGGATGCACTGCATGTGGACTCTTGTAGTGGAACATGGCAGGTTCAGTTCCGTTTCCTCGGTGGAAGCCGGAGGTTCCAGGGGAGATGAGAAGCACGTGTCCAAGCTGCAGCGGATCCGTGAGGGCGTGCGGGTGTGGGGGGGAGCGGAGCCGCAGTCCCTGCCCATCTGCTGGCTGTCAGAGCCCGCAGCCGAGCAGCTGGCCCCGCGCCCCGGCCCGCGGCCCCGGGCACTGCCGCCCGCGCTCCGCGGCAGCTCCGGGAGCCGCCCAGCCGCTGCTCCCAGCCAGATGCTCCCCTGCACATGGGCTCTAATTAGGTGGCGTTTTCCCCCTCACAAAGGAGTTGGGAATTTTGCATGGTTTCCATGTCAGATATGTCTTGCAATAGGATGGGAGTTGGGAGGAGCCATGTGGCCGGACTGGACATGATTCCACTTGCTGCACACCGTGGCCTGAGCCGTGGGTTTGCAGGAATGCACAGCAATTCATGGACAGGGCAGAGTGTGTGGGGAGAGCGGAGCAAGGAAAAGTCTGCATCCTTTTTGTCCTCACACTGGATGCAACTTCTGTTTATGAACGTACATGGGTGGAACTGGGGGACTAAAGCAGATCACAGATCTGGCACTAACTGCTTGGAAGATCCAACATACTCAGGCTTTTTTTTTTTTGTTTGTTTTGTTTTGTTTTGTTTTGTTTTGTTTTGTTTTGTTTTGTTTTTCCTTGTTTCTACTTTTTAAAGAGTTTAAATAAGAGCTGCAAGCTGTGAGGTGCTGTACAGGAGAGCCTGGGAAAATGAAATCAAATCTCACCTATAAAAATGATATTTTCTAATATGTCTGGATCCTCAGCCTATTGTGAGGGGGTCTTTTAGTGATCGAGGAGCTCTGATGAAAGTGATAGAAGAGCAGCAGCACTGATGATTATATTGATGTGGTGTTTTCTGTGTCTTGTCTTCTCATGAGGTAAATCTGTTCCTCTTTCTGACAGTAAGTGCCAAAATGGTAAAAGGAGAGTGAAAAGTTCTCATTTATTTTAAAAGAAAAATGCTTTCCTTTGCTCTTCTCCATCCCTGAGGAAAGGCACCTTGGGCAGTTGTGTCCTGATGGCTCAGCTCTCTTGCTAGAGTGCCTTGGCAGGCATAGAACAGACTGATGCTCTGGGACAAGCAGTGCAAATGCAAGTGACTTTGGAGTGGCAGGCTCCAGCTGTCCCCAGGAGTGGATGCTGTGGCAGTTCTAAGAGTGTAGTGACCAAAGTTACTGAGTTCCAGTCTCACCTCAGTGATAAATGGCAATGAGCACACACGTGTGTGTGTGTGCATGGATGTCTTCATCATTGACCATTTGAATTTCTCCAGAGACCTGTACGTGACTCAGGCAGAAGGCAGTGGAAACTTTTCCTAGTGTTCCTAATCCAGGGCTCCTGGTGACCTCTCAGGGGACAGCATCTGCCCTCAGGTGAGTCTTTTCTGGCTGTGTTTTTCCATGGCAGTAGCTGAGGCTGCCTCAAGTTATGGAGTGGCACAACACAAGGACAAATCCACCCTCAGTGAGTTCTGCTGTGGCATTTCCTTTGCCAGTTTCTCTGAAGAAGGGGGCAGTGCAGGCCATGTTCTTACATAATGTACGTGAGTGGATCTGCTAGAGATTGGCTGTGTCTAGCTCAGTGCAAAATTAATTTAATTTCATTATATCCATTTTATTTATAGAGTCAGGGGGTTTGTTACTTAGCTAAGAGAGTGGGATTTTATGACCTCTCTTTATGACTAAGGCTTCTCTGGTGTTGCTTTAGTGAAGTTAAAAACAGTTTGTTCTCCTTCTGCATCTATATCAGGATCTAAATCTCATAGTAAAATATCTTGCTCTTCAAAATAGCTGTTTATTGAATATGGTTTGGGGATCTTGAGGCAAAGGAGTCATTTGCATTGTGCACAAAAATATATTTTCAACATATTTATCTGGAAACCTCATTGATTTGGATGAGTTTGGAATTTTGACATGTACCTAAGAAATCAAAAGGAAGCAAAATATTAACTTTTCTGATCTTGAAGCTTGTTGGTTATTTGTAAATCTTGGCCAATGATTTGTGACTTCTGCAGAGATTTTTCTTTTTTTCCTACTTTAACAGAATACTTTGTATTCTATTGAGTTTTAATAAATGAGGCAAAAATAGCTGGTGGTTTATCTGATAGGCAATACTTCGTGTAGATTGTTTTTCCAAGCACACTTTTATATTTTGTCATAGTATAAAATAACTCATATAAAGAATTGCACTGCAATTTTTCTCCTCTTCTGTATTGTCACTAATATTCCACAATAGTTAAAATAGAAAAAGGCCTTTTCATTGCAGGGACCCTGAATTGGCAGCTGCTTTGCATGCTGAACGTCCCAGCTTCAATGGGAGCATTTCTCATGGAATGATTGCAGAACCAGGCCCTGAAATTACCTTGCCAGCTAATGATAAAATCACATGCGGGCCACAGGGGTTTTTGTGGAATAAATATAAGAGTGGAACAATATCCAGTACACATTATACCAGTAATTTAAAGCATATTCAGGACAAAGAGAGAGTTCCCAGTGCAGGCTGCATCATAGAGATTTGCTGTATCTGATAAAGATTAGGTTTCTCAGCTCATAATACCATACTATTACTTTCCTTTTGTTAGTCTTTCAACACCTACACTCCGCATTGACACAATATCAAGTAGGAAGAGGAAGAATAGCCTTGTATTTAAGGGACTGAGCAGGGATTAAAGAAATTTCGGTTCTTTTCCCTGGCTCTGCCAGAGACTTTTGTGACCGTGTACAAGTTACTTATTATTTTCATGCTTCTATTCTTGATCTGTGAAATGGTGATTTTTTTTTTTTTTTCCTTTCTTTTTCGTCCCAGCCCTAAATGCTTTCTTGCTGGCTTCTTTGCACTTCATGTGCCGGGCTTGTTGCTTGAGTTCCAGCTAGGAAGCTGTAGCAGTTGCTTAGGGATAGGAGGTGTCTGGCTGCTGTAGGTGATGAAATAGGGGCAGGCAGTGGCTGGAATTAGCCAAATAAACACTTGGAAAGCTGGCTGGCTCCATTACAGTGAAGTACTTTCATTAGTTGTGAGTACGAGTGTATGTCATTTTACTTGGTCTAACATGAAAACATCAGATATCTTGATGAACTAACAGAGTTTGAAAGAAGAAGCAAAACCATCTCTCTGTCATGGAACTTTTCTCTGGTTGCACCTTTTTTGACAATTTCATCTTTTATTTGAGGTTGGTTTTGTGCCCTCTTGCTGTGTCTCTACCAGAGGCTGTATCCTGTAGTGAGGAACCAGAAAAAATGTCTGAAATCGAACTGGTGATGGAGCTGAGCTCTTACATGAGACACTGCGTGTTTGGGCAGTGCAGTGTGCATTCATAATACATGGCTTTAAAATGCTTCTCAAGATTGCACTAGGCAATATTAATTTCTCAGAACTGATAGTCTCTTTTTGAACAGAACCTGAATGTAGTTTTCTTTAGAAAGCATGTGGTCAAATCTCTGAACACATGATTTCTTTGTTCCTGAGCTGCATCTTGAGATGCTAATAAAGCTCTGGTATCGTTTGCTTAATATGCAGAGTTTGATCTCTGCTTTCTGGATCCCATTATGGCTGAGGTGGATGCAAGGAGCTCTCTTGACTGAATGTATGGATTGGTTATGGGAGGTTATTTGTCAGTGCAATTGCAAGCTGAATGAGCCAATGTCCTATCAGGTGTCTGTCACCAATTTCAGGTTTTCTTTATGGAATCCCGCTGGCTTGCTGATGATCCTTCTTCAGCTTTGATAAGCTAATCTTTCCCTGACACTGCAGTCCCAGTTCTGGAAAGGTCTGCAGAGCAGTGCTGTGCCTTTGGTAGCTGCTGTACATCCCATAGACACGTATATATCCAGATTATTCTCCCATTTTGCTTTATCATTCTGGATGGAATTAAGGCTGATGAGTCCTGGAATATCCCTGCTTTGCCATTGGCAGCATAACCATTGTCAGTGCAGGGTGTGGTTATTTGCAACATCAGCTGATGATGGCCTAGTGATACATGTCTGGCTTGCAGCCCTTGGTTTGCTGTGTTCTGGGGGTGCTGCAGTGCCACTGGACTTGGAGCTTGTCTGCTGCCTTCAGAGCACTGTTATCCTGCAGGAGTGGGAGTAGTTGGATTTCCATTGATTCTCTGAGCTCCCATGTCTTTCCAGAAGCATCTTTTGTGTTTGCCTCTATCCGTCCCTGAGCTGTCTTCTGTCCCATATATTTTAGTCCTTTATACTCACTCTGAAAGTTCCTGTCATTAGCAGTGAGCTGAGGAAAAGTGATTTCCTTAAAATATGAGGGATCGTGGTGAAATTTTTTACAGTGTAACTAGACAAAATTGGGATTTATCTTTTAGTTTGTATTATGGCTTCTTGAAACAAAACAGCTGGTTTCCTGAAACTCTAGAACAGTCTGAAATGAGCCCTATAGTCCTTTTGCTTTCCAGTTGCTGCCTTTAGTAGTTTTAAGCATTGTTTTAGAATGTAACAGAATTCCAATTTAAAAATAGGTCTGGCAACAGATCAGATGTGTGCTTGAAACTTTTCAGCTTTCTCAGGGGTCATGAGATGCAGCACTGCCCTGATGAACTTCATTATGCCGGATGAATATAAAATAGTCATGTAAAGGGAGATTTGCAAAGACATAAAGAAAGGCACCTATTTTTTCAGTGCATCTGAAATCTTAAATCTTAAGCCTGTATTTTAAAGTTTTGCCTTTTGTGTTAAGATTATAGATTAAATGCGTATGTTTTTTGTAATGAAAATAATTCTGCGATCCAATCTTGAAATAGATGTGAATTATCTGTAACATTACAGATCAAGTCATTTTGTGCACACATTTAGAGCCTTTGCAGTGCAATGTTTTAGCCTCTGTTAGAGGCTAACAATGGCTTTCTAACATTGACTGTTAGAAAGGGGATTAATGGATATTTAAGGTGTTGATGAATCAAGGCCTAAATTTTAATTGTTGGAACCAAGTTTAGGAGTTTATGAGTTTTTCAGGCCAAATTATTTTAATTGTTTCATATGCAAACAAGGCCATTCATTTCACACCATATCTGCAGTTCTGTGGGTGTCCCCTCATGTATAATGTCATTTGTCAGTAAAAGCAGAGCTGATTAGCTTTATAATTTACAGTTAACCAGACCTGTCAGGAAAACAGTCTTATTGTCCAGCTTGTCTTTTTTGTCCTGAAGCATGGCTGGGGGAGGAACGGTGTGTGCAGCTCGGGGAGGTCAGCGAGGGTGGAAGGCACTAATGCATTCTGAGCTGCAAAGCTCACGCTTGACCTCGGTGATTAAAGTTTTTTCTGTCATCAGCAGCCGTTGAGCCTGAATTGTCTCTTAAGAAGTCAAAAGGTCTAATCAAGCTAATGAACAAACTCAATCATTAGTACTTTGGGAAGGAAGTGTGCTGCCACTGCTGATGCCCCAGCTGCAGGGTGTGTGTGACTGGGGCGCAGGAGGAGCTGCTGGAGGAGCAGGAGGGCACAGCTCATCCCAGGGTGTCCACACTCTGCTCTGGCCAGGGGGGGAATTTCACATTCTTCTAGGTGATAGGAAGGGCTGCTTGTTTCCTTTGAAGGGTTTTTAAGTGAGGATTAAACAGAAGCTAAACCTTCCTTGGGTGAATGTCCATGTTACTAAATCTGCATTTCTCTTTACCCATTCCTCCCAACTCTTTTCACTCAGATTTCTTGTACAAGTTTAAAATATTTTTCAGGGATCCTTTGTTATGTTCTAGTATCTGAAGTTAATGGGAAAACCTATTTCATGCTGGTCAAGTAGGTGACAGCTGTTAGTCATTTAAATGCAGTAAAACCTTTCAGACAGTGGACACCTTGGCTTTGGAGCCAGAATCTTTGTCATGTGTGTCCTGGAGACTGTCACAAGTGTCATACACACACATACCAGCCAGAACTGTTTCTGCAAACATTTTATTTTTTGATGAAGTGTCGTATAGTTCTTTATTCTGATGACAGCAAAGCCACAGTGAAGAAGAAAAAAGTGGTTTTTTCACACTCACACTTCTTGCCTGGAAAGTGTGTAGTGATTTTGGCTTTCCCTGTAAAAAGAGTAAATCAAAACCAGGTTATTATTTTAAATATAAATTACCCTGAAACTGTAACTATCACTTAAGAAACCTGCTTTTTTTTTTTTTTTCCAAATCCATGGAAATTCACTGGCTCAAGGAAGGGATGACAGAAACTCCCCTAAGAAAGTGACTTCTTCCCTCTGTCAAGAAGACCCATCCTACACTTGCAATTGATCCTTGTCCTCAGTCTTTTTAGCAGCCTGTTGTCTTGATTTTACACAGCCAGTGGTAAATGAGATTACTAATTTAAAGCTTTCAGAAATAGAATGATACCATGCTTTTAAAGGGGGTGCTTTAAGACTTACCGCTATCTAATGTTAATTTTGAATATTCAACAGATGAAGAGTCAAAAAAATTTTAGTATGAGCATCCGTAATAATTACACATCAGTACAATTTAGTCCTTCTTTGTTACTTGTTTTTAATTCAGTAAATGTATTTGCTTGCTATGTAGTGTATTTGTAGAAGTGTGGAAGAAATTGGTGCCCTTATGGCAGATAGACAGCAGACTTCAGCATTACCATAACTCATTAAAATCAGATTAAAGTGGAGTTGCAAAAAAATTTCTGTCTTTTGCCAACAAAATTGTGAAAAAGGGAAATTCCACTCCTCCAATATGAGTTTTTCAGAACTGTGGAGAGAACAGAGTGGACATTCCTGGCCTGCTTGGGCTGGCTCTGATGAGGCAGATAAGCAGAATATACAGAATTCACATGACTGTGTGTCATGTTTTGGGAACAGTAAGTAATATAAGCTTTTTGAATGTTTGAATGATCAAGAGTTCTTCAGCTTTAGCAAAATGTGTGTAAAGCCACTCTGGGTTTTTTTGATGATCTGCAGTTTTCCAGCCTGTTTTTCCTTCCTGTGGTTGGCACCTGCAAATAAAGTACAGTGTGCTCAGTGCTAGGTAAGGCCTGTGTTCCTTACCTCTTTACTTTGGAGGGGAAGGAGGTCAGGTGCAGGCAGTGGATTCAGAGGGGCTCAGTCCAGGCTGTTTGTGTGTTGAATACTCTGATTCTCCAGGGTGAGCCCATCACTTTCTGTGAGGAGGCGTTCGTGTCACACCGCTCGTCTGTGATGAGGCAGTTCCTGCAGAACGCCATCCAGCTTCAGCTCTTCAAGCAGGTACTGCCTCCATGATCCATTGGCAAGCAATTCTGGAACCATCCACCTGGGGTCTGGGGGGCTGTTTCTGTATCCCTTGATCCTCTAGTACAGCACCTCAGCTCCTGCTTGCTGGCTTCTCACACACTCAGGTGCTGAGGCTTTCTGTGTATTGAGAGGTGAATGGGTTTTTCCAGTAATGGCCTCTGAGCTTAAGGTCTGAGCATACCAAGACCCAAGATATCTCCTGTAAACTTTGTCCAGGAAGCATATTACTGTTGAACATACAGCTACTGCTTTAGGGCAGCTGAAAGCATGGATGTGTAGCCAAACATGAATGCTGGTTTTTAGCAGAGCCACACACCTTTGGGCAGTGGTCAACATTGTGCTGGTCTGGGTGGTATTTTCATTGAGTTCCGGCCCAATGCAAACATAGAGGTCATTCCAGCTGATGAAGGATAAAGTCTTTCTGAAAAGATGACAAATGGGATGGTTGATGTGTTTCTGTCTTTTAATGCTGATGCAGTTCATTGATGGACGTCTGGATCTGCTGAACTCTGGAGAGGGCTTCAGTGACGTGTTTGAAGAGGAGATAAATATGGGAGAATATGCAGGTAAGAAGTATTTTAAGGGAATTTCAGACACTTTTGTTGGTTTATGGTTAACATTGGTTATCATGATGTAATTGGTCATTGCTGCCAGCTAATAACTGAGGCTTAGTGATCCTAGCAGCCTGAGATGTCTTAAATTTTTGTTCGTTCCTCTGTCAGGAACTTTGAGTAATATATTGTAGTGAAGCTATGCCTGTTCAGTCTTAAAATACCTCAGCATTACCACTAATAAAGTACAACTAAAAGAGTTCTTGCGTTGGGGAAAAATCTTAGCTTTACCCAGGACCACCTCAGATTTCTTTTGTTGAACTTAAAATCATCTGTGTTCTCAAATGTCTGAGACAACACAGAGAAAACATGAAAGTGTAAATCTCTCCTCAGTGTTTTATTTTCTCTTGAAAGAAAAGGATGTCTGTCCTGTTCTGTCAATGCTCCAAAACCTAAATGCCAACACTTCACATTTTGAGCTTGTGTTCTATTCAGCAGAGGGTTACAATCTGTTTGTTTGTGTGTTTGGTTCTCTGTAGGTAGCGACAAACTGTACCACCAGTGGCTGTCCACAGTGAGGGTAAGCACACGAGATCCTGCCAGACACCCTGAGCTGGGGTTGGCCCATTGGAGATTTTCATATAGTGACAGAGACAGTAAATCTTAAAGCTGTTTACATCTGATTGTGTGTAATCAAATTTGATCTCTGGAAATGTAATTTTGCATTGAAAGTAGGAAATTCAGCATTAGGCAGGGTTTAATTCCTTGGATTTTGCCCTTCTCCTGTGTTTCTCACTAAGATGCTGTACAGCAATAGTTAGTGGGGTGTGGCAGGTGTGTAAAACACCAACCCGATGAACAGGTCATTGCAGTGGATGTATCACTGGCTCATCACTTTGATTATGTTAATCACATGAAATTCAGCTGTTCTAGAATTAATGTTTGTGACTGGAGTTAGATTTCATTTTCCCTCAGTTCATCCCTTTATCAACTATTTGTATCTTAAAGACACACCATGAGTGTGATAAACAGAACTGTGGGATGAGGCAAAGGAGAAGAGAAGTAAAAACAGACCTCCCCTCTTCAGATTGAACGCACAGGCTGTCCTGGGGCGGAGTCTCTGGCTCAGACATTCAGTGTTGCTCAGGATACTTGTGTCTTAATCTTGGTTAGGATTTCAGCAGAAGGTGCAGGACACCCCTGAGGTGAGTGGAAGCACAGACACAATTTGTGAGATGTGTAAGACAAGGGCTCTTGGGAGGCACCCATATTGTTCTTTGGACAAGTGCTGTATTCAACTCAGAACTGGGCAAAACCAGAGCCACATTCAGTGTGGTTTTCCTTGACTCTTTTTCTTTAAATCTGACCTTTTCATACTCAGCCCTGCTAATAAGGATAGTTCATGCTCTATTATTTTAAGTTAAGAAAGGTGGATATTAGATTGCTGTTTGCTTTAAAGAGCTTTGATAACATTACTTCCCTTGTTACTATAATTACAGAAAGGAAGTGGAGCCATTTTAAACACAGTAAAGACCAAGGCTAACCCTGCCATGAAGACTGTCTATAAGTTTGTAAGTATGGAGTACTGGCTTACTACTGAGATAAGAGTCTAATTACAAGTCTGTTTTAACCTTTCAAATGAGTCTCAAGACTTACATCCATTTTTATTGGACTCACAAAATTACTCAAAATGTACATTCATCCAAATTTCAAACTTAAATGAAAAAGTAATTTTGAAATTTAAGCTCAATTGAAATGCAAAGGACAATGGGAACTTGTGATTTCTTTTGAAAGTACAGATGATAAATTCCATTTATTACACAGAACTCTTTCTGGGAAATAGTGCCTGTGTGCTCTGCTAGGCAGCTCTACCATCTCATCATTGCTCTGTTGGAAATCATTGTTACCCTGCTTGCAGCTTCATCGAAAGAAGGGAATCCTCTCATTTTCCAAATTGTTTCCATCTTCTCTAAATGTCAATTAATTTTCCGTAGAGATTTCTTATACCTGCTTATTTAGAGCCCAACTTACTGAGTTATTCTTTAAATGGAAGTGTTTTCAGTGCTGTTAACAAACAGCTGGTGTGTTGCTGTGCTATCGTGTGTGGCTGCCAGCTCCACTCTGCCAGATCAAACAGCACAGAAACAAGTGAGAATTTCTTATATGCTCAGTTCTGGGAGATAATGCTGCAAAACACATTGAGATAACCATTCAAACTTTGGATTTTTCCTGCCTTCCTCCAGCCTGAGAGAGAGGAGTAGGATGAGATTGGCTCTACTAAATGGAACTGGCATCCAGAGCACTGTGAGGGGAGTTTGCAGGCTCACTGCCAGTGTGGAAGAATAGAAGTTCATAGCAAAGATAAATACTTACTGGGGAACACTGAAGCAATGCAAAAAGATGAAAGATGTCTGTGGCTTCAAAAGAGGGAAAACAAAATTTTTGCAACAAAGATGGGGTGGTGTTTTTTGTTTATTTGGGGTCTTTTTAGCTTTCTGTTTGTTTTAATGTGTTTTCAGTAACCTGTTACATTTTTTATTGCCATTTTTATTAACTGAAAACAAACTTAGTCACTGCTTGAAATAGAAGGGAATTTTAACTTAAATTAATTTTTCATGCAGGCAAAAGATCATGCAAAAATGGGAATAAAAGAAGTGAAAAACCGCTTGAAGCAAAAGGTACTTGAAGTTCCTATTCAAAATGTATAAGCATCACATCTGAAATCCTTAGCCACTGAAAGCATGATGTGATCAATAGGAAGCTGTTTGATACAGTGTTGTTAGCACACTTCAAAATGCATTACCAGCTGTCCTGGATTTTTCACACTTATAAATATTCACAGACAAAAAAAAAAATGTCTTCAAATACATGAAAGCTCTGACTTCAACCCACAAAAGCCAGAAAATTGAGTGTTCTGCTTGGAGTGGTCCTGCTCCTGTCCTTCGTGCTGGAGCACTGTGTGAGGGGACTGCATGTGGGCTGGGAGCACTTCCCTACAGTCCTGGCAGCGGACTTCTTGCAAATGGCAAATTGTTGCTATTTTTGCAGTAATCAGTCAGGAAAAATAGCATCGTGTTTGTCTCCCATTGGGAAGGGGATTTCTGCATTTCTTGAATGTCTGCTGCAAAGTTCAGACAGGAAGAAATATTAGAGTTGGTGTCCATTGCCAATTGGAACTATTGCAGGAAAAAATAGTCGAATTGCTAGTTGTTTTCCAGATCTGTGTGGGTGTGTTTGTTATCAGCACAATTCCCAGCTGCTCCTCTGTGTTTGAGGAATGTGTTGTCCAATCCCAACTGCTCCTTTCAAACGATAGGTATGGTCACTCTGGTACATACCTCATGAGCAGAGGGGTAGCTGCCCTGGGTTATTGCAGATACTGCCTTTATTCTGTGCATGAGCTCTCAGAGCCATGGAGGAAGGCAGGCAGCTGACCTGCTGAGAGAGCTGAAGTTCTTATTCATAAATTTGTATTCGATTTGTTGCAGAGGAGTTGGGGTGGGTTTTTTTAAATCTGTGCTCTCTCTGTAAATTTCTTCTCTAAATTTCTAAACCATCCTCTTAAGTTAGGGCTGCAAATGTTGGTGGGCAGACAGAAATGCACCTGAGCTTGTCCCCAGCTGTTCCTCCAGAGGAGTTTCTGTGCAGCCGAGCTGCGAGGTGAGGGATTGCCTGTGTGCATTCCAGCTGCTGCTCCCTCTCTGAACACTACACACACTGCTGCAGAATCTTGGGGAACAGAAAGTTGCTTCAGATCCTTTTATCTTATTTTATTTTATTACTCTACGTTATATATGACCACTGTAGGTATAATTTGAAAACAATAGAAACATGAAGCAGTTTTCTTGTACACGGATTTCTTTGTGTCATTCCATGTGTTTCACTTCTGGACATAACCTCCCTAATAAAATCTTTGGCTTTCTTGTGTGTGTTTCTAAAGCAGTTGGAGCTGTGTAACATGACCAGATTTTTTCCTGCGTTTTAAATGCTAATAGAATTGTGTTCTGTGTGTGACATTTGTATAGGAGGCTGAGAAAAGCCTCGTTCAGTCATTGCTTTGTTTTATTATTATTGTTGTCTTCTTGGTCTGTCAAGCAGCAAATGTCTCTTTAAAAAACACACATAACATTTACAACTAAATGGCCCAATTTTGTTTCACCTTCCTTATGTGGTGTATCTGTAAGTGAGATGCTTAAACATGATTGTTCAACACAGGCTTTCACAAGAGCTTAAAAGATAGCTGTGAGTAGTTGATACACACTGCTCTATCTCTCCTTCCTTTATTATTCTATCCTTTTCTATCCCATTCTCTTCTCCATGTGAATGCAGGTAGGGAGCTTACTAAAATTAGGGATTGCTCTGTTAAAAGTGATAAAAATAGCAAACATTGTTTTAGTCACCCTCATTTTTAATCTAAATGTTTGTGCTGCTCTATTATGGGTCTGTTATGCACAGGTTTATTAATGCATCCTCCCCAGTTTTTATGTAAGAGCATTGTATTTATCCTTTCCTCACTAGCATGTGTGAGTGTTAACTGGCATTCTGGTACCATTAAATAATTTCGCCAAATTTAGGATGCTAGTCTTTCATCTTCTAAGGTTATTTTTAAACTGAACTTACTATCCACTGCATTTTAACTATTTTCCATTATTAATATAGAAAGTATGCAGGCCCCTGGTAAGGAAAGTCAAATATAAACATCCCTTTTCCAGTTTTTGCTGCCAAATCTGAGCAGCTTCTGTGCAAGATAGAATTTAAAAATGCAATAAAGCTGGAGGTTCTGCTTCCTCCAACTCTGCATAGCAATGGTGACCTCTTAAATATAATCAAGAGCCCATTTTGCCCTTGGTCTGCTCCAGTCTTGGGTTTGAATTGCAAATGAGAAATGCAGGATTGACCTGTTGAGAGGTCACTGTGGTGTGTGTAAGGTCCTTCTTTAATATGATAGTGGAGATTGAATGGTGCTCTATTTCCATCCCTTGTTCATTTGTGGTGCAGTATTTCAAAGCAACAGAAATAGTTTTCAGAGGATTCTTATGAGTGAGAGCAAATAATTGTTAATAGATACAGCCTGGTAGCTTTATTTTGTATCTGATACAGTTCTTTTTTTTCTTTTTTTTCCTCTTTTTTCTTTTTCATTTCATTTCCTTTTTTTTTTTTTTTTTTTTTTTTTTTTTTTTTTTTTTTTTGCAAAGGCTGCCTTTTTCCATCTCACAAATGGACTATGATGGTCAAGTCCCTCAGTTAGTGGCTCATTTGAAGCTTAACTGCATAGAATTAGGAAGAAGGAGGAATATGAATGGTACCATCCTCAACTTTCAGTCAGGAGAATGGAGCTTACTGAAAGCTCTGGCTAAGACAATTTATATAAATGGTTGGGCACTTGGCATTAATATATTCAACATTATTTTAGTTACTAGAGTCCTGTGTGGCTCTAGTTAATGCCTGGTATTCTAGAAACAACTCATTTAGAGCTTTATAGCACAACCTGCACAGTGTTCAAGACATTTTGAATGTGTTTTGCTCCTCTCTAGCTAGTATTTCTAGTCCATTACAAAATTTAATGGTTTTTTAACTCAAATGTGTTTTCATTGAAGATAGAAAACAAACTTTTGTGAAGCAGATTTTACTTTGATGAGTGAAGCTGTATTGATGATTTGTTTGCCTTTTGGGGATGTTAAAAAAATAGAAAGGCATCTAATAATTTAATTATTGTATTTTATTAAGCATTTTTTAGTGGTTTCATTGGAAGTCTGTGCCCCAAACACAGTGGAAGTAGGCTTTAGGAATATGTTATCTTTTATATGCAATTATATCATCAGAGAAGTAGAGGCAATCTATAGTAATAAAAGCTCAAGGATTTGCAGTGATCATTACACATCTGAGGGGATTTTGTTTAATGGCTTAATCTCTCTGTCTTTTATCTCCTCCCATTCCCCTCATGTCCAAACTTTTGTATTCTTTTCCTGGTTTTGGGGGTTTGCCCGGGGAGGTGCTTTGCTTCCATTGCCTCCATTGCACTGTGTGCTGGCCTGGCTGGAGCCGCAGCCCCGGGCGGGCTCTGCAGGGCCGGGAGCAGAGACGGGAGCCGCCCCTGCTCTCCTCGGGCAGCTCTAGGCACCTGCAGTGGGGCTGCAGCCCACAGAAATACGGACACAGGGTTTGTGTTTAGTGTCATTGCCGGCAGTGGTGCTGCCATGGGCTGTGAGCTGAGGAGATCCTTGGGGGCTCGGCGCTGCCTGGAGCTGGAGTAAGAGTTTGACAGACACTCAGGTTTCTTGTCAATGCCTTGTTTTGGGGCTCTTTGTTACTAATTCGGAGGACTCTGTTGTACCTTTTCAAGACAAGGTGGCATTGTGCAGCTGAAGGGCGGAGGGAAGAAAAAGTTTTTCTCTCTAGTTTGACCTTAACAAGTTGTTAATTCCCCGTGATCCTTAGGCCTGTATTGGGGAACCACTGCTCTACCAGCTGGATCTAAAGAGGGGTCTCAGCTTCTCTGTGGAGCAGACAAAGCCCCTTAGAAAGTCCATCCAGCTTTTTGTTTCATTTGACCTAAACACATTAGGTCAGTGTGTGTCCAAAGGAACCATTTCTAATTGGCCATCAGCTTACACGGCTCATTATTGTACCTGAGCAAGCCGGGGCTGGCGGCCGTGTCAGAGGTCAGGGAATCAAAGCCCTGCTGGTGGCAGCAGCCACCCTCAGGTCAGCCTTGCCGAGTTCCAGCCTGTGCAGCCTTCTCTCCATATTTACCCAGCATTATTTCCTTGGCATTGTTGCAGAGATGTAAGGTTTGGGGCCCACTGTGTTACAGACTGTTTCTCAACTCACTTTCAAACTCTCTGCTCCTTCTCTGATTCCTGGTGTCTGCAGGCCTTTGTCTTTTTCAAAACCTGTGTTACACACCCCGTGCCTCCACTTGCCAAGTCCTCTCACCTGGGCTGGTGGGTCACTTCACTTCTGGAGATAAGAACTAATGTCAAAGCAAACAAAAAGTGTCCTGCCAGGCAGCCCTTGGTGTTGTACCCTCTCCTGGAGGCATATTCAGTGCACACAGACTCCGAGATGAAATGCAAAGCTAAGCTCTGAGTTCCATCTCTCCTTGCCACTTCCACCAGTAATTGTTCTGCTATGGATAATTCTGTGCAGTATGTTAATGGAATTACTGTGTTCATTTAGGTTTACAATAAGCAGAGTGCCCTGTCCCTTGGCTTCTGTTGAATTCATTACTAAAATAGAAAATCTGAGCTATGTTTTTTTTCTCCACATGCACTTCCTGGCTTTTGTGTGTTCAAGTTTGACATTTTATTCAATGCTGTGTTTGCACCACTGGTACTGGGAGGAGAGAGGGATTGTGTACAAGCTCTGATGGATGAAATGTTTTATTCTAATGATGTTTTCTTTTCTGTACTTTGGTGTGTTTTTCCCCTAATATCCAAACTGTTAGTCAGCATTATCCTGTAGTGTGTCCTTTGTGCACCTTCCCCTCACTCAGGAGTGCTCCTGGCCATGCTATTCACCTTTTCCTACCACACAGGACATTGCTGAGAACGGGTGCTCGGCAGCGCCAGAGGAGTCCCTGCCAAGGACAGCACCATCACCACTGGCTGAGAAGAAAGACCCAAAAATAAGAGAGGACAGAAGACCAATCACAGTACATTTTGGTCAGGTAGGTCTTAGTATAAAGTTGTTCTCAATCATGTGGCTCAGCAAAAATAGTTCAGGGAAAAGTCATGATAATGAGTAAACCAAACGCTTCATTACCTTTAGTCACTGAACTGTGCTATTTTGGTTTTATTTCTGTTGTATCTGTGTAAAAGGGATTCCAAAACCTGATTTTTCTGGATTTTACTGATTCCTTTTGTTCAGACAATGATTTTGAGGAAAATAAACCATAAGTCAATGGGAGATGAAGCTTAAATATTTTAGCTATTTCATAAACTATTTTGTGGCTGTTTTAGCATGCAAGGTGCTGCAGCCCTCAGGACTGAGGGTATAGAATTTAAAACATCCCCTGTTATCTAGCCAGATCATTAGTGTCAATATGGAATGTCCAGCTGTTAAAGCATTTGAACATTCTCTGAAAATTAAATGCGATGAACTAAGATGGAAAAATCAATTAATAGCTTGTTAGTGTGCTCTGTATTCAGTATTGACAGCTGAGCTGTTAGTTACTCGTGTAATGTTTCTTTTGATATGTCTGCAAAACGGAGAGTTTGGGGGGGTTTGAAGAGTATCTGTTTAGAAAATGTTGTAGTTGCTGTGATTTCCATGGAAAAACATCCAGTATTTATTATCAGTTTGCCCCTATTAAGTATAGACTGACTCAAAAAATAACATGATTTGTGTTCACAGTTCTCTTTTCTGTTGCTGTATCTATTCTTTACACGTTCTGACCAGAAAACAGGAGGGAATATCTGATTTCTTCTAAGGAAGCAAAGTGTAATTTTAAAGGAATTGTATATCATGATAAAATGTGAAGCAAACAAGTTTTAGAGAAGTGTCTATGAATAGAAACCAGTTGGTGTGGCTGCACCGACTGTTCAGGTATTAGATGGGGCTACCCGAGGTCTGATCAGTGCTCAGAGCAATGTTGTCCGCATCATCTCAGAATTAGATTCATTTTTTCTGTACTTTCACCAGTGTGCTAAATGTAAGTTCTTGGATAATTTTTAAAAATCATTCTCTTCCAATTAAGTATTTTCAGTAGAGATTTATTTTTCTGTTGCTTTCTGTGCCACTACAGTTGAGAGGAATTTGGGCTACTGGAGGAATGCAGCCATCTAGCTCCAGCAGGGACATGTTACATTTCATTTGAAGCCATCAGAAATCAGATAACATCACAATTTATTTTCAGTTTTTCCTTTAGATTTTTGTGAACGATGGATGGTTCAAACATCATGGTAGATTAATGAAATATATATTTGGGTGGTAAGTTCAAATTTAAATTTATGAGGTTTTTTAACAGTCACTTTCAAATTTTTTAATGATCACTTTTCTGTGTCAAAAGAAACACACATCAGCTTCCTGACTCCTGGCTGTGGGGAGAGGCTCGCTGGCTAAATGCTTACTGCTGTCATCACATTACAAATATTGGTTTCCCAAAACCAGTCTGACTTAGCACTTGTGGGGCTGTCTGACTCACAGCCCTCATCCTGGCACGGGTCTGCTTATCTTGATAGCCCAATGCCAAAACAAAAATGAAATCGTACCTTCATTCAAAAGGAAAAGATGCTCAGGTTTATGAAATATAGATTAAGGCTTTGGGGAGGAAAAAAGCAGCAACATTTACTCTATAAATGGGAGATGGCTTCTAACTCGTGATTAAAGGCAGAGATTTTAATGTCACTTTTAACTGTCTAGAATACAGAAGGTGGGAACAATTAAAAAGGCGAAAGAACTCTGAAATAAGGACTGTTTGTGCATTCACAGCTCTTCTAAACTGAAGAGGATGAAAGAGGCTTTTTTCTCATTGTCAGGGCTCTCTCGGAGTGCAGCATTGTGCGGCTGGCAGCGGTTTAAAATGCATGCATGCGCTGGGGTCAGGGCCCGGCTCGGGGCGGGCGGTGCAGGGAGCGCGGCCACAGCGCTGCAGCAGCTCCGCCGCCGCGCGGCCTTTAATTGAGACGTGCTGTCAAAGTGACAAACACATTTGCATACAGTCTATTTATTTTCCTCGGGAAGGTCTGCAGTCTGCTGTTGGTTGAACATTCTTAATCAGCTCGCTGTAAGTGAGCCGGCAGCGAGCTGTCCTGTGCTGGGTGCTTCTCTTCATTACATGACAGATTAGCTAAAGGGGGATGGGCTAGCGAGCCAGCAACAGCCTTTAATTTTAACTCATTATCTCTCACCCTAGAGTGAGGGAGTTGCTGGCTTTTCCAAACACAGTTGTGTATCTGCAGTTGTTAGGCTACAAAAAAATACCAGTAAAATATATTGAAATGCCTGTGAAAGCACAGCCTCTCAGCTGATGGCTCACCAGAATTTGGCAGTAATTAGCTGACCGGGGGCGGCGGGGGGGGTGGCATTCTGTATGTCCTGGCTCATCTTGGTGAGTGCTGATCAGACATCACTGGAGAGCCTTGTTTATTATGGAATTGTTTTAATGATGCTTTCTGTAATACTAAGACATTGTGGGAAAGCTCCCCTTGATGGTGAAAAGGATTTTAGCCAAATAGCCTGAGGCAGTGTAGTAAAGATCTAAGCAGAGTGTTCTTAGTAAGACACCACCGTGGGAGGGTGGGACCACTGCTTTTCCTGGGTGCGACTTTGCATTCCTTACCCAGGATGTACCTTTGTTATTGATCCCTGCATCAACTAAATACAGCAGCTATCACCACGGGCTGTTTGACAATCCAACTGTACTCAACAAGTAGCAGGAGCAGTACAGGCAGCTCAGGGGTTAATGGGTGGGGAGAAGAGGGAACAGTTTTCAAGCCAAGGCCAAGACTCAAATGGAAGATTTGTAGTACTGAGTAGTGCTCTGTGTTTGAAGGAAGAGTAAGGTGAATTATTATGGAAGATCCAGTGCTACAGAGAATATCTCTTGTGCTGGGCTGATGGTTGGACTTGATAATCTTAACAGTCTTTTTCAACCTTAATGATTCTATGAGTGTCCTGTTACTTCCTTTTTTTCTGATTTTTGTCTTAAAAGCTGACCAGAATGTCCTTAAAGCATCGAATACAAGCTGCATATTAAGCTTCCAGAGCTGTCCTCAGGATTGTTCCCAGTGTGCCAGGCAGGGCAGGCACGGGAGCCCAGTAAGCCCAGACCAGGGCAGAGTGGGACCCTGATGCAGGTGATTTGTGACTCGGGGGGTTGGGCTCCTGTTTCCATGCCCACTTGTACTTTTTAGGTAGAACACGTGTCTGTGTTGTCTTTGAGCTGTTTGGAGAATAAACACTACGTGATGTCATGGTGACTGTTCTGAACAGGTTCCTTGTCCAAGCAGGTAGCTGTTGGGGCTACCTTGGCAGGACCCACAGAGTTCATACAGGATTGGTACCTGTGCCCAGTCTTCCCACCAGTCTAGGAGGGGTGATGTGAGCGCACAGGATGAGCCCAGGAGCTTCAAATGCAAAGCTGCACTTAGGAACGTTCTTCCTTAAGAGCTTCCCCACAGTCAGTGGCACCCATGATTTAGTACAGATAAACCAGCAAATGATAAGCTGCCAGAAACATCACTTGTTGGGAAAGAGAATCATTTCATTAGAAGCAAGTGATCCTGGCAGTTCTGTACAGCTCTCTAATTGTGTCTGTTATAATTAGAATGTCTTTTGTCAGCTTAGCTGGGTTTATGTTTTCTATGGCTTGTTTTTATTTACCAGCAAATAGGATATTTAATTTCATTTATGTACCAAAAGGTGTAAAGCTTAAGAAAATACAAAAGACTCTTCCATGTGTATCTTTAGTAGAGAGATTCAATCATATTCTGCTCTTGATGCAAACCACAGAGAATCAGTGCTCTGGGGACTAATGAAAATAGCTGTGAAACAAATGGAAAATGCACTAATGTACTGAAGCAGCTTGTCTGACTGTGGAAAGGCTTCTCTGGGTTCTCTCCCTGGCTCATTCCGATTCATGTTAAACTCTTGCAGGACATAGCATGGAAATTTCCATCTTATTTGCTGTTGTGAATCCTTTTGCTGTAAATTAACATGTTCATTTTTCCTAGTCACAGTCTGCACTTGGACATACAGAACAAACAGCTCTGCTTTGTAGGGCAGTGCTCTCCTTCCAGGAGATTAAATGGCATTAAGAGGTCAGGGGGAAGATGGGGAGAACACCAGCCAGCTACATTCCAGGAATGCAGAACTGGATGGCTGAGGCCAGAGGCAGCAGAGGAGGGATTATCTCCAGGGTAAAAGGGATGAAGTAGGGAAGGGGGGAAGGCTCCTTTGCCAGACCCTGTGACTCCCTTCACACCCAGGTGCATCGGAACAATAGCAGATTCCTCTGGATCACAGCAGGCATTGTGTGGCACTGAGGTAGAAACCAAAGGGGAAAGGGGAAAACAAGTTCATTTGCTAATATTCATGTAACTGTATGCTCTGGCTGCAGAGGCAGCTCCTCCTCTGGCCACTCAGAACTGCTTGGACAATAGCAGGACCTTCATTAAGAAAATGAGCCTCCCTTCCCCTCTTCCCCATGGATGAGCAATGTGGGTTCCCATTTCCTTTCTCTGGAGCCACAGGGGGTTTCCTCCCTCCCTCCATTTGTTTCTTTATGGATTTAGCAAAAGTGTAAGTTCTTTAAAATGATTTTGTCTCCAGAAAGCATATCTTCTACCCTCATTTGTTCTCACTCCTTTCTTTGCCTGTTCCTTTCAGGAAGGAATTCAGTGTTGCTCAGTAAAAGTCACTTCACAAGAAAGACAAATGTCTCAGCTCAGAAGTGCTTGCCCATCTAATGTCTGCTTGAGACCATTCAAATGTCCCATCAGGTTCTCAGAGGCAATGTTCTTAGTCAGAGGAGTAAAACCAATGTCAGTGAACAAGACAATAATGCATTGGATTGAAATTGTGCTTTGTGGTGTACAGGATTAGCAGCGATGGCAATCCATGGGGTGGGATTAGGGAATGCCTGCACTAGCCTGGTGCCATGGTGTGCAGGAATTCATGCATTGCAGTGAGATTGTGGCCCCAGTCTGCATCCAGCACACGTTCAGCCATGAACAAGCACATTGCAGACTGGTTTTCAGTGTTTTCCAGCTGTGTCAGTGTTTGAAGCACTCCTCACCCAGGATGCTGGGATCAACATGCTGCCCTGTGTACATGTGTCAGGTGCTGCTGTGCTGCCTGGGAGGGAGGGAGCGCTCAGAGCCGACCTCCCGGGGCTGTCACAAGCGACAGCAGCTGTAACGTGGCTGCAGAGGCTCCTTGTTAGTCCTCTTCTGCTGAGGAACCCAGAAATATCTCCTAGAGAGGCTCTTGGGCCATCACTGCTGGCATGTGGAAGGAGGGTTGTGCTTTATAAATAATACATACCTAGAAAATAAATACATCAGTACATGCAAGGCTACCCAAATCACCTAGATTGACAACTTGAGGAGAGCTCACAGTGTCTTATGGATGACTTGCTTCTCTATCAATGTAGATCAGCATCCAGAAGCTTCTTATGTATTACTTATGAAGTTGATATTTGCAGTTAGGCCAGAACTGTCTGAATTGACCTCTGGGCCACTGGATTAAACCAGGAGATTAAAGGGAAATAGTATGTGAAATGTGTAATTCTTCTAAATGCTGACCCCACGGTGACTGTTTGTTTGGCCAGGCACTTTTTAGCTTTTCCCTTCAGAGCTGGGCTGATGAATAGCAGATAAAACAGCTGTGAGTGCCAGGCTGCAGACAGAGGGTCCATGTCCTTCTGTGGGTGTGTGGGGGAGATGTCCCCCCAGTTATGCAGCCTGGCTTGGTGAATGATGAAGCTGAGCGAAGCAGAGTCATTGCTGTTTATAGAACTCCTTAAATGAGAGACCGTGTCTTTTTTCTTTTTTTTTTTTTTTTTTTTCTGTGCAAGTATTCCACTTGCTGGAGAGGAATAGCTGTTAAGAGATAATAAGAGATATGTCCATTTTCCAGGATTTTAAATCATGTAGGTTACATGATCTCTTTGATTTGAATCCCAGCATCAGGACCACAGAAAGCCAATGTAAAGCTAGCAAAATGACCAGTTAAAAAAGAAAACACACACAAACCACTGTGGCTCTTTTCTTTAAATTTGATATTGCATTGCTGGATTTTCTAGTATTTTAAGTGAAAAATATATGTAGTTAGTTCCATGTTGACAATGTCCTTGAGGATTTGACAGTGAGATTTTCCAGCAGTTGCTCTTCGTTAGAATCCTGGTGGTGTTTAATAAGGCAGCCAAACTGCTGGCACCTCGGGCTCGTGTTTGTTCTCCGAGGGCTCGGGGCTGCTGCAGTAAGCACATCGACCAGGGCTGATCATTACAAGGGCGTACGCCACCATGAATAAAAATGTCACACGTTCTCCCATCTCACAGTGGTACAAAATGTCAGTCCTGTCAAACAGACATTGCAAGTAGCACTGAGCAGTCAGTACAAATTGGGAAGCGGAATATTCCCCCAGCTTTCTGATATTCTTCATCTGAAGCAGAAGAAAAGCAGTTGTTAACCTATTAGCTGTGATTTTAAACTCTGCTGAGGTAGTAGATGGATAGGCTTTAACACACGGGGATAAATATATTCCTGGGGTCTGGGATTTTTTGCAATATGTCTCTCCATCCATGTATGTTGAGGAATAGACAGAATGAAAACAAACCACAGCAAAATGAACCTCATTTTGGAAGAAGTCCTCTGGAAAAATGATAATCTCAGTGAGATTCTCTTTGAACCTCTTGTCTCTTTTACCTCTGTGAATAGTTGTACAAAAGCCCTCCTTGCTGGTTTGCTATAATCCAGAAAGGGTTCTATAATCCAGAAACTGCTTTGATGAGTTAAGGGAGTTTTCCTTCATGGCTCTGTCAGCAAGAGAGCGGAGTTTTATTCTCCTTCTGGATAAATGAAGGTTTTGCTGCTTCAGGGTGAGGCCCATGGTGTGGTGCAGAGTCCGTAGGATGTGCTCCTTCCTAGTAAGTACCAGGAACATCCCTGTGTGTTCACAGAGTTACCAATCTAGGATGGAGGAGTGGATATTGTCAGTGCAGGATTCTACTATTACTGCAGGGTCCAGAAAGAAAAAAAGCTGGTGCAAAAAGTAAAGTGCAAAGTGGTGCCAAAATATATCAGAGAAATAACAAGAAATTATATAAAGTCACCAGTGGTTGCCCGAGGGGACAAGGAGAACAGGTAAAAGGACTGCAGTGTTCTGTCACAGTGAGTATTTCAAAGAAATGGGCTCAAAGTTCATTCTTTGTATAGAAATTTTCTTTGGTTTTTATGACACGTTCTCAGAACACAAAGCTGTTGTGTGTTTAGAGTAGTGAATCGTGCCTAATGAATCCTCTGCTCAAACATAGGTGAGTGCTGGAGCAAAGTGCCAAGGAAAGCCCAGCGAGGAGCAAGGATGGCAAAGCTCTGCAGGACCAGAGCAGAGCAGGTGGGAAAGGGATCAGCAGAGCCCTGGCCTGCTCCTGCCTCGTGTAGTCACTGTCTGCAGCATGATCCTTCGTTATCCGGGGAACGAAATGAAAACAGCATGTGTGAGGCTTCTTTGAACCCGAATGACTGTAAATTGAATTCAGTATTTCCTGTTCTGTAGGCATCTGTTTGCTGTGGGAAGAGGTACCTACTGCACATTGCTCAGTGTGCAGTGGCTTTCAGACTGTGGTCTGCAGCACCTGGGCTCTGGGCCAGGTAAATAAGAGGCTATTGACAGGTATCCTCTTTGGAAAATGTCAGGAGTCCTCAAACTGCACAGTGTCAGATGATACCAGTTTAATGATTATAGGGTGGTTTACATATTTTTTTAGAAGAACTGGGTGCAGGTATTGATGAGAGGAGGTCAGCCGTGATGTCCAGCTGCTCAGCAGACAAAGTGAGAATGGGGCACTAAATGGTCACAGTCTCAGATTTTACTGATACCGCCTTCTGTGGGTTTTATTGCTGATTTGCATAGGACAGGAACTTCCCTATCTTGGAGCTGAGTTGTGATCAGAAGTCTTGACAGGTCTTTAAGCACAGATAGCATCATATTCCTCCTATCTACATCACAGAACAGCATGTGCTACTTTGACCGTGGCCTGTCTAAGGCTCCACATAGAAAAATAGATCCATGTCATTCTCAAAATTCTTTTTTTTTTTTTTTTTTTTCTTTTTTTTTTTTTTTTTTTTTTTGTAATTGCAGACAAAAGAAATAAAATACCATTCAGTTCTACAGCCCAGGAGTTTATTGTTTAAGGCATGTGTTTTTAGAAAGCATCAGTTATCAAAAGTAATAATCCACACTGGTATTCTCATGGTTTTGGGATTTTGGCTTTAGATATTGCTGCATTTTTGCCAGACTTGTTCTACCTTCCCAATCTACAAATGTGGCTTGAAGAACAAGGCATCCCTTAAAACATGGAGGTTATTTTTATCACAGGACCCAGCAGATTTCCATTGAAGTATTTCAGAGTGTAAATTAAAAATATATGCTGTAAAGCATGCACTGTTCCTGTCATCCCAGTTTGTGAGCTGTACATATGGGAGCATGTAAAAAGCAGAATGTGCTGTGCAGGGATCTGGGTGGATAATAAAACAGCTGCCTCGTAGATTCTGTCTGCTTCCTCCACTGAATCTTTTTAGGTACCAGACATTTTTCAGTGTTGTTATTTTCTCCCCTTTTTTTGTTTTAATTGAGTGTTCAGTTGAGGTCCAGCATGCTCTCCCAAAGTCAGCCCTTCAGGTGTCCTGCAGCCTGGTGTGTGTGAGCCTGGCTTCTTCCAGCACAAGATCTCTCTCCCATGGCCGATTGACTTTCAAGGATTTTCAAACCAGTCCTCAATTTCCAAAGGAAATAAGATATTCATCTAGAAGAACTTGGCTTTAGAAATTTTTGGAAACACCCTCACTGCTGATTGAGAACGAGAAGCACTTGTTTCTCCACTTACTTACACACCAGTTTTCATCTGGCTATGTTTCCTTCAAGCATTTCCTTCTGGCTGCACTTGTTGCACATGAGCTAGTGCCTCTAATTTACTCACAAGGCTCTGTTTTGATTTTGAATACCACTTCAAACAAATCTCAAAAGCCATCCGCAATTATTTTGAGATAATATTCTGCTTACAAGCTTTTACCTCACAGACCAAAAATTATCCTTCTGTAATGTTTTCTCTGGTATAAAACTCTAAATAGCTGTATTGTGAAAGTTCCTTGGGTATATAATAGCTGCTTTATGACATCTAGGATCTATCATTTTTAAATAGTATTTTGATAGAGTAAAAGTGAATGTAAGATTTGTCTTGCTCCAGCGTCTCATAACTTAAAGTCACTTGTCTGATAATTAGTATAGCAGTGCCAGATCTGCAGTCATAAAAATGGCTTTCTACAAATTTTCTGTCTTGTTGCTTCAGAAGTATTTAGAACAAGACAATTAAGCAAATATCCAGAGGAAAAAGGTATGCTGATAAACAGCTATTGGTGAGAAAGTGCTAATTTAGACATTTCTCCCCTTCACAGAAAAAGATATAATACATGTATTTAGGACCATGCCTGGAATAGCAATTTAGCAGCTTTTAGTACTGCAGCCATGTGCTGCTTGGTGCCCATTCCTCCCTACAGCCCAGGTAATTAAGTTGATATTCCAACACAGCTTCACCTGCTGACCTTTTAGAAACAATGTGTTTTGCTGCATTAAAAAATTAACTTCAAATCAGTGGCTCTCCCAGCAAACATAGAGTTTGAACATGCTTGCTTGTCCCTCTGTGGTGCCCGGCAGGAGCACCAGCCCTAGCAGTACAGCTCTGGGACAGCCCCTGCTCCTGCCTGTGTTCACAGCCCTGCCCCTGCCCAGTGCAGGGAGCCCTGCTGGCCCTGGCCAGTTCTGCCTTGCCCTTCTCTGAGCTCTCCTGGGGCTCAGTAGTGCCCTGGGTGGTACAGCACACACAGATCTCCCAACAAACTCCTCTGCTGGGAGTGCTGCAGTGCTAAGAGAAACTAGAATTAGTGTTGGGTTTGCCTGTGCTGTTACAAGCACTGAGGTCACAGTTCTGAGGGTTAACACGATGCCTGGTTAGAAGTCCAAGTGACAAAAAAGTTTCCACACCTTTAATCTTTTCCCAGAGCAGCATTTTTATGTGTCTTTATTGTGGAAACACATAGAATTATTCTTTGATCAGAGATGAAAGATTAATCATATGTGATATTTAAATCTCAGCTGGAAAAAATAATCTAGTGACAGGATAAGGTTTTGAAAGTATTGGCTCCTGCAAAGGAATAGCTTATTGTAATATAAATGTAGAATATTTGTAGTATGTTCATTTCCCTTACACAGAACTAAAATGATACTTGCACAAGTAGTTTTTAATTCTAGGCCATCATGATGCTTTAAGGTCTGACTTGTTGGTCACTTAGGAGTGAAATCCAGGACGGGATCTGAACATAAGCTCACTTTTAAGTGCATGAAAAGTGTAACTGAATTGGGGTTTTTTCCATGCTCTTACATGTCTGGTTTGAGGCCTCCATAAGTTTTCACATGCACTAAAATCACTCAAGGTTTAGTGAAAGTGGTTCTGAGTATCCTGGTTTGCTTTTGCATAAATGTAGCCTAGAACACTTATACCTCGAGGTCCGAGAATCCCCCTGCACGTGTTTGTAGTGTCAGTCCCTTTTGGCTGGGTGGTGTTTTGGCTGTCCCTGCCCTTTGGTGTGACAGGAGTTGAGTTCAGCCCAGCAAGGGGCACCTGTGCTGCGGGGCTGTCATAGGCCATGGGGTTTGGCACTGCTTTGGAAAAACAGAATAAGAAAAATGGAGTTTTGTGAGGTGAGTATGAAGGTAAATCACTGCTGTCACATGCTCATGCTGCTTTTGCCAGGACATCAGAGGTGTTTCCATGCAGATGACTTTAATTTAGTCTCCACTTTGCTGCAGCAGCACAGACTCCGCCCGCCGCGCCCGCCGCCCCCAAAGATCCAGCGGTCCTCCAGGCCCGTGAGTAGCTGGGGATTGTCTCACTGGCACAGCTTAACACTGCCTGAGTTCTGCTCTTTGTAGCACTACTAAACCCTGGTAGTTTGGATTGTCGAACTCTGCACAGAAGCCATGTGTGAATTATGCTCCTAAACTGCCTTCTCTCTGCTGCGGCACAGCCCTGGGACCCGCGGTTCTGCTTTGCTCTGGCGAGCCCTGCAGCTCTGGGCAGCTCTGCAGGTAACGGGGACTGCTCTGGCCACCTCTGGTTTGACTTTTGCAGTGATCTCTTACACACAAAGCCCTGCTAGACTGGCTGGCAGAAGTTTTTAGCCAGTGAGCTTTTGAAGACTTGCACTGAACTCAAATCTGAAAGGAAGCAGAAGTCTGAAGAGAAAATGTTTATTCTCTGCAAGTTATGCTTATAATTAATTTGGGATGCCTAATTCTTCTCCATGTGTGAATAGACTTGAAGAAAGCGAGGTCAATCTTTGGCAGCAGAACATTGGTAACCTGCTATGGATGCCATACACTGGGTAATTCCATGGTGTAAAAGAAGGCCCAGCAGGTTGGCCAGAGGAAGGAGCTCTTCCATGGAAGAACTGCACAGAAATTATTGGCAGTGCAGTGCTTGTATGTGTTAGGTAGGGATACCTTATCTCAGCAGTTTTTCCCCAAAAACACTCACTGTAGGACAGTTTTACCTATGGACTATGCAGGATGGCATTAAAACTGGGCACCCTGCTGGGTCTGCATCAGATGTTTGTTTTTTTTAAAGGCACAGGCAAGAAGTATCAATTTAGGAGGGGTGTTGGGTTTTGGCACAGTGTTGGAAGATATTTATGTGTGTTCAGGACTTCAGCTTTATTAATATAATTCCCCCTCCAAATCATCTTATTTCTTGCTTCCTTATCCATACACGTACATGCGTAAGAAAGAGAGAGATGCAAGTTTTCAAATCTGATCTTGCTAAAACTTGTTAAAATATGTTTTGGATGAGCAGGTAACTGGTTAACAAGTGCAACTGGGAGTGTGTTTTAACTTCTGATCTCTGGTGCATGTTCCTGTGTGACATTTCAGTGGCATGTGGTTCTTTTCTCCCTCTTTTTAACTCTGGGTGTTTAGCTTAACAGAGTCATTTTTATGGATTTTGCCCCCTGAAGTTTTCTGTTTTCTCTGTTTAAAAAGTAGCATTGACTGTGATTATGTGTGTTCTCTTAAATACAATGGGCATGGGGGACCCTTCCAGATGTGTTTCACTAGGATCAGACTTTCCGTGTACTGTGGGGTTCCTGTTGTGCTCCCATGCCCTCGTGTTCCACGTTTGGCAGGTGTAAGGGGGCATGTTGTGATTCCTCTGTACCAAAGTTGCTCACCTGTATTGTTCAAATGGAGTAATTTATTATGTGGAGGTCTTAAGACTGTTTAATCTCACATCTGTAGGGTATTAATAGTCCTCACTGCAACATGGTTGGTTCAACTGTCTTTGCTCCCAATGTGATTGATAAAAGGTTGGAAATGTAATAATGAAAGCTCCTGTTGCATTCCTCTGGCTGTGTCAGTAAGTGGAACAGAAAGACTTCATTCATCAAGGGGAAATTCAAGATAAATGTAAATTATTATAATCAATCCCAAAAATATGCTTGTATCAAATATACATAAATCTGTTGTTGTTCAGCACTGTTATTTGGCTTTTAGTAGTTGCAACACATTTCTGTATGTGTAAATAATACTTTTTGCAGGCTGTTTTTTCCCTCTCAGGCTTGGCAGCTCCTACAGAGGTGGGTATCAGCAAGTGATTTATCCTGGCCTTGTACACAAGCACTGAAGGGGGAGACCAGATCCCTCTGCTCTTCCAGCCAGGGCCACATAATGCCAGAATTCCTGAGAAATACTTTGTGCTGCAGGGAGCAATACATGAGCACTCTTGCTTGCAATATGAGTAATTGCTGATAATAAAGCAAAAAACACAGACCAAAGAAAGGTTAAGGAAGCAGAACAAAGATGTTCTTTGCATTCTGCTGCTTTGGAAATAAGTGGTGGTAGTATTATGGAAGAGAGAGGGTTGTTGCTTCTAATTAATGGAGGTCTGTTTGGATTAATAGTGGTTGTTTGGAAACTTTATTCAATTAGAAAAAGTTAAAATGCAATAATTATGTATTAAGTTGTTGGGGACAGTAATAAGCACATTCAACCCTTCTGTCCTGGAAGTTTACCTATTTTCTTTTGGCTGTGTGCTCACATAATTGGATTTCTTTGATACTTTTGCATTTGATAAGCATTTAACCTTGCCTCTGTGGCTATGTGAGACTCAAAATCCAGCAAGGAATTGCCTTGATTCCTGGCTTTTCCCTGCAGTTCCCTAGGAACAATGCTGTAAATCCCGCTCTGCTTTGTCACCTTGCGGCGCACTGGGCTGGGGCCCCTGGAGCCACCCCAAACTCTCACCTCTGTCCCTCCCCAGCAGCACACCCACCCAAGAGGTGAAAGTGTTCCCAGCACGCTGACAGGCCAGCTTTACACATCAGCTCCCAGCTCCCATTTAATTAAGCAGCTTGCTTTCTTCCTCTCTTTGCCTCTCCTTGGCTCTCCTCTCCCCGTGGCTCCTGCCTGTCGCCCCCCTCTCCCGCTCTCCTGCATGCGCTCTCTCCCTGTTTTAGCAGCCCTAATGAAGCAGTATTCTTCATCGATCCTGCTGATTGCCAGCCCATTCCTTTTGTTTGTTGGCACTGAGCCATTCTGCTGCGCTCTGACAGCTCAGCTCCTCTAATTAGCTCTGTTGTTCTTTTCCCCATGTTTCACCATGTTGCAAGTTCAGTTGAAGTTGCCACAAACTTAATCCTTCCATTCCTGCCATAAATTCACATTCTTAAGCTGTCTTTATTGTAGAGAGGAGCAGCCTTGTGTGGGGACTGATCTCCAAGACCTTAACATCTGACCTTTTCATAAACCCTTTTTCCTAAGAAATAGTGGCAATACAACTCTGGATTTCTTCATCATATCTGCTGTGCACCGTTTCCTTTGAAATGAAAATTCAATGCAATAATGCTGCTTCTATTTTCCGCATACTGGTGTGTAGGACAGAAGCACTACACACAATTTGGTGGCTTTCTTCTGGCAGGAAAATTTGAGGTTTATGTACTTGTGAAGAAAAATTTAAAAAACAAAACCAAAACAAACGTGGAAATCTCCCCTCCCCCAACAATTTACATTTTTTAAAAACTTCCTTAGTAACTCCAGACCACTCAGGCTGTAGGCCATAAACAGCTCCTTTCTCTTGTCCCTCTTAAGGGAGCACAAGCTCTGGGAGGTCAGGAGCTGAGTTGTATTCCCAATTTTATATGGGTGTTTGGGCATTTCTGTTGAGATTAGCATTGAGCTGAGCCAATAGATCTGACTCCTTTTCAGGTAGAGTTGTACTTTGTTAACAAAACATGTGAAGCTGGTGTGCACAGTCTGCCCTGATGCTGCAAATTCCCTCGTTTGACTCACAGAGATAAGTTCAGCACAGAATTCCTCAGCAGTGTAGGCTTGTTTGCTTGTGGGGATCCTGGTCAGAAATCAAGCTGAATTTCCATACATTAGAAGGTGATGGATATCTATGTGAGACTGGACTGGGAGCAATATCATCCTCCACAGAAAAGATTTGGATTTTACTAGAGACAACAGAAGTCTGACTTAATACCAGGAGTGATAATGACAATATGGCTGGTGAGGGTTTGTGTTCAGCTGCTGAAGGAAGCAAATTTTTAATGAAGAATGAGCTGAGATTTAAAACATTTCTCCTAAGTACACATTTTCCAGTGCTCTCTTGCACAGAAGTCCTCACCTGAGAGGTTGGGTTCCTGGGAGCAAGTGGCCAGGAGGGTGTGAGAGCTGAGCCCACTGTCCAGAGCACATGGACATCCCCAGCTCCTCTCACTGCTGACTGCACAGGGAAAGCTCACTCACTCTTAGGGAACCTTTTCTCTGAAATTCAGCCTGTACCAAACAGGACAGAGCAAATAGCAAACAGTTAGTGACAAGCATATATATATATATGTTTAATTTGGGAGTCCTAGGGCCGTGTGGTTTATATTCGTCCTTAAGTTGACTGATGTATCCACCTTCATGTGTAATGTTGTGGCACAAAAGACAGAGCAAGGCCCAGTGAAGATCCCTGTAGGATACTGGTGGTTCTCCATGTGTTGCCTGTCTGCTGTTGGATCAGGGGCAGTGCTTGATGAGATGTCTTTGTGCATGTCACAGGTTCGTCCCCCAAGACCTCATGTGGTTAAGAGGCCCAAGAGCAACATTGGTGTGGAGGGCCGGAGGACCTCAGTTCCCAGCCCAGAACAGTAAGTACTGTGATGCTCTGCTTCTCTCTGCTTGCCTCAAACAGCATGTTCAGAGATGGAACTCACCAAAGGAGACATTAAAAAATACTACAGATTAAAGTTAGTTTCAACTAAGAAAAATCTGATTTTTTTAAGAAAAATTTTGAAACATTGTAGAAGAAGTACAAAAAGCAAGTAACCAAAGTTTGCCTATAGAAAAATTGTGGTTTGCCAAGTTATGCATGCTCTGATTAGCCTCTTCAGTGAAAATTTTCAGGTTTTGGAGGTTTTTTAATTTCTTTGTTGTTTTGTTTTGTACTTTTCTTTCGAGGAAATTGTTGGCTCCAGCCCTGTAGATGCAGTGTTCTTGCCAGGCTGTAGCTGGAGGGTTCAGAACTGTTTATTTTACCATGATGGCAGAAGGGGCGGTGTCTAACTCTGCATTAACAGGACCGTGATGTCTGTGTGAGCTCTGTGGTGAGGGTTTGCAGGGCCTCACTTCGCACAGTACCAGCAAATTTATCCCACCTTTGGCTGTGGCAGTGCAGGGGAAATGTGCTGCTGCAGCCCACTGCTCCTGGACAAAAGGTGTTGATTTCCAGGTCTGCCTGGTGCATACCAGTACAGGTATGTTCTGGTACCTCGGAGGCTTTTTCAGGTGCTTTCACTGATGTCACTTACCCAGGGATTTTTGCAAAATCAAGGGGTGTGTTGCAGATTCCTGACAGTGCCAGAGTGCAGCTAGCAATGGGCCTTCAGGGGTGGCCCTGACCAGGGAATGGATGTTCTGAGCTGTGGATGTACTGAACTGTGGATGTATTGAACTGTGGGTGATCTGAGCCATCAATGTATTGAACTGTGGATGTTCTGAACTTGCCAGCACAGCCCAAACACACTGGAGGAGCATCAGTGTATGGGTAGCTCTTCCCAGCTCACCAGGGTAGGGGCATACTCTGGCTTTGGCCTAAACTGAAAAGTGATTTCTGTTTATCCCTTGTACACCAGTATTTGTCTATTTTGCAGTGGAATTTGATTGCCCTCTTGTGGAGCAGATTCAGCTCCTGCAAAGGGCTGTGCTGGCCCTGCGCAGAGGTTGTGGGTTGATTTTTAAACTAAAAGCATTTTCATGATATTTAATCTTATCTCTCACTGTATTTAGGTGGAGGATAATTGAATCAATTTAACATTTATGTGTGTTCCTATGGAGGATTCTGCCTGTTTGGGTTCAAAAGCTGTTGACATCCCAGTGTTGCTCACTGCTAACATATACCTTCAATTCTTGCCACTATCAGACCACACATAAACATGAACATGAATGGGTAACATTTTACCAATGCTGGAAATATATTGTATTGTAATTATTTTAAATGGGTCTAGTTTATTGCTGCTAGTTTTAGTGAGTCTTTACAGCTTAGCTGCTTTCACAAAATACTGAATTTTCATGTTTCCCACAAACTTTCTTTTTTCTGTCCCGGTAAGAAATAATGTTTGTATAAGTGTTCTGAAATGGAAACAAGAGAGGTGTTGTCTCTTTAAAAAACTGCCAGTGGTTTAGGGTGAGCTGGAGGGGCTGTGTGGGATGGGACAGGGGAAATCCCAGCCCTGACCTGGCTCTCGGGGCCCCACAGGCACTTGGGGGTGGAGAAGGGTTTCCATGGCCTCACCAAGCTGGGAGCTCTGATACTGGGTGCTGGGTGTGCAGGATGTGCAGGAAGGAATTCAGGGTAGCTCTGTGCTGTGCTCACATGGAAGAGTTGCCAGGTAATCCAGTCAGTCCCAAACCTCCTTATCTCATAGCGGCAAGAAAGATCCTGTGCATCCAAATCCCTCGTTCTCTGCATTTTACTGGCTAAGAGGGACAAATTCTTTAATTCCCTAGAGCTCTTGTATAGCTGTTCTTTAAAAAACTATGCTAATAAAAAAAAATTCTTCCTCAAATCTGCAGAGCCATTTTTAGGAGAATAATGACAAGTCCATACACTCCTTTGTACCATAATCTCAATATTCAGGAAACAGCAATATCATAATAAAACATACAAATTTAATTTTCTTATAACTAGAATATCCTTTAAAATCATTACAGAATTCTCTTTACTAATTCCCATATCCTGCACTCCCATTTTCTCTGTATTTTTTTTCTATCTCAAGTACATTTAGGTGTCAATTAAATTTGAAATATCTACATTTGTCAGCATTTCATTTTTGGCCAGCATGATGTGCTGCTGGTTTGTCCATGCATCCTGACACATGAAAAAAGCTCCCAAGATGCAGATCTTCCTCATTAAAACAGAGCCCCCGCTCCGTGCTGCTGCCGGCGCCATGGAGCGCGTCCAGTCCGCGCCGGGGCTGGCATGGGATTTACCGAGAGAGAGGGGCTGGCAAACCCGGGGCTGGCACGGGATTTACCGAGAGAGAGGGGCTGGCAAACCCGGGGCTGGCACGGGATTTACCGAGAGAGAGGGGCTGGCAAACCCGGGGCTGGCACGGGATTTACCGAGAGAGAGGGGCTGGCAAAGCCGGGGCTGGCACGGGATTTACCGAGAGAGAGGGGCTGGTAAACCCGGGGCTGGCACGGGATTTACCGAGAGAGAGGGGCTGGCAAACCCGGGGCTGGCACAGGATTTACCGAGAGAGAGGGGCTGGTAAACCCGGGGCTGGCACGGGATTTACCGAGAGAGAGGGGCTGGCAAAGCCGGGGCTGGCACGGGATTTACAAAGCGAGAGAGAGGGGCTGGCAAAGCCGGGGATGGCACGGGATTTACCGAAGGGGAGCAGCCCTGGCAGCCCCAGCGGCTGCAGTGGCCCCAGCTCCTTCCCCTGGATCCCTGTTACAAGAGGAGAGGGGAAAGAAAGCAGTACACTGCCTTTAACGGGGATAATGCAGATTGTGATTTACCACCAGGCTGCAGCCACTGCACCTGTTAGAGACTTTTTATTAATTAGCTCTGACCCAGCTGTGAGTAAACATTCATTGGCAGTGGCAGCTCAGGCCCTCTTGGGCTATTGGTTGTAGCATCCAACTTCTCTTTTCCTGACCTAATCTTTAAGAACTGATTCTCAGTTAACTGCTGAGGGAAGGAACATACATACCTTACTTGACAAACTGTATTTCACACCAATACTTGGACAGCTTAGGTTTTATTCTAGAGTGAAGCAGTTTCAAATGGGAAAAATAGTATAAATAGGACTGGTGCCCTGGAGTCAGCTCCTCTTGTGCATCAGACTAAATGTAAAGTAGAAGGGGGGATCTAATGTTTGTCAGAGCTCAGAGCCTGAGGAGCAGAGCTGGCTAAGAACAGAAGGATGCCCAGCTCTGTAGGGAACATGTTGGGGAAAGGAGGTTTCTGTATTGTCCCCTGCACTGTGGTGAGGCTGTGGGCTGCAGTCCCTTACCTTGGGCACCCCACAGTGCCCTGTCCGTAGCAGAGGGGTTATGTGCTGTGCCTGAGCAGTGGGTCAGGATGATCTGGTCTCTATCCTGTGGATCTGGCACTGTTGCCACTCGATAACTTCCTTTTCTCTTCCTGTTCCCCAGCCTCGTAAAGCCCATGCGACACTATACAGTCTTCCTCTCTGAGGACTCCTCTGATGATGAATTTCAGCAGGAAGAGGATCCTGTCTCTGGCTTCTCTGAAAACTTTTTCTTCTCTGCTCCTTTCGAATGGTCTATCCTTTACTCTTTTGCTGTGTTCATGCCAGCTCCGAACAGTGGGGTTTGCATTGCTCAGGGCACCTGCTTCTGTACTGGGATTTTAGAAATGTTCCTGGGGTCTCTGTACAGTGCTTGATGGATGATCAACATTTCTCCTGCTTGTTTGTCTTGATGTTGAGCAGCATGAAAAAGCATCCTCCTGCATGAAACACTGCAGCAACACACAGCTTATGGACTTCCATCAACTCAAGCTCTGTGGGATGTCACCCTTCCATTTGTCCTTTGTTCCAACATGCTGCTTGTGCTCCTGTCCAGACCTTTCACCATTCATTCTCGTGTGGTGCTACTGTGCTTTTCGGTTGTCCTGTGAGCCTCATTCCAGTGCAGTTATCAGCCTTTTCCAGTGTCACCTGTTTGATCCCAGCCTCTCTGGTCTGTCAGGTATCACATCCCTGCAGGTGTCCTCTGAGGGCATTGAGTGCAATCTGACAGTTATACAAGAAGGAAGTTTGTTTAGTCTTTTTGTATCCAGCTTTTGAATGTGTAACTTGTACATTCCCAAAATCTGTAACTCAGCCTTGAAGACTGCTGAGCAGCTGGGCCAGAACCGCTCACTGCCCAGGGTGCCTGTGTGAGGTGAGGGGAGCCCTGCCAGCTGTGGGTTCAGCTGCACTAAATCCCTCTTGCAGCCTATTTGAATATCCCAATCCCAGCAGGCAGCTCTGAGCTGAGCCCTCACTGAATGTCAGCAGAGGATTTGCTATTTCCTAACCTTGCCTGCTTGAGGATTTCTAGAGGATGAAAGGGAGATAAATTGCATGGAGTTGCACTCTTTCTTTTAACAAGTGCAGTCACTGGTTTGACCAGAACCTGTAGGAAGAGAGGCAAGGGTACTGTGAGCTGCTGCTTCAGAAATCCACATGATGCCACATGCAGGCAGTTCAGGGGCTGGGAGATGGATGATGCCCAGTCACAACTGAGCAGCTGAAGCCTGGCAGCCACAGCTGGCTCAGGCCAGGCTGGAGAAGGAGGCTGCCAGTGGGACAGACAGGTCTGCAGTTGCTAAAATCCACTGTGTGCTGCAGACAAAGGTTTGGAGGCTGACAGGGAAGGGATCTGACTGCAGGCAGGTGGGATAGGGAGGAGCAGTAGGAAAAGGCCAGAAAGTGTTGCCACACTTGTGTTGGGAGTGAGGAGACCAGTTTTGTTTGCAGAATATCCCTTGGGGGGGTTGCAGTATGACCCAGAGTGATGTGAGATGAAGACACCAAGGTTTGTGAGCTCCCTGCCCTGAGGCCATGTGCTGTCACTGTGCCCTGTACCTGCAGTGTCCCTGTCCTGGTGTGGGCTCAGTGCCTGCACTGTGTGTGCTGGGGAGGGAAGCAAGCTGGGCTCTCTGAATTTGCATGATATAGATGTATTATGATAAAATATGGAAAGGGGAGGAGGGTTCTTCCATAGGATGTGTTTTTGCAGGTCTCACAAATATTTTCTTTTAATTGAAAGCTTGTTTAAATGCCACAGTACAACTGCCTGCCAGTCAAGTGCCAATCCCCACAGCCATGTGTGGCACTTGTTGTTATTAATTGGATGCACATTGTGCTGCTGCTCTCTGTACACACACCAAAATGCAAATATGCTGCTTCAGTTTTTTGCTGAGGTATGTGCAAGAGAAGCATCCTGCTAACTCAGCCTCGGCTGGTAATGTAAAGGAGGTGTCTTCATAATGGATTGTGGTTTTCTTGATAAGATGACACCAATGAAATCATTGAAACCTGCACAGTGTTCCCAATTATTGCAGGAAAGCCCTGAGTTATGCTGTGTGCTGAGTTAGCTGAAAGCCCAAGGATGTCAGAGCCTGCAAACACGGGGTGCAGAGGCCGTGCCCAGCCCAGCCAGCATGGGGAGCTGGTATCCTATTGTCCCTGCTCTGAGAGCTCCCTCCTCAGCCTGGCTGTGCCTGCATGAGCAGCTTTCCTCTGAGCACTCCCCATTCAGCTCTTCCCCTTCTGAGCACCCTCGGGTGCCAGGTCCCCTCTGCATGTCCCCCTACCCTCAGGCACTGCTCACAGCCTGCTCTGCACGGGGGGCTCTCTGAGCTGTATTTCCACTGGAGAGCTCTTTGTAACTCATCTGGCTCCTTAGGAAACCGTGTTCAAAACAAAGAATTAGAAGTATATTCATCTGCAATGTGATTTTTGGTTCTGTGCCAGGCCTCAGCCGTACCGGGCGCTGAAGGAGTCGGACAGTGCCGATGGAGAGGACGTGGGCAGCCCCGAGAAAGGCAGAGAGCCGCTGCCCCCCAGCCCCCTGCTCTCCAGCAAGGCCTCAGAAGTCAACCTCCTGGAAGACATCTTCCCCAGCTTGGGAGTAGAAGCACAGCCCCAGCCCCTGAGCCAGGCCAAGAGCCTGGAGGACTTGCGGACACCCAAGGAGGAGGCGGAGCAGCGCTGCTCCTTTGAATACCAGGTCAGGGGCTTCCTGTGCCCTGCGTGGCACTGAGCTCATTCTGAGGAACTTTCCATATTCTTGGGTAAATCCTAATAATCATCATCATCTGTTTTCCAGGGATTTGCTTATGTGTTTCAAAATTAATTTCTGAATTAAGAAATGGCATAAACAGGACTCAGTTATGAGTAACTGTTTCCTCTGAAGCCTTTGCTTCTGAAGGAGAGAAGATGTGCCCTGTTCCTCAGGATCTGTTTGTGCAGTGGCTGTCACACAGTTATCTTTGAAGTTGTTGGTCAGCAGTGAGAATGAATAGTTGGTAATTTTCAGGTCCCCTCCAAACCCTTTTTTCTTTTCATCTGGTTATTTTGGTCTAAGCATCATCTGAACAATCCCCCTCTGAAGAATTGGGATTGCTTGTGAAGGAGAATAGCTCAGAAATTGTTAAACTAAAGCAGACTACAAGATCTTCATCTGACATTAAAGAAGCAAATGTCACTTCTACTTATAATAATAATGATTTTAGTGTTACATTCAGATATTTCATTTGTCAGCTTATTCTGTGCAGCAGTTAAGGCTTCTCAGCTTCTGTGCCTTAGACAAGTGTGTGTGCTCCTTACAAGGCTCTGACAGATGCACAACATGTCCCAGCTGAACAGCCCATGGGGGCAGAATTGGAGCTGCAGAGCTGGAATTGGAGCTGGTTCCTGTCTGTCCTTCCTGCCACCCGCTGTTGTCCCTCTGCACTGCTGGCAGCCTGAGGACAGATCCTCTTCCTTTACAGCAGCCTGAACTCTCTTCCTGCTCTGTGTTGTGAGGACATCACTAAAAATTAATGTTTGTTCTGCTCTATTGCAGAGAATGGATCTTGGTGTGTCCGAGAGGAACAGGATTGTGCCAAGCATGAAGCTGTCCCACCCTTACAACAAGCTGTGGAGCATGGGCCATGATGATATGGCTATTCCCACCAAATATTCCCAAAGCTCACCCGAAAGACCCTTGGCAGCCCTGGGTAACATGCCCCCCATCACCAGGAGACCCCAGAGCAGAGACAGTGGTCTGGCTTCTGCAGAAAAGGATGAATCCAATCCCACCATTCAAGGGAACATCACCATTCCTAGGCCACAGGGAAGAAAGACTCCAGAACTGGGGATTGTGCCACCACCACCAGCACCCAGGGCTTCCAAGCACCAGGCTCTGGCGGGGTCAGCGGAAATCCTCACCCCCCATGGGCGCAGCCACTTGGTTTCAGATCTTATCCCAGAGCCCTTTGGGGCTGGGAATGTGTCCTTAGACCCCGAAATGCAGCAGTCTGTAAATCCCTCCTCTCGCCCATCGCAGCTGCTGTGCAGTGCTGCCGGCACTGCTGAGATGCTGCAGCCCGTGCGGGTGAAGACGGAATGTGCAGGGAACGAGAGCGAGCTCCTGCTGAGCCTGCTGGACCCGCTGAGAACCACGGGCTGGCCAGGCCCAGCCCCTCCAGGCTCAGCCCTGCCAGGCCCAGCCCTGCCTAGCTCAGCCCTGCCAGGCCCAGCCCTGCCAGGCTCGGCCCCTCCAGGCTCGGCCCCCCCAGGCTCGGCCCCCACTCCCACCTTCAGCTCCCTGCCAAGTGACTTTGTGCCTCCTCCAGCTGCACCCTTTGCCCAGCCCCTTGGCTACCCTGCCCCAGCTGCAGCTCCTTTTCTGCAGCCCTCCCCAAATCCATTCACCCAGACACTGCCAGGAGCCCTTCCAGTGTCCCTGGTCAGGCCCCCGAGGGGCTCCTTCACCCCCTCCTTAGGTCACGCTTACAGCTCCAGCTTCATAAGCCCCACTGCCAGCTTCTATCCACCACAGAGACCTCAGCCCCACATGGCCACTCTGTCCATGCCAAACCTGTTCAGCCAGGCTCCAGCTGTGCCAGCAGCTGGCTCCTTGCTCCTGCAGCGCCACAGCCCTTCTCCCACCAGCTCCCTGCAGCCAGCGTGTCTGGGTGCTCCCTCCAAACCCCGAACGCTGCAGGTGGGCCAGCCCAGCACAAAGATAGATCCCAAACAATCCCTGGCTCTTCTGGCTGGTGAACCCCCTCTGGTCCCTGCCAGGCCAGCCAAGGGCTTGGAGTCGGTGTTACTGTCCTCAAAATCTGAGGAGACAAAAGATCCATTTGAAGATCTGTTAAAAAAGACCAAGCAGGATGTGTCACCCACACCAGGTAAGGTGGAGCAACTCAGAAAGCGATGGGAAACCTTTGAGTGATGCGCCCCATGGCCTTGGTGTCCTTATGGAAGTGACAGAGGGATTTTTTTGGTTTTTTTGAGCCAGCATAAAACCAAGCATTTCTTTTAAGAAAGGCTGAGCCAGGAGCGCTGCAGGACCATCGCTGAGCTGCAACTCAACACAAGAGCTTTTGCCCACAGGTCAGAGTCTCCCGTGTCCCAGTCCCTGGCACTGCTTCCTCACTCTCCCCACCACTGAACCTTGGGATTCCTGCACTGACCAAAGTCTGAGGGGAGGTGGGTTAGGTTGGATTGGGTTGGGATTTCCACACACAGCTTTTCAGGCAGCACTGCTGATGCACAAGTTCCTCCCTCCCTGTATTTTCAGTCCTTGGCACACCTGGAGCATGACACAGCCCACTCTGCTGGGGTTCATTCCTGCCTCTGGGAATGGACATCAGTTTTTCTGGTATTACACACAGTTACACACAATGTTTTGTTTCCATGTGCAAAGTGCAGCAAACCAGCCCATAAGTTACTGAACTGATCCATGGGCTCTGTGCTCACTGAACCCCAGCCACTCCTGGAGCTGTCAGAGGGACTTTGGTGGCACCTTTAACTCTCCCCTGACCCCCAACACTGACAGCCAGGGCAGAGTTGTCACAGGCCTGGAAACCACAGCACAGAGCAGCTGCTCAGGGATTGGTCCTGCATCTCTGTTGGGAAACTGGAAACACCAGCAATTGTTTTCATTTTTTTGACTTTGTTTTTGTTAAATACATCAGAAAATAGAGGCCATAAAGAGTATCCTAGTTCTTATATATGTGTATCTTAATATTATCTATCGATATTATAAACTGCAGTGTATGAATGGAATGTAACAATATCTTACTTGATTACAAGATTTTCTCAAAAAAGAGAAAACCCGTGGGGTATCGAGGTTCCCAGCTGCTGAGTGCAGGGGCAGGCCGGTGTGCTGCGGGCAGGGCGTGGCCCGAGGGGGATCTGGGCTCGGTGGCCTCGCTGAGCCTTGGGCTGGCCCCGCCTGGCTGCGAGCGCAGGGGAGGCTCAGCTGGGTGTTCTGAGCCCCCTCTCTGTTCTCCAGACATTTCACACAAGCCTCAGCATCCCCCAGGAAAGCTGCTGGCTCTGATCATTTCTGTTTCACTTCAGTGGTGCTTTTTTGGTTTGTTTTGGGCACACTCTGGTGTCAAACCTGTCACTCTGGCAGAGGGAATCGCATCACCATTGAGCCTTTGCTAAAGGAAATCATCTTGGACACATGGGAAGATTCTTGTAAAGCTTTATCTTGATTTCCAATGTATCTATTTTCTTCATGTTATCTTGGAAGTTTTCTTACTTTGGGGAATGGGAATGGCTGTCTCTGTGTTCGAGTCTGGGCAGTACAAAAGAAAAATAATATCTGAAATGCTGCTGGTTTTGGTAAGACCACAATATTCCAGGAATATTCTGTTTCTGTACAGTGCTGTTCCTCTGACAGGCCATTCACTTGGATTTGTACTTTCTTTTTGTGTTGAAAGACAGATGGGTTTAGTATTGAATAGTAAAATATTTGAAGTCTAAGATACCAGTTCCATTTTCTTTGATACAGTTCAGAATAAGAATGTTGTATACAATTCAGTCTGGCATTTCAGAGCTCCTTTGCTCTAAGCTGGATGATAAAACCTTCTGGATTATGGTGGATGTGAATGGGCACTGGACAATCCTGCCTGTGCCAGGCAGGGCTCCACAGGCCCTGTTTAGGCTCAGTAATGTCACACAGTGGTCAGACACTGAGGAGCCTGTCTCAGATGCTCTAAACTCAGGAAATTCTGTCAAACTGCAGTTCACTTCCACCTCTGACTGCTTTGCCATATTATGGATCATTTGCTAAGTCAGCTTTGGGGCACTGAAGAGTATTAACACCCATTTATTCACCCTCCACTTTATTTAACACTTCTGAGATCCAGGAGGACAGAGAGTTTGACTTTGCTCACCTCTGGAGCAGGGTTTGCAAGCAGGAGACTTTTTTAGGGGTTTCTTGTAACATAGGAATGAAACTATCCCTAGGACAGCATTTAGGGATTTTTCATCTTATTTAAACTCAGGAATACCTAACCTGATTCATTCCTCATAGTGCCAGGTTAAATAGTTTGCTTGTCTGAACCTTCTAGTGGTTCGGCACTGGAAGGAGTTTGGATGTTTTTATTAATCCAGTATAAAAAGTGTTCTTGCTCTTACTCATCAGTGATTTTATGCTTGACTTTGTCCAGGTTCCTGTACTTGCCCTGTGTTTGCTACTGCTTTGCTTATTTACAGCTGCTTCCTGCTATAAGAAGTTAATTTAAAAAACAAACAAGAAAAATCTCTTCAAAGTTTGTGGTGCATCTGCTGCTGCACAGGAGGTGAAACCAGTTCTGTATCTTGCTCACTCTGGGCAGAGGCTTCCAGTTCACTGCACATGGACGGGCAGTCATTGGACACCGAGTCCCTTTTTCCTACATTCCAGTCTCTTTATTGCCCATCAAATCAGGGATTCATGGTGAAATGCAGCTCAGTGAGAGCAGAGGTTTCCCCAGCTCCCTCCCTTGGTGTTCTGCAGCTCTGTCCTGCTGGCCTGTGCTCAGGGCTCTGAGCTGTGACAAATCATCACAAATCCTTTAACTTCGAAGAGCCATCAAAGTTTGCAGCTGTGCAGGGGGTGTGGCACAGACCATGATCAGCCATCCAGACAGCAAGGTGTTCTTCAGGGAAAAACAGTCACAAATCAACAACCAGGTCTGTTTTTAACCAAATTTTATTGTAAATTTCTTTTGAAGAACATTCTAATTATTTACAAATTATAAAATTTACAATTAAAAAAGAAATCAGGATCATGATCATTAACTACAGCAAGTCCAGTTTTGTGAAAAAATATATTCAAAAATTAAATATCAAAAGAAAGTTAAGTTCATTATTGAAAAAAAACCTTCCATAAATTATTTTTCAGAAATGCTCAAGACACTGACAGTGTTTGAACACCTTTGCTGATACTGGCTTTGGGTGCTCGGAATGCAGCCCTGAGGCGCTGCGGGCACGGCCGGACCTGCCAGGGCTCCGGGGGTTTGAACCCTGTAGGGATTGCAGGAGCTGGGGGAGCTCTGGGCACAGAGCTCAGCACCCACGGGCTGGATCCTGGAGCTGGCAGAGCCCCCCTGAGCCCCCAGGAGGTTCTGGCACCCCCTGGGCTGTAGGAAGCCACAGCAGCCTTTGCCTGTCAGCACAGGGGCCTGGGGCTGTGCCCCCCCAGCTCCTGTCAGGAGCCCCCACTGCCCTTCCCTCAGCCCAGGGGGGAATTTGTCTGTGCCCAGCAGCCCCTGCCCGGAGCTGTTCTGGCACAGCTCTGCTACCCTGGAGCTTCCTGTGCACAGAGCCACAGCAAAGCCCCACTCACCTGCTCCCAAAGTCCCTCTACCACCAGGGCACCAGGCAGTGCCACTGCCTCTGTTCCCAGAGTGTGCTGGACCTCTCCAAAGAGCAGGGAAATGCCCAGAGCAAACCAGTGATGGGAAAAGCAGAGTCACTGCTGAGAAAGAGGGAAGCAGCCACAGGCTCCCACCTGCAGCCAGGGCATCTCTGTCACTGTCAGCTCCAGTTGCCTCCCAGATATAGCCAGCTGGGATCACACCTTCCACTCTTCTCCACTACCACATAGAAAATGATCTTACAGACAAAATACTGTCTCCCACTCCTTTGATTTTTTTCTATTTTCCAAAATTTTCATTCTTCTGTCAGCAGCTGCCTGTTGCAGAGACCTGTTCTTACACAGACACACTTGTTCTTGGTAAGCAGTAGTTCTGTCCCCCTCTCTTTGCTTGGAATTACAGAAACATTTACAGATACAGTAGAAAAAAAAAAAAAAAATCCAAAAGCAGACCAGCATAAACAGCATTTTCTTGTAGCAAGCTACAACAGGCAGGTTCCCACCCTGATTTTTAATAGTATTTTGGAGATTAAATAGCAGACACTGTTCTAAAATATTCCTCATTGATAGTGATTATCCTGAAACACTAGTCTTTAGACCTTACCTGGCCTGCTGTGCTGCATTTCCTTCCAACGGCCTCTGCCACATTATGCTAAAGAAAAAACAGCACATTCAACAGCTAAAACAGTAAAACAGGAGAAGTGAAGCCACAAAATCAAACCCTTTTTTAGTGCAGTGGAAAGCAGATGCTGTGTCACTTACACCAACCCTGGTGTGGGTTAAAGGATTGGTTAACTAAATGCCACTCTTCTGTACCAACGAGCCCAAGCCTGTCAGTCCAGAGAGGTCACTTCTAGAACTTTCTTTCTCCCCTCCCTCACCCCAGCGAGCAGCACCTGATGCTCAGCTCCTGGCTCTCACAAGGGTCAGTTCCATGGTCAGCTCCAAGCCCCTGCTCGAGGAGTGGCAGAGCCAGACCAAACATGGAAACGTCCTCCTTTCCCAAAGGTTAAACTGGAACTGGCACCTCAGGATCAGAAAGGCACTTCAGATATTGCTGTGGTTTGGTCTAGTCTCAGGGAAAGCTCCAGCAGCCGTGTCCAGCACAGCCCAGTGGGACTTGCTGCCATGCCAGCTCTGGCCCAGCAGGAAGGGCAGCAGCAGTTCTAGGAAGGGTTTCCCACCACTCACTCACCTGGCTTAGCCTTGCAGAAAAACCTTATTATTCACATTATTTCTCAGTGCAGTGGTTTCATTCCCATTCCCTGGACCTGCCTCAGGGTGGTTTTTCTGTTGCCTGCAGGAGCAGGGGCGCAGCCACCTCTGGCTGTGACACAGCCCTGTCCTCTGTCCTCTGTTCCATGTCCCCTCTGTGCCACAGCCACTGCTCCCTGCCCTCCTGCCCTGGCCCTCAGCAGTGGGGTTTGCTCCCCAGGCAGAGCAGCGTGCCAGGAAGGCAGTGTGGGTGAGCAGTGGAGCGGGCAGTGCCCCAGGCCATGCAGAGCTGTCCCCAGCCCGCGACCCCAGGCGGCTCCGTGTGACCCCAGCTCAGATCAGCCGCTCAGTCGGGGGCATCTTGATCACGTTCCACATTTCCACTCGTGCCCCGTCCTTCTCCTGCCGGCTTGGGCTGTAGGTTCCCTGAGTCGCTCTCCTCCTCTTCATGGCAATCGCCGTGGCTACAACCAGCGCGAGGAGCAGGGCAGCGCCCGCAGCCCCGACTGCTCCCACCACGGAGGAGTGGCTGAGGTGCGCCCACACTCGCTGCTGCGGTAGAACAGGGAGTTACTGAGAGCTTCCAGCGGGACGCTGCTGCAGGTCACAGCCCGCAGCGCCTCCCCCAGGCGCGCTCTGCCGCCAGCGCTGCAGGGCAGGAGCTGCCCCTTCCCTGTCCCACAGAGCCCAGGCAGTGCCAGGAGCCTGGTGCCCTTTTCCTGCTCCCCTCTCCCCTCCATGCACAGCAAAGTTCAGCACCTGGCAGCTGCTGCCCTGGCCCAAAGCCCCGGAGTCTTGCCTGCTCTTCCCTGCATGGTACCCATGGGAATGTCTAACAGCATCACGTCATTCAACACTGATTTGTACAAGGATCATTCCTGGCAAGTCCCTGTAACACAGGGCTGTCACAAGGAGGTCACAGCTGCTGTTGCTGTTGAAGACGGAAATCCTCACACACCTCAGCTGAGTTTGAATGGTTTTCAGCTGTTAACAAAACCAGAGCAGAATATACAAACCATCAGTGAGTCTGAACCTGCACAGGAGCCTCAGGTCACCCTGCCTTGGAAAGCAGATCATTTTAATGTGCCTCTGCTGCCTGGGAGGGGGCTGGAGCCCCTGGAGCTCCTTCTGAGATGAGCAAAGGGCAGTCCAGGGCAGGAGGGAGGGCAGAGGCTCCCTTGGAGCCCCTGGAGTGCAGCAGTGCCAGGCCTGAGCCTGTGTCACGTCCGTGTCTTCTGCCCAGGCCCTGGGGAACTGGGACGGGCTGGATCTGCTGTTGCCACTGCAGGAAGAGCCCAGGGTCCAGGCAGAGCCTGCAGGGCAGCTCTGGGCAGGGCAGGGCCTAGATCAGGCGCTCCTCAGGTGGCACCTTTAAGACATTGTCCATCTCCAGCCGAGCTCCTGCCACCTCCTGCTGGCTCGGGCTGTAGGTCCCCTCGGACTGGCGCCTCTTCCTTGCCGTGAGCACCATGAATATGAGACCAATACTGAGGAGCAGCACAGAGCCACAGGCTACAGGGACAGCTACTTCAATTAGTGGGGAGGGGAAGAGAGCACCTGCAGTCCCTTTCTGTAAAAGAAATTAATGGAGAAACAATGAAACTCCAGTGGTGACAATAACTGCAATAACTGACCAAAATGGTCAGGTTAGAGGGAAAAAGTTTTTTAGAAAAGCAAAAGAAAAGACTTTTTCACAGCAAGGCAACCCCTTAAGTTGCAGATGCCAGTTTACTCAGCATCTACAGTGGGTCTTTAAAGATGCCTTCTTATCAATATCAGACTAAAATACACAGGTGGCACTGGCAAAGTTATGACTAATGTTGCAAAAGAAACAACAAAAAAAAACTTTAAAGGTAATGCAGAGTAATGTGAATTTTCAGTAATCCCAAAAAATTTCCCCAAGCAGGGGAATGATACTTAAAAAAGATGCCTGTAATGGCAAAAAATGGATTAAGCTGTTAAACTGTGAAACAAAATCGCAGAACTTGCAGCAGGATGCGGAAGACGTTGAAGAGGTCAGGACATGGATGGGAGATGGAGGTGATAAAAAGCCCAAGTACTGAGGACAGAAATGAGAATACCCTAGATTCTGGTGGAATCAAGGATGGCATGGAAGACACAACATAACTAAAACAACTGTGGAAGTTTTGTCATGAAACAAAGCTTTAAAATTACAATAAGCTTAAAAATATTTCTGCTATCAATGGTATCGGCCACCTTACAGCTAAAACCAAAAAAATTCAAGCTGAATTATTTACAGCTTTTGGATGCCATTCAGTCTGTGCTCGTGCCACAGAGCAAAGAAGGAACATTGCCAGGGGATCTGGAAGCCCTTGTGCCCTTTTCAAATGCCCAAAGTGCAGGTGGACTCCCTGAGCCTGCCCACACCCCAGCACCATGCAGGGTTAGTTCTGAGCCATGCAGGTTAGTCCTGCCCCAAGAGGGCCCAGACACTGGAGCTTCTGCTGAGGGGGGAGAGAGCAAAGGGAGCTCAGCTGAGCTCCAGCTGTCCCTAGTGGCACTGAGCACCATCCCCATCCCCTCCCTGCCCCACCAGGGGCCTGACTGCACAAGAGGGAAAGGAAAGAGTGAAGAAGAGCAAGGGGAGGGTGATGAAAATCAATACAAGGAATCCACAAGAAGTGTCCTGGGACAGAGGAGACAGAGATGCCTGAAGGAGTCTGTACATGCAAACTGGAAATGTCAGGGTGACCTTGGCACGTGCATTAGAGCCCTGGGCAACAGCAACAGCAGCAAACAGCCTGGCAAACAGCCCTTTCCATGCAGTATGGGTTAGTACATTCCCAGGTTACCCAACGAGCTGCCTGTCCATGCAACAGCTTCACAAGGAAAGCAGGGTATGGATCCCATCTTCCCCAGGAAGGATCCCAGCCCCACCCCAAACACTTGGCTTAAGCACATGGGGACAGCTCAGGGACAGGACACAGACCTGAACCACTCTTGGCCTGACTTTATCCAACTTCCCTTCTCCAAACATCCATTTCTCCTCAGACGATCTTTGGAGAGGGAAAGTGTTTAGTAACTCTTATCCAAGATAAAACACCAAATGGAATTCCATTCTCCAGGAACCTAGGTCGACTGCAGGAGTTGGATTACTGTCCAAAGAGTTGTGAAATCTATGGAAATGTGCAGAGAGCCCCAAAAGCCATATGGCAGCACATGCAGATACTGAGGAGCATTTACTGCAGTTGTTTATATGCTGGAGACCAATAAGCAGCAAGCACTGCAGAGGAAAAAAAACACTCAAGATTCCCCAGCAGTGCTTTAGGCAGGACAGGAGCAGGAGCAGGAGCAGGAGCAGGAGCAGCCCCAGCAGAGCCCGGAGCCCCCTAGTGACAGCAGAGGGATAGGCAGAGCCCGAGGGCGGTGCTTACGTTGATGTCGCAGCGCTCGCCGGTGTAGCTGGCGCTGCACACGCACTCGTATCTGTTCTCCGAGTCCTGGCACGTGCCCCCGTTCTGGCACGGGTTCGGGTCACACTCGTTTATGTTGATTTGACAGCTGGAAAGGAAGAGTGTATTAGAATTGTCATATATATCCTTGTGCCATAGAACACAAAATCACCCAGTCTAAAAAAGCCTCTTTTGTTTAAAAAGTGCCCATTGCAGCTTCTCCAGGTGCTTTTTCTGGAGTCTAACAACATGAAATTCTCCCCAACCCTCCTGTTGTGTTTTCTATGGGGTTGAGGCCAACACAGGTCTCCAGCACAGGTAGCATGCTTGGAAAAAGGTGGAAGCAGTTCTCGCTGCAAAAACTGGTATTGGCAGCTGGATGATCTGAAGCCTCCCTGTGCTCCAAGCACCAGCTTGTGCTCCCATTTGCAGCTGTTTGACTGGCACAAGGACATGGAGGAGGGTGAAGCAGTGGCCCTGCTCTGCCCCCCACTGAGATCAGGACTGGAGCACTGGAGCCCAAAGCAGCACTTACTTCCTCCCAGTGAAGCCAGGCCTGCAGGAGCAGTTGGCTCCCCAGCTCTCCGTGACGCACCTGCCACCGTTCAGGCAGGTGAAGTTCTTGCCACACTGCTGAGGGGGGAATGGCCACCTGGAGAGAGAAAGGGACAGACTTTAGGGCACTCAGGGTTTGGGCAAGGACAGAGTGTTCTGGGGCTCAGAGGAAATGGGGATGGCAAGGGTCATAAACACAGTCATTGGTATTTCTAGGAAGGAGTTTGACACAATTGAAAAGGGGAACAGTCTCAGAATTCATCTGTAACATCAGAGTATCCTTGGATCACGCCTGGGGAACAGACAGGAGCTCTACCAGTACCCAGACTTTTCTCACACAGGCCTGTTCTTGCTCATGAAAATGTAGGCAGGGACAGGACAGTGCTGGAACAGTACAGCCAGGCCCCAGGGAGGATAATGCCAGTACTGGGTAACCGCACCAGAATGCAGCAGGAACAACAGGAAAATCATCCTGGATAGGTCAGATAACTGAAACACAGCCATGTTCCATTTGAACTGGCACAAGATGTTTTGTTTTAAATCAGCATAGGAATATGGCAGAGGGGAATCAAGTTACAGAGAAGATGGACTTCTTGGGGAGTGCTAGAGGGAAATGACAACAGGCCAGAGTATGTACCCTTCAAAGAGCTCTGAAATGTAGCACAGGGATAACCCACATCAAAAGGAAGGATCCTTATCCTGTACAAGGCTGAGCCCCTGTCAGTGAGGATTTGGACCTGGACAGCACCTTCCAAGTAACAGCAGAATTTAGGTTCTTTACCGACAAGATGCTTGCAATGAAAAATGGTCCCAAAGTTTCCCAAAGTGAAAGTCCCATTTATCTGGAGGCTCCTGTGCCCTGGCACTTACTCGCAGCGAGGTCCAGAGAACTGCGGGGGGCACTTGCAGGAGTACCCGTAGACGCCATCGACGCACGTGGCCCCGTTCAGGCACTGGTGCCGCACACAGTCGTCCACGTTGATGTCGCACCTCTTGCCGATGAAGCCGCGGAAGCAGTCGCACTGGAAATCCGCCACGGCGTCCACGCAGCGCCCGTGCACGCAGGGGCTGGGCTGGCACTCGTCGATGTTGGCCTGGCAGCGCGGCCCCGCCCAGCCCGCGCTGCAGCCGCAGCCGAAGGCGTCAAACAGGTCGTGGCAGGTGCCGCCGTTGAGGCAGGGGCCAGAGGCGCAGACGTCGGTCCCGGAGCAGCCGAGCCGGGCGCTGCCGGGCCCGGCCCGCCAGAACTGCTCGCGCTGCGGGTACGGCTGCGGCGCCGGGAAGGGCAGGAAGATGCCCCCGACGTGCACCCGGCCCAGGCAGCCAGTAAAATCCTCGGCCACCACGACCACGGCATTGTTCTTGAGGAAGTCCAGGCTGCCGGCCCTGCCCTGCAGAGTCGCGTTGGCTCCGTCCAAGCGCAGCAGCCAGCGGGAAGAGAGCGCGGCCGGCTCCTCCATGGCCGCCGAGACGCTGTGCCACGCCCCGTCCGCCACGGGCTGCGCGCTCAGGAAACTCACACCCTCGATGCTGTTCCCGCTCCTGATGGCAACCAGCAGGGAAGAATTCCTGATGGCTACCTGGAGGGAATCCATCTCTTCCATAGCCCGAAGCAAAATAGCATCTTCATCTCTGGTTCTGAAGTCTATGTGGAGGCTGCTCAGAGTTCTGGTCACTGATGAGTTGGTGGTAAATTCCATGGTAGCAGAACTATTAAATGTTGCATTAGCCAGACCTAGGAATAAATGGGGAGAACACGAGGGATTTCAAAGACAGTTGGTGCCCTGCTTGAGCCAGACCAATGGCACACCCCTGGCAGGTTCTCTCCCTAAGAACCCCTCAGCTTAGTGTGAGCAGGATTACAGGCGAGCTGCTGGCAACCTTAAAGCTCTTCCTGTTTACAACTGCGCCTCCTGTAATAATATCCAGCTCTTAGGCAGCAATTTTTACTCCTCAGCTGTGCTCTGTCACACCCAGGGCAAGCCCAGGAGCCTGTGCTGTCTGCAGCAGTGCGTACCTTGGCACCACTCTGTGTCCTTCTTGCAGTCTGTGTTTGTTTCCAGCAGCACAAACTGGAATACTGGATTATACATAGGGAATGAGGGGTTTTTACCAACACACAAACAGAAGAACAGAACTTACACACATATCCTGCCACAACGTCCAGGCAGGTGGTGGCTTCAGGACATGGGTCACTTTCACACCAGACTTTCTCTTCACAAAATTTCCCAGTGAAATTTGCTGGACAGCTGCAATGGAAATCATTCCAAGTGACAATGCATCTGCCACCATTCTGACATGGCTCAGACTGAAAAACAAAACAGGGGAATTTAGGGGCAGAGTAATTCATCTTGAGGTCTAAAAGAGTTTGGTAGAACTGATGATGAAGATGAGCACAAGCAGCATTTGAATCAAGAGAGGAAGGAAATGGAACAATGACTCAAGAGCAGTGAGGGAAGCACATGGGTCTCTGTACAAGAAATTCCTGAGCTCCTTCTCCCCCCTGGGCACAGCACTGACCAACAGGAACTCCAGCAATGTGGCAAAGCACAAGGCACAGAAGCACAGGTGAGGAACAGATGAAACAAACTGTGATGCTCCCAAGAAGCTCACAAAGTTCTGTCACCAGGAGGACACCCCTGACACCACAGGTGGGGGACAATGCTTCAGAGCACCATAAACAAGAAGGGCAGGATTAGGGGGTATGGCCTCCACATGACCAGGTGTGGCACAGAGGAGAGCCAGGCCCTGATCCCAGGGCACATCGAGACAGCTCCTTCAGCTTCTGTTGTTGAATTGGAACAGGATAAAGGGAGGAGCTGGCAAGGTTACAGATTAGGGAGGGAAGTCTGGAATCTATGTGGGCTCAGCAAAGTGGAGATGGGCAGCACAAAAGCCACTGCCCAAGTTCTAAAACCACAAAAACTACAGGGAAACTTGAGAAAACTTGGCGTTTAAATCATAGCATATTGAGTGAGATGGGAGCACAGAGAACCACGTGTTCTTCAATACACCAAAAAAACTTCTCCTCTTTCTGGTATCAGCAACAGACTTTTGTGTAATAACAGAACTACAATAAACCCCTTCACACACACAAACAAGACATAGCACATACCTTGCAGGTATCATCAGAGATGCAGCCATTCACAAGATTTCCAGTTTGAGTCCTATTGAGTTCCCCTGACAAACTGTCATTCTCCACCTGGAAAAACTGTATCTGCTGGCTGTTGAGTTGGATGTCCTGCAAACAGCCTTTGAAATAGCCCCCCCAGAGCTCAGCACTGTTGGGGTCTGGGTGTCCTCCAATGAACACTTCAGAGCCAGCTCCCAGGGCTTGTGCTGGCAGCTGCCCCAGCTCCACCAATGTGTCTGACTGCAGAGCAGCAACAGAGCCTCCCTGGAAAGACAGGGCCACCAAATGTCTTCTCCCATCATGCACATTCCCTGGCAAGGTCAGGGTGTCTGTAGGTGAGGTCTCTATGCTCAGCTGGCCACCCCTCAGGTACAGGGTGAGGCAGGGGCCTGTCCCATTGCACACCTGCACTAACAAACCGTCAGGCTTCCGGCTCCGCAGGAAAAAGGAGAGGTTGAAATCTGCACCAAGGCTGTCAGAAAGGGTGAAAGAGGCAAAGCTGGTGGAATTCTCTAGGCCAAATGTTGCTGCTGGGTGCTCTGGAAGAGAAAAGAAACAGAATTCAACTCAGAGATAAAGGGAATGCAGCAGGCACAGGCATGCAGCTCCTTAGGAATGGGGAATGTTTCTTCTCAGCATTTTCCATGTGTGCCAGGGTAACAACACTCCTCCCCACAGGTCTGTGACACTAAGGAGTAGATGAATGTGTCCTTGCTTCCTCTGGAGGGCACAAATTCAAGCGCCCAAGTAGCATGAGAGTGAAATACAGGTCTAGCAGAGCCCTTGCCAATCCAGCAGATTTATTCAAGGACTTTTGAGAAACAGAGTTGCTTCTAAAATTTGTAAATTTGGTAACAGCAGTACAAGCCATATTTAGGGCTCAGAAGAGTTGGAAAAAACCCCAATACTAATACAAGTCTTGCAGGAGCAAAAAATGCAAAAAGGTATTATTTCAACTCAAAATTGTCAAAGAGCTTCCTTTAACACTATCTATAAAGCAATACATTCCTATTCATCCTCAACTCAGAAGCTCAAAATCAACTTTTCACAGTAAAACAACTTCCTTGCTCCCCTGCATTCACACAGATCTGTTACAAAGGTGAAGGCAGAGCCTCTGGCTCTACCACGAATAACCTGCACCACCAAACTGACAGTCATTCCTGCAGGAGCAAACGACAGGAAAGGGATCAATGACAATTTTATTCACGGAGGCTTTTGATTTATTTTTCCCCCTGGTCAAATAGAAAGTCCTGTTTCCTGAGCTAACATCCAAGCTTCTGCAGTACCTGTGGAGCTGGCAGGTGTCAATCTCACAGCACTTACCATAGGAGCAAGCTGGGCCTCCATAGGGCCTGGGGCAGTCACAGCTGAAGGAGGCCCAGAGGTCCACGCAGAGCCCCCCGTGCAGGCAGGGCTGGGCCAGGCACCACTCAGTGCGCTCGCAGCCCGGCCTGGCTGGGGACGGCCCTGCCAGGGGCAGATCTGCTGGCAGCACGGCCTCAGCATCCACCTGCACGTCCTGCAGGCAGCCCACAAAGCCCTGCTGGCTCTGTGTGTTGTTGGCCATTGGATCCTCAGCACCTCCAATGTACAGATGCAGGAATGCTTGTGGGATCAAAGCAGTGCCCGGTGGGACAGGAGAGCTCTGCAGGCAGAGCCCGGCCTCACAAGAGCTGTGCCAGAGCTTCAGCTGCACCGTGCTGTGCACAGCAACTTCCACTTTGTGCCACTGGCCATCGTCCACTCTGAGCCCCTCCAGGAGCAGCAGGTACCCAACATCCTCTCTCTTCAGCTCTGCATGCAGGACGCCATCCCAGAGCTCCAGGAACAGGTACTCAGCTGCATGGCCACGGTAGAACAGGACAGCGCTGGGCAGGGTGGTTCGGAAGCGCAGGGACACGCTGGCTCCTGCTGCGCCCCTCCCGCTCTCACTGCTCCTGGGCAGCTCAATGGACAGAAACCCTCTGGAAGTGAAGGAGAACGTTGTTGGTGTCGAGCATGTGGCATCATAGAAACCAGGCTGGCACTGGCACAGGTGGCCGTGGCTCTCAGCTTGGTAGGTTGGGATGCACAAGGCCTCGTTTTGGCAGTCGTGTGTCTGGCACCCAGTCAGCTGGACAGAGCAGTTCTTCCCTCCCCACGTGATGCCATCCTGGCCAGGGGCACAGTGACAGGAATAGTCAGCTATGCCATCCTCACAGACAGCTCCGTTTTTGCAGGGTCCCTCCTCACACTCATTGATGTTAACAGCACATTCCACACCTGCAGAAGAGATGTAGAGCTGGGATCTCACCGTGGGACTGGGACTCCCTCCCAGAGCCCTCCCCAGTTCTCTCTGGGGAGCAGCTGCCAGCAAGGAGCCCCACACTCACTCAGAGCATCCTGCTGATGATGCAAGAGTAAGAAAACCAAACTTCTGTGTCCTCCCAGGTGCTACTTACAGAGCTTTGGCCTGTCAGCCCAAACCCCCCCCATCAAGTGCTGTCCTGTCCCAAGCTCAAACCCCACAGGCAGTCAATGTGCAGAAGATATGAAAGGACCAAAACACGGACAAGCAATTTATGGTTTTTTCTGAATAGGTTTGGTATGTTGAAAGGCCAGGTAGGTCTACAGATCCAACTGAAGCATGGTCCAGGAAACAGTGTTGCAGACAGCAGTAAAATGGGAAGTTACTGGAAAGCATCAGTTAAAAAAGTTCAAATTCTAAGACAACCTCCCAGCTGTAAAACTCACGAAACCCAATTCACTACCAAACAACAAACACAACATGCTCCACAGGCACGCTGCCATGCTGGCACTAAGCTGATTTCAGTTCTGCCCAGTCCTGCAGAAAAGAACTGGGTGAGGTCCTGCACTGCAGTTCTGTCTCCTGGCAGCACACGGATCCCAGTGGGGCTCAAGTAAATTACCAAATCTGGCTAATGAAAATCTGCTGTCATTTTTCTGAGCATCCCCAGACTGACAGAAGAGCCCTGAACCAGTTCAGTTTATCTAGCCTATAACATTGGTTTTCACTAATCTTCAGAGACAGTCCCACAGATAAACCAAGCATGGATTATCCCAATCTAATAGCATTACACCCGATCCAGCCAGCAAGCACAACGAGGGCAGCAGGAAGAAAAGGAAAGAATTCACACACAAAGGAAGGGAATCAAAACACAAAGGACATTTGTAAAGAAAAGCCACTAGACATAATGTGCATGTCAAAGAGATTAGAGAGCTGCCTGGGGCAGAGAGATGAGGGGAGATGGGGCATTAGGAGCACTGAAGCTGGACTTGATGTGTGATTAAAAATAAAAACTTAGCAAAGATACAGGTTCTTGAATATTTGCGGTGATGGTTTGTCCCCTGAGAGAGAGATCAACACAAGCTTCCAGCTCCAAACTGTCCAGTGGTGCCAGTGTAGGGACAGAACTCTCGGAAGCACTGAAGGAGAAATGCAAGGCTCTAATTCTGACCTTTCCAGATGTGCCAGAGCTGTTCTGTAAGCAGCAGTATCTTCACCACCTCAGCACAGCCCTATTCCCTCTTACTGCTGGGCTTGCTCAGCAAGGGGACAGCAGGGACAGAATGAAGATTGCAGCACCAAGCTATGAAGGAAACGTGTTGGAATAAATCGAGTATAAGGGACATGCCTGGAGAATCCCAGTTTGGGAGAAGACTGGAAAACTTCAGTCACAGCTGGGAAAAAGCAGTAGAGCAGTGTAAGTGTGTGGGTTTTCTTGGAGGGCTCTCCAAGCTGCAGAGGCAAGTCTGCAGTCAAATTTAAGGGGAAAGGCTGTTGAATAAGGAAACAGGTTTGGTATAGTCCCAAACGCTGGAGATGCTGCTGTTTCAGATCAGAGTTGCTGACATTTACCAAGGCAGTGAGGGAAAGATAACATTGGTTTGGATAACAAAAGGAGAGATGCCGTGAATTTTTGCATTTCTGAGAAGGCTGGGAGGCAGGAGAGGCCCATTTTCCCATTCCACATTCCCAGCCTGAGCAGGTCTCAGCTCTCTGTGGCACACAGCAGGAGCACCTGCCAGGGCTGTTCCTGCCTGCAGACCCCCAGTGCCTCACACTAGGTGGGCCAGAGTCCCCGGGAGGGTGCACAACCCCAGGCTGGTGGTGATTAAACACCAGGTTTTACCATGGAATGCAGCGGGTTAGATTTCTTGGATTGTTTGAAATGGGTGAAAAGGAGATTGCACAAGAGTTCTAAAAATCTGGCTAATGGCAATTTTTTTCCTGGAAGACTTACTAGGCAGTTATCTGGAGCTACATCACTACAGTTTCCAGAAGTACAGATCATTTCCTGGATATCCATTATGCCAATCTTCTCCAAGACATGAACAGCTGTGTCTTTGCAGACCCACTGGGAAGTAGGTATTAAGAAGTTCTTCAACACTAACTGGTTTTTATAAGAGCAGCATAGGGATCCCTTTTCAGGTTTATTTAAAAAAAAAAAAAAAAAAATTGGGGGACATGACTGTTTGACAAAAACAAGTAACAAAACTAAGTTATTCTCCTTGTATACAAGTAGTAGTCTCTGTTCCCTCTAAAATTCATAGCTGGAATGTTTACTTTTATTTGAGCCATCAATAGTAAAAGCAATCAATCTGATTCATTACACCATTAGGAGACTTTCAAACTTTTAATGAGTTCCTTATCTAGTTAAAGACTAACAATAGCAAAGCAGTGGAACTCGTTATCTGAAAATCAGACAAGTGGTATCTAAAAGGCTGCTATCTGCAGTCAAGGATTTCCAACATTCCCTTAATTCAGCTGAGGTAACAGTCCCAGGCCACCAACCCACAGGGGCTGGGTCAGAAACACTCACAAAGTGGCTGAGCTTTCACAGCCTGCAGTATATTCAAATATTCAAATACAAATCCTTCAGCACGTTCAGAGTGCCACGGCTGTGGTGGGAACAGCCCTGTTTTGTAGCTGCAAGTGTGATCAAACCCACACAGCTCACCCCTGCCTGAATGGAGAGAATGATTTACTGGCTGCTAGTAAGCAAAGATTCATTGTATACAGTCCAAGAATCATATCCTTCAACAGATACATAACATGTTAAAAGAATAAGCATAAATGAAGTGAGATATTCTAATTTAGCTGTCAGATATCAAAAAACCTTGAAGGACAAGGTCTGTTGCTTGAAACACGGGAGTTCAGCAGGGCTGCCAGGCCAGCAGCGCCTTGCCCTCTCCATAAGGCAGCTGAATTCCTAACGACCTTTCCCTGCTGCATCCTAATTAGGGATTGTATTATGATTATCAAAAGAAAAAAGGAGGGGAGGGAGAGGGGGTAGGCAGAGAATTAGCCGCAACAAACGTACCCCGACACAATTATATTTGCACAATTACTGCCATTTCCATGGCAACCCCTGCTCTGCCGCTCTCCTGCCGCGCTGCTGCTGGGGGCGAGGGAGCGGCAGGAGCCGGGGAAGGACTGACCACCACAGGGTCTGTCCTGACTTACAGCCACAAAAACTGCTTCTCGATAAGGCAGCTTTCAATCAATAAAGGAAAAATGAGAACTGCAAAAACATCAGTAAAAAGCAAAACGTTTCCCAGAAGTGCGTGTCTGCAGAGCTCACCTGGGCACAGCCCAGTGCCCCAAACACCCGGCTCTGACACTGCACCGAGGCAGGACTGCAGCACAGTGACTGTGCAGCTGTCAGCCAGACCCCTGCAACAAGCAAATTCCTCACCCTAAAGTTTCCAAAAGAAAACTTTAGATCTCTTCAAAATAAAAACATTCTTCCTTTCTAATCAATTCTGGTTCCTCCTCATGCCTCCAGCAGCACTCATCACACAGCCAGCCCCTGCCCTGGGCAGGCACGCACACAGGCAGGACACACTGCACGCTCTCATTACCTGCTAGCAGAAAAACTCCCTTCAGGATCACGCCAATCAGCACAGATTTCATGGCTGACTCCTTGTGGACATTGGTGACAGTAAAGGGAAAAATTGGGGGTGAAGGGGGGAGGGATGACCAAAAGGCTGGACTGGCAGGCGGCGGTGCAGGCGCTGGCTGGTGCCGGTCACACGAGAAGGGATTGGAGCGAACGAGCAGTGGGAGCAGAGCCCTGCCCTGCGCCAGGTCTAATCCAGGCTGGCTCTGACCCTCCCAGCTGGCCCCTGTCCGTGCTGACACCAGGAATGTGCTCCCTGCCTGCTCCTGCTCCTGCCCCCTGCCTCTTGCTGTGCCCAGCTCAGCCCAGCAGGGCAGAGCCAACAGACAATCTCCTGCCCTTCCAGGTGAATCTGCCAAATTCCATTCACAAGGCCAAAATGTTCTTCTTATAGGCTAAGCCAAAAAAACTGCATTTCCACCAATATCTGAACCATAGGAACAAGGGCAGTTCCAAATGCAGAGTGAACCTGGGCCCTGGTGCACATTCACTGCTGAGGAATCAGGGTCCATCAGGCAGTTTTCCTCCTTCCTGTGCCCTGTTCCAGGGATCTTTGAGACACAGACATCTTCACCCTGCTGAATTCACTGAGAAAAGTATCAGGTTTTAATGACCATGATCTGTTGCTCTGAAGTCAAACAGGATGGAAGGAAATTCCCTGCATTATGCTGAATGCATGGGTTCAGACATGGCAGTGCACAATCAAAACTCTCTCTTTCCTCATTAACCACCTTATTAAATTAGCTGTTGTAGTCTCCTTTTTCTTCTATGTTTCTGGAGTTTGTTTTTGTTTTGTTTTTTAATACAGTTACTTTCATAATATAAAATTTCTGGAGGCAGAGTTGTATTTTTGTGTTGTAAGGACCCAGAGAAGTTACTTATTTCTGCAAAGAAATGTTATGTGGGAGCTTTCCCCAAACGTGGAGTCTCTGTTTGTATCAATGTCAGGTCCAAGCAAACAAAACCTCCCACATGTCAGTGTCTGGAATCTCCATAAGCAGTATCACTAAGATATTAAAAAAAAGCATTCCAGCAACTCCTCTAGCTATTTCACTTTCTTAATTTTACTCAATCCAAACATGCCAGTCACTTTTACAGATACTGGAAGTGGGAAGGATATAGTGAATGTTTATTTGGATTCGAAACTTTTCAGATAGCCACAGACCTGTGCACACACAGGACCTATTCCAGCACAGATTTGGAACATTATCTCTGTTAGCTACTCTGACCCTTCTGTTACTGTTCAGGAGAAAACAAACAGGCAGTTGTGCACATTCAGCCACTACTGCAATAATAAAGTGTAACAACTGTGAAGACTGCAGAACATTCACTGTCTTCAAAAAGATGCCTATTTTAGTTTATGCACCCACACATTTATTTCCACATACACACACAGAGTCTACCTGGACACTACTGCCTGGAAATCCATCACACCCCACTGCACCCAGCACAGATTCTGCTCTCACCTGGCACCAGGCACAAGCAGGCTCTGGACTGCAGCACTCGGAGCCTTCTGATCAGATGACAGGGAAGTCAAAAGGTCTGATTAACATGGAGCTGTGAAGGTTTCTGAGAAGAAACGTGGAGCAGAAGGGAAGGGGGGGAGCCTCACCAATGTTGCCCAGCTCCCTTCAGCTATATTTACCAAAAGGGATTTGGTTGAAGGTAGAACAGGCCTCTAATCTCTTTACTATCTTAACCTTTTAGCTGCCCTTGCTCTAGAGGCTCAGTCTCTAAAACAAATCTGACTTAAGAAATATCTGCACAAAAAAATTATATCTATCCAAAGGTAGTTAGAAGGAAGAAGCATCTCCCATTTATTTCCTGACCCATGACCCACGAATTCAAGCCCATTTGATCTAGGCTGGTACCCTCACAGAGTAACCATTTATAGCTGCTGCACAGAAGGTTTCTACTTCTCAAGGAGACAAAGACATTATGGCTGAACAAAGTGAGATGGTCAATAAGCCCTCCAATTATACTGGGACACATCACACCACATCACCTTCTGATTCCTCATGAAAGTAGAAGTGTTCCTCAGCCATGTGCAGCAAAGCTCTGAGTGTTGCCATGATCACAAGGTGTCATGGCCCAGGCTGGATGTGCTGTGCTCAGCCGCCTCCTCGGGGCTGCCCAGTGCCACAGCCCTTCTGCAGGACACAGCCCCCTCTGGCTCAGCACAGCTCCATCTCCACTGGGAGCACCCAGGCCATTTAAAACTTTATAAAGGATGAATGATCCAAACTTCAGTGATAACATTTTTGCAGGCTAAAAATCAGTGTCCATGCCAAATGGAGGTACCTGTCTTTTTCTTATGCTGTCCTAACCTATTGCCTAATAAATAACTGATGGACTGAAACCATTTCTAAAAAATAATTAAATTAAGAATTCCTTTCATTAGATTTATTTTCTCCCTAAAAGACAGACTTTTCCTAATATGCTTTGTCTCTTGACATGGTTGACATAATTTCCAAAAGCATGAAAGATTCCCTCTCCTTCACACTTCATTTAGTGCCCATGCAATCTTTTGATACTTCTTGTATCCTCTCAGGGTACCTATATCCTCTGCTAAAGCACAAACTATGTGCTGAACAGACTCTTCAGGACCTGTTATGTTGTTCTCTCAGGAGTGAGGCACCACTTTTGCAACAACAATATTTCAGAGAGAATGTTCATCTAGCTGCACGATACTGAGACAGCACTGAGGCAGTTAATTTGCAAAGAAAGAATTTCTCCTGACTTGCATTGTTATCTCAACACTCCCCAAATTCCTCAGACTGAAGAAGCAAACACACAGAAGGAACCCCTGCCGCCCCAAGAAAGCATTCTTCATCAGAGTAGCAAGTTCACTTTAATCAGTGGAGGCAGCTTAAACCCAAGTTCATGGCAGATCTAAGCTGCCACAGAAATGTGTTTTGAAGAAAAACATTATGGGAAGCTTCACAAAGTTGTTCTGTGATCCTAATATGAAGTAATAAGCTGTTTACCCAGCATGACTGTACTGGGATTAATTGACAAAGGAGGGGAGATTAATTGCTATTATTTCCATGTCAGCTTCACTCCTCCACACGCACTCACCGCTCTCACAGACTGCTCCCAGCCTGTGACTGGGTTAAGGTGTCAGAACTACCTCAGCTGAGACAAAGTCCTTTACCAAAAGTAATATCCACAAGAGCAACCTGCTTCTAATCCCCTTCAAGTACTAATGAACCCAAATTAGATGCAACAGAATGAACTCTAGCACTCCTTTGCCCATCAGCCCATGTTTCTGTCAGCTTTTCTGCCCATGAGCACACTAAGAATTGGAAAGGATTAAACAGATCTGCAGCTTGGCAAAGCACAATGAAATTCTGAGCTCTATGAGGGTGCTGGGGCACTGCAGGAGGAAAAGAGAACAGGGCACAGATGTGAGTGGGAATTCGGACAAGAAGGATAAACTTTAAACCATCTCTTTGGACAAGATCTCAGTTCAGAGTACAGCATTGTAACTGCCTGAGAAAGCAGCAATAACGAGCTTAGATAAAAGCTGATTTTCAAAGGCCTCGTCTACAAAAGATCCTGATTTGACCTAAATTAGCAAATGAGATAGGCCAGAAAACTCCACAAATAATTCAGCCCAGTTACAGGTGTTAACTAGAAGCTGATTTTATATACAGGGAATGAAAGTAATAGGTCTCCCTAGGAAAGAGCTGGGCAGAATTAAACCAACACAGCTCAAACACTGCAACTACAGAAGGAAAACAGAAAATTTTCCCATGCCATACAGGCCTGAGAGAGTCTCTGGAATGTTGTTACCTGCTGTTGCAAGTTAAGGGACAGGGTTTTCTTCTGGCTTCAAGTGTTTCCTTTTCCCACGAGATGGCAGTCTGGTAACACTGGAGAAGTTACTCTCATCTCAAATCCAGAAATCCAGGGTCATGCTGGGAGTAGTTATAAACTACTCTGGTGTTAAATTACCCAACACATGTGCAATTTAAAGAGAAGAAGACTGAGAATGAATGTTTTAAAGAAAGATGAGGTTTAGTACCAGTGAGAGGACCTTCCTGACAGGGATAACATCCACCATCTCCCAGATTCTCCAGCAAACTGAACACTTAGGGTCATGCAGGGCATTTGGGGAAGAATCCAGACTCCTCATTCCCTTGTAAACAGAGAAGGCTTCCTTTGCTCATGTCACAAAGACCTTTTGACCTCCTAGCACAGCAGATCATTGCTTTCAGCCAAAAATGGCTGGCTCTTATCATCCCAGGGTGTTAGTGAATGGAGATGTTTTACAGATGCTTACATGCTGGTAAGCCAGTCTATTACAGCCAGTACAATCTGTGACAACTAGAATGTTAAGCATCCCTTCTTTTATTTAAAGGCTGGTTTTCTCTATATTTCCTACATTTATAGAAACCCCCAGAGTTCTCCCAGGTAACGTTTCACTCCAGGATACAGATGCCCTGGATACTCTGATCTTAGACTCTATGCAGTTGATCTTATGTCTCCACATCTAGTTCCTGGCCTATCACCTTACTTGCCCACACTCACACAGCTTTCCTGTGGCATTTGAGCCCTGAACTGCAGACATCCTGCTGCACACTGCCAGTCCAGCTCAGTCCTGCTCTCTCATCCTGGAATCCTGCAACCAGGCAGCAGTGCAGCAGCTCAGCATTAGCCAAGCAGAGGGGTGTGACTGCAGGTGCCCTTTCCCAGGTTACCTGAATAACCAGGCAGGCAGAGACACAGGAAGCCATTGACCAGGTCCTGGCAGAGCCCTCCGTTCTGGCAGGGCTGCGACTCGCACTCGTTGATGTTGGTAAAGCAGGTCTCTCCTGGGAAGAGAAAACACAAACACACCTCTGAAGTGCACTTGTGCAACACTGAAACAAAAATGGCAACTGCAGTCACAAGTTTTGCACTTCTTTTCTTTCACCTAGAAATGCAAAAGAATTCCTTGAAGTCCAACACATCTCTGCAGGCACTGGCACACAAACATCAGCACGGAACAATGGGGGCAAATTAAGTATGAAATGATTTTCCAGTGTCAAACACTCAGAACTTCTGAACCATTCCCATCTGTGCAATAGTGGACCAAACCATACTTCTCTCATAAAATAATAAAGTATTATTGTTTATGCCTTCCCACTAGAGAATTTCCCCAGCTGTTAAATCCAGCATTTTACACCTATCTTCAATCCATGGAAAGGCTGATATTTCAGTGGAACATCCACAGAGCTTCTAGCTCCAAGAGCTCCATACCAAGAAACTCCTCTTGTACCACTCTGATTATACAGTTGCTGCCACAAGAGTAGTCTCACCAAAAAAACACCAAGAATAGTAATCTGTGACTCCAGGGAATCAGCTTCCTCTGATGAGGAATTTCAGAGATGTCCCTAGGGATGAATCCTGCCATATGCATGAGAGACTGACAGAGGGAAAACACCCTGGCACCTGCATAGCCAGAGGGCATTCATGGCAGCATGGGGAAGTGCACAGGCTGTTGCCTCAGCCTGGAGACAGGCCTGGACAGGGGATGATATTCAGCTGTCTGCAATGGGAGCAGAAGCACATTCCTGATGCATCAGGCTGGCAGACCCTCTGAAGCAGCTGTCCTGAACAGATTGCTGTTGCAGAGATAACGCTGCTCTGTTCCCACCTCCTCAAACAGCAATCCAGTGCAGACAGGATGGACACTTGCTATGCAGCTCACCTGTGAAGCCTGGCTGGCACTGGCACAGGAAGCCAGCTGCTTGACTGTAGCTGAAGTTGCTGGGGAAGTGGGGCTGTGTCCCATAGTGGGCTGGGTTGGAACGCTGCAGGCACAGGCCCCCGTTGTGACAGGGCTCTGTCTCACACTCATCCACATCCTCCTCACAGTCCTGCCCGGTGTAACCTGCAGTGAGACACTGCTGTCAGCATCGTGCACAATGCACTGCAGCTCAGCTCCCAAGTGCTGTGGCTCACTCAAAGGAGGAAAAAACATCCCCAAATCTGCAGCTCATCTAGCAGGGAGTCCCTGGGCCCTTTACTTTCTCCACTATGTCAAATAAAGGAGCCAAAATCATCAATTTGCAGGAAAGCATCACCTAATGATAGAGGAGCTCATGATGGAAAATGGCAGAAAACAGAAGGAAAGCTTTATGGTTGAAAATCAGGGTGATTTTTGGATTTATGGGATGACCTGGAAAGGGCAGCAGTGCAGCCTCACCATTCCAGACAATGAAAACTCACATGGGGCCATGATCATGAATTTTCTACTTCTTCAGCACAGCAATCAAGCACACACTGTCCATGGCCGTGTGCCCACATACCCCAGGAGCAGAGAGCCCCCAGCCCACCTGGCCAGCAGGCACAGCTGTAGCCCTTGGTCCCCTCCAGGCAAGTGGCACTGTTGTGGCAGGGGTCCGAGGCACACTCCAAGATGTCCAGCTCGCAGTGGGTGCCCTCAAAGCCAGTGTCACTGCAGTCACAACGGTAGCTGTGGGCACCAAACACAGCAAGGCATCAGCTCTGCCCTTGCAAAAGCCTTGGGTGAAGAACAGGCAAAGAGCTCACCTGTCAGTGCCCACACCCACTTGTGTTCACACCCATGGAAAGGTAAATTCAGACACTGAGATGTTCTCAGCAGTTGCCTGTGCTGTTCATGCTCTGCAAACCACTTCTCTGTGTTTGTTCCTCCCTTCCTTTAAGCACCTCTGGAGTTCTGCTGCTGGGAAGGGGATTCTCCCTTATTGCCACAAATCGTGGTTACTGCCACTCAATGTACAAAACACTAAATCCAATTCTCCCCACAGCTTTCTACTCTGATTTTCACAGGCTGCACTGAGTAAACCTTCAGATCAGTCCTGATGTCTAATTGCCCCCCACCACTGGTTTCTCACCTGTTAATGAGGTCATGACATGTCCCGTTGCTCTGGCATGGCTGGCTCTCACATTCATTGATGTCCACCTCGCACTGGGCTCCTTGATAACCTGGTGCACAGGTGCAGGTGTAGAACCCAACATGGTCATTGCACACAGCCCCGTTCTGGCAAGGGTCTGAAGCACATTCATCTATTTCGGTATCACAGTTCACACCTTAGTTAAAAAACCAGAAAAATATCTGTGTTACAAATCCACAGAAGTATATATGTGCTGCCTGGAATTCTGAGATGAACTCACAGGAGTTATCTTGTTATCAACCCCAGCTGGCTACCAGAGCGATCTCAACCTGCTTCTCCAAAAATAAATTCCATTTATTTCAATTGTTTGTAACTTGCTTTGTGATAACCAGGAAAAAAGCACTAAAGTAGTGCAAAACACTGGCTACAATGATACCTGATATTAGGAAGTGATTTCATTGGGAAATACTATTAAAAATACAAGGTTAGCTCCACTCCTGGTCATAGCCAGTAACACCTGTTTGGTACAAAGTCCCAACCTCCCTGACAGAACAAGATCTCATGAAAGATTTCTATGCAATTATCTTATCTATATTCCACCCCTTTGAGCTGCCTGTGGCCTGCCATCACCTCCAAACCTTACTCATTATGGTGGCACCAATCAATCCATCTAATCTGCCCTCCTTGGCGAAGGCTCCCCACAGAGTGGGCATGGCCATCCTAATCCTGGTGGAATGTGGGCCCCCTAATCTGGTTCAAACCCCTCAATACCCACACAAAACTTCCTTCACCCAAATTCCAGCTGCAAACACCAGGAAACCACCTGGCCTTTCCAGCCAATGGTGCTCGAACCTCTGGACAAAGAACTAAATCCCAAGGCCAAGCCTCATGTTTGACATCAGAATAACTTGAAGCGCAACAAACTCCTCCAGCTGCCTGGGTCACTTTATCACTCCTTTGGCAGAGAATCCCACCATCCTGAATTGAAGACTCAGCATAAAGATAAAAAAAGAAACTGATTTGCAAAGACAGAATTATGCTTGATACTCAAAATCACCAGCAACCTTAGGGCCCACATAGAGATTCCGTCTTGTTTCTCCATCTCTCTTCATTTTTATCAGAGAGTGAGTCAGCATCAGGGGCTACATTCCTGATGTTGTAACTTCTCATTCCACTGGTAATCAGCAGCATTCCTTCACAGTAACCCAACTCCTCAAACACTTCAGTCTGTGAATAGGAGGAAGGCTGAGAAAGTTCATGTGCGAGGTGGTACCAGGCAGGCATGGACACATTCCACCCCACTGCACTCCGATAAGCAGGGCTGGGGGATGGAGAGCCCCCCCCTGCCTCCCTCATAGATAACTCACAGGTGTGGATTCCTCTCTGAGTCACCATTAGCACAGATGCACAAAAGAGAAACACTTAAATCATACACCAAATAAATATTTGCCAAGCACAAAAGAATTTGAAATCTCCAGCTAAAAGACACTTTTTTCCAAAAGACAAGAACCTCCCTTGGAAAAATCCTGCTGGACAGGACAAAGAACTACAGGCCAGGTTGGCAGAGCTAAGCTATACCTGGGAACTCCAAGTATCCATTTCCTGATGATAAATATCTTTTATGCCATCTCCCCTAATTTCATGCTGAGAACTAATCCCAGCTACCTTGTGCCCAGTGTTCCAGTCTCAGAGAGTCCAGTCTTAAATCACCATCTCTCAACACACATGGAATTCAAGGCCTCAAGCAGTGCCTGCTGCAGCCCTGCAGCATGAGTCAGAGCCCGGCAGCCCCTGGGGCGCAGAGGGGCGGTGGCAGCTCCCAGCCCGCAGCCCAGCCCGTACCTGCGTAGCCGGGCGCACAGCGGCACTCGTAGCGGTCCATGTGGTTGAGGCAGGTGCCGTGGTTGCGGCAGGGCCGGGAGGCGCACTCGTCGATGTCGATCTCGCAGTTGGAGCCCTGGAAGCCGGGCACGCAGAAGCAGCTGTACTGGCCCGCGCTGTCCCTGCAGATGGCCCCGTTGCGGCACGGCCCCGAGGCGCACTCGTCGATGTCGTCCCCGCACGTGGCCCCGCCGAAGCCGGGCGGGCAGAGGCAGCGGTAGCCGCCCGCCGCCTCCAGGCACGTGCCGTTGTTCAGGCAGGGCTGCCTGGAGCACTCGGAGCTCTCTGCCCCGCAGCCTTGTCCACCCGGGCCCGGCTGGCACCTGCAGCTGTACCCAGCTGCTGTGTCTGCACACTGGAACGGCTCTGGGCAAGGGCTGCTCTCACACCCATCAACACCGTCACAGGCAGCGCCAGCTGGACACATACATTCATATTCCAGCAGTCCTGGACTCGGGGTGCAGCTCATGTGGGCAGGACAGTCATGCTCAGTGCAAGCATCATAGAGGAGTTCACAATTTATGCCCATGTAGGCTACAGGCTCCACAGGGCAGATGCACTGGTAACCCACTTCCAAATCCTTACAGCTCGCCCTATTCTTACATGGGGACGAGGAACAGCCACTGTCATTTTCAGAGTATGAAGTTCCTGATAAGAAAAGAGACTTTTTGTTAGTCAGCATTTGTAGCTCTAAAGAAAAAAGTTCTGCCAATCCCCACATACAGCTCAGGGATTGCCCACCTAAATTCCACACTCCAAAGGCCTGTGCTAGCCAGGAGATGAGCATGATACTGGAGAATCAAACATTTTCTATAAAGAAGACAGCAGCCCTTCATTTAGCGGCAATCAGCAATTTCTTGCCAAATTGGGTAACCAGGAACCTGTTTTTTTAGGAAACACTCACAAACCAACTATTTTACATGTGCTTATTCATGCATTAGTCACTTTGAGAGCAGTGATACATATCACCTTAAATCCATTCACAAGATTATCTTAGTGTAAAATTCCATGACCCCTTTCACTGGCAGGGTGCAGCATTTGTGCCTGGAAATCCAGAGAGGCAGGATGAGTTCACTGGCTGCAGCTCTGTATGTCCCAGCTGCTCCTACTGAGGATACAATTTTTTTTCAGCTAATCCAGAAGTGATTTGAAGATGTCCCCATAAATAACCCAAGGCAAACTCCAAATGGGCACATTTCACAGAGTCTCTGATTACATCAGCCAGCTCAGGTTGATAACCACTGACCCTCACCCTCTCCTCATGTTAGACATGTAAATTTACAGAGCAGGACATTTTTAGCAAGGAAGAGCAGAGACTGCTGAGATCACTGGGCTGATGGCATTTTGGATCGATACCTGCTGGGCCAAAACACCAGTCTAACAACCAGATACCAGGAACTAATGTTGAGACCAGTGTCCCCTAAATCTGGGAGCATTTGGATGTGATCAGTGAATTCACACTGAGCCACAATGCCTTGCTGTCCCCACCCAGGCAGTGTTTAAAAGGCTCTTGCCCCATTAAGCAACTCCACCATCCGGAAATGTGATGGGACGTGCCCACTGAACTGCAAATTTAGTTCATATAAATGAGATTATGTGGATACACGATATTAAAAAAAGAAAAAAAATGCTCAACATAGGTATTTCAAAATGGAGCAGAACAGAGTAATAGGAGGAATACTAATTTCTTTTCCAAGAGAAATTTTAAATTTACTTTGTGAGACAAGAGGCAGATTGGGCAAAGGGCAGGACAGCCCAGGGGGCAGGAGATAACGGCCTTTATGTTAGAATTAGGATATATGTCCTGGATTCAATGCCACAATTAAGCACTTTCCAAAAGACATAAACCAACCAAAAATAAAACAAAGGGACAAAGGCAGTGGAAACAGAGAACTTTGCCTTCCACAAAGGCAGCAGCCATTAGCACCTCATCCCACTGTGGCCTTCTGAGATCAGAGCTTTTCATTCTGCTCAATTCCAAGATAAATCAGAGGGAAGCTGTGTGGTAGAGATATCCCAGCCTGATTCCTGCATAAGTGTTATGAAACATCCAAACTTGGAAGTAACTGCAAACAACTACATAGCAGATGTTTGGAAAATGTCTATGAAAAATGGTCTGAAAGCAGAGATAAAGCTCATGAAGGAGCAAATGATATCTGAGAAATTGCTACTGGTGAGACAATCCAGACTTCCCTGGTGTTGGAAGTCAAGCCATGACTCGAAGCCTTTGGGCAAGCAGCTCTTCACCATTTCTGCTGCCCTCTCTGTACAGCTGTGGCCCAGGTAGAGACAGGCCTCAATCCCTGTAAAGCTCACAGAGCTGCAGCTGGAGAGAGGGCAGGACTCCAAACGCCTGCAGCTCCCTCAGCCCTCCCTGCTCCATGAGGAATGTGCTTCACCCTGCCATGCTCCATGCTAGGGATAACACACCTCAGCATGGCTCCCAGCCCTGCCACTGGTGCCAGCACTGTCCTGGCCAGTCCTGGTCCCGTCTGCCTTGCTCTGGTGCACTTTATCCACCCCCAGTAGTGAATCTGAGTCAGTGGTGTTCTATCAACTCTGCCCCTCAGCTCCTCAGCCCCTTTGCACCTGAAGGTGGAGGCACCGACTTCAGGGCCTGAAAGGGATTTATAGGAGACTTTGGTTTACAAAAGGCTGCCCCTAGCCTGACCTCCCCCAGATTCCTCCCACCAAAGACTGTAGTGTTTCTAAGTCTTTTTTTAAGAGGCGGTGCTGCTGGGGGAGGGAGGGTGCTCAGGGATTTAGGCAGCCCTTTCTCTTCCCAGCATCATCTCTATGGCCCACCCCTCCCTTCCCCTCTCATGTGATGCTGGGGAGAGCTGCTGAGCCCTGCACTGTCCAGCAATCCCATTATTCTGCCATCAACCCTTTTATTCTCAGATTCCCAGTCAGGCAGAAAACAAGGATGACGGAGTCTGCCTGGAATCTCTGTGGCAATTAGAGTGGAAGCCCAGGAAACTATTCGCAAAGAGCTTTACCAGGCAGGAGATATGAGCCTTTGCAGGCTTAATGAGTAACCGGCCCCAGCCTGCACTTACCAGAGGCCAGGAGCACAGTTTGGGACAAAAGAGGAGCTGAGCCCACTGCACGTTGGGAAGGAGCTGCAGCACACTCCATCTGCAAAGAAATTCCCATTTCCACAGAATCCCCAGGCACTGCTGGCATAGCCAGGCTGAGTCACTGCCAGGGCTCATGGGTGGCTTTCTGCTTCTATGAGAAGAACACAGGCAAAACGCTTTTGCAAATAAAGCTAAATATCAAAGTCCTTTTTCTATTTCCTGCCTTTCCCAAAGTTCTTTCACAGCAGACACACCTTTTTGTACCTTGTCTGGCTTGGTCCATCATACAGCCCAACTAGAGACAACACAAAGCTTCACTAAGAAGTGCAAAGGCCTTCTTGGCTACCAAAGTCAGCAGTGAAGGAACACGGAGAACTCTGGTCTGCTCAAAACTCACTGTGACCATAAACAATAGCACTGGTTAATACATGTACTTCAGCAGGACAGCATTTTGGAGGAAGATGTTCCTTTTCTGGAACAGATATCCTGAAGTAACACAGCACTGCTCACAGGGCATGCATGGAGCAGGCTGAGGACACTGCAGTGTAAATCACAAGAAATGAAACTTATCTAAATAACTGCAAATTATTCTGTGAAGTGCAGCTGGCAGAAACTCCCCCACGTGTTTGACTGACTCAGTGGAGGCTTCAGGCACACTAACAGCACCAACCCCAAATTTATCACACACTCCCCTGTATCCAGCACGCCTGTACTAATATGGAATATTTCCCAAGGGGCAAAACATGCCCCTGTGTGAATATATTCTAGCCCTAATACTTCTTCCATGGCTGTGCTGAACATCTGGCTTTACAAAGAGCACATCTCATGTTTTCAGTTCTGATTTTCTTCTTTTCAACCACCAGTCCTAGGGCATACACTTACTGCTCTCAGTTTTGGAATAGATTAATATATGAATGTGAATAGCGCATGAATATGCGCCAAACTCTAATAAGAAAAATGAATAAATTAGCTTTTCCTGCTGCACAATATAAGAACCATGAAAACATGTACTTCAGACTATGCTGTTTCATGAACCCAGTAAAAATCAGATTAAGGAAATCACTGAATGACAAGAGTTTATAGTTTTTCACCAAAGTAGTTGTTGCTGGATTAACAATGACATTCAGAAGTTTTTCTTTATGTTTCACAAGAAAAATACAAATTAGTGATATTTGTAAGAGGAAAAAACCATTGCAACTGTATTACAGTCATACCATCCTACAAGCCTATGCTGAATTGAAACTGGAGGAGACCACAGCTCCTTTGAAGAACAGTTCCAGGCATTTAGGGGTGGATTAGGAGGAACTTCAAAGACTTCCAGAGTCCCATATAAAGCATTCATGGAGCTCTGTCTGGACTGGGCTGGTTTTATACTTTAAAGGTAGCTGACAAAGACTTTCCCCAAACGATGAGGTTTGTGATCTTTTGTAACACTTCAAGGCAAACAAGCTGCATTACCAGGCTCTGTTTTAATAATTGAATTTAATAATCTTATACTTTATACCTGTACTATGTAATCTTATCAAAGTTGCAACAGTGAGATTTTTGACCACAAAAAATCAGAAATTAATAAGAACTTAGGCAATTACTTCTGTGACTGGAGATGCTGCTTTTGCATTATTCACTAGCTTCTATTTTGGGGGTTTGCTTTTCACAAGTTTGTTTTCTCAAAGTCTTGAGTAACTTTGATAGAGGATGGATATTGTCAATCTGCAGACACTCCTGACCTTGTGGAAGCTGCTCAGTGCTGCACTGATAACTACCTTAAATGATCTTAATGATCACTTAAAATTCCAGCAGGGAAGAGGCATCATAACCACAGCCACAGCTCCCAGAAGAGTCAGGCTGCCAGAATGTTATTTCCTGGCTTAGCAAAAACTGAATATGAGCTTGGACAAGTCAGATCCACCTCAAGTGGAAAGAAGCTTCCTTCGGATGTTTTTCACCTGCTCTACTCACTACAACAACTGAAAAGAAACCAAATTTACAAGCAAGAGGTGAGAACAGCAGGATTCCCAGAGCACCACAGGTCCCAGCTGCACCACAGCAATAAGGGAGCTTGAGGGAAATTCCCTTTCCAAAAAGCACCACTGGTCAAACCCCAGCCTGGGGCAATTCCCACCATGAGCCTGTGCTCCTTCTGCTCATCCCAGCACACTTCCCACTAGAAAAAAGATCCTGAGGCCAAGGGTAGAAAGGCAGAGATCCCTTCCACCAGAAGGGATTCAGAGCAACACAACTACTAAATAAACTCTGAATAAAGGAATGGAGAGTTAGGTCTCCATGACAACAGGGAGGCATGTGCTTATATTAGTAAATCCCTGCTGACCTCTGCTGATCTTTTCCTATCCTGGTCAGTGTAAAGGATTAGTGAAAGGGGACACACTTTGGCCTGTTCCCAGGATCCACACAAGCAGAAAGGGAAATGGACAGGCTTGAAAAGAGGCTTTCATATTCACCTTCTCTATCTCCCACCCCTGCTCACTTTGGAAGGACAGCTAAGGAGGGGAATGGCAGGGAAAAAACCAAATCCCTCAGGAAGCACCTTCCACATACCTGTTCAGGAAGGGTACAAGGCTTGTGCTGCACACATCCCTAGGGCTTTACAAGCCCCATTTCTTTCTTGACACACAGAGATAAAAACCTTTCTATCCAGACCTGGGCTGAGAATCTGCTCTGAGTAATACCAGCACCAGAAAACACAGCCTGAAACTCTCTGAGACTGCTGATGAGCTCAGGATGTGATAATAATTGGCAGTGATATTTCACCTAGCCCAAAATATTTCATAACCTGTATTCCCTGTCTGGTTTAACACAGTAGTGGCACTTGTGACAGCTGCTTTAATAGCAGGCTTTCCCATTTAGCCTCAGAAAAGGGGATGTGGGAATGGGAAACCCTCCAAAATACCAATGTTTGATCACAATTACTAAGCCCCTGGGCTGCAGCAGCTTCCCACCACCCAGCTCTGCTGGAGTAACTTGGTGACTCTGGGGCCCTGAGTCAAGTCCTTCCTCCCCATTTTTTAAAAGAGAGAAAGGATTCTGAAACTAAACATTATTATTACTGTCCCAGGTTATCAGCTTATCAGATCTGATAATTTATGTGAAGCAGGACATGGCACTATGACCAAAAAGCCCAAACCCTGAAAATAAAGCTTAGCTAATCCAAAAGCAGCGTTGGCAATCAGCAGGTAGGACTTCTAAGACAATACTGAATAAATAGCTTGACAAAGTGCCAGGGATCCCAGCAATGCCAAGAGTGTCTTTTGGAAAAGTCAGTTTTAAAAAAAGCGCCTCACTATTCATGACTTTGATGTCTCTTTGGTAGGTTAAACACACAAGCCCAGTGTCTCAGCCAAATGCCATCTTGGATTCCAGCTTTAAGACACCTCCTCAGTCCCTGCACACAGGCCAGATTACAGTTTTACCCAGATACTGAGTGTCCATCACTTCTCAGACTGCTTCTGACACTGTTTGTCACAACAAATACCACACCACATTTGCACAAGAGGTTTTTGGTGTGACAGTTTTTCATGCCAGATATATGTACACAGTCTGCTGGTGTAAAACATTTATATAGAATTTACAAAGGCCTAGACCTAGACTTTCATTCATTCAGGCACAAGAAGTGTGGCTCAAGTTCTTCTTGTGAAATATGCAGAATATTTACCACCTCAAAGAAGGAGGATGGTGATCCTGGCTCCCTGCCCCCCAGCTTGCCCAGTGAATTGCTAAAAGGTGCCAAACAGTGAGCACCAATCCACAGGGCCCAGCAGTACCAACATCATGGCCCAAGGCATTAACAGCACTAGTCAGAAATACTACTTCAGGGAATTGCACTCATTCTTACCACACAAGAAGAAGCCAGCTAGTTTGTGTTCATTATCTGCTCACTGTTTCACTGCAGATTTTAAGGTGTAACTCCTATTATGCTTCTAGAACTGGGAGATAGACAGGAGCTATGAATCCCTGGTTTATGACAGCACTGAATATATTGCCACAGTAACTCTTTGATCTCTTGTGCTCAGGATACCCCAGTCTTTTCCCTTAATCAACACTCTTCCAAGCTGACCTTCATGTTTTACTATTCTCTGATCTCTCAGCCATTTCCACAGATCAAACACTGATATGCAGGGGCTTTCCTGCATATTCAGTTCACCAGAGTGAGCCACAGGCTTTAATTTCCAATTCTTATTTAAATACACTGACAATGAACAAAACAGCTGGAAATGTTGGTTTTGTTTGTTTTGAAGTAAGCCTTAAACAGTCCCTGTATCAGAGCTAATCTCAAGAGCTGGCATTAGAGCTGATAGCAAAAAAGGTTTGTCTTGCACATGCTTTCTCTCAGCAGGCTTCCAAAGCATCTTCCAGGCCAAAGGTATGTGAATTCCTGTGCCTGCTGATGGCACAGAATCTCTTTAAAAGACAAGGAATTAGCTGGGAGCTCTTCTATTGTGTTCCCATTACACAGGCAGCAGCAGTAAAAGCAGAGCCTGCACAGTTGCCCCTCTGGGGTTTCTTTTATAAACAACTGGAGATAGTGAGGATCTGCCTGCAGGATGCTCTGATGGGTACAGATTGCACCAGACCATCTGCATTCTCAGAATTTCCACAAAAATTTTGAACAAGTAGCTTAGGCACTCTCTGCTTCAATGACATTTAGACTCAGTCAACTAGAAACAAAAAAAAACAAGTGATATGGTTTAAAAGGGCAAGGAAAGACATTTCTTTATGCCTTAAAACCTACAAGTGCTGCCTAAATAGTGCCATTCACTTCAGTTAAAATCTGGCAGAATTCCACTCACAAAACAGAAGTAGGTGGAAAGACTATGAAAATCAGTACTTCCCTCAAGCTCTGCTGGCTGCAACAAAAGTCATCCACCTGCACTCAAAAAAACTCCTCCTTCTCATTAAATCATTGCTCCAGAGAAGAGCTTTCTCCAGGAGTGAAAAGCCACAAGTGAAGTGGCACAAACGCTCTGAGCCACAGACTGGCCTGGCAGCCACATGGGGAGATCCATCCATGCAACCCGCCCAGCACAAAGCACCAGAATCCTTCACACTCCAAACCAGTAGCTATGGTTACTAGATACAAAAGACAGTCCCCTGCTTCCTCGTGGCCAGAGGAATTCCAGGCACTTGGAGCAAACACACCAGACAAAGAGGCTGGTACAAGGAAGAGAAAGAAAGGAAGAAAAAAAAACAGATACAAAAACCACAATGTATTTTGACTTTCACATTCATGGTCTGAGGTGGTCAGAGCAACAGAAATCTTGGAAGGCTTCAGAAGGAAAAAAAGAAACTGTTGGGGAGTCACAGGAAAAGCTGAAAACTTTCTCCAAATCTCAAAAATTACATGATCACCTACTAATGTAAGCAAATGCCAAGTGCCACACTCAGCAGAGAAAAGGCTCTGATTGTATTTTCTCAATGTTCTCCATATTTTACATCCATTTCTTCACATCATGGACCATACCTGTCCTTGCTCAGTGGAAACCAAACCTGCCTTGCACCTCCAGGTAACCGGCCTGGCAGTGCTGAGGGCAGGACAAGGAGACCAGTTCAATCCCAATCACACTTTCAAGTAAAAGGCTGAACGTGTTCCTGACGTGACCTTATAATCCCCAGATGACTAAAACAGATGTCTAGGCCCAGCAGATCTCTAGGCACCTATTCCAGAAGAAATAGAGACACCTATTTTTCAGGGAACATAAGATATTGTAAACAAGGGTGCCAATGGAACCCAAAGACACAGGTCTTGGGAACTTGGAGAATCCCAGTGCACTCAAGTAGATTCTTTGGCTATAAAATAAGTTTTCAGTGTGGGAAAAAAACCCCAAAACAAAACAACGCCCCCCCCCACCTGTGTGATAGACTCTTTTGTTACCTCATTGCTTCTTGCACTTTGAGGGTGGATCTGCTTTTTTTAAAAATTTCTAAGTGAAGACACTCCTGTCCTGTGATCTCCCTTCACATTTTGTACAGATGTGTCTGGCACTACACTCCCCTGGGTACCATCCTCATGTGCCCAGATTTATTTCTAGAGTATATAGGGTGGAAATAAAGGTCTGTGTTTCTTTTGTGTGGGCACAACCAAAATATTCAGACCTTTCCAACTGAGAAAATTGTAGCTGAATACTTAATTACATGAAACTTAATTACTTTTAGTTCTTGTGAATAAACGCATACATACACGTGCACAGGGAAAAAGATGAAAAGAGAAAATAAATAAATAGAAGGAAAAACATGTCTAGGATTAAATGCCTGTTTATCTTTCAGACAAAAGTTTTCGAGCTACAAATCTAACTGTAAGATGCCAGTTTGTTCAATATAAGGGCAGGTCACAGATTTGATCCAAAGTTACTGCATAGAAGCTGGGTAAGAATCAGGCACAGAAGACAAAAACTTACCCCAAAACATGAGGAAAAGTGGCAGCAGGTGAGCAGCATTGTACGACCTGGACGTAGTTTTCTTTAATTCCATGACAAGTGTAAGAGTGGCCGTCCTAAAGCCCTCCGGGGAGAGACACAAGCTGGAGCCCAGCAAGCCCCTCCTGTGGGCACATCACGGTGCGGGGCGGGCTCTCCTCTCTTCTGTCCCCGGGCCGAAACAGCACCGAGCCCGCGGACAGAGCCCAGGGACAGAACTCCGCGGACAGAGCCCAGGGACAGAACCCCCCGGTCCGAGCCCCGCAGCCCCGCAGCCCGCGGCCGGAGCCGGGAGCCCGCAAAGCCTGCCTGGATCGCGCGGAGCGGACTGTGCTCTGCACCGCGCCCGCCGGCAGTGGGGCCGGCTCTGTGCCCCTCCCAGCGCCCAAAACACACCTGGGCTGTGCCCCACACCGGGACAGCGCTCCCAGCTGCTTCGGCACCGGGGCTTTTCGGGGCATGCAGGGTTTCTGTAGCGGCTCATGTTTACAAACTACACACTAGGATCGAACAGAGTTTTCCGAGAGAAACTGCTTTGTTCAAAGAGAAATAAGGCAAAAGCACTCTGTTAACCCCAAAAAGCAGAGTTAGTCCACATTAGTCTTTACTACTGTCTCATCACGAGGAGGGTGATCTCACAGAATGTACAGGAACCTCTTCCCAATTGAGGAACAGTTACAGAGATCAACAGAGGTGCAAAACACAGGCACCAAATCACACCAGCTTTAGATACATGGGGTCAGTTTTAGAAGTGTGTATTGTTTAATGATAGTAACTGGAAAAAGCCCACACTCAGCTGAGATCTACTAAATCTCTCTAAATCCACATTACAATTGGATTAAACTAACTGTAATGAGAATTAAGTGCATTGCCTCATCCTTCACTAACAACTAAAAATAGAGCACAGGTAAGATGCCAGACAAATTCCTAGTTTAAACAAGAAATATGCAAGATAGCAAAGAATTGGTGCAGAACAGACGTAGGCTGCGCATGAAGAAAAGAGGAGCAGTCTTACAGTGAGTAATCTGCATTATCCCAGCAGCCTTGCTGGGCAGCAGAGGCTGGTGGGATTTGTGCATGGAAATGGGATAGTTTCTGCAGGGTTTTACCTTCAGTGCAGAAGCAGCAAGAGCCTTTCCACCACCCAGACTCTGCAGCTCAGGAGCAAATGGTTCATCTCACTGTCCTGCCTTGGAATGCTCCAAAGATGATATATCATGTGTTATCAACCTTATCTGGACCACCCTGCCCCCTCTTTCATCTCTGGTGTCCTCAGTCTGTTTTCTCAAGATCAGCCTCAGTATTAGTTTCTTGTCAGTTACCACAACCATCTGGAACTCATTTCTGTCTCCTTAGACTCTGGTTTTGCTCTCAGGGGATGGAACCAAACACTGACGTGTGCAGAATCTTTCTGCTCAGAATATTTTTGCCTCACCTGTGTGAATTATGCTCTCAACAATCCATCTTTTCCAAATCCGAGCAAATACATATGACTCATTGCAAAATTAACACGGTAAGAAAGCACCATTCTTAGCCAGGAGCTGCTGTAAATCCAGTAGTGCAACACTTCACACCACCTGGAAAACACACCTAATCCATGGTAATTTATGGCTTCTAGGACTACCTGAAGGACCTGTTCAGCTCCCATGAAATAGAATGAGTATGGCAAAGCCCCACACACAGAAAGTAGAGGTTGTCCCACAGAGGCTGAGGTCCTGTGCAGCCCTGCTGTTCCTGCTGTGCTGTGTGGCCTGTCACACCCCAAACCCTGGAGAGAGCCATAGCAGAGTCTGGCACACTAACCAGATTGAGGGAACAGGAAAACACATCCAACTTCCTTATAATAATAATCAAAACACCTTAATCCACTATATACCTGTGAGAACATTAGAATTTAATTTTATCAATGTTCATGGTTGCAATTTTATGAGATTTTGCCAATATAAACAGCAAACCATCCCTGTGCTGGACCCCAGGGCATACAAAAGCCAAAGTTGGTATTAACCAGCTTAGTCCAATTAAAGGACCTCAATGCAACTCTGTTAAGGCCCAGATTTGTTAGGCTTGACTACATTTCCAAAGGAGCACAATTGGGTGGATTTGTTATCTAAAGCATAAGCTCCAAGTCCTTAGTCATCCTTGCTAAAGCCTTCCCCAAACTGGTCATGATTTGTGCTACCTCCGCATCGCTGCTGCCCAACGTCACCATAATCTGCTCTTTAACATAGCATTAAAACTAGAGCCAAAGGACACAGCTGCTTTCCTTGGTGTAACACTCATTATGAGAGATTTAAGGACAGCATAACAGCGAGGCTTCTATTCTCAGCCTGAAGCAGGAGCCTTCGCAAGCCGGAAATGCATGCCATGGAAATGGGGCAGCAGTGGGCAAGCTGGATTAGAGGAAAAAGGAGAAAGTAGGTCTAGGGTACCCAGCAGAACCTTCCTGTCCACTTATTCTGTATATATTTTATATATGTATATATTCTTATTTATACTTTTCTGTACACTTGTCACAAAACAATCCTATACATCCTTCTACAAAAAGTTCAGAGAGAACTGTACACCAAAGTACCTCAGTGAAAGTCTGCTTTTCATTTCAAGAACAATGTACACTCGCATGAGTTTCACAATCTTTCCTCACACAGGGCTTAAAATAATCCTAATACTGCAGATTGGATACTGGAGACGTGTGACAGGTTGGTAAATATCAATGCTACAAATAAAGCCATTCCTCTCTCTGTCACATGCACGCTGGAACTGCCCCAGAGGACAGAGCTTACCTTCCCTTCTCACCATCCTGGAACCACTGGGCACAAATCAATTTTACTGAATTGAACAGTGGAAGCCAACAGCATCAGTCATTATTTTTTTCCCAACTTTTGGAATTAGGCACAACATTAAACAAAGCAGTCCATACTAACAGTGGCTGCAGGCTTGGGAAGTTGAGTCAGGAAAGAAAAAACCTTCCAGTTCCACTCAAGAACTGTGCCAAACATGACTGCTTCCATACACTCTCCTGTTTTCTGATGATGCTGAAAAGTGCCAGGAATATTTCTTAAAACTTAAAGTTTCAGAATTTCAAGGCTCTAGACTCCCAGGCCAATTCTGTACACTGAAATGTTTAAATACAATTTGGTGGGTAACACTCAAGGGCTCCCTTGAGTCCGTCCAATCTCTAATTGGAAATTGGCTCACTCCTGCTGTCCTGAACAGGCAACTGTCCCCATTCTCCCATCAGCCCACTAGATGTCCCTTCTGCACTGCCAAAGTCACCAAAGGCCTCTATGAAAGCAGGAGAGCTGGAAAGAAATGAATGTTACAGCCGCTGTGGGAAATCAGAGCAACTGGACACATCCTGAACTGCTGCAGGACTGTGCCAGCAGCATCCTGGACACTGCAGGACCTATTGCAACATCCTCACAGCGGAGCAGCCGAGGCAGAGTTCGTGCTCTGAGCCAAAACTTTAAAGTTGCTATTAAAACCTGGCAAAATCACACAAAATCTCCAGTCTTGAGACATCCTAATTGCATTTTTTAGACACAATAAATTTTGTTTCCTATCATTACTAATCAGAACTTCTGGCAAGCAAATTGTGCTGCCTGATAAATATCAGAGCCTGTGGCACTGGTAACTCCTGGGCAGTGGCAGTGGGAAAAGTGGGCTGCCAAGGCACAGCTGGGGGCTGCTAGCTGGGCACTGGTAAGCAAAGTGCTGGCACAGCCTCACTTTCCTGGAGCATGATCATCAATTTCAGATAAAATTGCAGTGCTGAGAAAGAGGAGGGGGGCAGTCCAGAGGACAAGGCAGAATGATCATGTTTGCCTGAGGTGTGAAATCACCTCCTCTGCCTTGCATTGGCTACTTGTTCAGAGATCTTCATGACATGTCTCATCCCAAAAAAGAGCAAATTGTAAGGACCATAACAAAGATATCCAGCATGTGCACAGCACCCAGGCCCTTCTCTCCAACCATTCAAACACACACAAATGAGGCTGTGGTGAAGACAGGGCCACACTCCTGCCAAGTTATCTCCCGAGGAAGTCACAGAAGTCAGGCTCTGACCATGGATGTATCCTTTGATCTATGTGAGACCCTCCTGGACTGCTGCAGGTCAACTTCATGCCCTTTGATCCTCTTCCCTGCTTCCAGCTGCCTGCTGGAGGTGAATCCCTTCCAAGGGGCCTCTCTGGCAGATGGGAAGATGGGAATGTTGATCACCTAACTGGAGGCAGCCAAAACGGTGTAAAAAGGGTCTGAGGCAAGATTTTCTGCAGTAAAATGTTATAGCAGGAAGGATGTGCCCAATACATTGCCAGGATCTGAGGGTGTTTTGGAGGCGTGTTGACTACTGAGAGCCCTTTTCGCTGCTGATTTTGTCACAAACGATCCGAGGAGTTTGTGAATAGCCGCTTCCCAGCTGGGCTCAGGGAGGCTCGGGGCCGCTGGAGGGCAGGGCTGTGCTCCCAGCCCCAAGGCAGCTGCAGAGGTGGCACCGGCAGGGTTTGCTGCAGAGCTCCGCATTGCCAGAGCCCTGGAGCCAGCCTGGGCTTCAGGGGAAACCAAAGGGACCGAGACCGGGAGCAGGAGGGGGCAGACTGCCCTGCAGCACAGCCCGGCTGGAGGAACCTCCTCCAGCTGAAATCTGGATTCCGGGAAGGCCAGACAGGGGAGTAGGAGAACGGGGAATTTTGGAGCTGGAAAACAAACACATCCAGCTGCACAGTGTGAGCTGTGAGCTCTGGAGGTGAGTGTAGCCACAAAGTCCTGCCTGACATCTATCTCTGCCATGGAAATAACCTTTGGATGCTGCCTAAAATCAGCAAGGTCTGCCTCATTTTCCTTCCAGCTGCAGTCTGTCTTCCCTCACAGACTTCATGCACAGTCTGCTCAGTAACGAGGCCTCTGGGAAAACTGGACATTGTCACCACAGTAGGTGGCAGGAAGGAAAATGGATGTAGATCCCAAATGTGCCAAATGTTGAGGAATGAGTAATGCTCTAAGACGCCAAAGATGTGGGGCTCACTTTTGTGTATTTGCACCTTAAGGAACACTAAACACTTCAATTATCTCCAAATCTAATTCAGGTAACTAAAGACAGATTTGTCAGTACAAGGCAAGGGACGACTGTAAAGGAACAGTCCCACATTCCGTTTCCTGACTCAAAGGATATTGTCCAGTACTTTCAGTATTCTGGGCTGGCACATTCCTGCCTTTCTAGGAAATACTAGAAATAACAGAAAAATACCAAAAGCACTGTTTCACACCAGTATTAGCATCATTACTTCACTGTTTGAAGCTCCCATGTGAATCAATAGTTTCTATTCACAAGTGCCGCAGAACAATGGCCCTAACTGAAGTGGGTGTGCACAAGTTGCTGGATCTGCTCCCACCTGGATGAGAGGTTCTGGCAGGGAGTACAACAGCAGACTCTGCCATTTTGCTGGGATGCTAAATCCTGGTGTTCCCATCACCAGCCATTTGTCAGATTGCTTCATAAGCTTCTATGAATGGCCAATAAAAATCTCCACATAAGCGCTAACACCATTCAAGCTTGTTCTCACGGTCTCCAAATGAGTATTTTGTTTGCTTCTACTTGCAGAATTGGAGCAGAGACAAGGGTTTCAGCACTTCCCTCTGCCCTGAGGGAAGCTCTGTTCCACTCCTCTTAGCCAGCATGCTTTATGCACATTTTCTACTTCATGTCTCACAACAGCAGGCAAACTGAACTACTGCTGGGCTTCTGTCAGAGGAGATATTGATTTGCAGCACAAATGCTTGGAACTCTTACTCTGCTAACTGGTGTGCTGAATGTGCACAGGAGCTCATCAATATGTCTGAAACAAAATCTGCTCAATGGCTTTAAAACAAACAAACAAACAAAACAACCAAAAATCACATATACAACCTGATGAGGTTGTATACAAATATTCAAGTGGATAGATCTAGAAACTTCCCAAGAAGTGGCAAAAGCACCATGAAGCACCACTCCATCTGGTTTAGAACTTTTTCAGTAAGAGCAAGAATAAGCACCAAAGCATCTCTTATGAGACACACATAAAGCTTCTTATGAGGCTGTATACAAAATATTGAAGTGGATGAATCTAGAATCTTCCCAAGAACTATGAGGGAAAACATAAAAAGAATTATAATACTTTAAATCAACTATTTAATGCCAATCCAGCCTTGCCATTCACCAGTTATATGTATCATTTCTGGAAAGAAACATAATTGACAGCTTATTGGAACACTATCCGTTTTATCCCCAAGAAGCTTCACTGCCTCTAAGCCAACTTTATATATACCCCAGTAAGAAGCAGCATCTTGTATATTTAAAGAAGTTTTCCATTCCAAGGCCAGTGTGTCAACACCATTTGTTATGCTTGAATGCTTTATGAGACAGAAGTCATAAACTTGGCAATTTAACTCTCATTAGCTTTGGGACTGACTCCATATGCCAGCCTAGCCACACTCTCTGGGCAAATTATGAACCTTTTCGCTTCCAACTCAGCTTTAGGTCCCCATCTATTACAGGACTTTAGCAAAATTTCCTTTGCTGTCTCTGGGAGCAGAAGGGAACCAAAGTACAGATGGCTGAGCTTCCCAGAGCCACAGAGAGCAGAAGAAGCTCAGCTTTGTTCTGCGGTGTCCCAGTCGATCTGTGGCTCCTTGGCTCTGCTAACCCACACCTGCAGCGAGTCACTGGAAGGTCAGGAGAGCCCATCAGTGATTTTCAAAGAAAACCATTGGCTGAAGATTTAAACTCTATTTGATCCAAAGCCTTTTTTAGTGCATGACTCTGAACCAGGGCGCTTAGTGTATTTCTGCCAGTCTCCCTTCACAGGAGGTCACTATGGCAAGCATGCTGGAGAAAATATAATCCAAGAAGAAAATCTATTTGGGGTATGTGTGTGTGTGTGTGTCTGTGTGTGTTCTGAGAAAATGACAAACCACTGCCACCTGTAAAATATGAGACTAAGCGATTTCTGCCTCCTGTAAAGCTTGCTAAAACACAGGTTCCTTTGGCTTCTGCATTTCCTTTGATTCAGGCCAGACAATGGAAATTAATCAGTGCCCAGTACCCAGTATTTCTGAGATTTCATAGCTTCCTTTCATTTAGGAAGGCAAAAAGTCGACTTGTATGGGCTGTTGCAACATTTCCCCTTTTAACTTGAGGAGTTGTACAGATATTTTCCTGTAATCTTGAACGAGCAAATGACTATATGTAATTTTATTTTGTTAGTCAAAGTTAATCCTAAATAATCTTCAAGATTGCACATTACAATCTGAATGAACCTCTTATTAAAGAAACTAAATTTTGGGAGAGCAGCAATGACAAAATGAAAGCCACCAAACTGCAGGGGAGAAAGGAGGGAGTGGCAGCACATTGTGTTTCCCCTTGAAACAGTTTCTTCTCATTTGTAAGAGGTTACATCCTTCAAAGAGGATTTGAAAACAGTGAATCCCACTCCTGGCTATTAACTTTCACACCGATACATACTTAGCTCCAATTTCCTTGTTTCTTTTCCCTCCTAACTTAACCCTATTGCCAGGATCTGGTACAATGAGAAAGCTGACATTGTATTCCCACCACCCAATATCCACAGAGTTAGCGCTAAAGTCAAAGCCACAGTTCATACTCTTTCCATGACTTTAGAGCTCCTAATCCTTGGTTACATCAGCCATAAGGACAGTGATTTGTTGAATGTGCCCAGCAGACTCTTGTCTTTTTCTATTGCTTTGCAGAGATGTTGCTTCCATTACAGCACATCCTCAAGGGCTGCTGGAATCTCACTGCTAGGCCAGAACTGGCCCCTACAATGTAGGAACTAAATAACTGATCTGGGCAGTAACAGAGGAATTGCCAGAGCAGAAGTGGACACAATGCTTCCCAGTTCATTCATCCATCTCCAGCTGAAATGGAACTTCTAGGGGTGAAATGAGGTCAAAACAAAGTAAAAGGGAAGTGGAATCTGTCCAACAATAAACCAGGTGTCAACATCCCTTGCACAGAGCCTGACCAAGGACAACACGGTCATTCTCTGTTAGCTGTGCTGGGATGTTGGGAATTTTGAGCAGATGTTAATAGGATGAATACATACCAGCCGTACAGTCTCAGAATAATAATGCCCGTGAATGCCAAAAGCATATTGATCTGCTGAAGTGCATAGTCAGAGCATCTAATGGCTCTAGAGAGAGCAGGGAAACACTCAGAAGGGGAAGAGAAAAAAGAAAAAAGAAAAAAAAAAAGAAAAAAGAAAAAAAAAAAAAAGAAAAAAAAAAAGAAAGAAAGAAGATATTTCAGATTGGAGAGTTCTATCAGCTAAAAGAGCCTTGGGGCACACAGGGATGTTAAACTGCTGCTGTAGACACATTCTGAGGGACACAAGCAGACACAGTTTGTGCCCAGGAATGGAAGAATGAATTTACAGAACCTGTAAAATTATAAGAGGTCTAAACCACTTCTTCTAGGTAGAATATTAGAACCAGGAAGAGCCTTAAGAGGAAAATAAATGTTTATTGTACTGTCTGGATGGACCAGAGCTGTGGAAAAAGAAAAGCTAACACCAGTGACACAGAGAATGCAGATACTGTTCAAAAGAAATTCAAAGGGAAATTCTTTCTATTTTAACAACCTCAGCTGTTATTAGTGATGTAGATCAGGGCTTTGTTCTAAAAGGAAATTTCATCGCTAACCTGTGGTATCTTTTTCAAGTGGGAGACACTGAAAGCTCCTTTTTACATCAGGGCTGTGTAACTGAGAAATTCAATTCATTCTCTTTGCTTTGATATCTGTTTAGTTCAGCACTACACACACTGTCAAAAGCCAAATGTTATCCTCCACTGCACCTGAGGGCCAAAGTGGTCCAGTGGCATATGCTCCACAGAACTAATCCAGTGTTTTCACCCTCTCACAAAGACATGCAGCTCTTTGAGGGAGGACAAGACTCCAGCACAACAGGACTGCAAATCATCAGCTTGGTCAGAGGAGTTTTTCTTTTTTATGAGCTACAAACCAGACCAAAATACACTAACAGAGACATCCTTTTAAAGTTCACTCCCAGCATAAGAGAATATCAGAATTCTAGCAGTTCTGGTTAATAGTATTATATATCCCCTGAACCACTAAGGACATTAAGTAAACACACTGAAGAGATGAGAAAAGATTCCAGTTATCCTGAGCTTCCCACTCTCTGACCACAAAACCACACTCTCACATCAAATGGGGAATGCAACTCAAGGGACATTTTAATCCTACACCCCTATTCTAATTAATAATCCTTCTTTATCAATATTTGATGGAGTGTTATTGTGTCTGCTCTGGCCATTTCATTTTTCAGAGAATGCTCTGAATTACACTGCTCGGTAGCAATGCAAGAGCAATGTGCTCCTTTCAAGGCAGGACAGACTGGAACCATGGCACGTCCTCTCCTCAGGCAGTGCCTCTGCAGAGGGTCCTGCTTCAGGAGCAGCCCGTGGGATGGACTGGCAGCTGTAGCGTCTGCAACTGAGCATCAGCTGATGCACAAAGATCCATTGACTCAGCCTTAATGACCCCTCACTGTTGACTTAATGACCCCTTCCTGTCACACCACACTTTTTCCCACCTGCAGGCTTTTACTGCATTATACAATGTAGTATCATAAATGCAAGTATCAATTAATGTACAGTAAAGGAGCAGAGAAGCAGATGAAATAATCCCAGTTCAAAGGCTGGGAATAATGTCTATTCATGGGACAACAGGTAACAGAGTGCCAGAAGAAGCCAGACAGATCCCTAATTACTCTGTGCCTTCTACACTTAGTACCTCACTCAAAGCCCAAAGAAGCAATTAAAGATAGCTAACAATTACAGGAGGCTTTGGTTCAGACCAATGGAGAACCTGCTCCTAGGGAGTTCTGTCCTTCCACATTCCAACACGTTGTGATGGTCAGAGATTGTCAAAGGTCAGAAAATCTATATAGATAGGAAATAAGTCCTAAATAACAGCTGTCCAGTCAGTCAAAACCACTGGATCATGCAAGCTTTGAGGGAAATTTTATTTCTTCTGTCTTTAGAGAGAAGAAAAGATGTGATGGCATTATCTTTTCACAGCAATGATACAAGCACAGAACAGCAAACAGATGGAGGTGTCATAACAAAGTGTGAAACAGAAAAAAGAGAAAAGTAAGAGCCCCTCTGCTTGAGATCCTTGTACTGTGAAATCCTGTTTGTAGTGACCTGTCAGGAAAATGCCTCAATTACTACAGGCTGGGATAAGCACAGGTACTAAACCTCAGAGCCAGAGGGTCTGACAGCCCCTGAGGATGGGCTGGGGACCCTCACCATGAAGCAGGGCAGGGCGTGGCACTGGGCAGGGTGAGGGCTGCAGCAGCGGCACAGCACATCCATGCCTTGGTGTTGGAATTCAACTTCTTGCAGGAGCATTCGTGCAAATTCTGAGTAGTGGAGCTCCTGAGAGGTGCCAAATGACAGAATAATGCTTTGTTCCCAGGAGTTTGTTCCCAGGAGGAGAAAAAAAAGGAGAAAGTACAGAGAAACATCCCAAAAGTGGAAGGAACTAAATGCTATCAAGATAAAACAGAAAAGGCTTAATAGAGTCTATCAAAAACTATGTATCCCTGTCACAACACATGCTAGCAAGTTTAACTGAGCAGTGTGGATTTTGAAGGACACTGTTTCATCTATAAAAGGTTTGGAGATGTTACAATTTAGTTTTTTTGCCAGGAGATACTTTATTAAAATTGCTGTAAACAGTAACTTATTCAAGCAAAGAAGAGGCTCTTCTTGCCACGAGCTTTAAAGGATGTTAGCCTTCAATTCTGTTTTTGAAGAATGTTTCAGATATTGATTTCTACCTCATGCTCAACATGAGTTATGTTTTCTTTGCAGTTCTGGTGCTCAGAGCAGAAAGCAGCAACATTTTACTGAATCTCCTGAATCTTTAAATAGATCTTTTCTAATATCATGTTCTCTGATCAGATCTTCCCAATACTTCTCCAGCAGCTGTAGCAAACCAAAGTATTTGGCAATACTGAATTACGCAAAGAAATCTGAGCCTTCTCTCTGTTCATGGGTCTCCCTCAGGGCCCTGAGTGGGTTGCAATAGCACAGACAGTTGCTCTAAATAGCTTGGATCCAAACACTCTACTTGATGGTGATTAAATATATAAAATGTTACACATCCAAAGTTTGAAATGCAAAGGCCCAGGGCACCTCAGCAATATTTCTACACAGAGCAATTATAGCACTGGAAGTACTGGAAATATCACCATGTGATTCAGTCACAAAGATCTAAAGAGAAGGAATCTAGAACAGAAAGGAACAGGGAGAAAGTTCAGGATCTATGACTGAGGCTTTTTTTTTTTTAAAATTCCATGTGTAAGCCAGTGTTTATTGCAGATCTGTATGAGACAACTGAGAAGCTGTACACAGCTGCCACACAGACACTATTACTAGAAAGGATGGTAGTCTAGGCCACTCAAGGCAGAGCTTTTTTGCTGCTACAGTGAGATCTGTACCGCTCAAAGTTAGGGTTTTTTACTTTGAAAAGGCTGTACTTTACAAAGATGTTGCTAACAGAGGAAGTAGATAATGATACTGCAAATTAATAAGACTTTGTAATACAGTTACACTTTTTTCTAACAGAACACTAATCCTGACAATTGGCACTGATTAGTATTTTGGACTCACTGGGCCATGGTCCCCACTGCTTCAACAAACTACAGAAACAGGCAAAGCAGAAGCACAGACAGGGCAAAACCCATCTATGGCTCATCAAGGAATTTAAATACATGAAAGTGAGTGTGGCTTTACAGTTGCTCAATTATGCATTGCATCTGAATTATGTATGGAGCAGAGGGCATGCAGGAACTCTGGTGGAAGAAAGCAGCTCTATGCACTGGAACTTCCTCCACAGGATAAGACACGACTGCTCTGCACCAGGGTCTCTCCAGTTTCATGGAGTCATTCCCAGACATTTTGCACACCCATTCTTATAGCAAGGAGCAGTCTCATCCTGCTCAGCAATCCCTGCTGCCCCCTCAGAGCAGCACATTTCCATTGCTGGAGAGCAAACACTTCCCCTGGATCCTGCTGTGCTCTTACTTAGCCTGAGTACTCTTTGAGAATAAAGTAATCCATAGGTACTTTAAACCTATAAAACCTAACTTACTTAATGTCAAGTGTTGAAATACTGATCATGCCTTTTGTATCAGTCAATTCTTTGTAATGTATGGCATTTGTCTAATCTGCAGTTTTACAATTCTGTTGACTGTAATGACTGTTTTTGCTGCTATAGGTCAATATTTACACCTTCACCATTTTTGTGAGGCACAGACATTAATTGCCTCTTATAATGCCATATAATCTGTAAGGTCTCTTGGAAACAAAAGTCAACTTTAATCATTGTATCATTAGTCAACACCAACCATTACCCCCAGTTCTCCCATGGCTACTTATACTAGATCAATTATAAATGTACACATACACAAACCACACATAAGTACAAAAACTCCACGTTCAGTCCTTACTTCCATTCTCTTCTTCTCATTTGCTTTTGTTTACTATTTTTCACTTAAAATGCACAGCTGTGTGTCATACATGAATAAACAGACTATTTAGGGAAGCAATAGTAGATAAAGGATTAATCCTCTGAGACAGTTTTACAGGTTGGTCCGTCTTTATGCATTTCCATAGCCAGACATCAACAAAGAACATCTCTCCACCTCCACCCCACCTCCTCCTTAGACTGTGCCTTGCACTGGGCAAAACACTAAACCCTGCTCCCTGAAGCAAATTTCGTGCAGAAAATAGACACTGTCTACTTCAGGTACAGCCCCACACATAGGCTGATGTTTGGTTTGTGCAGGGAAAGCTTCTGAAGCTCCAGGTGTGATTTTGCAGGAGGAATATCGGTGCTTTTGTCTTTCCCCGAGGCACAATGACCTTCCCCTGAGCCAGCCCGGCACTGAGCTGCAGCTGCCACACGGGGGCAGAGGCTGAGAGCCGCCACCACAGAGCTGCTTCCCAGGAATGCACCAGCAATGCTCATCCTCTGCTCAAGGTGACTCTCAAGATGATTTCTTGTCTTTTCATTAATTACTATACATATTTATAGACAAATTAAAGACTCAAACAAACGTTTATTCAATTAATCGCTTTGAGTTTTAGTGGAACAAACAGTATCAAACCAATTCATCAGCTCAGGAGCTTATGAGAATTTAATACAATTTAATTTTTTCTGTTCCCTCTGTGGTATCATGTCTCACACAAGAGTTAAAACACCAAACACTGGCAGAGTTCTTTGTAACAGAAGGAGCATAAGAAATTTTGAACTATCAAATTTTTGCTTCAACTCATAATGAAGAGAAAATTGATTTGATGCAATAATCAAGTTAGGCTTGCTTCTACACCCCTCTCCCAAAGACACGGTGTTTAATCTTATTAATTTAATATTATAATTTAGCTGATAATTCAGTTACCAGCTTATTGAGAGCAACGACAAAGACAGTGTATGGTACTCACTGTGATTTGGATCACGTGAATGAACAGAAATCCACACAAGGTGCTTCTGAGCGCCTGCTTTGTGAGACCCTGCCATCCTCTCACTTCACAGAACTGAGTATTTTATCCTTTAAATATGCCACCACAGCCATGACTCTGTATAGCACATTCTATGGATTTTTAGATCACACCAGATCAACCAAGCCCCTTTTCCCCTCTCTGCCATACCATTCATGAGTCCCCTAATAATGCAGCACAGCTTCATTCTGCCCTCAGTATTCCAGCCTTGTCTTCACAGAGTTTGGCCAGTTTCCTTTATTCAAACGCTGCACTTTCTTCTGCTTTTCAAGTAATTAAGCACTTTAGCTGTGCAATGCATGTTTTTATTTGCAGTCCTCCCTGGGTTTGCTCCCTGCAGCATGGCACCAGCTTTAAGCCAGGCTTGCAATGGCCTGGGCAGGGCTGTGGGAGCAGCCTCAGAAGGGTCCTGCAGTGGCAATGACAGGGACTGGCACAGACAGGTACACCACAGCACTGCCACAGTGACAGCCTGTGACAATAGCTGGTGCTTGTCCAGGCTTTTTAATTCCAAATTTCCATCACCTTTCTAAATGATAAAGCAACCTGAACTAATCAAGAGTCAGGTCTGAGAAAACAGCATGAAAGATTTTAAGCACTTTTGCAAAAAGGAAATAAAACCCAAACACGTGAATGCCTTTCAAGGCCAGGATGACAAACCTTCTGCAAAGCAAAAAATTTGAGAAGATCACACTATACTTGCTTAGGAATCACTCACATGATCTGAATAGGAATACTCATGTTCTAATTAAAATGGAAGTGGAATTACAGAGTGAGAAAAGAGCAATTTGCAGGATAGGACTCACTCAAAAATTGCAGGAACAGGTCACAGTGGATAATCTTCTGCTCTCAGTCCCTTCCAAGATTCAGACTCCTGCAGAAACAAAAGAAAAGATCCAATAATTTTTTTATGAATTAAAAAAATACATATATATATATATAATCCCATCCTAGGTATTTCTACTCTTCCCCTTTAAATTTTCCACTATACACTGTTTTTATAGCTGCCAGTTGTGTGACCTTGCTGGAAGTGGCCAAGCCAGAGATCAATTAGTGAGCACAGGAGAGAGGAGCAGCTTTGCCTTCGTGGTGCTGTCCCTTGGGAGGAGGGCAGATCGTTATCCAGCAGGAGTGCTAACACAGGCCAGGACTAAATGAAAGATGCACAATGCAGCAAAACCCAAAGGAAATGGCAGAATCTCTTTTTTTCTTTGGCTTTCACATTTTGCATTTCCCTCTAATTTAAAAATACTTTAATTTTGCAGATAACAAAACCTTGTTACACTAAATTATATCTACAACAAACACACCGTGCTGGCTTCAAACACAAATTATGAAGCAAGCTCTAAACCCTCAGGAAATCCCCACTATCCCCCATTTCACAGCCAGGATGAAGTGAAGCACAGAAGAATTTAGAGATTTTAGTGTTAGTACAAACCACAGTGACAGAGAAGGCTAAAAGCCCCAGCAGCTGAGCTTCCAGGCTTCTAGCAAAGGGCCCCAACTGCTGAAAGCCTTCAGAACACAACTGGGGGCTTACCACTACAGACACAACTGCTGCCTGACATACACCTGTGCTCCCAGGACTGCAGGAACCCCAGCTCCTTAGCATTTAAATGAGTACATAAATATTTCACAAAAAACTTAGCCTAAAATAAGCTGGTTACTACAGCATTACCACAGTCTGTCTGCTTGCCTTTATTTTCAGACAACTAAAATGCTGCTTGTGAGACATGCTATTCTTTAAGTCCTCCCACAAAAAACCCTGAGAGATCAATAGCTCTTAAATAAGTAATTAGAACAGCTGAAATAATTTAGGTCATCAAAGAACAAGCAGGATAAATAAAAAGTTATAGTGCTGTGGACACTTGAATCTAATAGAATTTTTACATTTATTTGAGGTAACTGATAGAAAGGCTGAACACCAGAGCATGGGGCAGAACTGCTGCACAGCATCTGTAACAGGAAAGCCAAATAGGATAGCACTACATACACACCTTAAAATTATTTGTCAGGTTAATTAAAACAGAAAAAACAACTAGGATACAAGATACACCAATGGGGCTCAACTTCCCACTCTTAATGCAAGCAAACTTAGATCAAAGATTTCACACGAAGCTTCTAATCTAAGGTAGGAAGCCAAGACAATATTTTGTGAAAGAGGCATTTCCACACTTACAGGTGTGCTACACTGAACACAGCAAAGTACCTGTAAAATATACTCTCCCCAAAATCCAGGTACATTTCTGTCCAAATGCCTAATCTGGCCCAGTTTGCACTGGGGGGGGCGAGAAAACCCTGGGAGATCCTTTACTGTAAATGCTCATCACAAGGGTAACTATTTGTCCAAACATTTGTGCTGTCCACCATCTTTACAGACTGGGCTCAATTTTCCCTTTGAGAGAAATGTGATACACTTCAAAATTGACAGTCAGCATTGAAGTCTCCATACCTCCTACGACACAGGCTTCCAAATCTTTCTGAGTGTTTCAGCAGACACACAGCTCATTTGCTAGTCACAGCTCACTGACATCTCCAGCTACTAAATATCCACATTTAGATAACATTTTGGCATGCCAAAGTTGATGAAATTTGGAGGTACATGCCTAAAGTCTGGAATATGACTTGTATCTGTTGCAGCTCTCTTTTCCATTTATCACATTATGTGACAAAACTAGTTAGCTCAGCAGCAGCTTCATGGGTACATGGAGTGAAGAGTCTCAAATATGGAAAGGTTACTTCTACTTTGTGCAGTGTGTGGGGACAACAAATCATCAGAGAGGAGACAAAGCAGACTGCAAAGAGTCCTTGGCACAGGTCAACACCCATTTGCCACCTGCAGGCTTCAGCACGCTGGACCTCCCTTGCTCTGGAGATGAACCAACCTAAGGCTGACAACCCGCTCCATGTTGGGTTCAGGTACTGGTGCCTTGAGAAAACACCTCAGCAGCTTCAGCAAGGTCAGAGTTTTATCCCAGGGGTACAGCCTGGGAGCAGTTTCCAAATGTCATTGAATTCTGGCTCTAGTATCACAAAGCTTGGAAGCCCCAGAGTTTTGGGGCAATTCCCAGATTTTGGGGTTGCAATTCCCACATTTTTGGGGCTGAAATTTTCCCACATTTTTGGGGCTGAAATTCCCAGGGTTCAGGGCTGAGTATTCCAGGATTTTGAGGCCAAATTTTCCAGGTTTTTAGGGCCAGAAGCCCTGGGGTTTTGGGGCAGGAATTCCCAGGGTTTGGGTCTTAAAATTCCAAGGATCTTGGAGCTGAAATTCCCAGAGTTCTGTGGCTAAAATTCCAAGGATTTTGAAGCTAAAATTCCCAAGATTTTCAGGCTGAAATTCTGAGAGTTCTGAGCTTGGAATCCCCAGGTTTTTGGGGCCAGAATTTCTGGGGAAGTTATAACACTACTTCATTAGAACCATAATTCTTATTATAGTAAGATTTTTAGATCATATTGCTGACTACAGTTCAAAATGAGACAATTACAATTATTCCTAAGAGTCCCCAACTGTCTGTCAATGAAAAATTAATCTTTGTAAAGCTTTTTTTTTTTTCTTTTTTTTCTTTTTTGTTTTTTTTTAAGACTATTATGACTGTGCTGCCAGCTGCACTCAAACTCTGATTCAAGTTCTAGGCTTCAGGGTCAGTGATAGACACTCAGCTACTGCTTTCACCAAAAAATACCGGGGAATATGGGAAGAAAACATGCAGTTAAAAAACGAGGAGGGAAGAAACCAAACCCACTGAAAACAAAAACTTTTTGTACCAGAAACAGATTGAAAACAGAGAGGAAATTAGCATTTAGGAATGAAAAAGCCTATTCACTATCGATGTTAAATACAACACCCGGGGAGAGAGAAGCTGGGTTTATTTTTGATAGCAGCATAAACATTAAAGATAAGCCAACAGCATTTAGAAAATATGGGTGCAGTACAAAGGCTCATGTGATGAGAGCTGTTTTGCTTTTAACCTTGACCTGGAAAACCTCTTGTATGACAGAGTCTGTTTTCAGTGGAGTCAGTCCTGCCCAGTTACTCATCTTATTAGTGATAAAAAGGCCACCCAAGTTGTTTCTGCTTTGGAACGATGGCTGGTTTTCAATCTTAAACTTCAAAGGAAAAGATCCGCCCTAATATATCTGTCTAAGGACCTGCACCAAACTCCTGTCATCCCTTATCTGGTTCAATCACACTCTTCCCTAAAACAACAATCCTTACAACTGTATCTCTGTTTTTCTAGAAATGATGTACATATACCCCCAAATATTTATCTACTTGCCATTGATATAAATGAAAATACTTATCTCATATTGATATGAGATAAACACATATCATGTCCTACCCACAAATGGAAAAAACAGCTGATTTCCAGATTGGTTCAGCATGTCTACAAGCCCAGTAACACAGAAGTATAAACCGCATCAACCACAATCATCGAGAGGGCTCAGCGATCACAGAATCACATCTCATATGTGTGTCACAAAGTATCAAGACTGAAAACTGTGAAAGCTCTGTGAAGTTCAGTCCTGCTTTGGATGTCTGTTCACGCAGTCCAGGCGTGTCCAGAGAGCAGAGCTGCAGGCCAGTGCTCAGTCTTTGCAACTTCACTCCCTTAATTTGCAGCCAATAGATACTGCCAACCCCATAGGCTCAGTGACAACAGGATTTCTTTCTGCCCCTTCTCCCTCCCAGCCCACACAGCAGAGATGCCCTGCAACCAGCTCAGTCTCCATTCCCACAAGCACACACACCTTCATTCACAACAAAAATGTTGAAGTCCAGATGAAATACCAACAATCCATTTTGATATGTAATGTTACACCACGTAACAGAGCAGCAGACTTCACATGACCATTTAGGGCATCACTTTAATTAGAAACTGTAATTAAAAGCCCACTGAAGGTTGGTAATATAATTTGCTTCCAGGCCTTCTTATTTCATGAGGAATGTTCTGTTGGGTCAGATCAATTCTCCTGTGGAGCCTGGCACTGTCCCTCAAAGCTGTGTTTACTGCTATGAGTTTTGTCATGGCCACCAGAAAAGTTGTACACATTCAGCAGTGGCCAGATGGGGTGAGAACACACCCAGAGCACTGAGGGCAGCACAGTCTGCACAGCAACTGATCTGTCAGGAGCACCGAGCTGCGCTGCTCTCTGTCCTAAACAGCACCTAGAAATATAAGATTTAGGCACTCATATTTACAAATGTTTCAGGAAGCTGCTGGCCTGCACGTCACCTGCCTGCAGACACTGCCCTCAGGCTGGCTCTGGCCAAAGCAGGCAAGTGTGGGATGGCAAGTGTGACAGGGCCACAGCACAGGGGCTGCCAGGTGAGCACTGCTTTGTGCAAGAGCAATTCACGTGCTGGCTTAAGGAACACTCTGTACCACGGCTCTGCAAAGCTGAGACACCTCAAACAATAAAGTAGAATCAGAAAATTAACAAAGAACAGCACATATTGAGACACGCACTCTTTATTTTAACCTAGACCTTTGTTGTTTTTAATAATTGATAGAAAGTAACAGATGACTCACTAATTGCACTTCTAAATTGTAACCCAACCTGGAATCAATCACACACGGCATAACTTCTGTTCTTATTTGAAGCTAAATCCACCACAGTGCCTGCTCTAATAATTGCATTAGTCATAACCTGAAAGTATTTCCCATGTCCTTTGTTGCAGTTTTGCATGCTTTTCAAGCTGATCCTCATCCCTATTGCTTAAAACATCTCTGAAATGCTGCCCCGCAGAGCCTGCTCTGGGACTTGAGGAGCCCTGTGCAACATTTCGTGGTGTGATTCCTTCTCTCCTGGTGTCTGATTTTCCTCCAGTACCATTTTAGCTCCTTTGCTCTAGCTCAAAGTCAGAAAAGCATTCAGGGTTGCAACAGATACTAGCAAGCACTGTGTAAAACTTGGTAAAAAGTTAGGTACACAAATGAATGCCAGTATAAATCATAATATAAATCATAACATCTTTTGTTTTGCAGCATAAATTCTCAGTTTTTAAGTAATCTCTACACTTGATACTCACCTACTTGATTGTCTCCCTTCTGTGCCTGGGATACACTTTACAATAAAAATTAATACAGATCTTGTAACAATTTTTCAAATTAAAACTCTTTGCTATATCAATCTTATGAGACTAATTTCCCATGTAAAGACAGCCTTTTCTATGAAGATTTTTAAAGGACATGCACATAAAGTTATTTTTTGCAGTTCAAAGTATGTCCTCAGCTACTTTGCACAAATTCCATTAACTTTAGTATATGTCTAAAGGCACAATTTGAAACCCAGAAAGAACTGGGTCACTGGACAATGGTAAGTCTCAAACAGAGATTTCTGCATTATAACAAGAAAAAATCCCTCTTCCCTTGCGCACTACAGGAACATTGCCATTTGTCTGTAAACAATACTAAACACTTGAAATTTGACAGGCTGCATTTCATCCTTGCTCACTTAGGGGTTTCCCCTGTCCTGTAGCTAATAGCCACTTAGTGCTCAGTGCAGAATCTGAGGCTGACAGTGCATCCCCAGTGCCCAACCTGCTGCACAGCCAGAGCTGCCTCACTCCAACCTTCACACGGGCACCACCCAGCAACTCCTTACAGAGAGCCCTCGTTTGTCTCAGGGGTGTAGGTAACATTCAAGCACACATGACAATGTCTTAACTGTTTCTAGGAAAAAAATTGAAGGAAACACACATTATTTCCATTGTAGCTATATATTTTAAAAAGTATTTCTTTCTATGCCAGTATTTTGTTCCAAGAAAGAGCATAATTATTGTTAATTACTTTAACTCTCACTATGGTGGCTATTACTTCCATGTTGCTTTTGGTACAATTCAATCCCCATCTTTTATTGGCTATGCTTAGAGCTATAAATTCAATTTTCTTCCTTTTTATTCCACAAAGCCTAAAGACAGATGTTAACTTTTTTCCAAGCCTCAGATGTTCTTTTCCTTGTTAAATGTATATGCTTGTACTGCAGCGCCAAAGCTCTTCCAATCTCCTGTATTCTAAATTAATCCATCAATCCCCTTTCCTCTGTGCTTTTGCCCTTGGCAAATCATTAGCCCAAGGGAGAACTCAACAGAAAAATTCAAGGCTTCACTCAGACCACAGCTGAAAACATCTTTCTTGTACCTCTGCAATAACTTTACTACCTGAGGTGCCATCTCTTGCAGATTTTTCCCTCCTCGCTACATTTCCAGCTGCACTGCACAGTCACTCATTTCACTGCTGCCCTTTCCCATCCCACCATCCCCCCAGCAGCCTTTCTCCAGGCTGTGTTTGTGTTGTGTCTCTATTTGATGCAATCAATTTCAAATAAAACTGTTCTCATGTTAAGTCCTTGGACCAGTCCTTGATTTCCAGCTATTATCTTCTGCCTCTTTTCAAGGCCCACAGTAATATTTTAAGGTCACAGAGGAGATTTGGCTAAATTCATTCATCACTTTGAAATCTCTCGATTCAAGACATGAAAGCAGTAACTGAGACTCATCATGTTTGTTTCTCCTTTCAATCCTCAAACATGACAAGATAAAAGTCCATTCCAAAAGCAGAGTAATGTATATTCAGAACCAGGGTGACACTTCATCCATAGGCTTGCAAAAGAGTACACAAAATGTAAGTATAATTGGAACAAGGTGCAAGTAAAGTTATTTATGCACACGTGCTTTCCCCTTCCACTCTAATGCTGAAATCACCCTTTTTGATGACAGTTACTGTTTCACTTCAGCACCAGAAATCTCCAGATCTTACAGCCTTTGGCCAAAGTTCCCTCAGGGCTGCTTCAGCACAGCACCTTGTATATTGATTATTTTGGAACAGCACTCCCCAGTCTTTCATCTGTATAAAATCAGTTTTGAAAAGTATAAAAAGTGATATCAAATACGATTGCCATGCATTTGTAAGCTGGAAATTGAGTTTAAAAAGGCACTTAACCTAGAAAATCTGGCAGAAATTCTGAAGCTCTCAAATGACTATATTGGCCATTTGAGTGTTGAAGCACACGGAATACTGAAGGGTTATGAAGTTCTGTAACTGTTCTTATGTAATACGTAAAAAAAAGAAAGAAAATCCATCAGATTCAACCCTCTCTCCTCATACCTAAATGTCGTCAGGGCTGCTCTGGGGTGCGATGAACACCAGCTCTGGGAGCTCTCTCCACCTCCACTGCACTGCCCATCTGCTCTAGAACAGCCACTTGTCTGGGACTGGGAAGAATTATTGCAGGAAGCTGAAAACTAAACCCCTTTATCTTGATCTCTAGAAGAGAAAGATGGAAATCATTGACCACCACACTCCTTGAGCAGACCAATCTGCCCAAACTCACCATGAAGGTGCCTTGATTTGCCCTAGGCCACTGAAGATTCCACATGGAGCTCAAGCGCTCATATGGAAACCCTATTCTTCAACTCCATTTAGGAACCTGCTCTTTCTGCACTGTTTTGGATTTGGCAGCGGGACATTAAACCCACCAAGGTCGCGCGCTGCGTGAGGGGCCGAGGCCCGGCAGCGCCCCTGCCGCGGCCCCCTCCCCTCAGCGCTGCCCGGCCGGGGCCGGGGCTGCCGGAGCTATTCACGCTCGTGGCCGGGGCCACTGTAGCGCCGGCGCCGCCGCATTGCCGGTGCCCGGCGCGGAGCCCCGAGCGCGGCCGGGGCCGGGCCGGCCCTGCCCTCACACACCTGCCCGGCCCGCGCCCTCAGCGCTGCGCACTCTGCGCCTGGCACGCTCGCGCCTACGCCGTTTACGCGGCGGGAGCCCTCAGGTGCGGCGCCCGCGCTGACGACATTACGGAGAGTCCGTAACACACACCGACCTCTCAGAGGGGCTCTACGCAAGCGGCGTTTCCAGGTGCGGCTCGGCCGCTCCCGCCCCGCGCGGCAGCGCCGCTCCCCAGGCGGCGGGCGGGACCGCGCGGGGAGCAGCGGCCGCAGGTATGGAGCTAGGCGGGCCGAGCCGCCCTACGCCGATTCTGTAAGGCTGCGCCGGCCTGCAGGAAACGGCCGCGTCTCCGGCGCTACGGAGCTGGCGCAGGGCGAAGCGGCGCCCCGTACGCAGTTGGCGTAGAGCGCTCTCAGGTGCAGGGAAGGGGCGGGCGCGCGTTGCCCGGCAGCCGCAGCCTATGGGGGCGCCGGGCGCGGTCACGTGCGCAGCCCCGCTCGGCGCTGCGGAGCCGGAGGAGCCGGACGGGGCCGCGGAGCCGGGACGGGGCCGCGGGGCAGCGCCGGGACCGGCGCCGAGCGGGGTGAGGCGGGCGGGCAGCGGGGAGGGGTCGGGGCGGCAGGCGGCCCGTCCCCGGGCACCGCTCCTCCCACTGCACCGGGCACTGCGGGCAGGAGGCAAGGGCAGGACACGGCGCGGGGGGCGGCGCGCGGGGGGGGGGGGGGGCGCTGCTGCGCGCGCGGAGGGGCGCGGTGGGGCGGGGGGGCTCCGCGCCCCGAGGGGCCGCGGGCGGGGGCGGCGCGGAGGGTGAGGGGCTTGGGGCTCGGCGGCGCCGTGCGCGGGCGGCCGCCCCTCCGCCGGCTGCGGTACCTGCTCGCGGAGCGCGTTACCTGCTCGCACCTGTCGGCGGGGCGCGTTACCTGTCGGCGGGGCGCGCACCTGTCGGCGCAGCGCGCCGGTGGCGGCGGGGCCGGGGCGGCCGGGCCGCTGTGCGCGGTGTCCCCGCGCGGTCCCGGCCCCGGCCAGGTGCGGGCTGGGCGGCTCCGCCGGGGCTCGCGGCTCGGGGCTCGGCCCGAAGTTCGCTCCGGCGCGGTCGGTTCAGCGCCCTCCGGCCCCACGGGGCAGCCGCGTCCCTCCGGGCCCTGGGCGGCTCCTGGCTCCGAGCGCACTCATCAGTGTTATGGTCCGTGGTTTGTTTGGGGTTTTTTGCCTCTTTCATTCTGTATTTGCTTTGCACTGGATTTTGTAATCATTAACCCACTATTCCATCTGGAAGTGAGAGCGTGGAAGGGATAACCAGGGAGTCACATGCCTGCCACTGAGTAGAGTAAAACTTGAGTTTTGAGTCAAAGTGGAAATATGCATTATCTGGCAAATGTCTTATTATTTATTTACATGGCTCTGAAAATGGTGCCTTGTGATTTACAGAAAGAAGAGAGTGAGCATTCCAAGCAGTTCCTGCACAGAGTATGGTAGAAGAGAAAATTTATAACGTGAGGGGTCCTAGATACATTGAAATTATTTTTTTTGTATATCTGTGTCCTCTAGTTTGTTACCAGTTTTTAAAAGTTTTATTATACTTTGTCGTGACAACTCAGAAATGCTAAGCACGGTTAAAGCAAAGAAAGATTTAAGTGGGGATTATCATGAAGGACATCAGATATTTCAGATCTCCAGTTCCAAAAATATTTATGGAACAGTAAGTTAATTAAAATAGCTGGGCTATTTAATTTAAATTAAAATACTTGTGTTCTAGCAAACATTTGAAGTCTGGCCTTCTAGGGTAAAGAAAGAAAATTTAAAAAATTCCCTCCATTCACGCAGAATACTTTAACATCTTTGGGAAGAAAGGAGAAGAAACGACTGTTTACAGACTTGGTCCAGTTTTCTTTGATTTTAAAGACATGGTAACCATTTATGAGACCTAAAGGAAGCAGCAATGGTGGCAGAGGAAGGAAGGAGTATGGGGCAGTGCTGGCTACTTGGAGGGGAGGCCTTAAAACTTTTGGAATGGGAGGTGAGGAGGGCCTGGCAGTGTCTCTGGAGAGGTTGCATTGCTGTGCTCTGGTGTTTGCTCAAGGTCTTTGTTCTCTCTCTGAAGAGCAAAAGCCTTTTCCAAGAATTTAACGAGCCCATCTCTTCCATGGAAGGTGTACGAGCTGGGTTGGAGTTATTTCCTGCCACTGTAGAGAGGAAGGAAAAGTCTGTTCAGCAGACTGCAGTTGGCTATAGCTTCTACTAAATTCCTGGTCATTTTTAGGAAGTTAGACTTGTCTCTGGAAGTTCTTGCTGTGTATAATTTTCTTCTGTCTGAAGCTTTCCAACCATTTTCCTTTGCTTCATGTTGTGGAGAAGAGAGGGTATGATTGCTAACAGTGAGGGTTTAGTGTTTTCAGTTCTGTTCCTCAGAATCTCATCATTGATGGTGCCAGTACCTTGCTTTGGCATCTGTAGTTCGAAGAGAATCTTTAGTCTTCTTGTGAGTTTGGTTAGTCCTGGTTTTATAAAGGGCTTTATTTGCACGGGCTGTTCATCCAGACTCGTTTCTGCTGAACTGTTGGCAGTATTTTTCATCTCTGCACAAAGAAGATGCTGATAAAGTGCCAGTTCTTGCTTTATGTGGTTGACACGCTACGTACAAGGTGGAAATCTAGGACTTGATTTCTTGGGGAACTGGAGAAAGAGTCCACATAGAAATACTTGTGTGTTGGGAACTGGGGGAGCCCCAGGGGGAACTGGTGTCAATGCTGCCCAAACCTGGCTTCGTGGCTTGTCCTGGAAGGAATTTCAGACACAGCTGTTTTCAAACCAAAGGCTCAGAAGTAAATGAGAAGACAGTAAGCAGCTGGAAAGGTACAGCAGAAGATGGCATAAGGCAAGCCAGACCTAAACATGGGAGAAGTAAACTCTGGTGGATCTGTAGGTTTTGGTGACTTTTTTTTCTGACTTGTACACAGTTTTTCCATGGATGTTCATTGAATTCATTGCAATGCTTAAGGTCGCAGAGCTCTTTTCTTTTGAAGCCCCTCTGTTAATGTTCCTCAAAAGCCTGTGGGTGGATTGAGATTTTTCTCTTTTTTTTTTTTTTTTTTTTTTTTTTTTAAACTGTGAAATCTTGTTTGGAAATAAAAAAAATGTAAAAAAAAAAAAAAAAAAACAAAAACCTCACTGTAGAATCGTAAAAGCTGCAGTTTTTCCACATTGCTTTGTAGCCTGGCATGTAAATAGAGCTCTTTGAAGAGCACATCCATGGCTGGAAAGGGGGAGTGGGAAAAGGCTCTGGTTGGTTAACAAGCTTCTGAGTGTGTGAAAAGCCACCTTGAACATGCTTGAAGTGTCTGTTAAAGCATGGAACTCTGTCCTGGCCTGGGGTACATATACCTAGAAGTGGCCAATGTATCAAAGTATAAATGTGGAAAGAGTAGAACAGTGGCAGTTTATGTATTTTACAGACTGGGCTGCCAGGGGAGCTCGGGACAGGTAGGAGAGAGGTGCTGGGATGTTCTGCCTGCTGAGAGAGATGCTGGGGGGTGAGGATGCAGAGGTCAGTGTGCACCTCTCTGGGCTCACCTCCAGCTCTTGGTGAGTTCGGGTTTATGGGTCTCTCACCATGCCAACAGCAGATTTCAGCACTCTGAGCTCTGTACCTTTGTATTGGGCTGGGGAGAGCGAGGACTTTTCTGACAGCGGCACACGAGGAGCGTTTGGCTGCTGTGGTGTCCTGGATTTGCTGTAGCCCAGCAGAGTTGGCAAGTGAAGGTTGCTTTGCTGCTGAATATGCTGCAGTGAGGAATCAAAAGGAAAATTCCGTTTAAAGCAATATATGAAAAAACTGTTAAGAGATTTAAAGAACAGAAAAATGCAAGTCTCAAATCCTTCTGTAGAAACCACAGTTTGACTACGTTTGTTGTACGTGCAGTGTGATTTGAAAAACAAAAACTTTGTACTTGATGTTTAAGGAAGAAAAAGCCTTACCTGAAAGGCAGTGCTGGTATCTTTTGTTAAAAGCAATAATTGACACAAGCTACAAGGCCAAAGACAGTTCTTTGCACTTATGTAGTTTTTCCTTATGTGCAAGTTTTTCACTGAGCACTGATGACAGAGAACAGTGTCACAGTTCATCTGTGTGAGCTCACAGAGGGACAGTGTTCCTATTTAATTTCTTTGAAAACCTCAATTCACAGCCCTTAACAAAAAACCTGCAGAGGAATTCTTAGAATGAATGAGCAAGTAAACATCTTTTACTCCAGATTTTTAGACTTTATTTAGTAGCTAAATTACCTTGTGTTCTGGTCCTTTTACTCTAGTCATCATGGAAGAGGAGGGGACAGAATTCTTGGAGCCCACCCCACATTGGTTTGTTGCCCTGTGCTCCTAGCTGTGCTGTGCAATGCACATCCTGACCTTTCTGCTAATTTCCTGTAAGGTGTCAGAATCTGGACGACGTGCTGGCTATACGGGAAGCCCAGAACAAATTCAGGGTCTGTCATTTGTTCTGCTGTTTGTGAAGGCTATGTAAAGCATGGCCTTGGGCTGCTCTGCTGCTAAACCAAACAACTCTGGGACTGACCCAAGGCTGGATTTTCCATGCAGCTAAGCCAGGCTGCTATTTCTTTGGGCCACCTGCACATCTGCCCATTGGCTTCTTTATAAATAAAGACCAGGGATTAATTAGCAAATCCTTAGTATTGGTAATTACTAAGATCACCCCTATATTCTTATGTAGTTAATTTTTCTATAACTATGCAAAACTTTGCAACTCTTCTGGAGCAAAATATTGTCATAACCTGCTGGTAACTCAAAGGTGTAAGTGGATGTTGAAGAGGAATATTCTTACTAAATCAGTTTTAGGGATTTTTTTGGAATGTGGAAACTTAAGTGATCCTGCCACATGTGTTGATTTACACTAGCTCCCTTATGTTGTGGTTTGGCATGCTATTTAAGAGCCCTAAGATGCTCCTGAAGATTGACATAACAAAATGTAAATTATATGCTGTTTTACTAAGGTCTAATTTATCTGTCGTAAGGTTTGTGTACCAACAGCACTGAGCTCTTCTTACAATAATGTTTCTCTTTCATGTAATGCCTACACAGGGGAATTAAATTACCCTTAATTGTATGCTTAAAAAGAAAATAAAATTGGGGTGTGTATGGCTATGCCAGTAAATTAAATTTTGCTGCTTCTTGTTCTTTTTGTGCATTTAGTTTAAATTGTCTTTATTGAAAAATTTTACATTTGAGTACCTGGTTGGGAAGAACAGTCTTACTCGTGGGTAGCTGTGAGATGTCACAAAACTTGAAGAAATCTTCTGAACCAGAATTCATATAGATTTTAAAGCAGAACTTGACATTTGGCTTAGCAGTAAATGAATTCAATGGTGAGAAACTGGTGTTGCCCCATAGAATCTGCCCCCCAGTAGGAGCAGAAAAGGGCAGGCTGAGTTTAGGGCCTTGTGCTTTTCTCTTTTTCCTCTGGTTCTTGGGAGGGAAGACACTTTGAACACATTTCTAGTTTGACTTGGAACAGATTGGAGTGTTGGCAAAGTGTCTTAAATGTTGGGCCCTCAAGAGTCTTTAGAATTCCCTGAGACACAGGGATGGTGTTCCGTGGTGAATATTCCTCCATTGATCATGACCCTAAACCAAATGTTCCCTGATGCCAGCTCTCAGCTGCCAGGATCTGCCTTGTGGAGAGGCCAGCACAGCCCACGGGTGTGTGGGAAGCCCAGTCCCACAACCTGTGTGCAGCCAGTTTGTGCTTCCAGAAATGAGCTTTGGTCAAACACTCCCTCAAGAGGCTGAGGGGCCTAAGGCTGTGGGCAGGGGCTTTTTGGGCATAAAGCAACTGATTCCTTCCAGCAAGATTTTGCCAAAAAATGATTTACCATAGTTCCACTGACATTGTGAAATTAATACATCTTTTTTAGTTTACATTTTGCAGGGGATGGGTCCCGTAACAGGATTGTAGTAAGTCATGTTTCATCTTGAAGGAGGCATAAAATTTTCTTCACTTGTTGCAGGGCTTTGTTTTTTTTTGTTAGGATGTAGCAGCCAAAGCATGGGTCCCAATTTAGCCCTCTCCAAAAACAAGGTATCTTTCTTCATAACATGAACTAACACGAAATCATAAATGTGTTGTCTCGCTCACTAAGGAGACTAAAATTCAGCAAGGAAACAAGCTGACATGCTGCACTCCACTGAATTTAGTTGCCGTTGTTGAAATAGGGGATGTTTTAAAATTGCCAGCTGGTACATACCTGAATAAAGGTGTTTGATTTACAAGGCCCTTTCACAGCCTGCTTAGCGAGACACTGGCTGGACCAAAGATATCACCTGGAGACTATATGTCAGGACAGTATAAATAGATCCATTCAGCAAATAAATTACAACTTGTATTAAAAAAGAAACTAAAAAGCATTTGAGTTGGCTGTCCCATGGCAGTCAGCTGTGCTGTGTTCCTGACAGAGTAGGAGCATGATCATCAAGGGTCCAATGGTGGCACCTTGTGTGTCTTAAAGGTCCATGGGACTGGGTGTTTTGTTAACTGTAAAACAAATGATATCAGTGAATGGGGAAGTGCTGACTCACGTGTGTTAAGGTTGATCAGTTTTGAAGCTGAATGCACGTAACAGCTATTTGTGTGTCCATTCTCTGGCAGTGGTGGCAGTGGCCCAGCCTGTGTGGCTGCTTTTCCCAGCTGAGGAAGCTGTGATGTTCTGACAGGTGTGACTGATGCTGGGGCTGGTTGAAGACAGCCATTTCCCAGTGTGAAGACAAGGAGACAGATTAGTAATTTATTCCTATTTTTGATACAGCTGTGCTGAAAGGAGCAGCTCTTTGCATAGGGAAACTTGTTATTTTTCTCCAGTTTTGGGGATTGAGTTTGCTCTGTCACCCTCCTGCTGCTCTTCTACTTTTCCTTCTCTGCTTTGCCTGATTGCTGTGTGTCTGATGGGACAATCTGGGGGGATTTGCTTTAATGGAAAAGACTCTGGAGTAGAAGGGGAAACTGTAGGTGTACAGGGAGTGAAGTACCAGAGAACAGACACAGCTACTGGAAAGCTGAGGGCTGTGGTGTGATGGAACAAGAATGGAGCAGGGGTCTCCAGGTGGGATACTTGATGGGATTTCAAGAAAACAGACTCAGAACGTTTGGATTCCTACTGCTCTTCCAATCTCAATCTCTTCCCTTTACTCTGATAGTTGGTATAGCTCAACAGACAATAAGGGGAAAACATAAATGTCCAAGAACTGATTTCTCCCCACCTGTGCTTTGAAGGATGCCTTTTCCATGTCATAGGCTCCCAGTGGCTGTCATCTTTTCAGAGAGCTAAAACTCTTTGATGAGCAGTTATTCCATGTCCCAGTGCTCATGATCTCTTGATTTGATGGCTAGGTAATTGAACTTGGCAAATAGATTAGGGCTTCTTTGGTTACCCAGTCATGCTGTCCAAGTCTTCAATCATGCAGAGACTTAATCTGCTCCTTTATAGTGCTCAGCTGTGCCATCTGGGTGACCTTAAGAGCATCACTGGGGTTGAACTGCAGTGTGTGGTCAGTGGGGATGGGGCATAGGAGAACTGGGAGCACTGCTTCCAAAACTGGAAATGGGTAAAACTCTTCAGCAGCAGCCTCTGAGCAACACTGTGTTCCAGTGAAGAATGTCTGGCAATTAACCTGCAAGTATTGATTAGGGCAGCATTTGGCCTCTCTTCAGGTTCTGCTGCTGACTTACCACACAATTTCATTTCTTTGTGTTTGAAGTTCCCCCTATAAAGATCTGAAATGTTTTCTTGTCTCACAAAAATGTCATTTTAAAACCGGTAATAAATGTACTCTGGTAAATATGGTGAAAAGTGTTCTAGAAAAGCCAGGAAGAAAGGCAAATACTAGGAAAAGGGCAGGGAGACAAGACTGATAACTTCTTTGCTTCTGGTGGGTGAGGGTGAAATTGGTGACTGCCAAAAATATGAGCTCAGAGAAGTAGCTTGTTCTGCTCTAAGCCCACATCTGTACACACCTCCTCATCTCTACAGATGGCCAGAAGGCTGAAGAGAGAACACAGTTGTCTAAATTTGTGTGAGAGAAAAGAATCATGACTCCCACCTTGGAGGCACATAAGAACCTCCTGTAACTGGGGGGTTTTCAACAATTTTAAAAATTTAGTTGAATTTTTAGTCTTAGCAAATTTTGTGGAACCCGACTCTGAACTTTTAAAATTTTAATTCATGTTAAAATATGGTTGTCAGGAACTGCAATCTTTATTCCTTCAAAACGTGCCTGCTAAGGAATATATTTGATCCAGAAGTCATCTCTGCATGCTTATACTTTAGCAACGTAAAGGATGCTTTTCCACTTTGGAGTTCATAGTTCTTCATATTTCAGAAACAACTGTCACAGTCACAATAGCGATGGTGCTATCTGGATAAATCAGGATAAAAGGCATGAAGATAAAACCAAAGTATTTTTGCTTTCATGTTTTTTTTTTCTCCTACCATTAGTGTGAGAATGAGATTGTCTTTTGCATTGAATATGTTAATATGATCTGCTTTATCTTTTGGGGGAATTCAGTAACCTTCCTTTTGTTAGCTCAGGAGATAAAGGATATTTTTTAAAGCAGATAGTTGGGAGTCAGTACTATATAAGTAGTGATCTCTTGACCAAAAAGCTGTTTTTGTGGATGTGGCCTTATGTAATAAACTAATAAGAGAGCAGCTCACAAAGTGCATCTTTGACAGGTCTCTGATCAAGCCCACTCTTTGCAGAGGGGTTGAATACTGAATGTCCCTGAGTGGTGACTGTAGATACTGTTCGCTTCCACCCTGATCACTGAGGAACCTGGAACTGGAAACCTTGTGAGCCTTTTAAAAACAAACGAGCAATTTTGTTTAACTTTTTGCTGTGGGTCAGGAGCCTGAGCTTCACGCCAAGTTTCATTTTGATCCAAAGTAACACTGCAGACTGATGGAAAAACTCCTGTGATATGGAACTGATGAAACTGTGACTGTGAAGGTGCTGTGATTTATTACAGCAGATTCTTAGAAGGGGAACAAGAGATGTCCTGCCCTAAACATCCTTCAGTAAATGGTAATTCTTACCAAGTGTATAGGTGAAATAATTTGTGTTCCTTCATATGGCTTCTCCATTAATGTTAAAATAGCCACGTTACAAATGGATCTGCTCTTTCTGTGTAGTTGGGTGGTTACTGGCCTCTGTTTTGGTTCCCTTTGAGATGCTTCCAAGTGTGCTTTTAGTGGTGCAGCAGCAGCCCAGTGCCACTGTCATAACAGCATTCCAGCCTCGGTGAGGAGTTGCAGTAGCACCACACACGGGTGCTTTGGTCTCATCCTTCCAGCACTGCATCTACAAAACTTTCTCTGGTGCCTTTTCCATGAAGTTTTAGAAGGGAGCAAGTGTGCCAAAATAATATTAAGGGTAAAGAGGATTCAGAAGCATTTGCAGAGAAATGGGCAACTCCAGAGTTGAACTGAGCTGATTGAGATCAAAGGATAGTCCAGGAGAAACTGTCAGATGTTCCTTCTGGAGTATCCATTTACGGATGCTTCTGCAGTTACTGCAGGGTTTGAATATCATTGAACTGGTGCTTCTGCAGTTGCTGTAGAAACTGTTGGCTCAGGCTGTCTCTGCAGCTCTCCTTCAGAGGAAGGAGTGCTCTGGGAGAGCTTGGCTGGGCATGGGACTCACTGGTACTGTTTCTTTCACATGACGATCTGCAATCTTTATTTTAATACAAATCCCTTGGCTAGCTTCTTTTCTTTTGCTTATAAATGTTTGATCTGTGTGTGGTACTTGCAATAAAGGAGTCCTCTTGTGCCAGAAGAACAAAGACTTGCTTTCTGTTGGTGCTGGGCACCACTGATTTGCAGTAGCTGCCTGGTTTTAGTGCCAGTTTTAGCAGGTGCACCTTGTCTCAATGAGTTCTCTTTGCCCTCATCACACAGCACAGTAGCAAGTCTCATGCACAGTCTATAGAAGACTGAATTTTGGCAGAGAGCTGGAGTTCAGGATTTACTGCACTTCCCCTCTCCTTTATTTCCCTTGCTCTGCTTTCATTATTTGTGCTCCTCTTGTTACAGCTGGACTAGGTGATCGATGTAGGTCCTTTCCAGCTGACAATATTCTAACAAAGTGGGAAATATCTCCTGAAAAGATCAAAGTAGCCATCCTGAACGCACTCATAGGAGTTATAAACTGCTGTTGGAGGGCTGCAGCTCAGTGTGGAGCAGCCTGGAGGGATCTTGTTTGAGGGGTGTGGTTTGGGTGCAGGCAGGGGAAGCCATATGGACTCCTGGTCATCTGGGAGTTCCCAATGGTTTTGCTGATTTGTAAGAGAGATGCTCTCAGACCCTTTCCATCCTTTACATCTCATTTTGGGTGTTTTAGATGGTCACTCAGTATCTAAAGTGAAAGCTGGGTTTTGACTGGTTGATTATTTTGTTGGTTTTTTTTAAGACAGAGAGAGAGAAGAAACTCCCTTATCCTCCACAGCCCACTCCTATGTCAGTTGGAGCTTTAGAAAAACCAAGTGCCAAAGAGAACCTTTGGGTTTTTTCTTCAAAGCCTACAATGTGCCAGAATGTGGTGAGCAGAGTGCTCAGTGCCGAGGAGCTGCCTGCAAAGCTTCCCCTTATCTTGCACTACCTCAGGTCCCTCGATAGTGTTCTGAAGTGTTCTTGTTTTTTAGCTCCTGTTCTTTCTGAGAACAGACTGTGTGTGTCCTGCTACCTGACATAAGAGGGGCTCCATTGGCCTCTTTTGAAAAAGACAAAAGGTTCCTGAGTCTTTGTCAGTTTGACTTTCAAAAGAGCACAGTGCTCAAAATATTTGATGCCTGAAAGTAGAACACGTTGTGAATTAGGTTCCTGAATTTAATCATACCATATTCAGATATTGAATTGCTAATTTGACTCTCATGAATGGACAGGTAATTGTTGTCAAGCGTTTCCTGTGACAGTTTGCCAAACTGACCTGTGAGGAACTCATGATCCTGCAAGAGAGATTGAATAACAAAAGCAGTCAGGAATGCAGTGTCTGCTCAAATTAAACTACTGAAGCCTAAGGAGGTGGAAAGCTAGAAAAGGGAAGAGGATGCTCTATGCTTGGTGCTTGTAGTAAATGAAATACTTACCCTGTTCCAAGTGCTGCCACTGAGTTACTGTGGCCCTGGGCAAGTAATTTGAATTTTTGGGCAGTGGGATCACTTCCCCATGGAAACAGCACAACATTTACACCTATCACAGCAATTAGAGAAGTGATGTTTGAAATTCTTGTCAAAATCTTAGGTCTGATTTTGATTTTTTTGCTAATAAACGTACACTGAAACTTGGTTACTGCAATCAAAATGGAAAAGACTGAGTAATGTTTTTTCAGTCTCTTGTAAAATCCAGCATGGAGGTTGCCATCTCCCCCAGGTTAGCAAAGGGAGGGTGGGCAGTACTCTCTGGTTGCTGGGACACAGAGAAGTAATATCCAATATTTCTTTGGTTTGTTATGTCTGAGCTGTTTCATTCAGTTTATTCTTTGAGATGTTGAAAAACACATTTTATCTCTTGAGTGGCTGCAGAAACTTTGCAGAGTTTGCCGGTTCCACAAAGCACCTTGGTGACACCTGCATGCTTTGATGTCATTGCATTATTTAGGAATGAGATCAGTCTAGAAATGCAGTATATTCTCCCCATGGTAATGGGAAAAAATGGCCACAACCATTTGGTAGTGATTCTGTAAGTGGTGTTATTCACCAAACTGTGCTTATCCTTCAGTAGGGAGAATGTTGGTTCCTCTGTCAACTCTTAACTTTCATGGCAATATTCCAAGAGGAGAAACAATACTTAAGTTTTGTTCTTAGCACAGAGATAAATTGAATGTCTCTGTCATTTGTCTGAAACCATGTGATGAAAGGCATGACTTTTTTTTCCTAACAGTTTTGCAGAGTAATAGGACAGACTTTGATTTGGATTGTACAACACACGTGCTGGGTCACTTTAAAGTCTGCCAAGTTCTAATTTGCAATTTCTAGAAAATTTAGAACAGAAACATCTGTGTGTCTGCAGAAATCATGCTTCTAAATTAAACTTCTGTATTTTGTGTTGATAAAGCATGAAATTGCCTGGTAATATTTGTCCACTGAATTTCAGGGATAGCCTTTCCTAGTGTTGACAGTGTTGCACTGGTGATTCTGCTGTTCTGTTCCTGGCCCTGCAGTGTGTGAATTATAAATGCTTTAGAGCAAAATGCTCAGTGAAAAGGTGTTAGCTAGGTTTAATTACTTTTTGTTTGTCAAAACAAGCAGCAAACCTTTGCAAGAATGTTCTTTTACCTTGTTATTGTTTTCTTCAATGTATTTCTGCAGTTAATAAATAATGACCTAACTTTCCCAGGCCAGTAAGAACTGTGTCTGAACACCCTGTTACAGCAAGTGTAGGAGTTTGCAAATATCACTGAGAAAGCCCAATACAAGGACTTTTGTTTCCACAACAGAGGAGCTGTGCAAAGTGAATAACTCATAAACCAGCAGAACCACGTGCTTTCAGTGCACCAAGTGTTTATGTACTTTTTTTTTTAAATTATTTTTTTTCAGTAATACAGAAGTGTCAGGTTATAGAGATGAATTTTGTTTAACTGTGGAATAAGATAGATTGATGGCATTATAATCTGACATTCTTATATCACTAAAAGTATAGTTTGCACAGAAAACCAGGTAGGTTCAATAAGAGCAGAGTTTAATATAAGGATGGTGTTGACATGCACACAGATTTCCACAGGTAGCTAAGCAGGCAATAAAAACATTTACAGTCTAATCTGGACTGAGGGATGAAAGGGTTTCTGTCTCACTCCCACCTGAGGAGAACACCCTCAGTCTGTGGCAGCTGGTTTCTAATCCTGGTTTTGATCCTGCCTTGCATCCGGAACCGTGTGCTCTCCTACCCTGACAGGCTGTGGCTTCCCAAGTGCAACTCCTTTTGAGAACTAAAATAAACCCCATCAGTGTTGCATTTAGGCACAGGTTTCCTGTTATCAGGGGAACTGAAGTGGCCAGACACAAATTGCAGCTAATGGCCCAAAATAAACTAACTTTGTTTCTCACTAGTCTTTCCCTGGACAGTGATTCCAAGTGTTACTTTTAGCAGCTGTAGTGCATGAAGGGAGCTCTGGGGAGAGAGAGCTCTGTTGTTGTGAGCTGTCCCTGCAAGGCTGAGAGCACTTGGAATGCTGCTATTGATTGGCCAGGCTGTTTGCTCCTCCCGGAGAGTGGGGTCTGCCCCTGCTCCAGGAGCTGCAGCAGCTCTGCCACACTCCCATGTGTGTGCCAGCCTGCCCAGGGGGGCTACTGACCTGCCCAAGGGGCTTTCTGTGGCTCCTGGCAAGTGTGGTGCCTCCCAAGATGTTGATCCTCTTGCTGTTCAGAGATTTGCTGCTTGATGCTGGTGGGAGGACAGGATGTGGTGGAGAATGCAAAGGCTGAGGAAGTTTCTTCAGCAAAACAAGAGCTGGAAGTGTATTTGGTGGACTTGTGAGTGGCACAATGGAGATGACATCACTGTCTATAAAGAGAAATTAAACTAATTAATAGCCCTGTAGGAAATATAAAGAAAGAGGTCAAACCAGCGAAGTTGTGTTTGTGGTTTAAAAACACCATCCACCTGGGACTGATGTGTTTATCCTAAGAGCTCTTTTTTCTCCCCCCAGATTTCATTTGAAATTCAGCAGATATAAAAAGATTAACTGTAGCTTCTCAAGTTGGAGATCAATTACTTAGCAAAGTTCTATTCTCCAAAGAGAACAGAATACAGTGTATTTTGGACAATACTGGAGAATACAGTGTTACCTCATTTAACTTTTTTTTTTTTTTTTTTTTTTTTTTAATTTCACTGACCTATTAAAATAAGCAAACAAAAAAAAGACTGTGGAATTAATTACTCATTTCAGGATGTTCCTAAGGATAAGAGTAATAGATAGAACTTAGGCTGAGAAATTAATTTTGTAACCTAGCTTGTGGTCTACAAACTGAGCATTTCCACCAGTGATGGTCCCTGCTGAAATCATCCTTTTCTTCACTTCCATGGCTGTACTGTGCCGTGCAAACTGGAGAGAGGAATAATAGATGAGTTTTTCAAGTGAAGTTGGCAGATCTGACAGCACATGCATGCAGTGGAGAGCTGCTGAGGCAAGAGGATGCTGGACTGAGCCCATTGAAAATATTTTTAGACTCATGGTTTTCCAGGGAAACAGGACTTTTGTTTTTATTTACTAATTCTGTACATCTCTAAATATGTTTGTGGCTCTTTTTCTTTCTCTTAGCCAAGCTGGAACTTTCTCCTACAAGACCTTGTCCAAGGCAAATGGTGGACTTGGGTCCCAAATGGCAGTTCTTTCCCTGCCATCTCACCCTGCTGTGGGGTTTTACTTTGATGGATGCTGTTGCTGTTCTGAGGCTGAAAATGGATGGCAGCCCCGGGTACCCTTCCCCAGAGAGAAACCCCAGTGCCCTCTGAAGGAGTGCTGGTGCTGGGTTCTGAAGGGTTTCAAAAGAGCCAGTTTTGTTCTCTAAACAGCCCAAGATTTTAGTTACAAATTCTGTTTCAGATCTTTCTGTGGCATTGCATGTTGTGACATTGAATCAAACTTAAAATACCGCGGTTGGATGCGTAAAAGATGGCAAGAGAAAACACTCAAAACCTTAATCTTTTAGTAACCCAGAAACTTTTACAATGTGTTCTTTGATAAAACAGCCAATTAGTCAGGAAGTAAAAAATTAACCTGAACTTGTTCAGGAGTCAGTATGAAACTAAAACACGAGAAAAGTCTGATGGAAGATGTGCACTGGCTGGGAGCACAAGAGCTTTTTACACAATACTCACAGAGTCTACTGATCTTCCATTCCAAATCCTTTTAAATCTTCTTTCTTTAATTAAAAAAAAAAATTTTAAAAAGGAATAAAAAAGAAGAAGGCACTGAGGCAGCAAGACTGACACACCAGAAAATGCATTTCAGGGGAGAGTCATGAATGTTTAAACTGGCTGAAAGGCAGCCAGGCACAGAACCAGGGGGGTTTGCAAGACAGGCTCTGTATAATTGACATCAGGGAAGAAATTCTGGGGTGAAACTTCCTTAAACTTCATCGTTCAGGGTTGCAGAAATTTTAGTCAGAAGGATAGCTTTTATTCTTAAAGACTTCTTAATGCTTTGACACTTCATGTAAACACTGGGAAAACACAACTTTCAAAGATGTGCTTGCATTGTGTTATTTGTAAGAATTACTAAATTTGTTTTGTTTATAACCAGAGCTTTAGAGTCCATGTTGCTTTTCTCTTTCCTCTTACTAATTCCCAGGATATGCATTAGTCTGGGCTGCAGGGCAGGGGACAGACAGTGGAGCCAAAGTTTAGCTGTTGCCTCATGGAACTGATGACAAGTGCAAACCACCAACATGAGCAGATCCAGTGTTACTGTACGGCAGTTTAAGCTCCAGCCTCCTTCTTTTTGTTGAAATTGTATTTTATTTATTGCCAACACAGAGGGAATGCCATGCCATGCTTCCCAGCCTTTTCCATGTGTGTGCCATTGCCTTCTTGGTGGCAGTTCTCCCATCCTGGCTGAGTGGCTGGGCTGCAGCTCGGGTCCACCTGCAGAATCCCGTCTTCTATGGGATATGAATCACAGCAGCAAAGAAACTGGGGCACTGCAGCTATTTTGGTGAAGCTGAAGGGTGCTGGGGAAGGAATGTCCCTGTTCTGAATCTCCTCGACATCGTGGCTGCATCCTGTGGTGGTTTCTGGACCAGGGAAAGCCTTGCAGGTAAAGGCAGTGCTCATAAACCAGGTACTGGGGAGTCTCTGGGACCTTGGAGATGTGCAAGGATTTAGTGCAGGGTGTGATGCAGGACAGGGCTGGCGTGGTGAGGACCCAGCATGGCACAAACTGGGTGGAGGAGGTAGAAGTGTGATTCTCTTTTGGAGAATGTGATGTCATTTCAGGCATAGATCCAGAATTTTGCTTAAACCAGCTCTGTCTCTGGGAAAATGACATTGCAGATGGTGAGTGTCATTTCAGTGTAATGCAATCCTATTATTAATTTAGTTAATTTTTCAACTGTAAATGAATGCTGTCTGAGTTAAGAATTTCAGATGATTTTGAGTGTGGATGTCACATGACTGCAAAGTACCTTCATGTTTCCTTTAACCAGTTTAGCCAGGAAAGCAGGAATGCAACATTGAGGTGTCTCAAGTCACAAATCAGTTCAGTATTTCACAGACACTGAGAATCCAGTGGTGGTTTCTGCCTTGTCTCAAATGAATACTTTGCTATTCATTATTTATGTACTATCTAATCTATGACTTTTTATTTAAGACACCTGCCAAGAAATGCACCCTTTAAGATAGTTTGTCTTCTGCAGTGCTCAGTTTTACAGGCAATTCAGTTTTGCATATTTCTTACTGTTTGAACAGGAAAAACATTAAACTGCTCATGTGTCAGTTTGTTATTTAAGTGTCAGCATACTTTTTTTAAAACTTTTTGCACTTTGTGTGTCTCTAGTCAGTCTTGCATCTTGACACCCACATCAGGAGGTGAAGGCAATTTCAAAATTATTTCATCAGAGACCCTCTATAGCCCTGGCTCTGCTGGGGACTGTGCAGGTTTCAAGGGAATGTGAAGGCAGATAAAAATCTAGAGGGAGATGTTAAAAATCTATGTCAAAAATACCTCGAGGTCCGCAGCTGCTCTGAGACCACCTGGTGAGTGTGGTGAATACCTTCCTGTCCTCAGGAGTCTGTAGCAGGTTCAGTCCCAGGAGGATTTATATTCTTTCTAAAACTGTTATCTTTCTCACACATTACAATTCAATAGCTGCAGTTATTTCTACTAATGTCTATTTCTTCCTGAGACTGGATGGTGTGATTCGGTCTAAAATAGAGAATTTTTTCCCTGAAAGGATTGCATATGTGCTCACACAGTGCTGCTGTTGTTCCTTTTTTAACCTTCCTGTTAGGCTGGTAATGATTTCCCTTTAGACCATCTTTTACCTTCTTTCCAGGAGCTAAAAATATGAGCTGCACTCTGCACATCCCTGTTTCCTTTACCTTAATACATTAATTTAGATTAGGCAATTGCCTGCCTTTGATTCTTCAACTTCTTTAATTACTGTACCAGTGTGATTTCTTTTGGCTCTTTTTTCGTTCCTTACTCCACAGTGGAGAAGCATCCATGTGCTCACTGGTTTTCAGCTGCATCTCTGACCTGAGGGTCCTGCCTTGGCACAGATGGATTCTCTCCAGGAGCTCTCCAGGAGCTTCCTGCACGCTGACAAGTGGGCAGCTGTGCTCCTTGCACTGAGAGCGTTGTCAGAGCTCTGACTCTGGAAGGTGACTTTGATTTCTCTGTTCTGATGGTTACATGTGCTGTGGCTCCAGATCTGGTTATCTAGTCTGTGCCTGTCTTTGGCACTTAAAGTTGGGTGTGGGGGCTGCCTGGCAGGGGCTGCTCCCAAGAGATCTCCAAGCACAGGAGAAATATTTGACTGAAATATTGAGAACTGAACAGGCAGGAGCAATCACAGACTTCAGTATTTGTTGTGTGAAGTCTGAGAGTTTGCCAGAGGAAGTACCTTTTCAGCTTCTAACTATAGTGCTGCTTTGTAATTATTCATTTGGATGGAAAATTTCAGCCTTCTAAAGGTTATCCCAGATGCAACTTTGCCAGGAAATGCATTACATGGAAAATAATAAAACTCCTATGAATACACAGTCTCCAGGTGAAACTGGATGCTGAGCATACTGCTGGAAGTAGTCTGAGCCTTGTTATATATGTGTCCCAGTGTTACAGGGCCCTGCTTTCCACAATGCTGCTGGGGCTCTGAGTGGCCAGGATTTCTCTTTGTGTGGTGGGGAAAGAGGAAGTTCCATACAAGGAGCTGGGATTTTAAAGAATGAATATCTGCACAAGGCACAGGTCAGTCATATTTTGCAGATTTCTCTGCCCTGTGCTCCTCTCTGAATCCTCATGAATTGTATTTCTTATCTGTTCCCCCCCAGTTTGTTGATACTTTTAACATGACGGAAAACTATTTTGATATTTCTCTGTCAGTTATTTTGACATTAATCAACACTGCAGATCTTGTTTTGTTTGGTGTCTGGGTACATCATAAAGAGAGTTGCTGAAAGAGTTCAATTACAATATCAGCATCTCTGCCAAATGTATTGAGCTGTTCTGAAAAGCGGCTTGTCTTTTCTGACCCAGATACACAGTTTCCAACTGTGGGAGATGCTGCCAGAAAGACTCTTGGCAGAAGGCCAGCAATAAAATTATACTGCAGAAAAACACAACATATTTTCAGCAGCACTTTGTGTGGTGTGATGAAAAATTACCTGTCTCCTGAATGCAAAGCAGAGGCTAAAATAAACTTCCAATGTGAAGTTGCAAGCCTCTCATTCTGACTTTTGAAGGTAACAAAAACTGGTATAAATTCTGGTTATTTTCTAATTACTGTGTTGGATAGATACTCACATGGGCTGTGTTAAGATACTCATTGCTTCGTTATTAGCAACCTCTGTTGTTCTTGCTGCCGTGTCAGTATAAACTCTGTTTGCTCTTGGGGTGCTGCACACTGCAGTTCTCCTGGGCAGACACTGCTGCTGGGATAGACTCAGAAGGTGGAGGATGTTTTTAATACCTTAGCTGAATATTGTTAGCATGTGCCTTCTTGATGGAGCATTTAAAACCAGTTTTCATGGTGTTCTACTTGGCCTGGCGAGGAGCCTGGAGAGCAGCTCACTGAAGTGAGGGGTTTGGAGCTCTGGTGTCCAGTGACCCAAATTTCCTCTTCTTTGTTCACCAATAATGCTTCTGTGCAAGGTGCTGCTGCAAGGGGATATTGGGGTGGCAGACACAGTTCACCATCTCCTTGCTAGAGACTCACAGCACCCTAATTCTGGTATTTCAGTCCCCATGGAAGGCAAGTACTTGTTTCCCCTGCCTTTTCACCTCCTTGTTCACAGGCATTTGGAGGTAGCTGAGCATATTCATCACCCCTGGCTGTTTAACTGCATGTCCCCTGGGAATGCAGCTGCAGATGCAGGAGTATCTCCTACTACAAAAGCCTCATCTGAAATTCTTTTTGCTTGTCTCCAGCCAAAGCATAAACTTCCTCTGTGAAGGATGCGATGTTTAATGGAAACGCTGCTACACTGTCATGGTGTTTTAATAACATTTCTAATGTGTCAAATCCCCAGTGATTTTAAACCACACTGCAGACTCTGCATGGCTCCACTGTGACCTGGTTTGGAGACAGAGATTATTTACTGGTGTTTTATACTTTAGGGGCACATGATGCAGAGCAGAAGTGACTTTTTCAAGGTCACCAGGGTCTCAGTGGTGCAAGGAGCTTCCTGTACAAGTTTCCTTGCAAGTGTGGGTGGCTGCCCCTAGGTAAGACAGACACACATTTAAATATTGTGCTTTTTAGTCTGAGCATCAACTGTTACTTCCCTGAGGATGCAGGAGCAAATACCCTGCTATAGTCTGCTAATGGAATGAGGCTGCTGGGTTTATGGAATTGCTGCTCACTTCACATAATGCTTTCTGATGTATTTGGTGCTGAGCTATGTTATGCTGCCTTCGTCCATATGGTTGGAGCAGATTTGATTTTGGTTTTCCTTAATTTAATTCTGTGTGCTGTCAAATGTACTTTATTCTGTATATTTTGTCTACACTTTTATAGTAAACTCCCTCCTGCTTAGTGCTTTTGTTGAAAATGTTCTCTCAAAGTCTGAACTAAATTAGGGTTTCACTCCTATGCGTGTTTCTGAAATATTCGTAGGATGCTAATGACTTGGAAGACATCATGTATCAGCTTCGACTCAATTCTCAGGATTTTTTTCCAGCTTTCTGAATTTTGTGATAAAGATCCCTTTGTAATTCATCTGTTTGTGACTTCAGCCATGCACTGCTGAAAAAAGGGCAGGTAAAGGGCTCATAAATACCTTCATCCAACAACCTTTACTTGTCACTGAAAACTGAACCTGTCTTGGAAACAAAACAACAGGTCAGTGCTCCACACACTGCTGAGGCAGAGTACAGAGAGGTGCTGGTGTTTTCACTTCATCAGCCCAGCAGAGATTAACCCCCATTGTGGCTGTGACATTCATTTCCAGCCTGGTTTGGATCTTCCAAGACCCTGAGAAGCACCTGGCAGGGCTGCCCTGAGGAGTAAGTGTTTGCAGAGCCCAGGGAGGCTCTCCCAGACTTCAGCAGCCTGCTCAGCACTCAGTGAGCACCAGAACTTGCTCAGCCAGCTATCTCTGTCCATCTGCTTGCCTCAGCCTGGGAGAGCTGATAAGCAACAGCTTGCATAGTCTTGGGAGGGAGGCCGGGCTGGAGTGTTGCTGGAGTCTGGAGACATTGTACTGGGCATATGCTGAAGTCAGCAACACATTGCAGTGCCCTTCTCTCTGCCTGGAATTGCCAAGTTACAGCTACCACAGAAGATAACAAACTGAAAATGTGAAATGTGGGAGTGACAGGGAAGAAGAGTAGGTGAAGATAGCTGGAATTCAGTTTGGAGAGAGAAATAATTTGAAATAGATTATCTAGAAATGTGTCTCATAAAAGTCTCTCTAGTTTGTATCTGCTGACTCAAGTTATTATTAAAAAGCAAAATGACCTTGTAAAGAGACTGGCTGGTTCTGGAGATGGTGAAAGGTTGTTGAGTGTGGAGGAGCTTATGACTAGTTCACAAAATAAATACTGCCCAAGCAGTGATCTTTGCTTAGTTTTCCTCCCAGCTGCCCCTGTCTGACTTCCAGGACTCTTAGGAGAAAGAACATCCCCTTTGTTAATTGCTTTGGGGAGCTGTTTGGTAAAGTGTTAATACACTTTGGTGGGCACAGAGCCTCTGAGATGAGAAGTGGGGTCAGTCAGGGTTTTCATTACCTTGATTTTCCCAAGTATTTTTAGTATGACTGCACTTAACTCTTTTGGGGTTTCTTCCTTGGCAATTTTTAGCTGCTGGAACAGACAGGTCCCTGCACAGTGCTCTTGTCTGGCTTTTTGTTTTACCCAGTTCTACATCCTCAGTTCAGTGGTGTGACATACAAACAACTATCAGGCCTTTGCTGCCAAAGCTACTGGTCCTGTAAACCTGCTTAATTTATTCCTAACCAGGGAAACAGGGAAGCAGGATCTGCTGTTACCTTTTCCCTTGTCACATTCAAATCTCTGTGGGATGCAACATTTTAATTATTCCCTGTCACATCACAGGTTTAAGTATCTCCTCAGCTTTCAAGTCATCTCACCTATCCCTCTGCTGTTGCCAAACATGCTTTTAATCTCTAACAATGTCAGGCTTCTCTGACACACAATATGCAAAGCATTGCTGGAGAAGGGGGGTCAGCATTCAGGAGAAAAGGAAAACATTTTGTGTGTGTGTATGTGCCAATCTGCAGAAATTTACTGACTGAGTTTCCAATTGCTTCAAAACGTTGCTGGAGAGCTGATGCAACAATATGTGTAGTGAAAGGAAAACAGGAATTTTCTGCAAGGACTGGAGTGTCTTGCTGTGCAGTGAGCTTATGCTTCCCTCTCTCACATTACCTGCTCTGTTATTCTGCTCTTCTCTCTCACAGAGCATTTCTTTGCAGTTTCATGCTGCCAGTGCTGGTGTTGTTTCCCAGTTTAGTACAAGAAGGATGCTCTTGCAGGATCTTTTCCATGCTGAGAGCTGGGAGAGGCAGTGCATGGGCAACACAGGCGGTGTGGGTGATTTCAGCTCCTCACAAGTCTGACGTCTGCAGTTTGTTAGAATGTGCTTGTCTGTCTTTAAATAACAACTTGCAGTTATTGCAACCTGAAGCCTTGGTACAGCATCTGACACAGGATTGAGGGCTGCACTGAGGATTTCCACAGAGAATTACTTTTTGGTAATTAAATGTAGCATGTTTGATTCCTAATGTTCATTGACACAAAAAGAGACTTTGTGAGCTGGTTTCACATACAGCATGTTTGCCATATTGGATTTCCTGTCTTCCTCATCCCAGAAGCTGGGATTGCAAGGCCTGGCAGACCTCCCTGGGATCAGCTCTGACTGGCATGGGAAAGTTGTTACACGTGTGTGGGCGCATCACAAAAAGTTGCTTTCCACAGTGACATCTGTTTGCTCAGATATAAATGGATCAGTACTGTCCCATCTGGAAGCTGGGCTGCTCTGATCAGTGGTTTGCCTCATCCAGCACTTCTGGAATCAACATGCCATCACTGCTGGTTTCAAGTTGTTTCTCTCTTTTTGCAGGTGAATTAGAGAAAGTGACTCCCAGAGCACGCTGGCTGTATGAACTCTTGAGCTGTCAAGAGACTGAGAGGCTTATGAAGAGGTTCTGTCAGGCAAAACAGTGCTTAGCAAAGACACCAAGGAGGAGGGAAAAGGAGAAAGGGAGGGAGAGAGAGCTGAAACACTAACAAACCATGGTAAGTATTTGTTGTCTTTCACAGGGGTGTTTGCTGCTGCCAGGCTTGCATGGGGCCTGATGAAACCCGAGAGGGGATTTTCTGACCTTGCCCTAACTGAGGGATGGTACTGTGTGCTTTGAGCAAAGCAAGTCAGGTTTGATGTATTGTCAGCCTCTTAAAGCCAGAGAGTGTTCTTGTGAGCCTTCAGTACATGAATTATTAAATATCAATGAAGGGGATGCTCATAAGGTTTTCTAATAAAACTGGCATTAGCAGGCTGTAGCAAACAGCATCAGCGACCTTGAACTTGCAGATTTCATTACCAAATGCTCACACTCCCCTTCCACTTCTACCTCACAAAAGCAGGTTTTGATTATTCGCATCCGCGTGCGATTGAAGGTGTCTCTGTGCACTCCGTGACAGTGCAGGTGAAATGTGTGGAGCCAAATATACCTGGTGTGTATGGTCTAAATGAGGAGTCACTTCTCATTTGCCTGGGTTTGGCTGCAAATAGAAATGCCTGAGATGTGGGATTTGTAAAGATGTGCAAGTATGAAGTATTGTGATGGTGAGATTCTGAAATGTGTTCACAAAAAGGCAATAAACCTCCCCAGCTCCTGAAAATTATGGGTGGAGAGCAGTTTAAACAAATTTTTTTATTTTTAAGCCCTCTAAGGTTATTACTGAGAGAATGGAAATGAGAATAATTGCAATAAATTTTAAATACAGTTGCTAATATTTGTGTGGCTGCTGGCTGCAGGGTTAGGCTGTGTGTTTATATTTATATTTAAAAAAGACCTAAACCAAGTCTTTTACCAGTTACAGAGTGAAAGGGAAAAAGAACACTTTGCAAAGCAGAGTTGTTAATATATTGTATTTTATATAGTGACCCCCTCTGTCATTCTTTTCAGCCTGAATTGTAATGAGGAGTTGATCTTGTCAGCCCCTCTTCATTAGAAAAAAAAATGTGTCTCATAATTAGGAATTACCAATTTGTTTCTGTTCCCCTGTTGTAGCTGACATCTCATGAGGTAGAGGATGGTGGTGAGTTGTTAAATGCAGCTCTGCCTTTCCCTGCAGCCCTGTTGTGGTTAACCACAAGAGGGACCTCCTGGAAGCATTCTGCAGCCTATCAAACTGCAGGGGCTAAAACCAGCTCCTGACAGAGGAATTGTCACTGCCCAAATTATCCAGCTGGGTAGCAACACAAAAATTAGGAAGGGAATGATGTCATAACCTTCAGTGGAAAAGACACAGAGAGTGCAATAAACCAGGAAATCAGGGACAGTTCCTTAGTAAGGATCCAGTGCAGAGGTCTCTGAGATTGTTCAAAGGCCCTTTGTGTCCTTAGGAGTGGGCAGAGCTACAAACCCATTAAGCAGGGGTGAAAATGACACTTCCTTAAGGTGCTTAATGTGTAGGAGCAACAGAGGGCTTTGGTTGGTGATGCCTTCTGGGAGGCTTTCAGGAGGCTTTCAGCAGTGACTGATGTGTCTGTAAAGACCAAGACTTATTGCTGCCCTTGCCACAGGTCTGTGCTGTGATCACAGCTGATCTGGGCACTATTTAGATCAAAAAAGTCTCACCTGAAGTCTCCAGCAACCTCAAAACTTCCTAGCACAGGTTACCCAACTAGTGAAGTTTACCTCCCTCAGCAGCATCACTCAGGACTCTTGAGTTTCACTGCAGGCTTTTTTAATTAGCACTCTAGTATCTTCCTATTAATTTAATTTTTTTAAAAAAAGACATTTCAGTCTCTTACCATTTATTCTCATCTTCATTCATGCCTTTGTAAATCCCTGCACAGTGGCTGAGCCTCTCACAGTTCTGTACTGCCTGTAGCTTCATCTGCAGCAGCAGCAGCAAACCTGTGAGGGATTGGCTCCTTGGCTGCCTGTTCCATGGTGTGCTGCTCTTGTCCCTGGCACAAACAGAGGAGAGGTGGCTGCAGTTAGCACTTCCAGAAGAAGCAGAATTATATTTGGAGAGTATTGATGCCTTTTACAAAATAGGAATCATCTCTCCTTGCCCGCCCTCCTTTCCACATGCTATGCTCAGTGTGCACCCTCCCTGGCAGGCAGGATTCCCATTCAGGCAATGTCCTATGTTCTATCAATATTCCAATAACTTTGTTCTCTTTTCTTCCTGTTTCCCATTCCACAACAGAGATCGATCCGATCTTTTGCTAACGATGACCGCCACGTCATGGTGAAACATTCAACCATTTATCCATCTCCAGAGGAGCTTGAAGCTGTCCAGAACATGGTCTCAACAGTAGAATGTGCCCTTAAGCATGTCTCTGACTGGATGGATGAAAAGAACAAGTCTGCAAAGTGTGAGGGTGACGGGGAAGCCAAGGAGGAAGCTGCAGAAGGCAGTGCCAAGTGAGTGAAGCCTTAGCTCACAATGTGTCCCTGTGCTGCTCTCAATGGTTCCTTTCCTCTGAATAAGAGTTGAAGTGTTACCTGGGTCTGTTGCAGATGAATGTTCATAGAAGGAGGGGAATATATTTGGGCTTTTTGAGGTGGGAGCACATAGGGGGAATGCAGGGAATGGCAATAAGCCCAGTGTGGGCAGCAGTTGCTCTCCATTTCTTTGCTTATTTTAATGTGATGTTGTGAAATGGCATTTAGCAGACAAACCTTTCAGCAGTTTTAAGCAAATACAATTCCCTGGAACACACCAGTGCAAACTGACAGCCATGTGCTTGGGGGCTCCTGCAGGTCTGATACACAAAAAAAGTTTCTATAATCCAGCAAAGTTTCCTAAGCCTCCATTACTTTCCATTATTGCCATAGTTTAACCCCAGCTGGCAAATCAGCCCCACATAGATGCGGATTTTTTATAAAAAATTAACCAAGTGTGCAATAAATGCTTTGGAGGCAACTGGATGATACAAGAGCTGGTGCTGGCCTGTCAAAGAAGCATTTCTTGCATTTTACTCCATGTTTTTAAACAATCCTAATCTACAAAACTGGCTTTTGTTAGTGTCTTTTTCTCAGCACTCAAAAATTAAGTGTCCCTATGTTGCTTTGAAAATTCTTTACTGTGGCTCTTAAAGGTTCCCCTAAACTGTAGCTGGAGAATAAAATCCCCTAAATTGTTCCATTCCCAGGGATCAAGGTGGTCGGACATTATGTGGTGTTATGAGAATTGGCCTGGTTGCAAAGGGCTTACTGATCAAAGATGATATGGATCTGGAGCTGGTTCTCATGTGCAAAGAAAAACCCACAAAGACCTTGTTATGTATCGTTAAAGACAATCTCCCAGCTCAAATTCAGGTGAGTTCATTTGGAGCAGTCTTCCCACAATGGCTGATAGCACTGCAAGGGCTATTTGGGGAAAGGCTGGCATTTGTTCCAGCAAGAAAGACAAGTGACACAAAGGAATATACTCTGAATCTAGGACAGCATCTGGGGCATGTGACATGTTTAATGTGGTGACATGAAGTCCTTACTCACAAAATGCAACCTCCTACTGCTGTTGTTGCCCTGCTCCTGTTTGTGCTGTCAGTTCCCTGGGAGGGCGGCTGACCTCTGTGTGCGTAACTAACCCAGGGTGGCTTTGGATGCTCTGGTCCACCCAACATGAGCTGAACTGCAGAAACCTTCCCTGCTCAAGTGTGTCACTCAGTCCCTGTTGTTGTTCCCTGCCTGAACCTGCAGTTCCCCATTTCAACTGCTTTGCTTGGGCTGTTCCCACATAAACCCCTCTGTGCTGCCAAGGTGAGAACATGTCACTTTAGGTGGTCACTCATTTGGGCTCATGTCAATCATGAGCTCACATTATTTTTCTTTCTGGCTACTTAATTGTGATGGTGGCATCCAGCAGGCAGCAGTTGCAGCTTGTTTAGGAATACCAACTCTGTGACAGAATTCTGAGGCTGAGGAATCAGTCCAGCTTCCAGGCTCACCAACACTGGTGCCAAGGAACTGCCCTCAAATGTTTCACTGCCTTCCTCCAAATCACAACCAAACTCAATCTGCTTTTCTCCTGACATGCTTTTCTCTCCATGTTTTACCATTCTTGACAGCTGTTAGTTCTCACCCTTCATTTTCTCACAAAGGCCTTGTTTTAATGAGCTAATGTTGTTCCTTGAGATGTGGCCCTATCCATAGCTAAAAATGCAAAGGATCTTTTTGAGTAAAGAGTAAATTTTACTTGCTTAAAAATGACATGGATATATTGAGTATTTAAAGAATAAACCTTGTAGTGAGGCATGAAATGAGGAGTATTGAAAGTGAGATAAAATGAGAGAATAGACATAATTAAAATACGTGAAGATTGAATAAATTCAAGGGACAGGCAGGTAAGATCCTGTGGGGAAGGACTGTGAGGGATTACAGAAAAGATGAGGGAAGAGGACTGACTTGTGAAATGCCCACCTGTTGTGGGCGTGGAAGACAAGGAGAGGCTCTGCAGAGGGATTAGATGTTGGAGATGAAGGCGGGTTTAGGCCAATTAGTGGACAGAAGGAGCAAGTGTGGCACAGACACTCAGGAGCTTCTGCTTTACTGCTTGGAAGGCTTGTAGTGAGCAGATGCTCAGCCATTCTCATCCCAACAATAAAGCAGCTGCAGAGCAAATTGCGGCAGGGAAGGGGTCAGAATAGGCATCGTAAGCATGGGTCTGCTGAGCCACACTCCACACAGGAGTGAATGGAAGCTCCTGAGCCCCCTGTGGCTGCCCTGGTGCTTCTGGAGGGTGAGGGTCCCAGAATGCTGCTGAAAAACCTGCAGAGACATCACTGCAGGGAACTCTGATCCACTGCACATTAATGGAGCAAACTGTAAGGCAGTTGTAGCACTGGCTACAAAAGATTTTTGTTTTTGTTTTTAATGAGGGAGGCAAGTCTGCCTTTGTTATTGCAATGCCTATTGCAATTGTAGCCTTTCATTAGCTGAGGCACACAGATTCTTCACTTTTTCAGTGATTGGGAGAGTCTTGAAATCTTTCTTGGTGACTTTCAGAAACTTACAGAAGAGAAGTATCTGGTGGAGGAGCATGTAAATGAGGCAGCTATTGTTATCCATAACACAAAGGAGCCCAAGCTCACTTTGAAGGTGATACTCACATCCCCTCTCATCCGAGATGAAGCAGAGAAGAAGGAAGGAGGTACACAGAGCGTTTTAACTTGGTTTTAAGACTGTTCTAGTTAAATGTCCTGACTGTGCAGCACAGGGTTAATTGGGATGTAGGTTTTTAATCGTGCATCATGTACTGACTGGACTGGCTATTGCCATCATGAGTTACATTATTTAGGCCTTAGAATGAAAGCAGTCACTTAATTCTCATGTAAATATGTGTAGTTTGCCTTTGTAAGCAATATTCCTACAGTGTTAACTTTGACATACAATTAGATCTTAGATCTCCTTTCTTTCAGACTTGCTATTTAATTCTTGAGCACCTGGCGCTGCACAGTCTTGTTTGCAAATTAAGTCAGTCAAGTGGGATTGGTTCACAGTTTCTTGAAAAACTCATAAAAATGTTTTTCTTTATGTAAAAGCCTTTTCCTGCAAAGCTTGCCAGTGTGTCATCCTGGCCCTCAGTATTTATTGACTGATGATGTGTATGTTTCTGGCTTTAAGAATTTCCTAACTGGGATACAATTGAAGTTATGGTGCTGTGATACAGCACTTTTGCTTCTGAATTGAACGTTGTACCTCATGTCCTTAGAGCAAAATAGTTCTAGAAAACTGTCACTTAGTCCTTTCCATTCCTTCTCCCTCACTGTGGTGTCCTCCACAGTTCCATGCCCATGCTGCAGGAATGGTGCCTGTAGTACCAGTGAGGCTGGAAACAGACTGAGCAATAGAGAAGAGCAAATGTAGCCATACTTTGTTGTATTTTAAAAATCTTTTCAGTAATTTCTGCTTCCGCTTCCCAAACCTATCCCTAGAAACTTTGCCACTGGATGATGTCAGACCTTTGACCAACTGGCCACTCTCTGTCATGACAACTGAGGCAGCTGGGCCCGTGTGGGCTAGGGAACTCCCTGTCGCTCTCTTCCCATTTCTAGACTTGCCACAAGTCCTTTGCTTCCTCCCTCTCCCACGTGGAATTCCGACGGGATGAGAAATGTTGGTCAGTTTGTCCTCGTTTTGTTGGAGGGATGGCAGGAAGGATCCCTTTCCAAGTGACATGTAACACTTTGGCAGCAGTTGAATGCAGAAAAATCTTACAGAACAGATGAATGGCAAAGATCCCCTAATTACACTGCCTGTTTATTCTCAAATTAGCAACAATGCTGTATCCAAGACCATTAAAAATAAACTGCATATTGCTTTAGTTGTTCAGCTTCCCACAAGATGCTGAGACCAGCCCTGGAGCTGCTGCAGCTCATCCATGTTCATGAGAAAGCACAAAGTGCAGGACAAATTCTGATGGTGAAGGATTTGTGAGATTCCCACAAGGGGATACAGTTTTACACAAAGGCTTCTGCCCAAGTATTTTCTTGTAAAAATTGATGTTGTTATGCCAGGGTAGTCCAGGAATTTCTAAATTAATCTCAGACTAAAGGAGGATTGGAACTTTTATGCTTTCTCATGCTTAAAATGTAGATGGTCTCTTTTTTTCAGTATCCTTAAATATTTTCAAAGGTCTCTACTATATTTTTTAAAATTTAAAATGGTTTTACCACCTCTCCTGAAGCAGTTATACACTGTCATTCTGTGCAGCTGCTGAGGACAGGGAATAGGGCCAGGGATCTAATTTTAAAGTCCTGGTTCCTTGGCATTGATTCATCACAAAGAACAGAGACATTTATCATATTCCTTCTAAAGGTATACGGAGCATTATGCAGATGTCACTAAGTTGAAAGGGGAGGGGTACATTTTTTTTGTACTCTTTCCACCCATTTAGACTGGAATCACTTGGATCCAGACCAAAAAAGTTTAGTGTCTAGTATCAAGGGAGAATAATTGGAGAGACTGGGAAAACACCTTGATCTCCAAATCACTGCCATATTTTTTCACTACCACTGAACAGTGTCAACCAAATGTAAACACACTTCCTATGCAGTTTTAAAAACCTGTCAGTTGGCTCCATGCACTCTTTTGACTGAAGGAGCTCAAAGTGCTGCTGAACTTGCCTTTCATCTTCCATGTAAGAAAGGCCCAGACTTTCCTGAGCCTGTGGAAAACTGACCAAGGTTTCTGTGGTGGGATTAGCACTAATCTGTCCTCTAACAACCCAGGTCAGGCCAACGGCCCTCGTTACCAGTGCTCCCATTGTTCTGTAGGAATGCTGTGTGTGCCTTCATGCCCTGATGTCAGAATGTATTGAAAAACATTTCTGGATTTCTCTTCAGTCCCCACCTCTTTGGAAAAGTGTTCATGTTTAAGATGTGGTGTTTGTCCTATTTGTTTTTGCTGCTCCTTAGCAAAAATAAATAGTGGCCCAGTGTGTGTGTGCATTTTGGTGTTTCTCACAAACAGCTACCCATAAAGCTCTGCTTTCTCATGTTGAGAAGTCAAGCACCTAAATTTGCCTGTATTTTGCATCAGTTTAAATTTAAACTTCTAAAGAAACTGAATTTTTAGTCACAGCATCAAATATAAGTTGGGCTTTCCAGACCAGAACCTTGTATCCTGAAAACCAGTTTTGTTACTGAGCCTACAGTAACAACAAATTCCGTAATTCCAAACAAGCTGGTTCACCAAAGTGGGGCTGGAGTCCCGTTGCTCCTGGAGCAGGACATGGCCAGTGATGCTCCCAAAGGCCAAGTGCCTCTGAAGGGGCAGCAAGCCCCAGACTGCCCTCCCCTCTCTGGAGAAGACAAGGCTCCTCCTGTGGCTCAAATGAATGGAGTTGGCAGCTCCTGTGTGAAGAGAATGCTACAGCAGTGGGGAGAGAATTCCTGAGGGATTGGTTCTGCATTGCATAGTGTGAGCTAACATCAGGGCTTTAGAATTTGCTCTCTACTAAACTCCTTGGATCACTGCCCTTGGTAAAACTACAAGGGAAAAAGGAAAGCTTTGCAATCCTGTTTGAAAATTTTGATTTGGTCTCACTTTCCTGACTGGCAGAGCATGAAGAAACATGCCATTCTCCTGAGGGGGTCTGAAGGGAGCCCGCTGCAAGCCGCTCGCCCTCTTCACTGCCTGTTCTCTTCATCTTTCTGTTTAATAGAATCTTGCACCCAAAAGTTGGCAGACTGCAACATCAGGACACTGGGGCTGAACAAGCAATTGGCAAAATACTCCAAGATATCTGTAAATTAGACCTTGGAAAATGGTCTTAATCCTGAATCCTGTAAGAAGAAGTATGGTTCTAAATCATTAAAAAAAAATCTTAGGTTTTTGGTTCACCTGAATGACAGGTGACATGTATTCTGTTAGGTTTGTAGTCTAAAGGAAAAATTTATTTACTCTATCAATGGCTGCAACACAAAGCCTCATAAAACACTGAGCCCCAGTTCACTGCAAAAAATTAATGATTGTGCAGTCAGTCACCTTGGCCATTTCTAACGTTTTAAAATAAGATTCTGATCATTCATTGACAGTACTTGTTTGATACAATACTTGAGCTTTAAGCAGATGTTTATATTGTCTGCAGTGAAGTTTTCTCAGACAACTACCCAGATGGATGTTGAGTAATCCCGTGCCTGAAATGTCACTCCTGAAAACAACAAAACTGCAAAGGAAATTTAGAAGCAAATCTTGTGTTCCAAAGTGACCTTTTGTGCTCAAAGAAAGACAGAGCTTTGAGACTTTGCAGCTTTCATTTGGAAAACACACAAGAGGAGTGATTAATCCCAATCCTGGAATGCTGTTGATGAGGGCAATAACAAGCAATGCAAATATCTGCTGTGAAGTTCACAGGGGTTAGAAAATAAGCTTCTAGCACTTGAGTCAGCAGCTGTGAACTGCAACCATCACCTGTCAGCCAAGACACTGGTTCTGTTCAGTTTTACACTGGTGGAGTTTTTTTGCTTTGGGCTTTTTTATTCTTAACATCAAGTGCTTTTACCAGAGTAACCTTCCCAGGAAAGGGAAGAGGCAGCCTTAACTTTAAAGATGCAATTGCTTATGCAGCCACTGCCATTCAAAGGAAACCAAGAAAATGTCCTTGGAGATGGCACTAACAAACTGAGGTACTTTTTCCTCCTAACTTGTCCTGGTATTTTAGATGTCTTGCTGGATTTCACACATCTAGCAGAGTCTTCAGTTTGGAATGTATTTAGTGTTTCATTCAGCACTGCAGAGAATTAACCATTATGAATAATGAAAAAGGTCTATTTCCAAATTATTTATTTTTAAGTCAGGAGTAACTATGTATTCATAGGAAAATGTCACATTCAAGGTTTTAGTTAAGCCAGGGATTAATTTTGTTATTCCGGTTGTGCTCAACATCAGCTAAAACCAGATCTTTGTAATGTGATTTCACAGAAATGTAGAGTCTGTCATTTACAGAGTTTCCAGAGAATCTGGATGTTACAAACACCTTGGGATTAAAACAAAATAAATACAAAAGGACTGACAGATAATTGCCCTAAATGTAGAATTGGATGTGGCTGCTAAAAGCAGTTTGTTATAAGTTGGTTGATAAAGAGGAAGGGGGGAGAAGGCAAAAAAGTGTAAACCTGGACAGAAAATATCAGTGTCTTGTCTCTCAAATCCATCTTGGAATTTCCTCTGTTGGTTTCAGTTGCTCTTGGGAAGCATTTACAACGAGGGCACTTCCTCTCAAATATATTAATGACCTGGAAGTTACCAAACCCACTCTTTCATATGCTCAGCTTATATGAAAGACTAATCAAACTGAAGTATTGTACTAGCATTTCCTGTATATTTCTTTAATTGAATTATACTGGCTAGTACTGTTCATGCAATAATATTTCAAATATATTCAATGTTTTTCTTTGGAATTCTCAACAATTGCTTGGAGGTAATTTCACTTTCTACTACCAATTACTTTTTTTTTATTACCCCCTGAGAATATCTTCCTCTTGTCCAAAGAAGCTTTGAAATTCTCTGCCAGCTTTGTGGAATAAAAGTCATAAACAACAAGAGGAAAAAAATGCCCAATACATCCCAAAAGAAAAAAAAAAAATTAAAAAAATAAAAAGTGCTATAGAGCTATTTTCTGCCCTGAAATGTGTTCTACATTTTTAATAAGATCCCAGATTGTCTGTAGCAGTGGCCATCTTTATAATTACTATTATTTTACAAGGAGTGAATGCCTTTGCTTCTGTTGCACACGTGCACATTTACTACCTTTAATGGCTTGTTTAAATTAAATAACACGGTGCACTTAAATTCTGGGAGTCTTATTATCTCATTGAGATGCTGCCGCTCTTTTCGTATTGTGACAGAAACCCCTTGGTCAAATTGTATCTGTCTCTTTTTATCCCATTTTTACCAGTAGATAATGTTGCGATGAAAGATCCTCCGGACTTATTGGACAGGCAGAAATGCCTGGAGGCCTTGGCGTCTCTGCGGCACGCCAAATGGTTTCAGGTTGGCTCTTTGTTCTTACCTTGTTGTTATTGTAGCCTTGCAAGGTTTAATTTGAGACAGTTTTAATTTTAATGCCTCTTTAATTTCTGACTAGTCCCTTCTAGAGCAAAGGTCTAGAATTCCAACCCAGTGCTGTACTGTGTGAGGGCAAACGTGACAGGGAGACAGTCAGCTGGTCCAGAGGTGTCATGAGGCTACAAAAGCAATCTTGACATTTCGCTGCCTTTTTTATACATCTCTCTAAATTCAAGTGTACTTTTATACAAGTGTTTTTATTTTGCATGAAGCTGATTAAGTATTAAGTAATCATAATTTAAAACAAAATCTATCCCAGGACTCTGTGCATTTAAAAAGAAAAGCAAAATTGATGACCAGGCTTTTGCATGTGTATTGGAATCATTTTGTTTGTTTTAGGCCAGGGCAAATGGACTAAAATCATGTGTAATTGTCCTTCGTATTCTGCGGGATTTGTGCAACAGAGTCCCCACATGGGCACCGCTGAAAGGCTGGGTAAGTACTTAAAGCGCTGGAGGCCACAAGGTCAGGTCTCAGATCTCCTGAGAGCTGTAGCTGTGTCTGGACTGGAGAAAACAGAGAAAACTCCCTCCATCCCTGTTCCTTTGCTCCCCATTAACTGCTCCCTGTGTAAGTAACACCTTGACACACTGATCCTATGGAAAGGGACACACTGCTGTGGGCCTCACACATCCTGGAGGATTGGCAATAGACTCCCACTTGTTGCCTTCCATCCCTCTTGTTTAGTCTTCCAAAACTATCCTGCTTCTGTGACAATGCCATTCCTGCCAGCAGCTGTTGCCCTTTCCTGGGGCAGGTTTGCTCTGCATGCCTGGAGAAGAACACTGTAGGGCAGCAGAGGTGATGTGTGGAACTGAAAACCCTCTGAGAGAACATTCATCTGGCTTGACTTTAGAAACCCCTCTTTTTTGACTTTTTGAGCAGACAGTGGAAAGCAGCTGGCATCCTCAAAAGATGACTCAGAGCAGGGTACAGACATGTGCCCTGAACAAGGACATGGCCTCTTCTGGGACAGATCTCTGTCCCTTAGACTTGTAGTGGATTGCAGACAAAGTGACCTGATATGAATGTTCATCCTCTCTGCCCCGAATTTTAACTGCAGTCACAGTTACCCTTGTGTCCATACTAATCGTAATTTAATGTCTTCTAGCCACTCGAGCTTATATGTGAAAAATCTATAGGTACTTGTAATAGACCTTTGGGTGCTGGGGAAGCGTTGCGACGAGTGATGGAGTGTTTGGCATCTGGAATTCTGCTTCCTGGTAAGGAGCTGAATGAACTCCAGGAACAAAAAGGGATAGTTAGCACTTTATGATTACATGAGAAATGCTTGCCATGAACTCTGAACCTGCCATGGAGTGAAATTAATGTCTTTTTCTTTAAAATTAAAATTGAAATTAAAATAAAGGATTTTACATAGTGGTCACTGTGTGAATGATACTGCCACTGCAGGAGAAGTTAACAGGGAATGTTAGATTTGTTATAAATTAACCCCTACCTCATTAAGGGGTTGCAGGTAAATAGACTTTATGATTATCTGGTTTCTACAGATTCTTTGAGATCTACATATCTATCCAAATTACGTGTTTTCTCCCAGACTTACTGATTTCAGTTAATGTTATCACCCATGTGCAGTGTTTACCCTGATAAGGTCTGTGGCCACTGCCAGGGTACAAAGCCTGGGGTCAGTTTGTGTTGTGTGAGGCCTGAGTCCCTGCTGGAGAAGGGGTTCTACTCACTGTGCAGCAGCTGTGCTCAGCTGCTGTCAGTCCCTGTTTGCACACTGCTGCTCCTTGCCCCCAGTAATCCCCATTCCTCTCCCTGCCAGGGGGCCCAGGGCTGCACGACCCCTGCGAGCGCGAGCCCACGGATGCTTTGTCTTACATGACAGTTCAGCAAAAAGAAGCCATTACACACAGTGCTCAGGTAGGGAACTCTGTGTGTGCTGCAGCAGGGAGGGATTCAGCTCATTAGCACCATTTATTCTCTGCCAGGATGGCTTGTTTTCGTGGCAGTCCTGACAGTTCTGGTGCTGCGCTATCCTGGAAAGGTTAAACCATAGTTGAGGAGTGCAAGAGTTAAATGTGTGTGAAATCTTATCCTTGCAGAGGCAGTGGGATGTCTGTGCACCCACCTCTGCTCCCAGCACAGAACCCCTGGGGGGGCTCACTGTCAGTGTGCCCTGAACTCTGTGTTACAGAAATTCATGAGTTTTATGTTTTTAGACATTAGCATTTTCCACAGCTATTGCAGAGGCCAGCTGTAAAAGCTGTCTTCTTGTCTGTCAAAACCACAGAAGTAGTTTTGTGTCTAAAGACTTACTGAAAACTTGGGCAACGGAGGTGAAATCCTGCTGTGATTAATTTGTGTTTCTACTGTCCCTTTCAGCACGCGCTCAGATTATCAGCCTTTGGGCAGATCTATAAAGTTTTGGAAATGGATCCTCTCCCATCAAATAAATCATTTCAGAAATATTCCTGGTCAGTAACTGACAAAGAAGGTAGGTATTATTTGTTCCAAAAGTCACTAATTGGGCAGTAAACTAGGAGTTAATTTAGAAGGGTGAAGTTCTGAATTATGTGTTGTGAATGTGAAGTAGAAGCTTTTCTTTTTTACATGTAGGGTGATTTTTTTTTTATTTTTTTTTTAGTATTTCATTGTGAGAATAAAATCTGCAAATTCTGTTCTCTAGAAATACCAAGAGACAAGCAGCAGAACAGCCATAATACAGCTGATGATTATCTTTAAGCACAAAGTCCCTTGGCATTTGAAGAGCAGAAAGTAGTGTTTGATTCTTATGCTGGCGAGAAGAGACTGTAGAAGTGTCAAAAAACATTTAATGAGTATCCATAATATGAATTACTCAAAAATTCTTTCTAGAAAACAATATATTCTAATTTTAAAAATTTCCACATGTATTCTTTTGTAAAAACAATACTGTTGGAGGTCTTGCTTAGACTAAATGTGGAAGACAGCACTGCAGGTTTGCAGTCCTTATCCCACACCTGGTATTGGACTCAGAGATCCTGCCTGGCCTGGTAGAGTGAGCAGTAAACCAGTATTGGCTTTCATGTAGCAATAAGAAAGCTGTGACTGATGGACGAGTTCTTTTCTCTATAAACAAGCAAGGAACAGTGTGGGACTAATCAGACTCCTGCTGTGGGATCGTGTTTTCCTAATGGCATATCCGTATTACAAGGAACTTTATACCCTAGGTACAGGCTCATCTGCTCTGAAGAGACCGTTTGAAGACAGTGTCGGGGATGATAAAGATCCAAATAAAAAGATGAAGCGTAATCTGAGGAAAAGTAAGTGCAGCACTTCTCCATTCTGTTTTCAAAGATCTATTGTATAGGGGGAGCTGCTTTAAAAGCTTCTCTGTGTTGGTGTGGTAGAACATGTGAAAAAGTCTTTGGAATAAAATTGTTGTCTCTATCACCCTGCATACCCTGCATCTGGAATGTCAAACACATCTCTGTGCATCCGAATTTCCCCTGACATGCTTTACTAACTGAATGATTTGCATTTTAAATGGGATTACCCATCAAGCTGCACCAGAACTGAAGCTGCCCAAGCAGCTGAGGTATTTTACTGGTAGCATCCCTGTATTGTGGGTCTTTTTAAAGTACTGCAGTGACTTTGCTGAGTGAAGATTGCACACTCTTCACTCTTCCCCTTCCTGAGTTAGGTGCTGGTCTCTCAAGATCTCCCACAAGGAAAATAAAATGTGTAATTTGCAAACCATTAATGTTGCACATATGCACAGACTAGAAGTCTCTTGGCATTGCTGGGATCCAGTCATTCTGGGATCCAGTCATTCTGGGGGCTATTTTCATTGTGCTACTTGGATGACAGTTCTGGATCTGGTTCCCCATTAGCTACAAAACTTGTTACTTCTTTTACAGCAGGCAGAAGGAATACAGCTAGCTGCAATAGAAGGTGTTAATATAAAATCAGGTCATTAAAGTTGTTACCCCAAATTAGAATGGCTTATTAAAAACTTAACAGCATTATGGCTCTCCTCACCCTCTTGAGAGGCTGAGGGATGGTTTTGCTTCTTGATACAGACAGAAGGCACTGAAATGCAAACTGTTTCATTTTTTCTGTTCATCTTGTTTTGTTCATTTTCCTTTCCCCTCCTTCCCCCACCCCTTCTACTATCTTGTACTAGTACTAGATAGTAAAGCAATAGATCTCATGAATGCTCTGATGAGGCTGAACCAAATCAGGCCAGGGCTTCAGTATAAGCTGCTGTCACAGTCTGGTCCAGTCCATGCCCCAGTCTTCACAATGTCTGTAGATGTTGATGGTACGACTTATGAAGCATCAGGACCTTCTAAGAAAACAGCCAAGCTCCATGTGGCAGTGAAGGTAAGGCAGCCTGAAGTAATCTGCTAACCCCAGATCGTGGGATGGAGTATGAAATGTGCTCAAAATAAAAAAAAAATAAATTCACTGAGCTGAACTTCTTGCTGTGTGCTCTAAAGACACAGAGCTGGCCATGGTTCAAAGAGCATCACTGGTTTTGTGCTAGCAGGGGGAAGAATTTCCTGGGGCTCTACAGATCAGCTCCTGTTGCAGTGAACTGAATGGTCAAATTCTGTGTGGGAGGGTTTTAGCTGTGTTCTATTCTATTCCTTCCTCCTGCTGGTTTGGAAATGGCATGTTGGTGGCTGCTTCTTTCTCCCCCTCCTCCTCTGTGTCCATTCCTGGCTCTTGTGAGCTCCTGGAAACAGAGTTCTGTCCTTGGTGCCTGAAGAGCATCCACCAGATGTGTGCTTGGGGACATGGCTTAGTGGTGGGTGTGGCAGGGCTGGGGTAATGGACAGTTGGAGTCGATGATCTTAAAAATCTTTCCCAACCTAAACGAGTCCATGAAAGAACATCTGTTAATAGAACTGCTCTTCTGATAGGAACAGGCCCATCTGTCATTCTGTGCTTCATTTTGTTTTGAACAAGAATTTCCTTTTTAGAATCTTCATCTGGCAACTTTCTGCTTTCCTTTGATTTCAGTTTTGAAAATCCCATTGTCCTATGTGCTTTCAAGTTCAAAGTGTCCAGAAGTATCTGAGGGCATGTGTTATTCCTCCAGGAAAAGTAGCTCTCTGCATGTGTGTCCTTCCAGACCTTCTGCTTCTTTCTTTTATTTTGCCTTCCTCCCTGCAGTTTATAAAACAACAAAAAAAAGCCCAGAAAACCTACTTGCCCTGAAAAACTGTGACTGCTCTGCCCTTGAACCTCTCTGCGTCAGCCAGATCTGTGCTGGTGCCGACCCAGCTCTGTTTTCTCTAAATTTACACATCAAAACATCCGCAATTCGAGCCAAGAGGAAATGGGTGGTGTGGCTGAGACTTGCTTTTTTTTCTTTTTTTTCTTTCTTTCCCTTCTCAGCAGACCCAGACCCTGCCTTCTCAGTCTAATAAGAGGGAATAATGTGAGATTTCACTTTCTAATCTGACCTTTTTAAAATGCAGAAGCCCTGAAAATGCAGTGAGATGTACCCCAGCTGCATGGGAGGTTACCCAGGCAGTTCTCAGCTCAGGGTTCAAACACAGTCATTTCTGCAGACTTTGTTCTTGGCCCTAAATTTTCAGCAGAGCTTCAGGTTCCTTTCAGTTTCCTTTGCCCTATGTGTGGTAGCTCTGTGCAGCTGGATCAGGAAGCTGGTTAAGGGAGAGGCTGGCCTTGCTCATGGAGGATGTTTTTGAAGGAACTGAGCTCCAGAAGTACCATCTTGTATAAGGCTTTAATTCTCATAAGACTGTTTGTCACGTTTGCCCCACAGTCCATCTCTTGATCTGTCCATAGACACAGAGAGGGGGGAAATCGTGCATGAAACCATTTCCTCATAAGGCCATTAAACAGTGTCTTTAATTTCTTACTTTACAAGGAAATCTTGAGATGATGAATGATGCTCATGAGTATCTTTGAGATTAAAATTCTGTTTCATGTGGATTCCACTTTTGGAAACCTGAAATTATTTTCCCCATTGATATGGTATTCTCTACTGATAACCACTGAAATGGATATCTCCATTTCAAATAGGAGAAAATTAATATTCTAAACAACCTGCCTTTTTTAAGAGTATGGTAGAATGTTTGTTGTGTTGTGATCAGATTTGTATTAGTTCCTGTTCTGCTGCCTCTGTCACACTTCATGTCATGGGACTTCGTTGTAGGTTTTACAAGCGATGGGGTATCCAACAGGTTTTGATGCAGATGCGGAGTGTGTAAGTTCTGATGAAAAATCAGATACTGAAGGTAAAAATGAAACAACGTCTTCAATCTCAAGCAATAATAATACTGGCAATTCCACAGCTGACACCTCCGCTACCCTAGAGGTGAGGATTGCATTGAAAGTACAAAAAACGGTGTGGGGTTTGGGGTTTCATTTTTCATTGGGTTTTTTTTTTTTTCCTGTTCTACTTACCAGAATGGTAAAACATAAATTTCTTCAGCTGGGATAAAATTTCCAGACAGTGTGTAATCATGGATAACTCAAACCACATACATATCTAGCCCACTGAGAAATAGAAACGGAGTATTTTTAATGGAACTGCCCTGTTTTTATCCATAGCTGAGAAAATTCTATTGCAGCCTGATCCAGTGTAGAGATCTCAGCTTTACTTTGCTTTCCAAACAGTTACAGACATTTCTACTGAAACACAGGACTCAGGGCATGAGATTTCTTTAGTCTGAGCTTGGTAGTGTGTGTGCCAGGACATAATTAGATGGAGCAGCAGAGACGTGTGCTGGGAAGGCCAGTCTCTCCTTTCAGTGTGAAAACCTTCTACTTCAAGGAACTTGACACCACGGCCCCACCTTCAGCTTCAGATTCGCTCAGGGTTGCAATTCCAAGCGCAGCTAGTGTCATGTTTAGTTTGTGCAGGCACCAGACCAGGCCATGAGGACAGTAGCCCTCTCCAACAGAAATAAATGGGTGTGACTTGTGACACCATTTTTTGTCCTCCTGCCCTTCTTTAGAGACTTACCCTTTGCCAGCATTGCAGGTTGTGCTGCAGCTAGGGCAGTGTTACCTGTGACACAGGTGTGCAGAGGTTTGGCTGCCTTCTGAAGAGAGAAAGGCTCTGAAGTAACTCCCTGCATGTCTCTCTAGGTAAGAACTCAGGGTCCCATACTCACAGCAAGTGGCAAAAACCCGGTGATGGAGCTCAATGAAAAGAGAAGAGGTCTGAAGTACGAGCTCATCTCCGAGACAGGGGGAAGCCACGACAAGCGCTTTGTGATGGAGGTGAGTGGAGCAGAGCTGCAGCTGCTGAGGGCTTAGTAATGGTGTAGGAGTCATTGCTGCAGCTCACATTCTTTCTATTTTGTCTTTTGCAATGCACATCTGTGGTAGTGATTTCTCAGGTTATGTATCTCATTGCTGCTGTGATGATTGAGCTGGGGAAAGGAATAGCCTTTCTACTTTAGGAAAATACAGTGAGAATTAAAACTGGATTCTGACAGCCCCGAAGTTCATGACAAGGAAGACTCAAGAGGAGTATGGGCTAAATCCAGTATCCAACAGATATGCTGGTCCTCTTTGAGTTGCACTTGTAGTTTTCAGATTCCCAGTATCTGTGACACACTGGTTCCCAGGATCACCTTGGTATCCTTTTGCAGTTTCAAATCTAGAATCAATAGAAATTTGTCACATAAAACACTAAGGATGTTTTTTCCTACTGAATTTCTTTATGGGTGGCACATCAGCTGAGTGGGTGCAGCATGGTGTTCCTGTGGATTAACACTAGGCATAAACTCATGTCTTAATTTTCAGGTAGAAGTAGATGGGCAGAAGTTCAGAGGTGCAGGCCCAAACAAGAAAGTAGCAAAAGCAAGTGCTGCATTAGCAGCACTTGAAAAACTGTTTTCTGGGCCTAATGCAGCAAATAACAAGAAAAAGAAGATACTTCCTCAGGTAAGAACTGTCACTTGCTTTTTGGACCGTTATCCTGGGTCGGGGTTGGTTTTTGATATAGAAGGTAGCATTCTAGTAAAGTGAGGTTAACACAGGCTGGTGTTGTCATGAGCTGGTTGTTTGGGGGTGAAATCCTCGCCCTGTTGCAGTTGTGTGCATTCAGGAGAGTAAGGGAGATGTAAAATCAGTGCTGTAGGTTAAGGAGGAAAGCTGTAAGGAAGTGGGAGCAGCAGAGAGAGGCTCAGAAGGCAGCAGTGTTCAACCATGCCCAAATCCAAGGTAAATAAGGCAGAGTCTGCGGGAAGGGACTGCCAGGGCTGAGAAGGGAAAACGTGCTGGGCTCTGCAGGCAGTGACAGGGCCAGGGCTGTGCTGCGTCCCTGTCACTCACATCCTTTGGCACAGCACTCTCCAGTCCACGCTCAGCCAGCCTGGCACATCAGGCATGTTTACAGAGCCCTCTCTAAGGGGTGATTTAATGCAGGTGGCCTTGTATTCCAGCAACACTTTCACTCTCTGAACTGCTATTTTTTGTCACTCTGGGCAGACTAAAGGGGTTGTCAATACAGCTGTTTCTGCAGCAGTCCAGGCTGTTCGAGGCAGAGGACGAGGTGCTTTAACACGAGGGGCATTTGTTGGGGCAGCTGCTGCTACTGGATACATTACACCAGGTAAGGCACCACACTTGTAGCTGATAGTTCAGTATTTGTCTGCTGGGGTGTTCTTTCTCATGTATGTTATTCACCTGTGCAAGGGATTTCTTTAACCATCTGAGATGGAGCAGAAGGCTTCATGGAAGTTTAAATAAATCAAAGAGCTGGAAAACTGGCAGAGTGTATCCTATATGAGTGCAGCTCAAAGCTCTGTGTGCACAGAGCACACAGTTATGGGCATAATGGCTTTCCTGGCTTTATTATTTTATGATTTGTCTTCATAGTTCACTGCCATGGCACAATTCCCAAAACTCTCTTCCTGACTAAGAACCTTCTGGATCATGTGCTGGTTAGCATTAGGAGTGCCTTTTCCAAGAATACTTTGTGAACATGAACTCAGCAGGCTCAAGAGTCCCTGAGCTCCCAAAAACCCTCTACATGAACTCCACCTGGAAGCATCTAGTAGTAGCTTCTGTGGTGGCCAGAAATAAAATAATTTCTTGTCATACTCTGGCTGATGGGAAGTCACCACCCACACTGCATTGTTCTGATTAGCAGAAACAGCTTCTGAAGTCCAAGGGCTTTTGGTTCCCATTTCACATTTTCACAAGAAAATGTTCATGAAATGGTCACTTTCTCATCCTCAAATTACTTTTCAAAGTGCATTTTCTTTGTGACTCTACAGTATGTCTGAGGTTTGTGGGTGACATGTGAAAGGAATCCAGACATTGTTTTCGCTTGTTACAAGAACTACAGATTTGTAAGAATGAGATGCTGAAGATGCCTCAGTCAAAGCAAATCCAGCAGTAGCTTCCAAAAAATAACACTTCTAGTCCTCATGCTTAGGTTTTCAGATTACAGCACAAGCTCTAATTACACCCTCCAGCAGCTCACACGTGCTAATAGCACAGCCCTGTTGTTTGGGAGCCTTCCTGCCTGGCACCACTGGCAGCGTGTCCTCTTCATTGTTCCTGTATGGTCATGTCATTTTAAATATTAAAACCCGGTAATTAATTTTTAATGTCTGTTAACATTGTTTTTGGAACTGTCTGTCTGCCTGAGGAGTCATTTAAGAGACACTTTAATCTGCCAGGGGCACGCTTCTTGCCAGTGTGGAATTATTCCAGAAATAAGTTTAATTTCCCAGTTGCTGTAGTTAAGCATTTATTGGCCTTGGCCTTCACAGATTATTTCTCTCCATCCCCTATTCTTCTCAGAAATCTCTTACTTTTTGGAGTGACACCAGCAGTCTCACCAGAAAAAAAATGTGTAAAGCCTTCATAAACTACTGACATGTAGAAACCAATGCTAGTGTTACCTGTGCTGCTTTTTCTCTCAACTACTTCAGAGTCACCCTCTGCTCTCTGGGGAAAAACTATCTGTTTGTGTGGAGGTGTTCACGTGTCTTCTTAGGAACTCTGTTAGAAATGGCAGAGAAAGCAGAATTCGCAGGAGCTTCACTGAGGGGGACGTGGCATCTGCCACAGGCATCCAAAGTTCTCTTTTTAAAGGAAATTAAAAAAAATTACTGCTCTCTGCATAGACTGCATCTGTGTTTTAAGAAGAATATAAGCAAATATGGGACGTCTCTGTCACACCAACCCCATGCTCTGATAGTGCAGACTTGAGGGATTTGGTGGAAAAGAAAATGCTGAGGAAATGAAATAGGGAATTTTAACATTTTAACTCTTTGATGTTGAGGCTTGAGCAGGTCCCTGGCAGCTTATTCTTCAAGCCACCCCATAGGAACATTTCAGTGTTTTGAGCAATATTTGTATGTCCTGGTGTGAGTTTGGTTTTGCTGTGCTCCTGCTTGAGGCACAGGCTCCCTGCCCATGTGCAGGTGTGCAAACACTGACAGGCAAGGCAGGGAATGACCCCCTCCCTCCTCTGTTTCCCTGCAGGCTATGGAGCACCCTACGGATACAGCACAGCAGCACCAGCCTACGGTATGTACAGCCCTGTCATTAACATGTTAGAAACTATACAGAAACTGTTGTGGCAGTCCAAATGTCGCAGTCCAAGGAGAAATTCAAAGAGATTTAAGCTCTTAAACCATGACAACAACACCACTTTTATGCCATAACCTTGTGGTTCTTTTTTGGTTGGAGTAGCTTTTTGCCTCTGCTTTGCCTGGTCTGTGGAAGGACTGCTTGTTCTAATTGCCTGTTCCCTTCATACTGGAACCCAGTCTAAGTAGTTCCCTTACTTTTTACAGCCAGTCTGTGCTCCATTCAAAGACTACCGAAGGGCCTATTTCAGCATCTCTGACCCAGATTTAGCTAAATGGCATTACAGTAACATTGGTGTAATGTTTGTCCCCAAGTGTAAGTGACTTGTGGACAAAGCTCCCTTAATGCTATCAGGTCTTTGAAGTCTATGGGCAAATACCTCCACCTCTGCAGGCTAAACCACCACTGCTTGGGACACCAGGATGGGTTTAGAGTAGTTGGTACTGGTAGCAATCAGTCTGTGAGGCAGCCAGGACACGGTCATTTGCCACAATGCTTTTCACTATGGAACATGTTCTATTAGGCTGGCAAAGCACTGGTTTCATGGAGACTGTAAAATGAGCTGATAACCAGAGACCTGTGATGGAAGGGTTTTTCTTAACTTGGCTTCTCCCTCCCCACTGGCTTGTTTTATGCTGGACTAACAATGCATTCCTCTAACCGGCCCTTTTGGTTACTTTGAATGAGGTTTATGTGGCAATGGGAGCAGGGTAGTTTGGAGTCAGTGATATGTCCTGGCACACACAGTGTAAGCCCACCAGGACCAGTCCCACCAGCCTCTCATGTGGCAGGGACTGGTCAGTCTGCTGATCAAATCATGGCATGTTTCAAGGCCTGGAGTTTTTCATATGGGAAACTTCTGCTTTTTAGCATTTGTAATAAGTCATTCCTCCCAAATCTAACCTGGCCATTACCAAATCCCCTGGTATCATTATAAAAGTTAAAAATATTTTGAAATGTCAATTACACAAGTATTCTAGAGGTATGAGCTCCAGCAGGGCAAAATGCTGCTGCTTTATGGAAAAAGTTTGCTATGCCTGACTGGGACCAGCTGGTCTAGTTCTGTCCTGAGATAGAGAATGGACCCACAGGTTGTGCTCAGTGTGGGACTCTGCCCCCCAGAATTAGAGGAAACTTCTCTAGTTTTACACCTGCTGACTGGCCCTGTGCTCTGACAGAAGGGCAGCTGGCAGCAGGGCTGTCCCATGGAGTGTTGTCCTTTGTGGTGCATCACACAAGGAATAGCAACATGTTTTCTCAGAGAAAAATGAGAGGAAATTTAGTTTGGGGTATGAATTTTTTAAAAAACCCTTTGGTTCTTTTCAAGCAACAATCTCAGAGTATAACTAGGATTACTGTTATCTGCATGTCTGTGTTTTTACAAGCAGTGACACACTGTAACATAAGGAATCCTTTCCCTTCTGAAGGCAGGAATACAACTGTTACCAAGTTTCCTTGTAGCTTTTCTTGCTTTTTTCATTCATTCCTTCTGGGGTTTTTTTGTTTGGTTTTTTTCCCCTCTCATTATGCCTATTTTGGGAGCTAGATTTTAAGCACTTAGCTGTATATATGTGACATATCACTGACTTCAAAGCATTGTGGAATTGGATGCCCCCATTTTTCACATAAAGAGTTTCTGTTTTTAATGTCTTATGATTGTGATGCGAAGTTCTGGGAAATGCTTTTTGGCTGTAAGGTAAACATGTCTCTTTGCCTTTGTAAGCTGTTGCATGTTGGGAAACTTCACTTTGATCATCTGGTTGCTGCTTTGTGATTTCTAAATGGATACATAGGTTAAATACTAGAATTTAAATAGGCAAGATGAAAAAACCAAACAAACGTTTAATTGTGCAGAAGTTTGTGAGGCCACAAGAACTCTAAAATAATAATGAAATCAGGCAGATGTCAATCTTTCCAGATTTACTACTTCAACACAGGAGAGGAAGTGCAGAATAAGGAAGCAGATGCAGAATTTACTGTAGGTGCTTGATTTTTGGCTGACCTACCTGGATGCTGATCAAAACTGCTGAACAGTTTCCCTGTGAGTTGTATTTTATTCACAGCAGTGCCTGTCTAGAATATCTGCAATTGCAACTGGCCTGTGAAATTACCTCAACGTAGAACAAGCTAGTAGAGATTACTTACCATAAAGATTATGAAATAGAGCTTCAAGACTAAATACACACTCTGCTTTTGAGAATATCACTTCCTTTAATTTTATCAGACACCAGGACAAAAATAAAGCAGACTTTAAGCTATAACCATCTGTCTGAAATAGTGCAAAGTGGTGAAGTGTTACTGTTTATGGGACTCTGCACCCTGACATCACATTGACTGACTGATCTGGAAAAGGTTAATGAGAACACTACTGTAAGCTCTTATCTGACTTTCTTGGATTGCTGAACTTATTTGGAGTCCTCTCCCTTTCTTCTCTCTATAGGTTTACCCAAGAGAATGGTTCTGTTACCAGTTATGAAATTCCCAACTTACCCTGTTCCCCACTACTCATTCTTTTAGCAAATGGCAGAAGCTAATTCCTATTGATTGAACAACACAGTACAGTACAGAATGTTAGAAGAAAAAAAGCCTTTTTATCCTGTTTTCTTTGAACACATACTTGAGCAAAGTCATTTGTAAAGAAACATCTTTTTCCTACTTTTTGATTTTAACAAAATGCAAATTTAGTTCTCTAAAACTTGAAAAAATGTTCTGTGAAATGTTACCTCATTTTCAAATAACTTATACCAGCCTTCTGTTATAGGGAAGAACTAGAAGCTTAAATCTTACGTTTTAAATGAAGTATCCGATTATGTAAAATTAAATTTGTGAAGGATGTATAGAATATAAAACACTGATCACAAATAAACTGTTTTGTTGTAACACAAGAGTACTGCCTGTTTCCTAATGCAGTCACACAGACTCAGTTAATGACCTGTATTTGCTGTAGGGTTATTAAATGCAGGGCATAGTTCTTTAAAAAACAAAAATAAAAATTAAAAAAAAAACACCCACAGGATAGAAACTTTACAGTTAACATTTAACTTTGTAAATATTATGGTGTGTAATAAACTTAGTAAAATATGGGTTAAAATATTGTTTTATCTTATTTTTTATAGTTAAGCATCAGTACCTGAGTTTCCTTATAGATCAGCATACTGTAACTGTGATTTTAGACACAGTCTTAATTATCCAAGAAGGCTTTTCACTCATACACAAAAAGCTGAAAAACAAAAGAGACAAAGGGAATTAGTCTGTCTCTGTATAAGGCTGCATTCTGTGAAACAAATATTAAACAAGTATTAAAGGAAGTTCCCACAGAAGGATGCAATTCCAGGGATACACCTAACACCTGTATTGCCCAGAGAAAGGACAACAATAATGTTACAACCAGGATCTTTAGAGCTTAAAAGCTACATGTTTTCCTTTCTTTTGTTTTTACAAAAAAAAAAGAGAAAAGAGAGAAAAAAAAGAAAAAAATTCCACTTGTTCTTGTGGCCTTCTTCACTTTTAAGATTGTCTGCCCACCCTTAATTTTCCATCCACCATTTCTATAGAAAGCATTTTATTTGTCAATTGTATATTAAACCAAAGGTTCTCCATTTCCCCCTTACATTTATAAGAATCTAAAGCAGCAACAAGGTCCCCATGAAAACTTGCTATTTAATTGTCCCAGTTATTGTTGAGTGCTGCTGTGAAAAGTGACACACTTCAGCCATAGGCCAGTACTTTTTTAAGAGTTGGTGCTCAAACCCAGAGTCCTCTTTTTGATGAGGAGTGTGTGCACCTGTCTGAAATTCCGTAACAGGCCCCAGCTCCACAACTGGAGTCTCTATGGACTGTGGACTGCTGTGGGCTCTAAGAAGGGATTCCAGTGATCTTTATTAAGGTATCACCCCACAAATAAGCAGCATTGTTGGTTGCACTCTCTCCTCAGCCCTCACCCGTTGCTTTTCTACAGGCTGTCTTTAGTTGCTGCTCTTCCAAAGATTTGCCTTTATGCCCTGTTCTCTAACAGGTGCTGCTGCTGAGGCAGGGGGAGCTGGATCTGTGTTGAGGGTGTTGTAAGAGTGGTGCTTAAAACAGTGTAAAGTTCCTCCTTCCCCACAGCCCCCTTAGAGGGTGAGAAATATAGAAAAGCTGAATAAGGGGTGGCTTATAGAACAAGCTGCTTTCCCTGGAATTAACTGCAGCTGTTATTCTTAAGCTAAGTATTTGTGCTTAGGAATGTGTTTCCATTTCCTCAGTTCTCTCCTGCCATAGCTCTCGCTTCCGTTTGGTGTCGGTGGTACTTTAATAAAACAGAGAGGATGGCCCGGGGGATGAGCCTGGTGTCACCCATGGAACTCAGAGCAGGACTGGGGATGGAGCCAAATTGAGAGGTGCTCAGAAATCACTGATCTGTTTTGCTGGCCTATGGATGAAAGGAAGCCATCACGGAGCAGAAAAAGCATGGCTGATCAGAGCCCATTTTTGTTAATCAAATATTCATTAAAGGAATCTTTCCTCCACACACATTTTTTTTTTTCACCCCCTCTCTTTTGGAGTTCCCCTGATTGGCAAATGTTTGTAGTTTCCTTTTTTTTTTTCTGAATCCCCAGTTTTGTAAAATTCTAAACAAAATATTCCATGAACCAATTCTATACAATGAACATTTGTAAGCCAAAAACTTGTTCTTATTTCAAAGACAAGAAGGGCGCTATGCTCTTTTCCAACATGATGGCAGTCATTTCAGATGATTTATAGAAGTCATTTTTTATTTTTTGTCATTTGTTGGGAGTTACTAACCACATTGTAAACTTGCCCCCTTGCTGCATATTTTACATTTCTCTGCTTTACTGAAAATATGAATGAGCTATCAGTTCTTTGTTTAGAAAGTGATAACCTTGGAAGTGTTAGATGTTTCAATACCTTCAAAGAATTCAAAGTGCCCATTTTACAATGAAAATTCCACTTGCAGCTGAAAGAGCAGAGAAATTTAAATGGAGCTTTAGCTTCAGCCAGTCTCAGAAATTAACGTGAGGTTTTTGCTTCTCTGCTCTTCTCCCACTGTAGGTGGTTTTTTCATTGACAGTCCCTATTGCCAGCCTCTCAGCATCGCACCTTTTATTATTCACTTGGGCCCTCAAGATTTCTTCTCTGACTTCTAGAACCATCAGGTTGTGTGGCTTCAAATGGCATTTTGTACATGTCTTAAGCAAGAAAAACGTGGCTCGTTTTGAGTTTTCTCAACTTCAGACATGGAATCTGAGCTTTTTTCCTTTTTTTTTATTTTTTAAAGAGTTTTTTTCACTTCTTGAACTTTGCTCCATGTAATGAAAAGCAATACTTAGTCCAAGCCACAGTCCTCTCTTTGGGTACATAGCAATAGATATGTATATACTCCTGGTTATTTCTTTACACTAGAAGGGGAAGGACTGGTGTGTTGAGGGGGGAAAACCAAACACCAAAACAAGGCACAACCTGGGTCAAGTGCTGCTTCAAGCACTGAAATCTGCCTTTACTTTCACTATTGAAATCCTTCAGAATTTTAATACTACACTGTATTTGCATGTTTCCTATAAAAGTTGCTACAGAGCCGTGCAATGGTCACTCCTGAAGCAGCAGTGCTTTGTACCATTGTGCATGTCAGCAGACATGAAATGTAGCAAAATGGCACAAGAAAAGAAACACAACATATTATTTTCCAAAATGTAACTGAGTGATATATTCTCTCTTTTCCCCACATCATTGATATGAGGCACAAAAATGGTAGGCCTGAACTTGAAAATCAAGTGGATTACTTTTGTGTCTCTTAAAATCATCACCAAATGACAGGAAAACACAGTATTTGGGAAACATCCAGTTCAAAAACCTTAGCTACTCTAAATTTACTGGGTTTTTTCCCTCTTGAATATTTGTATGTTGATATTTTGAGATTGTCAATCAGCAATAACTGAAAGGTGAATGTTTTTTTAAATGGTATTGGAACATCTATACGTTGCAGCTTAAGACTTCTAAGCAGTTTTCAGCAGGTTAATTCCACTTTATTCTCATTCTCTCCGGACCTTCATAGCCATATGCACTTGTATAAAATAAGCAGAAATGTAGTGACTGTAAGCTGAGATCGTGATATAAAAGGTAAGAGATTTTATTTTCAGCTTAAAGAATATTTTTATTGCTTTTTTTTCTAAAAATCTCATATACCTGTGACAATCTTGTATATGGCACGTTTTTATTATGTCTTGTTAACTCAGTGTTTGAAGAGCTAATACATAGGTCTGAATCCCAACTTTTTATTCTTAAGGCCAATTCAAATACTCCAGTTTCAGTTAAAAAAGAAAGTATTAACTAACACTTAAGAAATTGTTTGGTTTTATCAACAGACTGTGATTTTTCTCCTGTGTAGCATAAAAAGCTGTGTTCATACTGCTGTGTCAGGCACTGCATTCCTTGCATCCCTGTGGACACATTTGGGTAGGTACCAAAGCCAGGCCATGGCTGCTCTGAATGCGCACCTTGGTTCTGGCTGTGTGTGATGGGTGACACAAGAATGAGAGAAATTATTTCCCTAAATTATTAAACCTAAACTCCAAATGAAGAATTAACAACGTTGATGATATTACAGCTAAAATGGGCAGAGATCAAGTTACATTAGACCAAATTAATTCAGGAAGCAGCCAGGTTTGCTTCCCTCCTGCAGGTGCAGTGCAGGACAGGAGGGCAGGCAGGCGGGGATTTATCTCTGTGTGAATCCTTTGCTTAGCTGCGGTTTTCTGCAGCTGGAAATTAGGATACAGCCATCCATAAATAATTGTTTTTAGTTCTGCAGTAAATGTTTTAACAATATTTTACTTAGATTAAAATGGGTTTGGATTATGACCTATTGGTGCACATGATATGTGTAGTTTTAAAGTACTATTTTTTTATTTGTCTTTTAAACCTTGCGTTATGCAAAGTTGCATAGTACAGTACTCCAGAAGTGCAGTACTTGCAGTACTTGAAGTTGCTGGAAACAAATCTTTTTATATAAAAATGGTTAAAAAATAAAAAAGCAAAAGGGAGCAAGCTGATGCTGATGTATTAGCATTTTACGGTCTCAATTCAGAGATGAAAACATGAACAACCCCTGACCAGTAACAGCTGACACTGGTGTCAAAGAGAAAACCACTTGGTACAGAATATGTAGTGGTGTATCAATCCCAAAGTTCTGCTTCAGAAAACTAACAGCAAATATAAACTACACTTGATTTTAATATTGAATCATCAAATTCACTAAGTAACTGCATGTATAGGTTATCCATTCCTCAGGATATTTCTGGATATAATTCCTAGGCTGGTAAGAGAAAAAGAGCTGTTCAATAGTGTCAGCTTTGTTCCTGTGGGCAGGAGCTTGCACCTGGAACGGAGGAGCTGTTCCAGGGCCTGGCCCTGGAAGCACATAATCCTGCAGGACAACTGATGAGCAATCATAACATCCTTCCTGTTCAGGGGACAGGTTTCCATCTGCTCTTATCTTCAAGGTGCAAATGCAGGGCTGGATCTGCAGCTCACCTACAGTCCCTTTCTGAGCCTGGCAGGGCCAGCAGTACTGATCCAGGAGCAGCAGGCTGCTCTGCTCCTTCAGGTAGGATATTATATGCATCAAGGTGCATTATAATGAACTTCTCCTGAATATTTCTTTCCTAAGCTTAACTGCTGTCAGCCTGACAAGCACTGTCCACTTCAAGGACTGATAATAAACATCTTGCTGACTCCCATTTGATCTGCTTCTTTGTGGACTGTGCTTGGCAGCTTACTCCATCTGTACTTCTTTCCAGCAGAATTGCTTTAACGTGAATTCCTGTATTTTTCTGTCATCACTCTTTTAACTCTTAAAATCTAAGCTTTCCACTCTCCTGCTTTTTTTTAAACTTTGTTGCATCTTTTTTCTCTAGATTTCTCTAATATCCTGACATTTTTAATGCAGTAAAGCATTGCAGTATTTTTGTCTGAGATGGCCCCTTGCCTTCGCTGCCTTCCTTTTCAGTAGGAGAGAACCATTTTCTGATATGTGAAACATACTGTATACTTGAGACTCCTAAATCCTGGGTTCTGCAGCCACTTGGAATCAGAGAGAAGACCCTAAGGTAAATGATTGCCTGGGAATCCCTCTCATTGATCTGGAACTTGTGCAAAATAGCCCTATGTATGGAAGAGCAGGCTCTGAAGTGCCTGATATATTCGTGTTTGAGAGTAGCCAATTCTATCAGTAGGTTTTAGCCTAATATCAGGCTATTACCTGATGAATAATTTGGGTAACATCTGCTTCATCAATGTTGCAACAAGCATGGTTTTGCTAAGGCAGAACTAGAAACTCATTTCTTCTGCATAATACTTGTAGGTTTCCTTTTAAAAGCCTCTTCACAGGAGCTTGGTCCGAATTGCCTTTTCTGTGAGGTTGGAGGTCTGTGTTACAGCTACTGAGCTTTGTCCTTCTGCATGTACCCAAGAGCCAAACACATAAATCTGGTTCTGTATGCTCTGTGAGCTGCCAGTAGTGTTACCAATTCTGGAGTGCCTTCTCAGTGGAGCAGAAATGGTATTTTACAGTTTGAATTTCTGGTTCACGGAAAAGAATTCTGAAAAAGTTCCTTTCAATTAGTACATCTATAAATAGCAGACCAGGGAAACTCTGTGCCTATACACTACCCACCTTAATGCTAGTTTTAGCTAACCAGATGATAGTGTGTATTTTAGGAGATGGTGTCTGGCACTTAAAGGATTAAAAGCCAGAGATTTACAATAAAGGACTGACTTGTTTAATGTGTTCTCTATACTGGGAATGAATGGCATCACCACTGACTTTGGAATAACACCTGTGAGTTCTAGGGGGTCTGCTTCAGTCCTGCTTAGCCAGCCACATGAGATTCCTCCAGGCATGCTCTACCTAGAGAAGGGTTTAGAGTAACCAGGCTGGTTTGGAGGGCTTGGCTAGCTCAAGGCATGGTATGTGGTGCTTCCTGCCATGCTGTTCTCTCTGTGCCAGTGCTTGCTGTCTTCCTTAAGCACACATGCAGGAGCTGGAACACGGTGACCTTATTGCTGGGCGTTTTGCCAGTTGGAGGGAGGGAGGCCAGCCTATGCTCCTGAAGGGAATGTGTAACACAAGGCCTTGGTTGCCCAAGCAATTTCTGTCGGACACAGTGCACAATCCAACCCTCACAAAGGCAATTTAGTGCCTGGGTAGGTGGTTCCTAATCTGTCTAATTTGCTGTCGTGTAGCCAGTGTGAGCTAATTAGATGATTCAGCAATTGTCATGGCTCCCCACTTAATGTGCTGTAAATTCTGCTGCCACCACTTTCACTGCTGTTAAATACCTTTGCTTCTGTGAATTCTGTCCTACTGCTCTGCCTTTTCTGATCATCTAGTATCTCTGTAAATAACAGATTCTCTCAAATTATGAAATTGTTACATATAAGTATCTAGATTCTTAAAAACTTTTAATCAGACTGTGAAGCACTTTAGAGAAATGAGTTTTCCTACAAATATTTCAACTTATTCATGTGCCAGAGGACTATTTCTACTCATTAACAAAGATCTGAAGACTGCTGCAGTATCTCTCATCTCTGGAGACAAGGATTCTTTCTTTGAGAACACTTGCCTTCTGGTAGGAAAAAAAGATTTAAAGGGTGTCTTAATAAAAGACTATGCCCTCAAGCCCCTGAAAGAACTTAACTGGGGGAAAGTGCACAAATCTAAAATTATTTGAGGCTCTTTGCTTTCATTGAGCTATTGAGAACAATTTTCCTGACAACAAGTTCCTCAGATTATTAAGACATAGAAAATGCAGGAGGAGGGGCATGAAGATTTTTCAAGTAGTCTAGGGAAAAAACTCTTCTGCTTGTTGGCTGTTCAGCTATCGGACATCATTCTCTTGTCACTTCTTTATCTCCAAGACAGCAATAAATGTGAGCAGTTTAACGTACTGTCTCTGATCCAGTCCTGGCAATGTCCCTTGGAGAGTAAGCGTGGCACTCCCTGTTTTTTTCTGCCACCAACTCCCTTTAATAAAGTCCCTTGCTTAATTTGTAATTCTGCATCTGTACTTCTGAGCCAATCTAGAGGAGGGATTGCTGAACATCTCTCCAGATTTGTATAAACAACAAGACAGTATCTCAGTCTTTACTCAGACAAAATTATGAGTTTCCTTCTGCCTCTTGTGCTTGGCATAGTGAGATATGCTCACTCAGTATTAGAACTTCTTGCCTTCAGCTAAATTCTAAGACAGTTGCCTGTTACTTAATGAAGGGAAAACTATGTCCCAACCTCACTGAGTTCCAAGTCACAAAGCAGCTCACAAAAACAACTCCTATTTCCGGTGGCTCTGGTCAACAGCACGGGAGCTCTGCTGCTGTGGATTCCTTTGGATACAGGAGGAGATGTGTAAACATGAAATTCAGATTGTTCTCAGTCATGAAGCTGACTAAGGTCTCTCCTCTCTGGCATCAAAAGAATGAAAATGAGCTCTGTGCTGGGCACACAGAGCTCAGTTAGGAATGGCTAAGCTGTCTCAAAAACCAGTAATTCAGCTCAAATGTTCAGCACACAGACCCTCTTGGGCTTCCTGCTGAATAATCCAGTGAAAAATGAGATATTTTATCGACTTGTTTAAAGCAGAGCAAAGAGACAGGGTAGCTGAATCTGCTGTCCTAGCACAGGAGACAGCTTGTCTAAGGGCTTGTTGGTTTCACTCCACTGCAAGTGGAAATTCTGCTAAAGTCATTTCAGAGCACTTCACCAGAGAAACCCAGCACTGAGGTCCTGTGCCTATGAACCACTGCAGCAGTTTCACGTGCACTTTCTTTTCAACATAAACCATTTAAAAGCCAGTGGTTAAGTTTTGGCATTAAGGGATTTGTCATCACTAAACAGTTTTATTACTTAATCTCAGAGTGATGTCTCTTCAGCTTTTGTGTCATCTGCATCCATACCTATTTATGTCCAGGTATTCTGGTGCTTGCTTTTTCTGCTCATAGATATGGGATTCACTTGTTGGTTTGTAACTGATATGTGAGATAATACAAAAGCACAAGTAGAACACATCTGTCTACTTCCTCTCTCTAGAGTTTCCTAGGGAGTTTCCTCCCAGATTCGTCTGATGCTGCGTAGGCAAGGCAATGCTTTACTGTGAGTGCTGTAAGTTAGGTAAGAGAAAAGTTCATCAGACAGTAAGGTTTAAATTCAGTAAAATGGGGTTTTTTCTCCAGTTCCTGAGATTGCATGAAACATTCAGACCACACTGTTTACCTTGATGTTTTCAAAGAGCTCAATGTCAAAAAGTGGTGTGAGGAGATGTGCAGTTCTAAAGCATATCTCTTATTTTGGATGTTGTTTTCTCTTATATTTGGTGCCTTAACTCTATACAATTTAAGGTCATACATACCATACCACAGGTAGTTTAGTAGTACTTGAAAAGAACCCATCAAGCCTAGTCTATAGAAACTCTTATACAGACTGAAGCCTTCTCAGGGGGAGTACTCTTCCACGTTTAATTAATAATCCACCAAGAAGTGAGAATTATAAGAATGTAAAGAGCATTTAAAAATTTTAACTGCAGAGACTGAATTTATCTGAAACTGAATTTATCTGATTTCTAGCTTCAAAGGTTTGGGGTAGTAAGATAATTAAAGCTGCAGTCTCTTCTATGCTGTGTAAGTAAACAACTTCAAAACATTTTCTCACCAGCTAGAACTGCATGTTTGTGAAAACCTCTGGACTGTTATCTCTACCAGAATAAATAACACTTATTTTTAAAAGGCATTAATTGAATGTAACTGGCTATCCTTCATTGGTTAGTACAAGGGAGTTGGAATGAGCAAGAGCTGCAGTTAATTTCTAATTAATTAAACTTAAGCCTCATTCATATCTTTAACCAGGATCTAGAAGCTCCAGCTGCCTTATGCTGATTTGCAGTTCATGAGGAGTAGTGCAGCATCAGCTTGAACACAGGATTTCTGAATACATCTGGTTCTGGCAGAATACACTGAGGTGAGAGAGAGAAAAGATAACAATGGAAGTGAATGTCCTTCTGCAGTTTGAGAAGTAGAGCAGCATAGATATTAGTTGGAGGGAAAGTTGCACTGCCTTTTCCAAGTCCGTAAGAGAGTCTGTGTTAAAACCAGGAGGTTTGTGTGTGCTGGGGAAAGCCAGCAGCCTACTGTACTATGAGCAGGGGGAGCTGGGATTGCTTTTGCAATAGTTAGAGAGAAACTAGCCAGAGGTTTAAGCTAGAGGTTTAAGCAGGCTAAAAGCTGTTACTGATGTTGCTACAGGAGATAAATTTATTTTTTCTGTTCAGTAGACAAGTCCAGAATTGTTTTCCAAAGGAGGAATGCGAGAAATCCCATGGACTAATTTTGTTTCCTGCTGCAGCCCTACCCAAAAGGGAGATAGTTCCAGGCAGTGTACAGAGCATGCAACTGAATTTTGGAAGGGAGAGGAATAATAGTAATTTGCTCAGAAGGAATTGTAGTTAGTTATTTGTGCAATGCCCACAGTATTCTAGACAAGCTGCCTTTACACAGAGGAGCATAACAGCAAGGGAAAGCAGATCCTGCTCCCATAATGACCACAATGTGTAATGTACACATTTCAGGTCACCAATATTGGTTTAACTCCTTCTGACAAAGTAGGTTCATCTTATCAGCAAAGTGTATTTTGACATTCTATCCACTTCTATTTTTTAAGCTAAAGGGAAGTTAATTATAGCACTCATCTGTTTTGAAGGGAGTAGAGCAGAAGGTAAGTTTTAACTTCATACTTTGAATATGCTATGAATAGATTAACAGTGTTCCATGGAAACAACCTGATGTACTTTATTTTCTTCGAGCTTCATTTCTGTGTACTTGCAAAAGCACAAGCTTGCCTAAGCGTAATCAATACAAAGTTACTCAGGGTACTGCATCATCTCCACAGTGGACACTAACTGCATCGTAAGTCAACAGGCACACATAAATCAAGCTTAATTAAGAGGAACAGGACATCTTGGCAAGTTTTGCTTTACTACTGGCACTGCTACAATTTAATGATCTATGCATACCGAAATGTGTGTATTGCTGCACTCCCAACAGAATGTGAGTCTTGTAAGGGTGTCCTGTAAAGTAACAAAGTCAGGGTTGGAGAGACAGTATTTATTCTTCTGTCATTATTTTTACAAATAACTGTTTCTAAGCAGATGGAAAGTCATTCTGCTCAAAGGAGAATAACGGTGGGCTAGAGAACATTCAGAGCAGTACAGCTTTTGAAAAGTTAGTGATCCTATGAATTCAATTACAAAAATTCTGATTTGCAGTATAGATTCTTTCCTGTGTTTTTAAACTCATATCACTGTTTTATCACTGTTTCCCTGCTCAAAATAACAGAATAAAGACAAGTGTAGTTTTCTAATCACATCTATTGTGTGGAAATCCACATACACTGGAAGAAAAGGGAGGCTGTACTGCAGAGGGCATATTCAACTACAGAGCCATTCTCTGGGCAATGCTGCATAATTTAGGAGTGAGTAACCATGCCTTCAGGGACAACATGACACAGAGCAGATGGTTGAAAAAAAAAATCACAGAAAAAAGCCTCCAAGCTTTGTCCAATCGTACATTTACCCCTCCCTGCAAAAGGAGACAGGTACATTCATACACATAATGAGTTATCTGTCAGGCATCACAGAGGTCCTTAAGGACAAATGTTTTGGAGCCAGTCTCCTTTTGGACAGAAAAAGGAGGAAGTTGACTCTGTCTTCCAGTTCCAAGGTGCAGTGTCTTATTTCTCATCCTAACCCTAAGTCAATATTTATTGATCAAACTGACTAAGCTTTTTAGGCCGACCAGCTCTCTACGAAGCAACTCTGTTCTCTTGAGCCTCTGCAGGGGCCAGTAACTGGTGCTTAACTACTGCTTCCACTCCGGAATGTCACCGTCCTCCAGCTGCCCCAGAGCCAGCCTGGGACACTTGCACTTCTCAGAGAGCAACACTGCTGGGTGGGGGCTCTCCAAAGCACTGATGTACTACAGCAGAGCAAGTCCCAGTGGGCTGTATGCTTTTTAAAGTCCTGTCCAGTTCTTAGTGACTAAGTTGAGCATGAAACCTGTACTGCCAAATGTACCAGTCCCTTGCTGAGAAGGGCATCAATGGGAAGCAGTCTCAGAAGTGGAGATTTTAAGGAAAGGCTGGTGCTTTCCAAGGCCAACTCACAGGCTTTTTTTTTTTAATGGCTGAATTTCCACACCCCAAAAATCACCATCCACCAAATCAATTAAAATTGCTGCTAATTTGGGCTAAAAGATCACCTCTGTGTAACCCAAACTACCACCATCCATGCATTGAAAGAATTTCTAAGCAAAGACTCCTCAGGAGGCAGAGCCCTTCTGACAGGAGATCTGGCAGTGCAGTCTGATGTGACTTTTCTGATGATAATTACTTCTCCAAGATAAGGAAAATACAGAGGCAGTGCTTTGGGACAGTGTTTCATGCTCAGCAAGTTTGTAAAGGGAAGGAATGCAATTCTCTAAATCACTTGTACTGTATTTGTTTCTAGACTTGAATGAATTTCACTTTTCCTTTGTGAGTCAGCATATTAAACGTTAAAGAAAAGGTATATTTTTCTAAATCTCTTTCACCAACAGAGGTCTGACCTGCAGCCAAGAGGTGGATTTATTTATCCACAGAGGATGGAGTGTTTATTTTTGAACTAAGACTGGATATGGCATTGAATAAAAAGAAGTACTATCTATAAACTATCTAAACCTTAAATACTATGAATGAATTCCACAAACGAGTAATATGGTGAACGATTCCATCTTTCTTCCCAATAAATCTCTCTCAAAGAAGTTACCCAGAATTGAACTTCCAAATGAACTACAAGAGATCCTTGTGGTCTAATTACAGACTACTTTCAAAATACTTCAGTTTTCTCTCAATCTGTAATCAGTAGAGAACAATGATGACTGAACTATTCCCAACTATAAATAAAGCAATTTCAAATAAAGTAATCTGGCAACAACCATGGCTATTTATAGCACCAAAAGTGTAATTTGAACACTTGAATTTTCTAAATTTGGTAGCAGTTGAATGGGAAGAAAAATAACTGCACAGTGAATTTTGAATTGAGCTGTATCTACTCACTAGCCAAAAAAGCCTGCAAATGTAAAGGGAACGCTCTTTGTACCTTCAGTTGCTTCCTGCCCTGCTGCTGTACCCCGTACACTTGGCTTCATTTGGCTTCTGTGCTGTGGTTTGTACGCCAGCCACTGTTACTGACTGTACACAACACAAGCTGCACTGTAATCTCGGGTCATTTCCACTGGTTGTAACCCAACGCTCCAGACTTCTCTGTATATAAAACTGCAACCATGTCCCATTTGCTTCCAATAACTTCAATAAAGACATATCTCTGTAAAAGGAATTATGGCCTAATGATTGGTTGGGGGGGTGGTTACAGGGAGCAAACTGCCTACGAGGGTTCCTGAAGCCTGGGATGCCAATCCACAGAGGTCCATTGTGCCTAAGTCAGGTAACAGGCTCAGGAGAAAGGAGAGACAGGCTCCTGGAAGCTGCAGTGTTAGCAGAGATCACTTGGAGATGCAAACATAAAGCACATTTATGCTGGAACAAGCAGAATGCATTCTTTCCTAGAGGTGAAAGTGAATAGAGCATTACTGGATTGCAGCTTATAAGGGCTGCTGCACACAAGTACCTCTGGGCGTTTGCCTTGGAAGCAGTACCAGAAAAGCCCAGAGAAGGCAAGTTTCACTCCAAAAAGAAATCTGGACAATTCCTAGTATTTAGTTAATTAGAAAATCTGGATGATTGTTTTCTTAAAAGATAAATTACACACATAAAGAACAAGTAAGGTTCTTTCAAAGTTCTCTCCACCCCCCTCATTTCACTGTGTTTCTTAAACATTAAATTCCTAAGGTCCCAGTTTGTCCTCTGAGGTCCAAAGCAAATCCAAGCAATTTCCTTGTCCGGAGCCACTGAGGGCAGGACTTGGGGATACCATGACAATTGTGTGGCTGGTATTGTTTGCTTGAGGTTGCAACTCATGGTAAGATTTACTGGAATATACATATATGTCTAGTTGCCTGAAGTTACAGAACCCAGGTGTACTCTACAAGAGAAGTCAGTGAACATATAGTCTTACTTTTCTTAGAAGTGTTTTTCTGATCTTGAAATGCTGAATTGAAGTCTGAGTGAAGAGGTCATTAATCAAATTCAGAGGAGATCAGACTTGAGAAGGGATTAGAAACTGTTATGGGCTGACTATAATTGAGATTGCTCTTAATGAAATGAGATATATGAAATCCCACAGCTTAGTATGTATGATAACTGGACCAGGACTTGGTGTGAGACTTCTGCCCTCGACAAGCCAGTGTGCAGCAAGCTCAGTCTGCTGGTGTACTGCAAACAAGTCAGATATGCACAAAGAGCTACTCAGGGACAACTGTACCAAACCCAACGCAACCACACATCACTTAAAATTTAGAGCTGTATCAAATATTTAGCAAGTAAGATCCACAAAGAACTGAACAGTCACTTAAGAAAACATCATTAACTGAAACTGAAGTCAGCCTTACCTACTGTATTAGCATAACGCCTGTCTGTGCTCATGCCTGATGTTAGCTGGCTCGCTAAGAGGTCATTCCAAAAGCTCCCTCGGGATTATCATCTCTGAGGTGCTGAGAGCTGACAGCTCTTCAGTAGCAGCCTGGCAACTGCTGGTCAGTGACAGCTTAAAGCAAGCTGGGCCCACTCCAGGAGCTGGCAGGCATTCTGTGGCCTCGAGGAAGGGGAGAGGGGCACCTATGGGAGTGGGACATGGGAGATGCCACACAGCACTGGGGCTACACTGGTAAAGGAGGTTGGCGCATCCTTCTGCTGTCATTGGGAAAATGCCGGACACCTCCTGCTCAATTTTGCTCCTGTCCTGCTGTAGCTAAGCTAACTTTGCCCAGGCAGTTACAGAGTATCTTGCTTGAAAAAACAGGGAAGCTGTGATTTGTGGCACAAATCCCTCCCCATCCCCCCCAGTCCCTGCAAACCAAGAAATGCCCAAGTCCGTTTACAGCAACCTGCAGTGCCTCTCATTACGAATTTGCAGCTGAATGCACACAGCGAAATCTGCAGCAGAAAGCTCCTTCCTTTCAGGTCCTCCCCAACACTGCTTGACTGCCCCATCCCCTGCTGGCACAGCACTGAAGGGATCCATGCAGAAGGAGCCAACTGCTTAACAAGCAAGATGTCCAGTTTATCTTGCTGCAATCAGCATCACCTTGGAAAAGTGTATTTGATTACAGAGGAAGCAGAAAAAAAATATTGACTGACTGATGTCCAAGCTTGGCTGATGTCAAGCAACTAACAAGCCAGCCTGTAACTTCCATGTGCAAAGAACTGCTGCATCTATAAACCTGCCCAAAACAGCACCCCTCTTTCTGCAAGAAGTGCCACCTCCCTTAATTGCTCACGACATAATGCTGACTTTGGTGGTTTGCTGCAGGGTTGAGTTCCAGCAAGTCAGCTAGAAAGAGTTTTTCTCATTGGCTAAGCTGTAAATTATCCTTCTCTTTTGTGACCCCAATCCTTGGTACAATCAACTGAAAGAAACGAGCTGCCACTGCTTTCAGGGCCCTGAATTCATCTTCACTTTGTGCTATACATTCCAGCACATTTATTTGTAACGCTGTAAAAAGCCTGTGTGTACTCTTGTTACAGTTACAACAAAAGGCCCTTTCTTGCTCCAGGCATGAACATGAGGCAAAATCCTAAAAAGGCCTTTAGATCCCAAAAAACGTCACATACCCTGCACAAATAACACTTCCCTCTTCCCCTTTGCTTAGGTGCTGGCACACACCAAAAGTGGGATTTTCTGCCTGCGATAAAGGCAGGCTCAGTGCTCTGCTGGTTCTGATTCATTCAAAGGGACTTTTTTTTTTTTGGTTTTTTGTTTTGTTTTGTTTTGTTTAAATCTGGGTAACTTTGGATTACAGTAGAGGAGAGAAGGCTAAACCAGGGAAAATGACAAAATGCAGCTCAGTAACTCCAATATGTACCCCTGCAAAGCAGTTCCACACAAACTCCTATACTGCCAATACTGCAACTCTTGGAGCAGCCAGAGGACTCCTGCATCCAGCACAAAGCAAGCATTGGGACAGGGGTTTGAGCTAGTCAGGTCAGTTATCAGAGTTTAATGAACTATGCAGTTTTGAGAAAGATGCTGCTACATGTAGAAGACATGTAACTTCTGTCTGTACATTAAACTATTCTCTCTGAGATCAAATGAATAAAGCCTTGAATGGAATTTAGAACTTTCCAGTTACAGTAATTACTGGCCTCCTCACTCTGTCCTAACTATGGGAATGTACAGCACCTGTAACTTCTAAAGACATTCAGAGTTCAGGCTACTCCTGTAATGCTGAAGCTGGGGGCACCCAGGAGCTCTAGTTTGCTGTTCAGGTCTACCAGCAGCAGCCATGTCATCCACAATTCACAGCAGTCTGGCACAGGCTCCCACAGCCCCTCTGGCTCTGGGTTTGCCTCATTCCACACATAAACCACCTCAGGGAGACACACACTCATCATCCCTTCCCCTCCGTGCTAGATGAGATCCTGTTCCTCAAGTGATTGATTCCCTGTGGCATTATGCAGCAGTTCTGCCATGCCCTGAGTAGGTGGCGAGCTCAGATATACATTGGTCTGCAAGCAACCAGCCTTCATCCTCCTCCCCTTTCCCACCCATTCTCTCTGGTGCACCAGTATTAATTACCATCAAACCACTCCTCTAAGCTAGCAGAGCCTCCAGGACACCAAAGGCATTAGATCACTCCCCTGTTTTCCGGGCAGCCAAGACTTGTGCCAAAACCACAGTGGTTTTTCATGGTGTTCTGAAAAGAACTGATAAACCCCTTCCACTTACACTGTGACAGCTGACAGTGACACAGCACTGCCATCTCAGTGAGTCCTTTACTACCTTTTCTCAGGCACAGCAATTGAATAAAATCTGCACTGCAGTTTTGTTTTTCCTGTGTGGCATAAACTAACCAGCCACATCAGAAAACTGCATCAGGAGTCATCCCAGTGTCCCCTCCCTTACGAATGTGGCTCCAAGGCCCCCTTTCCCCATCACATCACCTGCTCTGTGCATGAACAGACGCTCACAGCAGGGAGTTTAAACACACAGCTTGGATGTTTTCATGGCACACACTAACTGTGCTCGGCACAAGGAGAGCTTCTGCTCGAGCTGGCAGCCTGCAAGTCTCATCTCTTCTGCACCTTCTGGAGCCTCAGAGCCCAGTGCGGCTGTGATTCCATCTTAAACACTGCAGCACTTCCCTAAAAATCATGACTTTTGTCACACAAGCTGTTGATTGAAATGGACCTCTGCAACTCCATAACTGAATCAGCCTGCTCACTGCCATAAAACAACCTGCACTGGGACTCCTGATTCCCTCCAGTGTTAACCCCCACATCAAGGGCCTGTAAGGTGAGATCTTGAGAGACCAACTCACATCACCTTCAGCTGTAATTCAAACTGATTAAAAAATACTTTTGCCCTAACGTTTTAACCAACAAACATTTTAAGTTTTTTGTATTCTGAAAAACTTCTGTGATAAACTCTTGCTATGAAGTTTGCTATATCTCCTACCTCAATCATTATTAATAAACAGGATGAGAACAATTTACCTGTTAGTTCAAGGTGTATTAGAAACACATGACATAGATTTACTTCAGGCACTTCAGTTTTACTATACTTCCTCCTAGCAGATAATTTTTGTACAAGGACATAATACAACTTTCTGATCAGATTCGTAGGAGGAACTCATGAATTACTTAACCAGCAGTCAGTGGTGTGATTGGCTTCTCATGCAGGTTCTCCATGGGGAGAACAGCCCACAGCAGCCACTCATCACATTATAGATCAAACAGCTCCACTTTATTAACTCTCACAGCCTATTTCAAAGGTTTCCACCTCAGGAGGCCTCAGCTCAGACCTGCCTGTGACAGGCTGCCATGAACATCACCCACCTCCTGCTGAAAGGCTGCTGCTGCAGCATGGGAAGAACTCACTGCCTGCCTCAGCCTGAGGGCCCTGGGGTGTGTCTGCAATGGAAAAAGAACAGAGAAGACCATTTAAATTCCGTGCAAATTAAGCAGAAAATTTTACTCCTTCTCCACAAGGGCCACTATTGGATCTAAAGCTCTGTGTCCTCCGCTGCTCTTCTAACACCAGCAGACTCTATGGAAGATATCCGGGAGGATCTGCATGGTTCCCTCGAGAAGTATCACTCCGCCCAAATGCCGCTGTTCCCCTCCAGCCCAGCAGCTCAGCGGTGTGCCCGCGCTCCGCACCTTCTCCCTGCCGGCCAGCCCCTGGTCGGGCCTGCTCCGCGGCTCCTTCCCCCGGCACCGCGCCTCCGCTTCCCCGCCCCTCACGGCAAACAAAATGGCGCCCTGGCGCCCTCACGCCCAAGGGCTGCTCCTGCTGCCAATCACCCGCCAGCCTATCAGAGCTCACCGTGGGCCCCGACGGCCCCGCCCCCATAGAAAGCGCGGGAAACCGTGAGGGCGCTGAGGCGGCACCCGGCGGGCTTTGAGGAGCGGGAGGGTTTGGGGTGGTCTTTGAGCTTGTCCTCGGCTAAATCCACCTCAAACAGTCGGTTAGCTTCACTTAACACTTATCCCCCATTCAGCAGGAACTTACACCACCCTGAGGAAACGCTTGACTTCAATGTTAAAACTCAACAAACATGACTCCCGAGCAGAGCCCTCCTGCTCGCCTCACAGCCCGAGTTTCCTACCGTGCCTGTGGCCAGATTATCCCGAGCGAAAGCCCTCAGTCCCAGATTACACCGTGATGCTTGTTAGTATGCAGAAAACACAGCAAAACCAAGCCTGTGTTGCTCAAACACATTAGGATGTGCAGTGGTAAATTCTAGCAAAATCTTTCTATGGAGAGACCTTGATGGTCTTTGGCAATACAGAAGGAAAAATACTGCAGAATAAAGTAATGGGAAAAGGAGGAAAAATTAAAATAGAAAGCAAAGCCCTGAGTGTCCACTGATGGCTCGTTTCCAGTTTGTTCTTTTTTATTTAGGAAGGACTCTCCGTTCAGTTTGTGGGCTCCCAGGAGCCTCCCTGATCCACCAGGGCTCCGGGCACGAGGCTGGGCGAGCCGCCCGCCCGCAGCGCTGCCCCCGCACCCGCCAGGGCTGGAAAACCTCCCTGGATTAAACTCTTATGTTAGGCACCGGCAAAGTGTCTAAAGTTAGGCTGGATGAATGTGAGCCAAGCTGTTGAACAGATGGAGTGAAATCCTCCTCTTGATAACAGGAACTTTATATCACTGCCACAGATAAGAAGGGCAGCTAAAAAAAGTCAGGGAGGTAGTTATATAAATTTCAAGACGGCTTACCAGCAATGCTTAAAGGCAAAACTTTCCGATAGATCCTGAATATCCACTTCCAGCTGCGGACCCTGAGCTGCCAAGAAGTTCTGCAATACAAATGAGATTGTGACACTCGAGCTCCCACACTGAGACCACTGGAACTTAATGATACAGCACAAACACGCAAAGCATTTGGAAGCTGGAGCCTGGGGCACAGGAGATTAATCCCAGCATCAGCAGACTGGCACTGAGCTGGAGTTCAGTATTCAAACCCAGCTGAGGCACATGTGAACAGAAAGGTGATTGACTACCAGGAAATAACCATCTCATTAATGCCCCAAATGCTACCAAACACACTCATTCCTTTTCTCTTACAGGGCTGTAAAATATTCATGCTTACAGCAGCTCTGATTCAATAAGGTTTTCTACCTTCCTTATTCATAGTTTTGAACATCTGCAAATTCAATTTTCTCATCTCAGAACTGACCTGCTCCCTTGTCTTTCACATGTAATTGTGCTTCCAAAGATGCATGTCTTAGCACTGGATCCGATTTTTCTTAATTAGCTGTGGATGTTTCAGATGGAATTGGATGTGAAATACATTTATTTCCAAGCACCAAAAACATTCAGGTAGGCATCTAAAATAATCCATGACTGGAAGCTGACTATAAAGTGTTTCGGATGAAATGCTGTGAAACAATTATGCATGATCTGCATCCATACTAAAAAGGGAGTATATGCTGCATGCAATTTGAAGATAATGTTTACTTAGAGAATGGAAGAAATCTGAACAATAAAGCAGCTTCTTCTCTTTGAGTACTTAATTTCTGGAGGAAAGTATATTATTTCATTATTTCCCAGTCCCTTTGAGGAAGACAAGTGGATGAAATCTTCTTGGGTTGCTTACTCCTGTCCCCTACTTACCTTTAAACTTTCTCTAAAGGTTGCAATTACTGAGAAACTGCAGAACTGACCTTACCAAGGGATGCACCTCTGGGAAGACAAAGCAGTGGAGACAACACACAACCTCCTAATGCCATTCTCTAAAAGCAAAATATTACTGGAAAAGTAACATCATAGCAGCCTCCTACAGCAGGGCTGCTTTCCGAGTCACCTTTGGTGGTTTTGATAACAAAAATCCATTTGTTCTGGTTATTTCTGCAGAACACAGGGCTAGGGAGCAGAACTGCCCCATGACCCAATTAGTGCAGCCCTGAAGTCGTGCGGGCTCAGCCTGGACTACAAAACTCTGCTGAAGATGACATGAACCACACTTGACCCCACAGAATTTGTTACTGATGGTGATAAGCAGAGATAGCCTACATTATTTTGCAGATTCAGGCAGAATTTGGAGGGCCATGGGGAAAAAAAAATGTTCTAAATTGGACATGTTTGAGAAATACTGAGTCACAAGTTTCAAGCTGCACAAGGTCATTTCTGCAGTTTCTTTTTTCAAAGCAAACATTAGATTTTATTATATAAAACCGGTATTGGCAGCACTCAGAATATGCAGTCTTTTTTAGCAAAGCCCTTTGCAGCATGACTGTGGTTTCAGTCTTGGAGAAGCCTGCAGATGCTACTGCTTCTACTTTAAGAAGAGAATTAGCTTTATATTGCAAAATATTTAATAGTTTTTTTGTTAAAATGAAATGAAACAACAAAATAGTTATACAATTTTACTAGTTTATATTTCAATTCATAAAGTATACACACTGCAACTATGCTACCACAATGTCCACGCATCTAATATTGATGGAGTTACAGTATTTTTTTTTTGGTATTAAACAATAGAGATAATGTATGCAGTTAAGGAAAAAAGCTTGGACATAGCATGTTCTATCTTGTAGTTACAGAGTACATTAGCTAGCATTAGTACAGTAAACAAGAAAAAGTTAGAAATACAAAATAAACCAAATATCTTTATATACAAACCAGTGCCTCTTATTGTTACCAGCTTATACTCACACTGCACACAAAATTTATCCACTGATGCAATAGATACTTCAGCATAACACAAACCATTATAAATTAAAAAAATTACAAGGTGCGAAACTCCATTCTACAGCTTTCTGGTGAGAACTCAATACAATCCAAGGAATGAGAACTCCAAGCATGTTTAGCACCTATTAGTGCAACTGCATCGAGCGTGAAAAATGACCTACACCACCTCAGAGCGCTACCAGGGAAGCGAGTTGGACAGCTAGAGATGCTCGCAGCTACACTCACGCTGTGATTTTTGCCTCATATATATCTCAGTTTATTGTTTCTTTGTCCCATTCATACCTATGTGCAAAACTAAAACCTGGGAGCTCTGTCGGAGCTCCACAGAAGGCCTGCTACAGCCAGGTAAAAACAAACAAACAAAAACAAAACAGAAAGCTGACAAAACCCAGACAGACTCCATTGAATGTCAGACCATCCACATAATTCATATTCTCAGCAGTCCTGGTGCTGGGCATTTGAATGCTGCTGATATGTGGATCAAACAATATGACACAAGTAAAACGGAAATTTGCCCACAATTCTGATTATTCTTGTCTAGCACTTGGACAAGTCTCCCAGCCTCCAGTGGCGAATTTGTTTGGCAGCCCATGCCAAAAAAGCCCAGAGTTGCATAGAATTGATTAGTAACAGAAAGAAATGCCAAACACAGAGAGATGGATGCTGCATCTACTAAAACAAAGTGGGGTTGCTCGACAGGAATGCTGAAATCATCCCCATTCATAAAGCAAAACATGTCACCTCCTACTCTTCATTTCCTACCTCTGGGGACTGCTTTCTGGCACTGATGTAGTTCTTGATAAACTTGTATTTTTTTGTTGCATTTTTTTTCCTGTTTTTTTTTTCTTTTTTTTTAACTTTGTTAGTGACACTTTTCCTTTCAAATAAAATATTAAAAAAGGTTATAACTGTAAAAAAACCTATCATATGTAAACTTAACAATTAGGGTTTGGTAAGTTCTCGTACCTAGTCTGTGAAAAGCCTCCAGCCAGACGCAGAATGGAGTGTTTCTCGGAAGAGCTTCAATCTAGCTACATCACCTGTTAAATATCAGTAGTATGAACATCCCATGTCTAGCAATAAAACCTCTCTTGTGTTTCCATCCTCTTTATCACTGACCTATTGAAATCCTGACATGCTGTGTTTCTATTATATTTACATTCTGGTCCTCTCATGTCACAGAATTAAACATCTGGCCAAGGAAGGCAACAAAAGGTGTTGTGTTAAGAAGGTGTGTTTGACAGAATTGCTTTTCAACAAGTCTCTTTTCCTTGGACTCCAGTCACTGTTTTTATAGAGCTTATTGTTCTGTTGAACCATGTTTTCTTTGCAGCTTGTACTTCATTCAGGGCTAGACCCAAATGGTGCTCCAAATCCTGCAGAGAGAAGAATAATTTCATTAATTTGTTACATATTCACAGCACAAGGTTATAGGAGTTAAACCTAGAAGGCTCTAGAAGATCTACAAACTGTTGGCCACTTCAGAGGTTAAACAAGTCTTACATAAATTAAAAGCAGCCCAATAAGCTGACAAAGAGAAAAAAAAAACAGATTTGAAAAGCAAAACAAGACTTGTGTCATTGCCCTTAATAAAACATTCTGCTTTCTTCAGTACATCCAAACTCTTTAATTCTCTTCCATCTGAGGAGGAGCTATTCCCACAGGAAGCGGACTTTCTACAAACTAATTTTTACCTTTCCGTGAACAAGCTGCACTGACATCAGCACAATGTTGTCATATTTTACAGAAATATTTCAGGTACCTGGAGTGCTTTGCAATCATGTTTTAAGAAACATGTCTAACATTTGTCAATGTTACTTCTTCATTTAGCACTGATTGTGAGATAAAGACATGCATGATTCAGTACTCTGTCAGAGCTTGGGCTCCTTCCAAGCAGTTGCAGGAGATCAGGCAGCCAGCACTGCACTGCAGACAGGCAGATGTCTGGAAGCTGTAGTGGCTGCTAAATACAGTTCATGCAATTTCAATTACATTGTCTGTATACAGCAACTTTCAGACGCAGTGTTTGGTTAAATAACCCATGCAGGAAATAGCAGGTTAGGGTTTCAACCAACAGGATCTGTTCCAATCCCTCTACAACTCACACACATATTTTTCTAGGAATGCAGACACGCTGTACAGACTACAAAACAAACTTCCAGAGCATTACCTGTATTTTACATTCCGCCTCCACAAGCTGCAGCTTGGTCTGGGCCAGCTCAAGCTCCATTTCCCTCAGCTGGTTCTTCAGTGTTTCCTTCTCCTCATCCGTGTCCTCGTCTGAACCATCCTTGGCAGTGCTGGCAACCTTCACACGGCCTTCCTTACTGAAGAACTGGCGGCAGTGCTCGCAGTCATCCACCTTTTGCTAAAGTAAACACCTGGCTGTGAGCAACCTGCTGGGGATGTGAGCAAGTGCTGCTCCTGCCACTGCTCTGGGAGAGCAGCTCCATGCCAGAGGAGCCACTAATGGGAACTTTAGGGAGGCACAGCTGAGCAGGAGCTCCTGCCAGCCCCAGACTCACGGCTTTGGAAACACTGCTGCATTAGTTTGCTACAATAATGGCCTCTGTCCCTCCCCCCCGCGTTACTCTAAGGTAAAAGAGAGACAGAGAATCCCTTCCAGAAAAAAAAAAAGACCCCTCAAAAGAAAACCCCCAGGATCACCATTAGCATGAGAGGGCTCACCTTTTCTCACAGATCCCCTGCTTATAATCTTCTATTTTATCTGTGGGGAATCTCAGCCAACATTTTGTAATGAAATAAATTCTGTCTTTGCTGCTATGATTTTGCTAAGAGATTGAAACATTGTAGACTGTGGTTCTATCTGGTCTCTTACCCGTATTTTCTCAATTTCAGCTTTATTTGTTGTTTGTTGCTTTTCCAGTCGCTCACTCAGCTGGGAACAAATCTGACAAGCAAAACTATGTTACCAGACCATTTATAAATGTAAATTCCCTCCAAAATGAATGCTAAAGCACAAATAAATGCTGCTGCAATATTAACATGGATAGTCTAAGGACTTTTAGAAAGCTAGAAAAATTGGGATGCTGCATTAAGCTGTCTCACTGTACATTTTCCCATTCTCTACATATTCCTCTATCCCCACAGGAAAAGGTGCAGTTCCAACATAAGTTATTAACAGTTTGGCTTTGCTAAAGGAGCCATAAAAGGTTAGGAATAGCATGGCCCTTTTGTTGCCTTTGGGAGAAAAGAACAGGCAAGACAGAGTAGTGAAAAAAACCCTAATTCATTCCCTGAGACCTGCTATGGGCCCACTAAAGCGACACATGAATTTGCTCCCTTGATACCTTGTGATCAGGAGCTTGAATGCCAAAGCAAAGCCTTGAAAGGAAAAAGGCATCTTTCTATTTTTATTAATTTCTGAAGTACATTTGATTGGCAACAGAGGTGAGAGAGAAGCTTTTTTGGCATGAGGTGAACCTTTGATATCCAAGAGCCCAACTGAACAAGGTTTGGCTGTAACTGAGGCTGTGGTCACTGCTGATCTACAAATACCCACATCAGGGGCAAACAGTATTGACCACTTCAGGATCTTAGCCAAAGAAAATGCAAACCCAGACACAGGCTTCCCATTTAGAACAGCTAAATTGTGTCCTCAAATGCACAGCACAGATGACATTGATTTCTAGAAATCTCCTAAAATACCTGAAAGCCTTGTACTTGGATAGCAAACCACATCATCATGAAGTTGTACTTACCTGTTTGTAGTCACCAATAATTGAGCTGTTCTTTTTGATCTCTGACTCTGCCTTATCTAGTTCCCTACGACACATTTCCTTCAGCTGTAGAGGAAAAAAAAACAGCAAAGAAAGGCTTTATATAGCTGTAGTCTGAAAAATACCCAGGTGGTATTTCTTCCTTTTCCTTATCCTCAATGCTCTGCTTTACCCAGGGTCCAACTCAGCTCCATGCAGGCAAGGAAAAGCCAGGCTTTGGTGGCCTTCACTGATAGAACAGTGAGCTAGCCAAGGAAAGGAAGGGGTCAAAAAGTGCTGACAGCTGAAGTCCTGCACTGCCTCTCTGTGCTGCATCTGGCACAGGCTGTGACTTTGTGATTTCAAGTTAAAAATTCCCCATCCTAAGAAGCACCTGGCAGAAAAATGCCAAATTCTGCTTTGCTGACGTCCTTTACACCCAAGAAGAGGGACAAACATGACTTAGAACATTAAGCCCTTCCCACACTTGTCACTTTTTATTTTTATCATTTCTGTACTGTACAGAACAGTGAGAATGACAGAAATGCCCCAACCTGAGCAGATTCTTCCTCCAGGCGCCTCTTTTCTTCTTCTGCATCAATCAGCTTCTGTTTGGTCATTAGCAACTCCTTATTGAGGGCATCTGCCTTCTCCTCTGCCTGGAACACAGAGTGGAGGCTGAGCAGAGGCTTCCCTGCTGGGCCTCCACCAGGACAGAGCCAAGAGTACAGCCATTCCAGTCTTATTAAGGTTTGGCTCATTGTTATTAAAAAACAATGAAATTTTTATTCTGGAAATAATTTTTCTAAAACTTCCCATCTGCAATAGCAAAGCAGCAACCCATCAAAATTAATGACATGTACCACTACAGTCCAGCCCTCCAAAATGCCTCCTTGAATTCAGTGATTAATTTTAGCAAAACTAGAGTTGCTAAAGTAATCCAATACCAGAAATAAGTTTCATTTTCTTGTCCAATCTGGAAGTTGACCAATATATTCTGAAGACAACCAAAGGCTCACAGTGTGCAAGATCAATAAAAGACCATAACCAGCTCAGACCTAAGTTTAATTTGCAAATATTCAATCTTGCAATGAAAACAGAATTAATGAAAAATGCCTCTAGAGCATTTAGAAAGCCCCCAGAACTCTCTGACACTTCCCAATGGATGTGATACCATCCCAGAAAATACTGCAATACAAAACTGAGCTGCTGAAGCAAACGTAAGTCAGGCTCCTCTCTCCTTCCTCCTTAAGGGAAAGAAATGTCCCACCAGAAACCAACAATCCCTTTTTACTGCTGCTTTTTAAGTATAAAAATATATTGTTGAAAAATTTCAAGCTCTTTATAAACTACTAAAACTCTGCAAAGTTAAAACATCTTTTCCTGTCTCATACACACAACACAGCACTTCCCAATAGGTGTATGGATTCTACATAAAAATAGATCAATAACTCAACTGATATATAAAATCTTCAGAAAGTAGCTGTACGAATTCCCTTCAAAGGAAGAAAATAAAAAAGTGAATTTTAGTCTCTTAAAGTCCTGCTGATCCTTTAAAACAGACGGCAAAGGCAAAGAGAACATCTTTTCATTACAGATGGGGCTTAAGCTGTTTTAAAGTTAAAGAACACTGAGATGTAGGAGCCCAACAACAGTATAAAAATAAAACCTATTTTCTGGTCTAGTGAAAGGATATTAAGGAAATTCTTGTATGTTGTTTTGATCTATTAGGTTACAGATTTCAGACATGCCATGGAGGTATCAGAAAAGGTGTGTTAAACAATGTCCTTTGGTACTTTCCTTTCAGGACCTCAGGCTGGCAGAATGAAACCTATCACATCAGGATCCAATTAGAAGAATCAATCATGTCCTGAAGTAGGATCAAACCTACCTATCTCCTCCCAGGGGATAACCCAAATGCTGCCAACATCATTTGCCATCTTTGAATACAAGACTATTATGTATCAAATTAAGCATAGCAATTTTGCCTAATTTCATTCCTTTCCCAGCTCTCCATTTGAAAAAAAAAAATGTAAAAGTACAACCATGTTTCATACAGGCTCAAGCAGCCAAAAACAACAGTTAAAAACTGATAGAAAAAGCTTCTTCAGGACCATTTTTGCTGGAGTCCATCTCCCGAGTGCCACTGCTGGGCTATCACTAGTGTGAAGCTTCAGGAAGCTTCACTAATGAAGGGAAAAAGCCCAGGTAAGAGGAGATGAACATACCAATGTGTGGGGAGAACCTGCTACTAGAACATTCTTCTATGATCCACATTTCAACACCTAAGAACGGGAACTGTAATAAACCCAGAAGTCCTGAACCAAACCTCATTAAAGCAACATTCACCCATTGGCATCAACATTTACTATGAATAGTTTTCCAACAGCAAGTTTCCAGGAGACCGTGGGAAACCTTAAATTGTCTGAGGCAGATGCAATGAAACATTTTAAAGCCTGTCAGCTCCTGCACCGTGCAACTTGCAGAAGTCATTTTCCTTTGAGATTTCAGAAATGCACTTATCTTGATACAGAACAAGAATGGCAAAACATGAGCACTTGAACTCTTCCCCTCATCTCCCCAGTCAGACAGATTAAATGTGTTGTGGCCTCCCCTGTGCTAGAAATGCCAGTACCTTTCTGTCTCTGCATGTCCTGGAAAAAAAAAGAAAAAGCATATCCTACTAAAATCTCCCACAACTGAATATGTAAAGAAGGGAGCGGGACAGCAAGCTGAAAAAAAATCCTGTAACACAAAGCAAACCTGAAATTTCCTCCTGAGAGCTTTACTGATTTGGAAGCAGCCCAGGATGAGGAGTTCACATGGGCAGATTCCAAGAAGCCAAATAGAAACCACAACATTTTCAGAGTTGCCTGAGGTACCTGAGAACCTGATCCATGCAGAGCCAGACAGACTCAGACTTTCAAGTTTATCAAGCACTTTGCAAAACCTGTCTGCTGTGAAACTGTATTCATAAAAATCCCAGGAAAACAAAAGCCAGCATCCATGCTATGATCTCTGTGATGGTTCAGACTAGTCTCCTGCTAGACTTCCTTAGAGAAAAGAAAGCAACTACTCAAGTACAGGCTCTCCTTTCCCTCCAGCCACTCTGACTGCTTTTCAGAGTAATGAGCATTTCAGTCAGCACTCCAGTTTCCCATGGAGGTCTGCCACAGGCCTATACATTGTCAGTGTGCAATATGGATGTGGAGGAGGGAATCCTGTCCCACACAAAAAAAGCACTCCATGGATCTCCTCTCCACTGAGAACAGGAACAAGAAGTTAGCCCCTGTCTGCCCCAGGCAGCCTGAGGACATGACTTACATTGTCCAAGTCCTTCCTCAGTGCAATCTTGCTGGTGACCAGCTCGTGGGCGAGGTCGTCGTTCTCCTGCTCCAGCCTCATGTTGGCTTCCTGCAGGCGCCGGTTCTCACGCTGCGGGGACACAGAGGGGCAGTGAGGGACAGGGACAGGGACAGGGGCAGGGACAGGGACAGGGGCAGGGACAGGGGCAGGGACAGGGGCAGGGACAGGGGCAGGGACAGGGGCAGGGGCAGGGGCAGGGGCAGGGACAGGGGCAGGGACAGGGGCAGGGACAGGGGCAGGGGCAGGGGCAGGGGCAGGGACAGGGACAGGGACAGGGACAGGGGCAGGGACAGGGGCAGAGACAGGGACAGGGACAGGGACAGGGACAGGGGCAGGGACAGGGGCAGGGATAGGGGCAGGGACAGGGGCAGGGACAGGGACAGGGACAGGGACAGGGACAGGGGCAGGGACAGGGGCAGGGATAGGGGCAGGGACAGGGGCAGGGACAGGGGCAGGGACAGGGGCAGGGATAGGGACAGGGATAGGGGCAGGGACAGGGGCAGGGAGGGACAGGAGCAGGGACAGTGAGGGACAGGGACAGGGGCAGTGAGGGAGAGGGGCAGGGACAGGGACAGTGAGGGAGAGGGGAAAGGGACAGGGACAGGGACAGTGGCTGCCCAGGGCAGTGTCTGACACTCAGAGCTGCCTGTGCCTACACACTAATGCCCACCTTGCTTCTCCAGTATGCAAAACACAACTCTACCTGCATGGAATTCCCTGGGATAAAACTACAGCCATAGTGTAAATGTAAACACAGGATTAGCCTTGACAAGACACCAGGTATAAATAACTCTGCTCAGCCATTGCTTGCTGAGCTACAGAAATTGTTTTGAAGCCTTGAGTAGTAGGGGTATCATTGTGCCATCGATACCTTGCCAGCAGTTTCCTACAAGTACTGCTTTTCTTAGCTCAAGATCGAATTTATATGCTAGAAAAAGGTAAGAGAGGAGAATCCTGGGAAAAATACTCTATTTTCTCTCTCTTGTTACAATTCCCAGCACACATACAGATACTAAAGAAAGTTTACATAAAACTTCTCTGATTAAAACACATGAATTTATAGTATCTATATCTCTGTGTGTGTTATTGTGGTATGTGTATGCATATGTAACTTTACATGTGTAATTTATCCCTGTATTACCTTTATTTGATAAATAAACTATTTATAAAATTATATGCTTATTGCAGTATACATTTGAATTAGGCAGAGGAGTAAAAGCGGGAGGATAACCATGAAAGGCAGAGTTAGAATCAGTCAGGCAATTCCTTTCTGTTCATGGCTTGTGGTGCAATCAGCACGTTAAACAGGCTCTACTGAACCAGTTCTATAAGCCCAAATAAAAATTCATGCTATTCCTCCTTTTCTTGCACAGCTGAGCTCACAACAACCCCATCCTGATCAACATTGCCAATAGAGAGACATTCCCTTCAGGTTCATGGAGCTGATTCCCCTGTTGCATTCAAATTGGACAGAAAACAAAACCAGCTCAAAAAAGAGTCAAAGTACAACTTCCTGTTTGTTAAATGAGACTAGAGAAAGTAAAGCATTACCTCAAATCTTTCTATAGGATCCTCCTGTTGAGCCTGCTGCTCTCTCATGGTATGATATTCCTTTTCATATTTCTTCAGCTTCTTCTGGCTAATCTAAATTAAAGCAGCCCATTAGTTCCTGCCCAGAACATTGATAAAAGAACACAACACACACAGGGTTATGGAATAAGCTTCAGGCAACTCGTGCCTTCTACAAAGCACAGTTCATGGCTTCACACAGTTCTGAGTGTCAAACCCTCAGGTGTGGCCAAAAACTCAGTCCCACTCAATGTTATGACAGCATCCTCTTCCTGTGGAAAACAGGGAAGGTTTCAAAAGGCACCCAGAGCATCCTGCCCGAGCTTCCCCTTGGTGCTGCACACACAGCAGAGCTTCAGCAGAACAGAACCCCTGAGACATGGCTCATTCTTGGACTGGCCTGATGCTGAGCCTTCTTCAGCTGCTTTTTCAGCTGTAACATTTATCATCACACAGAAGCATTTGGTTTACTTTACATGAGACTGTAAATGTTGAAAGGGCAAGTGCAGGCTCAGCTGACATTTCTGCCAGTGTCACTCAAGCCTAGCAGAAAACAGCCCCATGCCCAAGGTGTCAGGGCAAGCAGCAGCACCTCAGAGGCACAAGTGCTCTGTCCCTGGCTCTGACAGACACAGCACCAGCAAAGCCACTCTCAGAGGACCCCAAATTCCCCTTCTGTGAGAAGGGACAGAAAGGTGATGCTGAATTCAGTATTTCATGCCCAGAGTTCAAGCCCTGCAGGGACAGGGAGCTGTAACAGATCCTGACCAGCATTTTCCTGGTGTCACCTGTGCCAGAGGTTACAATAGCAACACAGACCATGCCAAGGTCACTGTGAGCATTTCATTTGCAAGATATTATGCATCTAAATGAAATTTCTATCATTAGAATTTGCACCTAAACATCTCAGCAAACCAATAAATTTAAAAGCTCTAGCTAAGATTTCCTCTTTAAAAACCCTTTTCTGAGAAATAGCTTGAATTTTACATGTATAAATGACAGGCAGAATGGAAAACGTGTTTGGTTTCCATGAAATCTGGTTTTCTCACTAACTACCTTCCTGGGAAGGAGCTGCAGAAAGCGGTGGCCAAGCTCCCTCTAGTGAGAGCTGACCAGAAACACCTCTTTGCACTCGGGGGAACATTTCTGAGATGCCAGCCATTCATTACCTGTGGTCCAACCACACCACAACAGCAGGAGTTTATTTCTGCACCCCAGACATCCAGCTAGAGAATTACCCCTTCACTGACAATGGACCCAGTAACATGAGGAGATTGTTGCACTGCTCTGCCCCTGCTCAAACGTTACCCAAATTTTGGGTTTTCACCCAAATCTCCTGCAATGTAAAGTTAGATCCTGACAAGTGAGACATTCACCATGCCAGAGGAAAGGAAGGCAGGCACACCACTGCATTTTCATCCTCTACTTTTCAAGTGCATTAAGCCAGTTTTGCCTTTTTTAGGTGATCTTAAGCAGATTCATCATCGTCATAAATTCTGGGCACGGGAGGCCTGGGGAAGTCAGCAGGGATTCTGGCTTAGCAGAAATGAACACTGATGTCCCACCACATCTTTTCAGGGGCACAGGAGGTAGCAGCAGCTCTGCTAACATCTGTTACCAGAGAGGTGAACTCTCCATCCCTGGAAGTACCCAAGGCCAGGCTGGACAGGACTTGGAGCAACCTGGAACAGTGGAAAGTGTTCCTGTCCATGGCAGGGGTGGAATGAGATGGGCTTTAAGGAGTGACTTTAAGAATCTGGTGGTGTCTCCAGCTGATGACTTCCTGACCTCCTTTCCAGAAGAATGCTCTTCTAATCACAATGCCTTAGCCAGGCTACTTCTCCCTTTCTATTAATTATTTATTTTGATACTGGGCCTTTTTCTGCTCAAAGAAATACTTCCAAATGCAGAGATGGAGATTTCTACTGACAGCAAAGGACTTATATTTTAGGTCAAGGAAAGCAATTCCATGCAGCACTCCCATCAAGGAGGTGATACAGAAGTGTTCTGGGCCAAGCCCAGCAGTGCTTCCTCCACAACCTCCCTTTTAATGCCCCCAAAGCACCCAGCTCCCCAGGACACCATGGGCAGCCTTGCCATGTCCACTCAGAGACTGCTTGTGCCACTCCACACAGCACTGAGCACAGGGAATTCTGGCAGAGTGGGAAGAGGAACAAATTGTTATTTGGAAACATAAAAGGCAAATGCACTCATTAGGATGATATGAACCAGATGCATGTGGAACATTTAATCTGTGGCTAATGCTAAGTGATTAGAGAGATAAAATAGCTTTATTATTGATTATTCTGTAATTCCTACATTAGTTTTACACAAGATATGCCTGAACTCTGTGCAGAATACTGGCATCCACACTGCTACTGCTACTACACCTGGATCACAAAATGCCTGGAATGTTAACACACCAGGGAAGTTACGTACTTCCACACATCCCACAAAGAACTCCTCTAGGGAATTTAAGGAGAAAGGAAACACTTTGAACCATGTCAGAGTATTTGATGAGAGCCAATGAAGCTGCATTTGCCCTGGGGCTGGGGCAGGAGCTGCTCCCAGGCTGGGGCTCAGCAGTCTCTCCCAGCTCACCTTCATGTTGCAGGCCAGCTCCATCAGCTTCTTGGCGTTCTCCTCGGAGCGGTAGCGCTTGGGCAGCTGCACCCGGAAGAACTTTAGAGCCCCTTCAAAGTCAGTCAGCAACAAATCATCCTTGGTAGTCTGCAGACAAGGAAGGAAACACCAGGAAAAGCCAAGTTTTTTACAGTTATTGAATCCCAGAGACCATAAAGCCACAACAGCTTTGGAAAGCTGCAGTAACATTGCTGCTTCTTAACCTTCTGCAAAGAGTGTTTGTTTCTATTTCTGCAACCTTCTATTCCACCCCCAAAAAAAAGCACTGTGCTGCACAGGACATGCCAGATCCCAGCACGTGTGCCACAGGCAGTTGTTAGCTTCTCAAAAAAAACCAACTTATTTTTGTAACAGACATCTTAATTTTCATATGTCACATGAAGATGCATAAACCACAGTGTAACACTGTATACTCACTTTTAACAATCCCAATGCAACATTGAAGATAACACTTATTCCCTGGAAAGAAAAAATAATGACAAAATAATTTAATTTCTCAGTATTTACAAGCTTGGATAGGAATTTATTTGGTGGGTTTTGTTGTTTGTCTAATTTCTGTGAAATGGAGAGCCAGGATAAATGTGTAACTAGGTGCTATATAAATCAAAGGCACAAAGAATGACTTTGCAAACAAGTGGCAAAATATATTTACTGGAGAGTCATTATAGACTGCAAAACAATCAACACCGGTTTTACCGCCTCCTGAGAGTCTGAAACTCTACAATTATGTTGTGCACTTTATTTTATGTCTTAATGAGTAGCTGGTCAGCTCAAGATAATTTAACTTCTAAAAGCACTGATTCAAATGCAGTAATATATATACACCAATATATTAAATTCTGGTCTTCACAAACTGGGATAATTCATGCAATGAAAAAGTGACTCACTCTAGGACAGAGTCCCATGGCATCTATTCTGTCTCTACTCATCAGAGGGGCTCTATTCCTATTGTCCAATTAAATAAAATACAAACAATTCTGTAGTCAGGAGTAGTTCACACCTTCTTCAGGGGTCCCACTCATAATCATGACACATTGCTCATCTCATTACAAGATCCTGCCTTTCTTCTTCCCACTAAGTTATTCTTTCGCTATTACTTTAAAATGATGAAAAACTTCTCTGTGAGCACATTTACTATTTATGAATTGAAAATGTGTTTCTAAACAAACAGAAGTGATTTTCTCCATACCATCTGCTGCTTTCTATTCCACTGGCACATGGACAAAGCAAGCAGCAGACACAGGGAAAGGGCAAAAACATTGACCAGGAGGTTTGTGAATGCTGAAAGCCTTCAGTAAAGCAAGGCAGGAAATCAGCCACTTCACAGCAACAAGTGCAGATCCAAGAAGAATGGATGCCTAAAGTTACCCAGCAAATTATTAAATAACTCAAGGATGCTTCAGTACAAAATGGGATTTGTTCACTGATGGTAATAAGTGCTGACTGTAATTACACTGCTCACCCACATATCACTACATACACTGCTCTAAACATGATTATAGGTAACAACTCAATATAAAGAATTTTGCTCTCTAAATATAAGTTGCAAAATACTGAGAGACTTCAAGTTTTTCAGAAGAAAGAGATTCAAGCTTGTTAGGTTACCAGAATGAGAATTAGCTGGGCCATTTTATACCAAATGGCCTCCATGCAATAATATAATAGGAAAAAAAAAGTCATTGTTGTGTATAACATGACTTCAGAAGAGAGGAACCCAAATATTTGTAAATCAGCTCTCATCACACTGTACAGTCTTCTCACATAGATTCACCACTGCCATAGGGAACAGGAGATTATAATCTTTTATATACCTATTGATTCTTAATTTGTTTCTTTAAAATGCATAGAATCTTTATCATTGCAGAAATGTAACACTTCTACATAAAAATAACACACGCCTTGCTCTGAGAGAACAGATAGTAACAAGGACATGAACCAAGATAGTGACAAACTGTCAAAAGCAGGGAGCTGTGCAAGGCTCCAATTATAACACATACCTCACATAGGAGTAAGTCAATAATATGGAAGACCATGTAGAGAGGGAATTTTGCAGTGAACAGGGTGAGGAACCACTGGGAAGCATACATGTGTGCTTCAAGGCTGATGTCCAGAAAGTGGTTGTACAGATCAGGAATGTATTCCTAAGAGTAGAACACACAGCAGCACTGAAAGTTAATTTAGGCTATTTCAGAACTGTAGCTGAACCCCCAAACTACAGAAGGAAGTTGGGTAGAGTGGCCATCAGTGCAAGGTTCTGCATCCACCAGTCATGGGGCTGGGGGCCTCCTAAGGATGCCAAAGGCTTGTCCTGGGGTGGATGCCCAGCAGGACCCAGCAGAGGCTGTGCTGACACCAGAGCCACAGCAGAGCCACTCCACATCTGCCTTCAGCAGCACCACACTGCTCCTGCGACCTCTGCTGGAACATCTAGGACTCCTCGCTCTCCACCCTTCCTCACACCTTCCAAATACCACTCACCCTTCCTCACACCTTCCAAGTACCACTCATCCTTCCTCACACCTTAGAGACACCATTCATCCCACGAGAACCAGGCAGAGCTGAACTGCAGGCTCGGGTCCATTCACCCTCCCTCACCTGCATGAGGCGTTCCAGCTGATAGAACTTGCAGTGCAAATCTTCAAAGTTCTGTTTGAAAAGTTCCCTGAGTCCATAATCAAACATGATTTTGACCAGAACACTGAAAGCTTGCTCCTCAGGCATCTGTGAGACAGGAAGGTGGATTTAGCACCGAGCATTAAAACCCTTCACATCAGGTCAATCTGTCTGAACCTCCCTTCTCCCTCTGACTGAAATTGCCATTACTTTTTAATCCAGTTTAAATGTAAACAAGAGTATTATCACACAAAATGAGGCTTAGTGTTGCAAATGGCATTTCAGTGGAATAAACCACCTCTCAATCACTCAACTAAAAATACATCTCCAGACATGAAGACTAAAGCAGTTTCCTGGTGTCTTTTCCAGAACTCATCAGAATCTGAATATTGCAGATTTTTACCAGCTTAATCCTTTGTCACCCACACAAAATAGGGCAGAAACAGTATTACAAGGGGATGTTAAACAGGATCCTTCCCTTATTCTAAATGATGTATTTCCCTTTTCCAATGACATTATTACATTTGATGTTTACTTATTAGATGACATGAATAAGAGAGACCAGTAGCTGCTAACAGAAGTCCCAAACCTTACAATTCAGCACTGGTTTGGGAAGTTCCATGTCCCTTTCCTGCCAAAAACAAGGAAAACTCAAAGCTCATCAGTGTTTTAATATTTTTCCCTGCCCTTAAAATTCAGTTTTAATATTTCTGTAGAAAAGTCTGATTTCAGGTCAATTGCTGGTTTCTATAAAGGACAGAACATCCATCTCAAGTATTCTATTATTAATCTGCAGATGGAGTTTATTAAAACAGAAAACTTTGCTGAAACATTCCAAACTGGTAGTGAAGGACTCACAGAAACTTAATTTCCTTTTCTGCAACATTTGTTTTTATTATTTATTTTCCCTAGCAGCCACACTCCAAAGGCTGACTTCAAAGAGAATCAAATAAAAAGAAACTTATTTGAAATTTAGCTTTTCTTGAAATGCATACATTATTCCCAGAAGCCACAAGTATTGTTGAAGAGAGAACTCTGGAATAATCCATGGCTCAGTCGTGAGAGTGAATCTCTCTAAGGCAAGGGACTCTGACAATGAAAATCTGCAAGCAAGCACATCTGTTTCAGTAAAAGCTGTTCTCCTAGCAGGAAGCATTGCCCTTCTCTATCTGATTCAGTGAGGAAATAAAGAATTAATTGCTCATCTAGGAAATATTTCAGATTACAGTTACAAAGGACTAAAAGGTTGTTATCAGTAATCACTTGGCTTTTGTTTCACAAGAATGGAGTTTACAATCTCTCCTGTATCCTCCCCTGACTTTACAACAGTATGGAAAATCCTCCCCTGAAGGCCAGACTTCCTCTTCCACCAAAAACTGCAGAGAACTCTTCATGCTCAGCCCTCTATGGCAGCAACAGCTGGGGAAAAGAAACCTCAAAGCACTGCTGGGCTCAGGAACACTGCAGTTCCAACTACCCTTGCAACAGAAACACTGACAAAAAGCAGACGTTGCTTTGAAACAGAGCAGTCTATAAATACACAAATTCAGATTTCTAATGCTCTTGTATTTCCCAAGCGTGAGTGAATCTAAAACTTTTGCTCCTGACAGCCATAAATCTGTCTCTAGCTTCTGAACATGCCAGCAATTAAAGGATATTACACTGATGAGATCACTTCTATCAACAGCAATTAAGTTTAAAAAAGCATAATACAGTTTTTTTTAAAAATATGAAGGTATTATTTTATCCTTCCCAGCCTCTCAAACCAAGAAGCACAAAGACCAACAGGACGACAGCCCACAGGCAGCACAGCCTGCACTGAGACCTAATGAACTGACATCCCTTCAGTGTCCTAAATACTCCTGTGTGTATACAGGACATGGCAAACACCATGTATTTCTGACGGATTCCAATAGAAACATCTTATAAAAAGCTTAAATGTGACCCTGAAACTCTGTAAAAAAACATTTAGAGTGTTGTTTTATAGACAAATTCCATGCCTAGTACTGCTCATGAGTGCAAGCCTGAATGGAAGGGGTCCTAGTACAGGAACATAAGGGCATGAACGCTGAGTCCTTACAAACACCACATCAGGTTTTAAACAATGTACTCTTCCCTGTCTAAAATCACTTTATTACTGACCAGCATATAAGTGGATGTGTGCCCTGCAACCCTATGAGCTGAGAAGTCTGTTCTAGACAAGTGGAGCAATATTTATAGTTAGGTCTGAAACAGCTGAGGGTAAAGGCAGCACTTACATGTAACAGCAGCACAGCAGCGAGGAACGACTGGCCCTGGCAGTAGCCAATCTCTTCATCATACACAGAGTAGGCCTAGAAGAGGAATCAAGACTTTACTGGTACCTGTCTTAAGCTAACAAACACAAATAAAACAGAACACTGCATTGAACACAGCTCCATGCAATTCCCATGGATGGAGTGCAGCCACTGTCATTCTAACAAAGGGAAAATCTGTATGACAGCCAAACTGGGATACACAGTGGCAGTGCCTGGTTCCAGTAATGCACCAACATTGCTGAAGCCTATTAAACCACTTATCTGAGTGCTTTTTCCTTAAATAGGTCCCACAGGGATATTAGGAAGAGGGAGTAACACTAGGAATTCAAAAGAAAGTGCTAGAAGTTTAAACCATTCCAGCTGAGATACCTGAATACCCTGAGATGTCCATTTTTCTTATTTCTTCCTTTTAATAATCAGTTTCAGTGCATGCCTATGGCTTTATAACCTTTATGGAGGTACATAATCATCTCCAGTTACATAATTTGGCCAGCTTGGTGCAGGCTGACAGGTCAGGAATGATGTGAAGTCTTTGCACCAAACACTCCAGTGCAGAGGAATCCAGAAAGGCTTTAGGTCTCCTGTGTGAATAACCAGAAGCAGCCCAAAGCTACAATGGAGAACAGCCTGGTGCCAGAGGCTGTCTCCATGACAGACAGCGCTAACACATCCCCCTTCTCAGCCAACAGTCACACTGCTGAGTCACACAAGTCACCAAAACCAGTCCAGATGAATCTGAAGAATACCTTGCATATTTTGTACAGGGAGTCCTGGCCATCTCCCCCAGTATCTTTAAAATAATCATGAGCAGGGAACGTTCGATTGATGTCTCGGGTGATGGCACTGTCCTGTGGAGACTCCTACCAGAGAAGAAAATAACATGGAAATTAAAACACATCAAAAGAATATAAATTAAAATATGCTAGGATTGAGACTTGGGAGATTAGCACTGGGCTCTGTGGACTGTTGTAAATTTAACAAAACCCAGTGTACCCCAGCAGAGTTGGCAGCTGCAGATTACAGCTGGGATAGATTTGGGTACCTCAGCACATCTGGGGAGGTCAGAGAGAGCAGAAGGAGTTCACATTTACACACACACACACACACACACACACACACACACACTCCATTTGTGTTCCAGGGCAGTGCAGATGCAGATGCAGCCACTTCTCAGAGATTCCTGGATGCCAGCACTGCCCAGGCACATTCCTGGGATCTCACAACTGCAGGAGTCCCAGGCAGCTGGAAGCAGCAGCTGTCCAAAACGCTGTCCCTGAGGTTCAGCTTGAGGAACCTCTCCTCATCTCCTGCTCAGAACTCAGAGAAAATACATGAGTATGAGCCGTAGGGAGTGTCATACAGGAAAATATGGGGGAATGCAGGGACAGTTCTGTATGAGCTGGGACTTCAGCATGAGGAAGATGGAATTTTTTCCTCTACATCACTCTGACACCATCAGTTTCAGATGCTTTGGATATTTGGAAAGCTGAACAATAAAAAAAAAAAGGGGTTTAATCTACTCAAATAACTCGTGTTTCTGCTAGGCAAATGGAAAAAGGTTAGTAGTAAAAGATGGTAAATAAGTACACGATGTAATCAGTGTAAGGAACATTCAATATAGCTTGTAGTTCTTTTTCTTAACAAAATGATTTTTCAAACAACAACAACAACAACAAAATTACCACAGTGTGCTTCATTTTCTCTTCTGATTTTAATCCAAGGTTAATACTCCTCTCTGGGGCTTAACACAGACATTTCATTAGGAAAGCATTATGCTGCTATTAGAATCATAACCAGATTGTTTTGGAAATTATATCAAAAGTACTGTTCAGCATTCCAATTTGATAATAATTAACATGGTAAAGAGGTCTGTCTCATTATAAGGAAATCAGAAACAAACAAAATCAAATGCTCAAAAAATTTCATCTAAATAAACACCTTTTAAGTCAAAGACAATTATGCTAATGGCTGACTGTCAACTTCAGCTGGTTTTGCAAGCAGGGAAAGACAAGGCCCAGAAACAATTCTGCAAACTTTAAACTTGTGAATACAGACTTAATGACAACTTTTAGTTTCTTACAAGTTTGCAAGACTGAATTCCAGTGAAGTACTCCCAGAAGCACAGGTCCTGGCCACTGCCAGCAGCATCTGTGGTACCAGAGTGCCTTTCCTGAGAATCACCTGTGTTCTGCTGCAATGGCAAAATAATCTCAAATCCACTTGCCTTTTAATCCACTTATTTAACAGCTGAGACCAAAGCATCTGGTTGGAAACTCTTAAGAGAGGATTCTCAAACAAATCACTCATTATGGCTAAAGAGAACTAATTAGTGGCCTCTCTGGCTTTGCGTGACTTGCTCAGCTCTTGACTCCTGTGTCTCAGTACAATTCCTCAAGCAATCCAACATGAGTTCCTGCAGCTGAAACACAGCTTGGGGAGAGAAAAATCAACGGAAATGATAAGGTTTAAAAAATGTTTTTCAAACCATGGCTTTGAAATCTCCCCATTAGTACAAACTGCTGCAATCCAAGCATTGTGTAACCTTTTCTTTACTCCTATTTTTATACCTTGCTGTGAGAATTGGCTCAATGGGCAATTTCTCATGCTTTCAGGGGACTGGGAACTGAAGGAAACCCTTCTGAACCCACACCCTTCACAAACTGGGATTGAAAAATAGAAAGCTAAGAATGACAGGAAGAAAAAGAAAGTAATAAAGCAGAGTGGAAACCAGCCATGAGAACTGAGGCAAGTGTAGTGAAGATTAAAACTCTCATAACAGTTTGCTGCTCTGAAGGAAAGCAAATGTAGAAGGGAAAATGTAGATGCTCAGACTCAGAATATGCCCTTCCTCCCTCCCTTTTATGCACTTTAAAATATTAGGGGAGTTATATCAAAACCTTCCCCTCCAGTTGATTTAAACAGAAAATACGTGAGTAATTATGGAAAGCAGGAGGCAGTCCAGCTGGGAAAAGCCCATTTATTCTGTCAGGCTGCATATAAAAGCATATTGATTCCCAGCTCCTAAACCTGACACATTTAAAAGATATTTTCCATGTATTTTCATAATCTTGCAGGGAGCATCCTTGGATCTGCAAACCATGTCATGCAGTTACAGCCTTGATCAACATATTCAGACTGAGACTGTGTTACTTTAGAAGCTTTTTCTGTAGCTTAAGGCACAATTAAAGACTTGGAAGAGCTGGAGTTCCCTCTTCTTGGGACTGATCTACTTGCAGTTTTCAGCAGCTCAGGTTTATTCCTCATAATCCCTCTACATAAACCCAAGAGGATGAAGAAGCTGCAGCAAAGAACTGCTAAAGGACAAGATTTGTGATGAAAAAAATGAAGTAAGAAACCTCCAGAGAACAGAGGAAGCTGCCTGCTGGAAATGGTTCATCACCCAAAGATCAGCTCCTGTCGAACCAGGCTCCTGCAGAAAATCCCCTGGGGGTAATAAAACAAATCCTGACCTGGACACAGGCTGGCTTCAGAACCACCACAAAAATGGAGAAATGCAAGGGGACCAAACTTGAGGTTCCTCCTGCCCCAACCCCCACAATGATTCCAACTGTGGAATTTTGCTTACTGGTGAGTTATCTGACACACCCACCACCAACCCAAATTGTGCCTGACTCCCATTCTGGCCACAATGGATCCATTTCCACATTCCAGTTATTCCTCAGGAAGGTCCCTGACTGCAAGAACTCTGCCACACGGTCAGAGATTACTGTGGGAAGGGTCTGAGTCTGAGTCCACCACTGGAATTTTCCTTGCTCTGCCAGGGTGGGACCAGCACGTGGTGTGTTGCTGCAAGGCATGGACAAGCCACCCTGGAGTGCACCAAGCCAGGGACAGATTCCAGCAGATCCAACAAGCAGAGAGAGCCAAAATTCTGGGCAGCCTTCATGAGCAGCAGCAGGGGTAATATTACACGATGGGGATAAGTTATTTTGAGCAGATCTGTACATTTTAAGTACATTCAAATACATTAAATGGTCTTTTGACAGCTATTTTCAGTGTTAGCAGGATCCTGTGCCACCAGGTCTATTTTGTAGGCTAATGGCATTCCCATAATTACTTTTATTAAGTAATATTTACATTCATTTTTACACAGAGCACACTTCCTGCGTTTGCCTTTGCCCAAACCACTGGAGAAGGTTTTGGTAGGAGGAATTACACCTGTTACTGAAACCTCAAGGAAGTGACACAAACCACACTTTCAGACTAATGTACTTGCTAACTTCCCACAAGGAGTGCTGCCTGCAGAATGTGTTACCTGGAGTCAGCAGTTGCCCAGAGCATTCACAGATAAAGAGTATTTGTGGAAAAAACCTGAATAATTTAGACAAATTTGGACTAGTTAGACACTGCAATTGGATACAATAGTGCATTGATACAGCATAGTTTCGGGCCAAATATGGCAATATAGTGCAATTCTAAAAATAAAAGTGAATCCCTTGTGATATCCAGCCCTTTCGCTCTGTTCGTTTCCTTTTAGGGCTCAAGTTTCCCACAGGAAAATCAAAGCAGGAGTTTGCCTACAGTGCCCTGCAGCATGTATGGATAAAGCATAAACACCAAGCAGGCTGGAAGGCTCTCCTGCCCCGGCACTCACTACAAGACTACTTAGAGCAATCAAGATAAGGGAAAAAAGCCCCACCCAGTGCCAAGGAACACCTTTAGCAGCACATTAACAGAAAAGTCACCTGAGACCAGCCGTGAAAACATGTGAAGTATCATTTATTTCTTAAATGTATTTATGATCCATTCAGACCTTTCAAATAAAGTGTACAAGTGCATTTCAGAATAAAAAACTACACTCTTCACACAGCTCTGTAGAACACTACATTTCATCAAGAAACTTGAAGCAAAAACTTCCTATTAAACCACCCATGCATCCTTTGGCTACAATAATATCACTGATCAACAAGTACTGCTAGTCAATTCCGAGTTTCCCTTTAAAGAGAAGGAGCATCTTAAAATATGCACCTCTTCCAGAGACCTCTCTTTAAAGAGAGAATACTAAATAAATTAGCTAGGCTTTTAGGCAAAACAGTAAGGCTACTTAGTACTGTTGATGCATGATCCATATATTTGGAGAACAGGCAATCCCAGGCTATGTGAAATGCGTCAACAGCCCTTGAAATTTTACTAGTATTGAGATTACATCAATCCAGAACAAATGGCAGACAAAAATGGAACCAGTGGAACAATCACTGAAAAATGTGCAGTTTCTTGTAGGATGGGAAGTGCTGATAACAGATTCAGAAAAGTGTTTATAAAATCCGCTAAGAACCACATTGACATTCTTAAAATTACATATTGTACAAAGCCCTAAACTCTGTGACTGTACAGCCACTGCCCTGTTAAACTGCTTGTTTGGGGATACATACACACACATGTAAAATACACAGATATACTCATTTGAAAGCAATCAATTTAACATGGCAGTGACTGTACAACTGCACAGCACACAGATATATATATATGTATGTACATCTACGGCAAAAAGGAAACAAGCCAAGAGATGTATGACACAGCTGGGATACACACCATCTCAAAAGGGAATAATACATTTCTTGGAGTTTTAATAGCTCATAGCAAAATTACCTCTTGGAAATAATTATGCAAAGATTTAGAATCAGATATTTACATGCTTCCGATTTATCTAGTTCCATTTAATCATTAAAAATATGCAAGTATTATTTTAACTCAGTAACATTTGTCATTTTTGGCTCAACTGTAGTTTTTCTTATTATTAGTCTTAGTTGAAAAATCAGCAACAGAAATGTCTATTAAAACCATGGGGTGGAAGAACCCCTCTCCTCTGTATTTTAACAACAGTTCTGAGTTGGCACAAAACAGGCAATTCTGGAGCCCCAACATCAACTCTTCCTCAGCTGCCTTGTGCATGAGAACACCCCTCCCTTGTGTGAGCCAAAGCAGAGCCAGCAGAGCCCAGGACCATCGAGGAGCCCACCCAGACAGTCCCCACTGTGTCAGAACTAAACCAGAACCAGTCTCGAGGGTCAGACTGCCTCTAATTCACCTGCTTGCTTTTCTAATCTGCTTTGGTGGAAGTTTCTCTGTAGTTCTTCCTAGCAAGGGTTCCACACTCACAGCTCTTTCTCATCTTTTAATATAAAACAATTTCCAGCATTAAAAGGTGCACAAAGTTCTTACAAACACACACATACACATTCTCACCTGTGATTTCATCTACTCTTGGCCTTTTCACTGACATTCAAGAAAAAACTATCAACTGGAACACTACTTTGTGTAAGGAGCTGGATTGTCTCCCAAACAAAACTCCTTCCAACAACCTCTGACAATGTCAGATTTCTACAGAACACACCAGAATAACCCCACTGGTGGCTTCTGCTTTACCAGAAAGCTGTGAAAGGTGCAAGGAGACAGGTGGGACACAAGGAAAAACGAGCATCACAGAGCCATGGAGTGGTGTGGGTTGGAATGGACCTTAAGGATTATCCAGTTCCACCCCTGCCATGGGCAGGGACACCTTCCACTCTCTCAGGTTGCTCCAAGCCCCATCCAGCCTGGCCCTGGGCACTTCCAGGGATCCAGGGCCAGCCAAAGCCTCTCAAAAAAGAGAGGTTTGAAAGTAAGATCACTCTACTGTATTTCATTCAGCAAAGCAACCTAAAAGCACATGCACGCACAGCCTCCCATGCTCGTGGTTTAATTGTAAACAGCATGTGAAGAAAACAATTAAAAAAGGTACGAATACAATTCTGAAATCCCTGAAGAAAAGACATACCCACGAGTATTAAGAACAGTAAAAAAGCTCATCATTAGCAATTGCAAACGTGTTTCCATCCTGTTGCATTCATTAGAGGAATACAAAATTGAATCTAGTGTTTACATGCTAGAATTACAATAGAAACTAGATTTCAAAGATTACATATGGAGAGAAATGTATCAGCATAGGAACTTGCAAAAGAATGTGCTGTACAGCATTTCTAAAGACACGAGTCTGTCAAGACAATACAATGATTGCAAATCCTTTCAGACAGTTCAAAAGCGTGGCTGGAGGTAATGCTGCTTTCTGTTCTCTGAAAGGATTAACTGCACCAGTATTTTTAGCAGGTTTTAATGACAATTTAACCTCAAGAAATAACTAACCCCTCAAAAACTGAGGTGATCAGAAACAGGTACCTTACAGCCCTCAGGTTTTTATTTCTTTGTACACTAAACATCAATTCATTCGACAGCATCTACAGAAAACGTTTTAAAAAATGTTTTTATGAAATACTGTTAATACTCAGTAATGCTAATATTTAAAAATACTTCACAGTGTGGTACTAATGTAACTTCATAAAACAAGCAACTCGAGTTTGCTAAAGCTCAAAGCCTTACATTATATTAAAATAGTCCAAAGATCCCACACACACACACACAGAATCACTAGCACTATAAATATACCTAAGCCACTTTAGTGCAAAGTCTGGTTTTGGTTCCCCTGACAAATCCCTCTATATTCCTGCCAGCATATTAAAACGTCATCCTTTACTAATCTAATTATTGATTTTCAAGGATTCATTTACAGTTGAAATCCCAGAAGAACTTCTTTCAATTTACCATAAAAGTAATGACTTGGTTTATTAAGCATTTGATTGCTTGGTTCACATGGTCTGTATAACACTGAGAATGACTCTCATATGCACAGCAAGATTTGAGTTCATCTTTATGAGGAGCCACTCGAATTTATTTCACCTTTTAATGGAAGGATCTCCAGTAATGACCATCAGAAAGTAGCTGAAGCTTTGAATTACAAAATTGCTATCTTCATCTTACAAATTCATAAATAGAAGTCAGAACAGAAAGTCCGGGCTGCCTCCTCTGTTCCAAGCCTGCTGTGCTGCATATCAGGCCTCACACACAGGCAGGGGGAGCCTTCCCCAATCCTTCCTTCCTTCCTTCCAAACATGGGTGTCTCTCACCTAATGCAATGTGCATCCACTCAGCACTTCTTAAAACTCCTCAGCCAATAAAGCCACTGGTCTGTCCCACAGGGACCTGCTGCCTCCTGGGCTCCCCTGGAGCAGAGCCTGCACATCCTGTGATCAGCTCAGGGATTGCAACACTCCCCCAAAACAGCTTCAGGACAAAACAAAAGGTGAGTTTACCAACTTTTTTTCTCAGCAGAAGCAACCACAACATTACCAGCACGGAAATCAGTTCTGAGTGCACAGATTGCTGAAAGAGATCTGAGATGTAAAGAAACAACCTGGAGCAGGACACAGGAACATCACTTCTGTTCATGTTTCATTAACTGCTAAAGCTCAGGAGATGCAAATGGGATTTGGGTGAGACAAACACCTCCATGTGCAGCCACACTGAATGCCTGCAGAGCAGACAGACTGGGGCTTGCTTCCACTCTGCAACAGGAGAAGAATTGACAGATGACAGAACTCAATATTGTGTGGAGAGCCATCAGCAAACCTGCCTCTATAAACAAACATTTCACCTGTCTAGAAAACAATGTCAAAAGGACAAAAACCAGAAAAGCTGACCAAACAAAGTACATCCCACCAGATTAACTCCCTGTATCTGGAACATCTCAGTCAGCCAGCAGTGACACGGACTGACATCACCTGAACTCAAATGAGGGGCTGATCATCACCTCAGGTCTGCAGGGAATCCCTCTGGGGTGGGTGTGGGAGACCCCAGGCTCAGAGGAGCTGCCTCCAGGGAGCAGCAAAGCAGAAGCTAGAAGGTTAAACTCGATATTTAACAGCAGTGTGTATTGTAAAGAAAATGACCCACATTAAATACTCCATTGTTTTGACCAACCTCCAGCAGGTTTCCTCTCTTTGTTTCCATCAGCCACAACTTTCAGTTTCTTTCTCTAAACACAACTGCACCTGGTCCTACACTCACTAAATTTAAATTTTGAAGACCTCTCCCCTTCCAAAACATAACTTTAGTATTAAATGCCTTTGCTTATGTGTAGAAACATCTTTTGAAGCAGAACCTCTGCAAAGCACAGGCAATAATGGAAATATCAACTAGAAGTAAGACATTAGCCTAGAAGCCAGCACACTTTTCTGTAGTAAAAATAGGACGTTCTCCCACCATCCCAAAAGAGGGGCTGTTTGCTTTGATGGAGACAGTCTGTAAAACCTGACCAGCTGCAGCCTGACCACAGCCCCAAACACACAACAGCATTCACTGTATAGGGAATATTAACGATAACATTTGGATAAACCTGGATTAAAATCTGAGTTTATCTTGAATGACACCATGGGAAGGATGTGTTGTATTCTGCAAAGTCATGGAAGGGAAGAAGAAACATTTCTAAACCAAACAATAAAATAAGAGCCAAGTCAGGCAAAAGTTTCAGCAGATGCTTCAAAAACTCAGAACCAAAGATGTGCTAAAACAACCAAAAAAAGCCTTCCAAAACCTCCACCTCTTTTTATTAAGTTATCTAAAACAAATGAATTAGAAAAATTTTAGAAGGGTCTTTTGTTTATGAAGTCTGAAGGCAGACTCCTGTGCTCACATACTGATTCCTAAGAAATATTTCTTAAAGCACCAACCTGACTTAGAAGTTCTATCAACTTCAAACCCTGATGTGAAGATCAGACTGAAATATTTCAGACTTCCTGACTCATGGAGTTACTGCCTTGATCATCACAGCACTTGGGAACACCAGGATAAATAGCAAGAAATCTGCATAATGAATTTGCACACTGAGTGTTTCCATCTCGTATCACATCCAGGCCTTGGAAGTGTCTTTTTTCAGAACAGACAAACTGAAATTTAGGGTTCTCACACATAAAGCCTTTATATGAGCCAGAGGGAACAATGCCTTTGGGAATTCTCTGTCTCTTGCAATTCTCTGTGCCTCAGTACTTTGTACTCCTTTCTTCCTGTCAAAGACTTGAGACAAATATCCAAAAGTGCCCCTTGGCTTTCTGACACAGAGCCATGTCACAATTCCAAGTAGTAGAAACATATTTCTGACTGATAAGAAGCTTAAAAACAAGTACAAACTCCCCAACAACAAATAAAGACTGCAGAAACTGGTAACATTTAACAAAAAAAAAAAAAAATTAACAGTAGATAATAGCAAAACTTTTGTTTGACACAAAAGATTTCTGTTGAGTTTTCAAATACTGTCCCTTGATTGAGATAATAAAAAAAAATAATATTTCACAGCTATTTTCCCAGTATATCTGGAAAATGACTATATAATCACAACCTAAACTTCTAGTAATCTTTTTAAAAAAAAAGACTTCTACATGAAGCAAATTACCATCCTCTGAGAAGCTATGAGTATAGAAATCCTTCCCATGGTACTGAAAAAAGCCACTGAATTGCATCTTGCAAATTGAACCTTCCAGCAGCTTAATTTGAAAGTGAGGCAGATAAGTCTAATAAAAAATAAATTTATAGTCTGAGATGGAACTTCAAAATTAGTTCATTTAATCACATCACAACCTCATTTTTATGAAGATGCAATTTGATTTCTGTCCTCTCCTCAGTGTGGCATTTATCTGTGCAATGCTCTCACCACTGATTTCCAAAGCACCCAGACACAAACAGAGCCAGAAGTGGTTTCATTTCACATGTGGAGGATGAAAACTTGGAGGTGCAAAATTTGCTGCCTGACCACTCCTAGCATGGCTTGTGATGGGAAGGACCCTATGCCTGTGCTGGGTGCACAACAAAAGGTGCTCAATGCACTGCTGAGAAACAAAGTCATGTGTGTCAAAATTATTTTTCTCACCATTGGCACAGTGAACAGAATCCACCCCCTGCAATTTCACTGAAGAAAACAGACTCAAATGTTATAAATATTTAAACATCTAAACATATGCTACACATATTACATCAACATTAAATTAAGAGGGAAATAATGTAATTTAAATTTTTAAAATATCAATAAATTAACACAGACAAAAAGAGAAATATTTGACACTAAAACTAAGCTACTGAGGCAACAGTAAAAGTATTTGTACAGTGGATGAAACTTGAATGCATCAATTGGCTGCAACTCCTCTCCATCTTAATCTCTTGGAGACTTCCAGATTGTGATTTTCACCTCTTACAGAAAGTCTGAGCTGAGGAAGACTTGGAGATGAGTAAGGCAACTGAAAACAGCCTGGCTGTCAGGAATGTTAGAACTGAACCTTTGCTGCAAAGCAGCAACAGCTGCAAGAATGCATCTGGATCAGCCACCATGCTCCAAGTGCAATTCCAGGCTCAGGGCTGAAGGAGCTTCAGCTCCAATTAAATCTCTATGCCATGATTTAGACCCCTTACCAGTTTCAAAAACTTGCAAAATTCTCAAAAACTAGCACACAAAGCTCCTATTTAAACCCTCTATTCAGCCATAAAAACCCCCAAAAGCAATAACCTTTGTTTTCCAGCTTCCACTCAAACCTGAAACTGCCATTTCTAAGGTTTCAGGCCCCAGCAGGTTCTTCTCTGCTATGAAGTTCAATCAAATGCTATTTCAATGATACACTGCATCATTTCAGACTTGGAAATGTTAGATAAGGTGAAAACTCAGAGAAAGGCTACAGGGAGTTTACCTGAGAGGCTGTTCCAAAAATACCACACACACACACTTTGATATTAGTGACTAAAGCCCTTGAATTGTTCCCCAAAGCCCACCTTTGCCATCATGCCCACAGAGCGCCCGAGACAATCAGCCACGATGTGCTGAGAGCTTATTATCCCACTTGTTCTGCAAGTGAGTCACTGCAGCCCCGTGCTCCCCCACGGCTGCCTGTGGATAACCAAAATTCCGGCTGCGAGGGCTCTGCCCAGCCAATCCCCCCGGGCGTGTCTGCACCGATCCAGCAGCAGCCCCTCTCTGCTCTTTACTACAAAGAGAGCGAGAAATGGTGGTGTGAAGGCAGCAGGGCTTAGACAACCTGTGCTCTTAAAATTTCAGATGAACTGAAGAGGATGTTTATCTTGAGAGGTTTGGACTAACTAGGGATGAAATCTTCTGGAAGCTGATCAAGATGCCACTTAAATGCTCTGCTCCAGAGCCCTCCAACAGGAGGAGGCAGCAGGAGATGGGGGTTCTGCCCCATCCTCCCCTGAACAGGTACACACACATCCAGGAGAGCAACTCGAGTGTACCAGCACTGAGTGCTGACAAACACATGCCATGCCAAGAATGCTTCTTCCTGCTGCTCTCTCTCCTTCCCCGTTTCCTCACTGGCAGCCCCAAGAGACTGCACTGGAGCAAATGTGGATGGGCAGCAGGGCTGGGCTGTAGCAATCGTGGCATGTGATGGGGCAGAGACAAGCTGGTATCCTCCAGGGCAAGGCAAAGAGAGGAGAGGCCAGGGCTCCCAGCACAGCAGAAGGTGGGGGAGTTTGCAGGAGGGACAGGGCAGAGTATTAAAAATATGATCTTGATCTAGAACCATTTAACAAAAACAGAGCCTTCCCTTTGGCCAAGAGAGTTACCCCAGTTCTAAAAATGTCAAATTATTTTTCCCTATCCTTTTTTCATTCCCACTGTGACTAAGAGCACACCAGCTGCAGCAGAGCAGCTCAGGGAATTCCCCACTCAGCAGCCCAAGCAGTGACGGGAAGCACAAGGAGGGGCACAGAGGGTGGATAGTCGGGGGCGCAACCTGCTCTCCGAGCAGGACAGACAGAGGGACAGCTCCGCACCAGGGACAGAGTGACACTGCAACCCCCATTACAGGAATACTTGGTTCACTCTCATTTCCAAAATGGCATCAGTAGCAAGACAAGGATATTCTTTAGGAAAAACTCAGCAATCTGAGGGCCATTCTGCCTTCTTAACAGCATGACAGTACTCAAAACATTTAATCTAGGCTAGCTTGAACAAGCTATAGTCAATGAGATTTGGTTCCTCAGATACTGCCTTTGTCTGACCAGTTATATATGCTTTTGCCAACAGGATTTAGCCCCTGCTATATTTGAACCATCTTTAATCCCATGAAGGCTAAAGAAAAATGTCTCTGATTTAGCTCTGTGCACTTATGAATAACTCAAATACTATAGTTAAATTTACAACATAGTTCCCTTAACTGTTTAGAAGACAATTGTTTTCTTTCCTTTCCCCTTAAGTTCCAGTATGTAAAATATCAGAAGAATTTAGATTAAAAAAAAAAAAAAAAAAAAAAGGGACATGTTATTTTTAAAGTTGTTCTTGAGAAAATTTCCACATACAAACCCGCGGCATTTCTCCACTGGTTTAAGAACAATTTTCACATGCTGGCATCATCCTTGAGTGGCTGCCACAACTCTGGTATCATAAAGCAACACGTATTTTCTCTTAGCTTATCAAAACACATTTTATTTAACTGCTAAATTTGGTCTGATCCAAGTTTTTCTTCTTACTTCACAGCAAACAGGAAAACGCAGATGCCACACACTGATCCAAACATGCATCCTACTAGGGAAACGGGCACAGAAGCCAGACCAGCCCTAAGAGAATGACTGCCCAGACCACATGGCTGCACTCACAGCTCATCAACAGAGTTCACACTGAAACGTTCACATTGTTCACTCCTGTTCTACAAGTCCTGTCTAGGTAGCACTGAAAAACAAATTGTTTGGCCCCTTCTGTTCTGATGCTGGAACGTTGTGTCAATATACTTTGGCATATATTTTAAAAATCCCTGTAATATACCATAGACTGTGACATTTCCACTTCAGATCTATCATTTACATGTGAAGCACGAATCTCCAAAAGAACCCAGTAAAGCTGTAAGAAAGAACTACATTTTGCCGAAGCTCTCAGACACCCACTCCATTCAGTCACACCAGCTGGAGAGGTAAGTGTCAAGATACAGCTTTATTCTTTAAAATGAATGTGGAGGTGAAACTCCACAGCCTCCTCCACAGCAATCATTTTTTAAAGTGAAACCACAAAGATATGTGCTCCTGATCCTTCTATGTCAGCAGCATGTCTCAAGAAACCTTTTTGCAAATCTGGGTATCTTAAAATCATATCTAAGTTATTCTGCAATCTATGCAATTGTCCCTGCACTTCCCAGTCCAGCTGACAGGCATCCTAGACATGACATCCATTGGAAGATCTTTTGCTCCTAGAGGTAGAGGAGTCCTTAGCTACCCTCTGTCTAGCACACGAGGCACAGATGGCCCCCGAGAGACGCTTCAGCCCCTTCTGAAAGACACTGTTGGAGAGACTGTAAATAACACAGTTGCAGAAACTGTTGCTAATGGCAAGCCAAGTGGTCAAGAAGGACGCGACGCGGTTACTGTAGACATTGGAGCTCTCCAGCAGGAAATAGATGATGTAGGGCAGCCAGAGGATGTAGAAGACGCTGGTGATGCGGAACAGGACCATGGCATAGCGCTTGTCCGGGCAGGGCTGCGCCTCCCCAGCCTCCCCGTCCTGCGAGCTGAAGCGCACCCGCCGCTCGTTGATCTCCTTGGTGTGCTGCTGGCAGATGCGGAAGATGTTGAAATAGGTAAAGCAGACAATGAAAGCAGCCGGAGCGTAGAGCATCACCACAATGAACAGGGTGAAATAGGGATCAGTGTTCCAGGAATTGGCGCACCACTGGAACACATCCCCGTGATATCCAGGCTTTCCCCAGTGAAAGGAGGGTAAGAAGACCAGGCAGGAGTAGAGCCAAATGGTCAATATGCAGATTCGCAGCCTCCAAGGGGTAACCAGTGTGTTGTAGGTCAAGGGCTTCGTGATGGCAATGTATCTGTCAATGCTGATGCAGGCCAGGGAGGCCATGGAGACGCTCTTCAGCACTGATACCACATAACCAAAGATTTGGCAAACCAAGGACTCACTTAAAACAATAGGATAGTGCAGCAGAGACAAAGAAGGCACCAGACAGCTCACGCCCACCAGGAGGTCAGCATACGCCATAGTCTGGATGAAGTAGCTGGTGGTGTGGTGGTTCAGCAGAGGTGCACAGTGAAAGACAAATATCACAATAATGTTGCCTGAAATAATCAGCACCATGAGGAACACAATAATAACCACTTCCAGGAGGCAAAAATTGATGGTCTCCAAATAGCTAATGGCCAGGAGACAGAAGGGCCGGCCACTCTGGTTGCCAACCAAAGAGGAGTTCATCTTGAGCACTGCAGTGATCTCTACTTCATGCTCCTGCCTGCTGCCTGCAGCCACTCCAGGCAGCTGCTGTCATTGCGGCTGGTGCTGTGTGTGCAGCAATGTCAAAACCGGAGCTCCAGTCCCCAGGGCTGCTCCAGATGCTGCTGCTGTGCATTGTCTGCAGCACAATTCCCCTTTAAATCCGGCTCCCCGCCGCTGCCGGTGCACCGGGACCCAGCGGCAGGCATGTCAGCAACTTCCCCAGCGCACCGGAGAGAGCTGATACTGATGCCCTCCTGGGTGGGCTGCAGCGCCAAGGAGGGATGAGGGGCTGGGGGAAGAGGGAGAGGAACCGCCACCGAGTCAGGACGAGAGTCCTCCCAAAGGCTGACAGAGAGAAGGGGAAAGTGTTTTACAGAACTGCCTCTCCCCCGCGCTGCCACCTCCGCCGCTCCCCTCCTTCCCCACGCCCTGCTCAGCGCTCCCCGCCGGCCCTGGCCCCAGCTCCGGCTCCAGCCCCGCTCGCTCCCAACGCCCCGCGGGCGGCAGCGGGAGGCAATGCCGCCTCCCCGGAGCCCCGGCAGCCGGGCGGGGGGATGCGCGGCGGGGAGGGCGGGGGTCTAGCCCTTCTCCGCTGGCTCCATTTTGCACGGCGCTTTTGTTCGCCGTCTCTCCCGGCCGCGCCGCCGCCGCCCCGGCCCCGCCGCCGCCGCCGCCCCCCGCCCAGCCCGGGGCCAGCCCGGCCCCGCCGCCCCGGCCCTACCTGCGGCGGGGGAACAAAAGCGCGGAGCATCCTCGGGCGGGCGGCGTGCGCTCCGGCCGCGGCGATGCGGAGCCGGGGGCGGGGAGGCGGGAGGAAGGGGAGGGAGGCGGCGGGAGCGCGGGGGAGGGCGCGGCGCGGCGGGGACCCGGCGGGGAGCGGGGCCGCAGCCCCGGCCCCCATCCGCCCGCCGCGGCGCGCAGGGAGCCGGGCAGCGCCGGCCGCAGCCTCGGGAAGGCGGCTCCGCGCTCCGGGGGCGCTCGGCGAGGCGGATCCACGGGCGGCCGGGGGCGGTGGGAGCCTCACCCGGCGCGACCCCGGCAGCGCACGCGGGTCCCGGCCCTGCCCGTCCCCGCCGGTGCCGCAGGGACACACACCCAGACACACACCCAGCGCGCAGCCCGCTCCTCCTCCTGCACCCCGGCACGGCGAGCGCAACCGTCCATCACCGCCCTGCACTCACGCGGTTCGTCGTCACTTAAAGGCTTCTCCATGCCAGCCCTTTTGGGGAAATACCTATTCTGGAATAAATGTGCCTTTCCTAGGTGCAGTGTGTGTCGCTCAGGAGACACCCGAAACCAAGGGCAAAGCTGAGAACGATGTCCCACCTTTAATCCAGATGCTGCTCCAGGTAGGCAGGCACCTCCCTCCATACACAGAGACACACAGAGAATGCAAAGGCATCGCTGTCCCTGACAGTCCCTGGGACACCGGACACCAAAACAGAAAACCCAGCGACATTACAGCTAGCAAAGACGTGAGAGATTCACAGCACAGCACTGAAACTTGTACTCACACCCTAAGTTAATACCATCTCACTATTTAACCAGAAAAACCTCTTTGAAGGCAGAGAGGCATAACAAGGTATGGCTCTTATTTACTGTTTGTCAAGAGCTTCAACTGACAGGCTGGAAAACACGTTCCCAGGTATGTGGGAGCTCATTCTCTGACCCTGGCACCAGACTGCTCCACTGCCACCGCTTAGGATGGGCCCTTGCTACAGGAATTTGTATTTGAACAGACCAAACCAGTAAAAAACTGGAGTGAAGCTCTCCAGCAATCGAAATCATTTAGTCAGACATGAAAGAGTGCAACTGGCATCCTTACAAGCTTAAGTCCCCACTTTGAATTCAACCAATACCAGCAAACCCAAGATTTTTGGTTAATCTAAGCTAAATGTTGGTCATTTTGCGGAATACATAATGGGAATTTAATTGAGGCCAAAGGGGTGGATGTCAAAGCAATTGAGACACAGCTCTCAGGTTTTTAGCTGATCTGTAAGTACAAATAACACTTCATGATACACTTGTGTTGGCCAAAAATCTATGCTGGACAACAGCATGACTTGGCAGATTTTTAGTTAGTCTCATACAAATGCCTGAAAGCAAAAATTTGGGGGTTTTGCCCTATCTTTAGCCCCCCCAAAAAAAAAAAAAATCTCTTTGCTACTGTCCACCTTTAAAAAAAAAAATTATGGTGTTTCTACTCGGGGCAACTGAAGTACTAGAACTGTAGCTAGGAAACATAAACTTTGAATTAAATTTAGGCCAGGGTATTGCGGATTGACAAAAAACAAGCTATGATTGAATTACTGCTGGAGAAATGATCTCCTATCTTTCCAAAGCAGAGAATGATTTACATACCAATTGATTCAAATAGTATTTCTGGATCCCTGGGCACAAATAGACACATTATAAACAGTATGTTGATACATTGAACTTTCTATGTCAGATACATAAAACCAAGGTAGCAGTGGAAACACTGAGCCCAACCAAAACAACATCTGGTTGCTGAAATTTTTAAACAGAAGATGCACCATGAAATCAAGAACTCCCCAGTGCTCAGGTTTTTATGAAAAGCTTAATGTCCTTAGAGCTGAGGTATTTCTGTAGAAAATCCACGTCTGTTTTTTTCTTTAACTGACATTCTATTGTTTCTCTGAAGCGGAGAGCAATGACTCCACTGAGGGCTCTTGCCAGCTTACTCCTGCTTGCTTAAAACACCCAAAGCAGCTCCACCTCCTCCTGCCCCTGCACCAGAAGCCAGTCCAGGTGGTGAAGCAAACTGCACCTGGAAGGTAACTGGGGTGCAGTGCCTGCTCCCCAGCTCTCTGCTTGGGTGCACCACCAGCCCAGCATGAGAACCACTCCTAAAGACACCAAAACGTGCGGCTGACGTTAGTGAGACTGAAAATACTGCTTTGGTATAGACACTTCTCCCACTCTACACCGTGGTACAGCACTACCTTGTCTAAGGCAATGGAAAGCACTCCAGAAATTATTCAAAGTTACAATGACAACCCCTGGGAAAACTGCTGCTTGCAAAAGATAATTAAACTTCTATCACCACGTGATCAAAACTAATCAAACAAGCAATCTGAAGGTTCAGGCACACTGACAAGGCTACATCATTGCACACTGTGATGCACAGAAGCATGGTAGGTTCCATTTAAGCTGATTGTACACAGTCATGGCCCTCTGTCCTCCTGAAAATTCAATGTATTCCTTTTAATTTATAGGAACATATGGAAATATGATGGTGATACAAGTGGAAAATAAGCGTTAACCACCCACAGCTAAGGTTCTGTCACATTTTATGCTACCAATGACAACACATTCAGTCAGATAACGGTGGTGACATTTTAATCTATTTCTTCATTAAAAACTAGCATCATTTGCACCAAGACAGACAAGTATATTTGGTAGAACGTCTGTGTTCTATAATCCTCGTCTCATGGAGACAAAAAGGTGGGCAGATGAGAAAGTGGGTAGAAGGAGTCTTGTTATAAGAAAGACTGGAACAAATTAAAAATCTCTTACCAGGCCTGGGACTTCTCCCAGAAATGGTGACCCTGGGGTAACATTCCAGGATACTCCTCCTGACACCAGACTATTATTTTTTTTTATTTGTGCCACAAGATGTCCCTCTCACGTTGTAATTTTCTTAATACAGTGTATTTATCTGGTACAACAGTTCACGGCTTTTTCCTTTCTGCATTACTTCCTCCTACACAGACCTATATCCAAAAGCTTTTTATTTTCTCCTCAATATTGTAAATGTCAGGTTTTAATGCTGCTATTATGAAGAACTTCTCCACTGACAGATTCAGTAGTTGTATTAATCCTTTCTAAAATTTGTCTGTTGTGGCTATTTTCTCCTTTGCTTTGTATCATGATTATTTATCTTTTTTAGCCTGTCTGGCTCGCTTTATGCATTTTCTACTGAACGCCACTTTCCATCCACCTATGCCTGTTCAGAACGTGCAGTATTTTTCCTGCAGGTGTCCATTAACACCTGGAGTGAGTCTTCATGTGTCTTCTGCTACCTTTCAGTGGCTGGAAGCCTGAAGATTAACAGCCATAACTGTGATTGCCAAAGTGCTACCAGGACCAGATGCCTCTCCCAGGGATTGTCTAGATCGTTTCACCTAGAGCTTGCTTTCTGTCCCCAGTAGGGACATGACCTTAATTCACTGGGCTGGCTTTCATCCACACTCCCCACCACGAGCACGGCAATCTGGAGCTGCTAAAAGCTTTATTATTGCACACAGATGGTGTGCAAATTCTCAAAAGTAATTCATGGATGCACCATGATGGTGAAACTTCAACCTTCCCGCAATAACAAAGGCACAGAGAACAAAACCCCAGCCAGTGTGTGGCAAAGAAAACCAGAGCACATAATTAATATAAGCTGTCATGATGACTAGAATACAAGGAGCCCACCTTGAAACACAGTTTCAACACCATTTTTAAGTCATATTCGAGAGCTTGACACCGCTCTACTGCATGGTAGAGCACAACAGGAGACACTTCCTTTTCAATCCTTCAGTAGCCACAACTTAACAGTAAACAAAAAACTGTCCTTGCAGCAATAAATTTGTAAAGGAAAGCAAAAACCAGAGATTACCCTAGCCTGCCCAGCAAAGCAGCCACCAGAAGAAATCCTGGGGTACTGCATCCAACATCCTGTGTACAAGGGAAAAAAAATCCCCCAAACACGCCAGAAGGTTTTGAAGCAGCTGTCAACAGAGATCCTTATTAATTTGGGACTGTGCTGCTGCATGGGGTCATGAAAAGCCTGGCAGAAATCAAATGCAGCTACAGGAATAGCGGGCAACATGAAGAGAGAAGGGGCACTGCGTTATGAGCCCTCACACAGGTTTCCTGCATTTCCTGCTCACATTCCAGGACACAGGTTTTACATGGGCTCGTTATGCTCCTGCACTACACCACAGCAGTTATTCTCACATAAACCCCTTCAAGGGATGGTAATGCAAATAACTGCAGGCTTGCCAGAGAAGAATTGGTATTAGTGACATGCAAAACATGGCAAAGCATTACAAAGATGGGAAAGCAATGTAATATAATGGACTCTTGTCTTCATATAATTAACAATTTTTTTTCCCAGGAACATTTACTCCTATGCATTGCTGCATACTGACTGTAGCTGAGCTGCTATTTTAAGTGCAGTAAGAATTAGTCACATTAGAACTCCAAAATTATCATATTTCATGCCTAAGAAAGGCAGAAAACAAAAATTTCAGGTCAAAGTGCAGCCCACCATTATTATACTCTTGGCATAGACTACATGCAAAGGGTCTGCAAATATTATATTGCTGGGCCTTGAATTTGTGCTCTCCTCAGCCTCCCAAACAATCTTTGCATTTTTTGCCTGTTCTCATCTTCAGTACCTCCACACAAATAGATAACCCAATTTAAAACCCTGCACTTCTGACAATGCCTGCAGGCTGAAAAAAACCCCAATTCCCCCATGAACCATGCACACATTTCTGTTCTCCAACACCAACCTCTGTCCCTCTTACAGGAACAGTCCCCTGCTTCCATATTTTAGTCACAACAAAACAAACAGCCATGGCACTGAGTTAATATGGCACCTCCAGATTAGGGAAACCTCATTTTCATTTGCTTGAACTGGCTATGGCAGCATACACTACAGACCTCATGAGACTACAGCAGGGCCTGAAAAGGGTCAATCAGGACTTATTCTCTCTAATTTCTTAATTAGTTTCTGTGCTGAATGGCCACTGCAGGTACAGCCAGTGCTTTAGAGCAGAACACAGTGCAGGACCAGCCTACTCTCCCTTTCACTTGGACTCCAGAGATGCTTCCAACACAAGATGCAGGTTACTTTCTTTGTCTCAGCCAAATGCAAAGGAGTGGAAAGGTTTCACAAGTTTAAAAATGAAATGTTACACTATCCCCTTCCAGCTGACAAAGATAGTAGCAGAAAGTGTCACCAACTGTGCCACAAAGACATCATCTTTTGCATTCTGATACCAAAACACTGAAACAGAGAAACAAGAGAGGCTGACAACTACTCACCAGGCAATTAAAATAACACAACAGGATAGCTGTGATCACTCCTTGCCAGAGCACTCAACCTCCACATTACTTATATGATTTATTCACCATAAAACCCAAGTTACAGCTCTACCATGCATAAACCAGTATTAAGGAATTTGGATCAAGTTTTTTCTATATTCACCAAGTATATGAAAATCCTTATGGCAGAATATTTTTAGCTGATTTAACATGATTCATTGACATAATGTAGGATCCTTCCTGCATGATTCCAGCAGAAACTGAGTTTAATTTCAGAAGCCTTCCTGACCTCAGAATAAGGTCTTTAATTGCTCCTTGTGAATCTATGCCATCAGAATATAGATATACAAAGGCTGATTCACTTGTTTTGCTTTTTAACTGGTGAATAATTAATTTCTGTTATATTTGTACTAAAGCTGCATCATTAATAATTTCTAATACAATCCTTCTAGACTTGCATGTTTGATGAAAGCAATAAAATCCAATGTAGCTGTACAGATAATGGTCAAATCCAAATTAACACATCAGTTTTCTGGATAAGAAAGTGACATTTCATTTTGTGACCCATTTGCTATTGAACTTTGAGAACCACTGAGTGATGTCTGTACACACAATTCTTACACCTTTTTCCTACCTGAGGTCATCATTCAAGATGAGAAATCACAAAACTGCTGTCTAATGCAAAAACATTCACATTGTTCTGTTTTCTTTCTACTAAAAAAGGCTGCAATCTCTATAGTGTTGGACTTTTAGCATAAACACTGAGACAACACAGCAAAATTCTGCTTCCACTTGAAAAAGCCAAGCAAGCAAATAAAATTAATCTGTCCATTATGAAAGCAATTAATAGGATAGTTATTTTTTACACACTCTGAACTCTCAGTGAAACAGGACTATAAAAGGAAAGCAGTGTAATGCCACCAGGGTTTTTGTTGGAGAATTGAATCACAGTCACTCCTTGATACATTCAGGTACACTCAGGGACCCTCAGGCAAGAGTACACCGGAAGCCACTGTATTCCCATTCTTTAAGGAATGGGGGGAAAAGAGCTGAAAGAAGCCACGGTACCTTTGTGATGAGGATCCTGTACTTCTCCACCAGGTGGTCGTTGTTGTGACACCCTGCCAGCAGCTGCCACACCTCGCCCCGCAGCGCCTCGGGGACACCACTGCGCACCAGCGCCGACAGCGTCTTGGGCCGCACGCTCAGGTTCAGGTGCCTGCAGAGGGGAGGGAGGGGAGGGTTACTGCCCCAAACAGCCACCACACCCGGGGGAACAGCACACAGTGCAACTGCCAGGCAGTCCACGTGAAATTCGAGTTATGAAAAACAAATACAATTTGGAGAACTACTTCCCAAACTATCTTCTCGGTTCCCATTAAATATATATATATATATGTAACAAAATTCAACAAACTAAACCACTTCATTAAATTCTAGAGGACAGAGGTCACAGCGTGTACATTCCAAGTTCAAACCACCAAAACGAGCACTTTGCAGAAGCCTCCATTGCTCAGCTGCCCACAGCCCAGCAGGAGGTGACCTTCTCAGGGAGGCAGGGACAAGGAGCCAGTGAGAGCTCTGAAAATCACCTCTTGTGGTTATCTAACTGCATCCCTGCATTAGAGCAGCCTCCACTGCAGCAGCCAGCCCCAACTGAACAGCTCCTTCCAGCGAGACCACTGACAGCTCATAAATTACAGCACTGCAAGTTGTAAAAACTAAACCTCCATGTAATTTATGCACTTAACAGCACGTTAAGCTGAACAGCTCATTTGTGGCTTATATATAAAAATCCCCAAAAGACACATGCTTTAAATCACAGATACTACGTATTTTTCTGCAGTTACTAAAAAAACAAACTCCTGGATAAAATGATCAAGAGAGCTGACAGACAAAGCCAGGCAGAAAAATAAACTTGTGTCACATCAACTGCGTTATGTTCTTAATAAACTGGCATTTCTTAATGTTTGTAACAGTCTAACAGATATGTGGATGATAATTTTACATAGACTGGGACTCCCTATTGCCTTTCTCCTATCTACAGTGTTCTGACACAGTAATCTAGAGACTAGCAAGGCAGACATTTAAATCAGTATTTACTGCACAGAACCCAGGACTATCATGTCCTCCTTCACTGTGTTTTCTCTAAAGGAAATCAACTAAATAAAATAATATTTATATAGTAGTTACATTTACATTAATATATGAACACACCTATAGATATATATTTATAGAGCATTTATTATGCTTTTACAATATGTAAGTATATTTATATAAAATACTTCCTATATATAAAATACTCCATGTTATTGTAAAGGCCTATAAAACTGCTTGGCCTTAATCTCAGATCAGAGGAAGTACAACAGTATTTCTAATGAATACAGGCATGAAGGCTGTAGACTAAAGGCTACACATTACTGGATTCTTCCAAACTATTTTTGCAAAGAGAAAATTGTGTGACTCAGCAGTTAAGAAACATCAGCCAAATATTCTTTGGTATCACAAAATACCAAATATTTAGTTACTACACAAATCTAATTACACAGTTCTAGAAACTAGCATGAAACTACCCGAAGTCTGATTTTTATGATTTTCAATCCTCTTATATTAAGAGCTGGAGGATCATTGCTTCCAAATACACGTTTTTAGTTAAGAAGGAAAGCCCTTTAACACATATTAAAGTTGTTGCCAGCATTAGCACAGAAGCATTTCATATCCTCTTAGAGCTGCCAAAACATTTCCAATGGGAGTCAGGTGGCTTAATTATCTCTGAGCCCTTGGAAGAGTTACAAAAAAATTCAAGTTGAAAGAAACTTTCTCACAGCAGCAGATGCAGAGAGCTCATCTGGGAAAGATGTTTCTCCAAATCTAGGAGAGGGAAAAGGGATCATGTATCATTTTACCTCAGCCTTTCCCTCTCACAAATGTGTCCACTTAGTGCAAAACCAAACTGGGAGGAAAACTACTTATACAAATAAGCAATAACTGCAGAAAATACTAAATAATTATAATTTTAAAGAGATTGCTGTCTAAGTGATCACCTCAATACTTTTTCTCATATAAGCTGCATGACTGACTCCAATCTCTGCTGTCCTACTCCTTAGATCCAATACTCCACTCAACCTTTGACTTGCTGTACAGCCCTTGCCGTGCTCTCATTGACTTCAGGAAGCAAAGGGCCACAATTAAAGCCAGACTCAAAATGAAGCCTGTTTGAGCTCAATCTCATGCTGCCCGTCATCCCCTTCTGTGGGGAAAAAATAAAACCTAACAAAACCCCTAAAATTTACAACAACTAGCGTCACTTTGGAACTGCTCAGGCTACTTCAAGATGAATAAAAAAATCCCTCGTCAAAGGAGGATTGTGTTGCATTAGCAATTGGACTGTCAAGAAACACTTCTCTTGTACACTGACATTTTCCAGGGAAAAAACAGCGGAGCTCATGTACTTCCTTCTCGGCAGGCTCTGGAGCCTTCCTTTAGATAAGGGAGGAAAAACATCTTCTCTATCCAAGTCCAAATCTCCCATTTCTTAAGATACAGTCACTAAGATATGACAGCTGCAGGAAAAATTGGCTGCGAACCCAGTCAGAATTACAAACAGGAATGGAAATGATCTGTGCAAAATAGACAAAGCAAGAGCTGCATTTTCTTAATTCTACTTAGTTTAGGTTTTCCTTTAATAAAATCCCAAGGAACTTGAAGAATACTCATTTTAAGACCGAACCAGTTAAAGATACAGCATAATTGAATTTCTATACATTAAGCACGCATTCAAAATTTAAAATATTTAGGGCAGACTCTAAAGAAATCAGAAAACATCAAGACCGAGAATAAGGGATATTGTGGGGATGGATAGAGAACTAAATCCAAACTAATCTTACATCAAATGGCCTCTGGAAACAAAAATTCCAAGCAGAAGGAGCAAACAGAATGAGAATATTCAGAACTGTAATTTTCAGAATGTGATTTTGCCACTCACCACTTGGACAGCAGCTCTCCCCACGTTTCAAGGATTTTTTCTGCACACTCCTTGGACACATCTCCAGAACCACTTAAGAGTGGTTCATCATTGTCTGCCAAGAGAACAGAAGGGACACTTCAGCCAAGGCCACATGGAAGGCCAGCAGGAAAAGTGGAAAAGCAGAAACCCAAGTTATCTTCATTTCCGCTCAGAGCCATAAGGCCAGATGTTTCTATACTCAGAAGCGGCCATGGTTTGCTTTAAAAGAATTTTTTTTAAAAGCACAAGTTTTTGAAAATGCAATAAGTTTCAAGCTGGGCAGCTCCTGGTACAGTTTCATCTCTCACATATGTCTGACTAAAACACTGCCTGCTGACACTTCCAAACAACACTAGCTTCTCCTTCCTGCTCTCAAACCTGCTCACAGCTGCTCAGGGAGGGGCAGAAGCTACATGATAATTCCCAGTTTCTAGGAGCCCTTTTTCACATTGTCCCAAATACAGCAGACAGGAGGCCTGGGCTGAGAAACGCAGGGACACTGAAGTACCAGACCAGGGAGAGGCTGACCAGGAATGCCAGGACTGGGTATTGAATATTGCAGTATTCCAGCAAGGAAGATTCAGGCAGATTCTGACTGGAAAGGATCCTACATCTTTTACAACCATGTTATTCACCAACTGCCCTTTCTCAAAGCCCACAAAGCACAGGAGTTTCTTACCTTCCTCTTCATCATCCTCTGGAGGAGATGGGATCATGGAGCCCTGTGATCCTGACTGGGGCAGGCGGAGAGAGGGGCTGGCTGTGGTTTTCCTCCTCTCCCTCTCTGACTCACTTTCCAGGCACACGACCTCATACAGCGTGTCCGAGTTGTTCTTCCTGTCCTTTTGCTTTATCTAGGAAACAAGGTTCATTTTACTGAGGAGCCTACATAAATTCCAGATCACTTCCTAAGGATCTGCCTTCTCTTTCTGGAATAGGAGAGCTGAGGAACAACTTCCATCCTATTCCACCGTGAGCAGCGTTCAAACCTGGAACATACTTAATGCAAGGTGCAGGCTGCCAGTGCTTCTGATGCCCTGGGAGTGAGCTGCACCTGAAAGAACAAAGTGTCTGTCCCAGGCAGAAGTGTCACTTAGATCTGCCATCCACAGGGAGCTCATCTTTCCAATCATAAATGAACTGGACATAAATGCACTGATTTTTAAAGCTAAAAATGCATCTGTGGTCTAAGAGATGAAGGTTCCTCAATATGCAGCAACTTTTCCTTTATTTAAGTAGTGGAAAATTAAAAACAAAACCTTTAAAATTATGTCAAATTACTCTTCAAAGAGAATTTATAAAACAAGCTAAAATAGAAAAGGTTTCTGGGGATGGTGGCAAAAGCAGTCTCAAAAAATTTGTTCATATTTATTTGAACAAGATGAGATGAGCTTTAAGATCCCTTCCAGTCTAGGATTCTATGATTTTCCCATGGGAATGGTCTTTAGCAAAGCTTCCAACTCTGTGTATACATTGCTGCAGGAACACAAATTGCTGAGTCCCAAAGTCTACTCTGTAGCCCTGTTTCTCCATAATTTCCAATGCTTTGGTACCTTGCAATCCTTTAAAGGATTCTTCTTTGTGAACAAAATTTTAATACATTTTAAGGACTTAGATTTTTTTTTTTCCTAAATGAATAAAAATGGAGAGCAGAAAAGAGAAGGTGAAGAAAAGAAAGAAAGATGATTTATAATTATACTCCACACTAAGCTCCCAGTGCTCAATTTTATTCTTTGGAGCATTAAAAATGAAGAGAAATGCATTAAAACTAAAAATTACTAAATCACTAAATGTAATCAGAGCAAATAAAATCCCTCTGCTTTCACCATTTCCGAATAAAGAAACGCTGCTGCCAAAGTAAGATAAGCCAATTCTACACAGCTGTATTTTTAATAGGCTAATCATGACTCCACAGAAACAGGTTTCCCTTCCAGGCTTATCAGCCAGTACATTCTATATTTGTTGCTTCCACTACAAGTTTTGATAATCTTCCATTAGTAAACACTGGAAGTTGGATAACCCAACAGTGTCTGTGGAAAAAGAGAATTGGCCAAGATAAGTCACAATGTCTGTGAATTTGGTAAGACAAAAGATCCAGAATTAGCTTAGTAAGATAAGCTTCCTTTTAAATGCCAAACAGAAAAGGCACCTTTTGGAAGCTGTAGAATATTTATAGCCCAACAGCCTCTACTGTTCAACATCTCCATGTTCCATCTCAAAAATATTCTAAATAAAAAGGCTGAGCTCACCCATGAAGAATTCTTCCACCTTAAATTTTTAAGGCAAGGGCTTTTTTTTACATAGAAAAAGAATCCTTGGTGAACTTCATCTTTGTTACTACCCAGATGCCATTCTTTGTTAGCATTTAAAGACAAGTATAAAAAGAATGAAGAAAAGCCTCTTGCTTAACTCAAAACCTCTTTAAATAAGAACACTTATCAAGAAATCAAGACTCCAACACTGATGTCTTTTTGGGCTGCACCCAGAATTGCTAAGCCTAAAAGAGCATGTACATCCATATTGTTATTTGCTTTTATACATTTCCAGTTCTTTAAACAGGACTCCCATTTCAGAACAATAATTTCTAGAGCAGAAGAACAGCAGCTACTTCAAGTACATTCTCTTTAGTGACTTGGACCTTCAACTTACAGCCTTATTTTGAGGCTAAGTTATTAGGAATATCCTGGACAGAAATAATGCTTCCATTTTTAGTGGATGGGTAAAAAAGTAAGTTGGAAAAAACAGTAAAATTTTTTAACAAGTTCTAAGGATTTTTTGTGGTTGCTTGGATTTTTTCCCCCAGGGCAAACTTGGGGTATGTGTGAAATCTCTATTTCCAACCAGAAGGGGAAAATAGACTTTAACAAAATATAATTTCTGTTGGAATTTCATGTGGATGTTTGCTCATCTAAAAAAAATTTCAGAAGAAATGTTCAATTTGTATAATAGAATAAGTTTAGTGATATATCAGATACCATGTTACCAGGATTACAGTAAGGACTTTTTTTGTTCTCTTAACCCTTAATTTTACAAAATTACCTCTCTATACCCTTAAGGCAGCAAGTCTCAGCATAGCCCCACATTGCAAATAAATCCTCTGCTCCTTTTCTTGCTGTGGCTTGGCTGGAAAATCCATAAGCCTCTCTGTAACTTCGCAGACTCATCAAAGCTATCAAAAAAGCTATTTCAGGCTCTTTATGGGAACTGCAGCTAGCCAGCAACAATCAGCACAATAAAAGGCAGCTTTTCTAAAAGTGAAGAGCATTTATCTTACTTCTTTGATTCAGGAGGAAAATGCTGCATTATGAGCATTATATTAGTCAAGGCTTTAGCAGTCATAGGGAGAAACAGCCTATTAATTGTCAATTTTATTTCTTTTTTTTTTTTTTTTAACACATTACCTGCTTCAATTTTAAGAAAAAATTTTCAGTTGAGCTCCGTTTGCTGAAGGGCCAGAACAGCCTCTCATTAGGTGAGCAAACTCTGACTTTAGTCTCCAGAATGAATCGAACAGGCTCCTGCACCTCAGTTATCACCAAATCCACAGCAGTGGTCATGAACAACACTTTATCTAGAGAGAGAAAATGAAGCCACAATATGAATAAAACCCATTTCAAATAAAATATTCCATAACCCCTTCCCCAGTAACAAGGAAGAACAAAGGAAACTTTCCTTTTCAGAATCCATTTTACCCCTAATTCAACATCTCAAAACCCAAGAAGTTTCAAAACAAGGAAATTGGATCACTAGGCACTATACTAGAGAGAAAGGAAACTGCAGCCATCAAGCCAAGAAAATGATCTTGTTAAAGAGAGAAAAAATTTGCTTTTTCAAATCCCACTGAAATGTATCCAAAACCTTCATTAAACAATACAGAGATCTGTGCACTTAACTGCACATTGTAGATCTCTTGCCATCCAGCCTCATTACACTTCAATTCTTTTTTGGTCTTAGAAGCTACTTAAGGGTTTAATACCATGATATTAAAGGCATTTAAGATCATCTCAGCTGTGACACTCCAGAAATTGACTACACACTCTGATGCTCCAACAGGAGACAACGGGGCTCAGTGACCTATGAGATCTCTCTGGCAGGGAATGATAAATTGTGTCCTTCAGGCAGGATGGCATCCACTCCAGCACCAGACTGTGCCCAGCAGCTGACTTCCATGACTTTGCCCAGTCAATTCCCATTAACTTCCCAACCTTTGGCACGCAACACTGACAAGAGATTGAAGAGATGATAATTCAGATGACATCTTAAAAGAAGTAATGACAGTCTCTTTCAAGACTCGAGAGAGCAATGCAATATCAGCTATTTTTGGATGACAGCTGAAGTAGTTTACTTTCATTTTCACAGGTACAGAAATCCTTCTGTTTAATTAAAAATTTGGGTTTGGAAAGATCTGAACTGATCACAAGACACTGAGCAAAGCAAGTGCCTGCAGAAGTCATTTAGTGCAATTCTCAGTGGGATTCTTAAAAAGCTCCAGTGGTGCACAGAGCACCTGCATCCTGCCCCACACCTGCAGAGCCTCCCACTACAGTTCCTACAACGTATTACTGAACACAGTTTGGTTTTGTTTGTCTTTATTTTTTCATTTTTATGTGGCATTCAGCACCCTACTTTCTGAGAATATATCCCAGCCTGTGAAAGCCTTTAGTGGGATTCTTCTGAACAGAAAAATAATTAAGCCAATGCCCACTATGGAAGTAATTTCCCTGCTAGGGATAATACCTGGCAACATTCATACCTTTTGGTGTTTCTTCATTTACAAACTGGAAGTGTGGAGACTTTTGATTCCAGCTCCCAGTGATCACATAAGATTTCCCATCAGAACTTTTACCCATGGACTCCTGGAAACAAGGTAAGTTTATGTATTTTTTTTTAATTTAAGAAGTTTCTATATTATGTAGTGCCAGCCCCATGAAAGAGCTACTGTACTAGCAAGGAAAGGGCAAGTCCCTGTAACAAAGTCTGTAGCAAAGATAATCTCCGAAGGAAATAACAGTTCCCGTGCAATCCTTGGTGTCCATAACACAGAAAGGCCAATTAATACTAATTATTCTATTAGCACATGGCATGACCATGTGGTTTTGGAGGTGGCCATTGGACAGCAACTTTCAGCTCACAGAGGTATAGATGAGAACACAATATATGTTACTCAGTCATTAAGAACCAAACCAACATTTTATCTAATGTTCAGCTTGTTTGTCTTACTTTCTGTGTAATCCGAAGCCTGGTAGAAAGCAAAATTATTCATGTAGTATTAAACCTTTTTGAGTACTCACTATGTACTGCATAAATACTAGCAAATTTGTTGTCACTCCACACTTATGAAGTTAAATTATCTCTATGATTACTTAATAGAGAAAAGTGAGTCATAAGAACAAAGCACCCACTAGTTCTCAGTGTCACATTTGAAGCCTCTCAGGCCTTGATTCTCACACTGATAACTATGCTGTAATACTTTCCATGTTCAAAGCAAAGCACTTTAATATTCAGCATGTCTAAAAATAGGGTTCCATGTTTCATATTTCAGGCCCCTAAATGAGAACAGTCATGACTAACTGTAAAACTGGGCAAGCCCCTTTACCACACATCAGGTCACGTTCTAACTCAGCAGCAGAGGCAGGGACTCAGCTCAACTGCCCAGAGCCTCACCCTCAACAGTGGAACCTACAGCATCCATTCCCATCAACCACTGCAGAAGTGTTCTCTGTCCATCCTGAGATCATGCACAACCATGACCAAAATTCTTCCTGACTTTTGTTAAGAAAGATCCTTACCAAATCCAAAAGGTGCATGTCTCCACTCCGAACGTCTTTCCCACGACTGAGGAGAAGGCCAAAACATCTGCAAAGCCAGGCAAAAAAATGTAACTGTAAAAATTAGACATGCTCATAAACAAACCATTAACATTTCTTATCTAAGTACTTGCTGTCATACATCACAAACAGCCCATGAATCCACTGACAAACATCAACAAACCTTCACATTTGAAAGCAGCATTAAGCATGTCCAGAAAAACAATGCAAGCCAACATCAAAAATGTCGAGCAAGATTTCAGAAGCATATTTACAATATGGTTTTACACTGTTTACAGCAGCCTGCAAATTGTTCCATTACCTTCACTTTAAAGAACGGTGTAATAAAGTAACTGCTAACAAGGGTTCCTTATACCACAACAACACTTGGCCTGCAGTCTTCTGCCCTTCCTTTGGTGGCTTTGTTTTTTTTTTAGACATATTTGCATAGAATTTACCCTTCAGCAGAGACAAGGATCAGATGAAATACAAGCACCTCCTTCATGATTTTATTTTGGCCTTTTTACAAGGATTTCTGGCCCACATAGGTATGTCCCACTTCTTCCTCTGGTTTGCCACACTCAAGAGCAGTGTGCCTCTGCCTCCTCAGAGGCAAAATACTAACATTAAACAGATAAAGAATATTTTAAAAATTGGTGACATTACCTTTCAATAGCAAGTTCTTTATTTGTTGTCTGTTGCACATAAATCACTATCTTCTTATCAATCCCTTGGCGGAGTTTGAAGCATTGCCTGTCTTTGTCTTTGGGAACTGCACTGTTATTCATCAGGAAAGGAAAAAAAAAATCTCAGGGGATCATTTATCTGCATTCCTTGCATATACCAAACCCAGCATCGGACACTGGTGCAGCTCCTTACACTAAAGCACTCAAAATATTTCTTCCTTGCATGCTGTGATTGCTTACATGAAAGAAATGGCAACAGATTTAGGTGAAAACCAAGGATATGGTTCACAAATAAAAACTGGGGACTTATACTGTGTGGGTCAGCATTGAGAAACTTCCAGCTGATTTCAGTATATTGATTCCCCATGTAACATGCAGTATTATCTACAAGAAACTGCATATTGTTTGCTCTCACAAGGGATGTGGCTGCTGGGGCACATGACACCAAGGAATGACCAACCCCCAGACTATTTCCCTTCTTTTTTCATTGGAGAAGCCCTTCTAAATGCTGCAAGAGGGGGAAAACATAAAACTGCACTTCAGTGCCAATCACACACTGAAGCCTCAGCATCAATATTCCCAGCAGCACAGTGACAATGATGCACTTTCAGCTTCAGCAGCAATTTTGCTGAGCACAACTTAAAAGGCATTGCAAAGGACTTAAAGACAATAGAGAAATACTAAATAGAAAAAGCACTTTGCAGGCAGCACCAGTGTTCAGTTCAATGACCAAGATTACCTAGTCCAGAGGGTTACCACTGTATTATTTCCCAAAAATATTTGTCTGGCATTAATTTAAACTAGAATAGGAAACTTTCAAGAGGGAATTTAGGGACCACCTCAGCCTCACGCTCTCTATTTAGTCGCTTTGCAACAGAACCATATGCTGCACAAAAGAAGGATGTACCTGAAATAACCTTTCCCATCATCTTCTTTGATTTCCAGGGACACAGAGAAGGTGAAGATGTCACTGTCTGGAGTCTGGGGGGTGGCAGTGGCCGACAGCGGGGTCTGTTTGGCGGAGCGCCGGAAGGCAGTGGCAAAGCTATACAGGATTCGGCTCACCTGCAGCCAGAGTGCACAAGCATCAGCTGAAACCTACCTGCATGTCCACTAATTCACAACCAATTTTACAAAAATAATTCGGTTTTGGTATCTAATATGCTTTTTATGATAAACTGTTAACTGTGCATTTTTATCCCATAACTAAGATTGATGGATACATTACATTACTTCCAAAGCACCTGCAAAACTTCACTTAAATGTCAGTAATAACATCTACATGTACATAATTATCATTTGACAAAAAGCTTGCACTTACAGCCTCTTGGATTTCACATCGGAAGACATGAATCCTGAAGAGTTCTGCATTGTAGTGGCTTTCAGTGAAAGCAAAGCAATCACTTTCAGGGGTCCCATCGTGCCCTCGTACACAGAAAAGGATTTTATAGATTGGATAATTTGCTATTTCTGTGTTTGTCTGAGGATCTAAAAGTCTGTTAAAATAGAGAGAGGGGAAAAAAAAAAAGCAAGCTTGCGCCTTGAGAAGAATTATTTCAGCCAGACATAACTTGCAAGCTTTAACAATTTCATACCTCCTAGAGGAAGTACACCACAAAAACTAGCTCCTGACTGCTATTTACTGCAAAGCACGACCACAATAATGATGCTTAAATTGAAAAGCACAAAAAGTACACCACCACTGACATTTCCACCAATAATTGCCCCATGTTTTTCAGGGATTAGTGCTCAGAAAGTTACACTAATATTTGGCAGTGGACAGACACAGCTCTGTTAAGCCTCATGTATCAGACATCTTCCAAACTACTTTCCAGGCTATTTCCAAAGTGTTCATCAATAACCAATCCCACTACGGCTTTGGGGACAGCTTGGACCATCACAGTACTTCTTGGCAGAATGTTTGGTAAACAAATTCAAAGGATCCCTTTTCACAGATGTCAATAAAACCCCTTTCTCCCACAAAAGAAAACCCAAGCTGCTCCAGTCTCCTGCCAGGTAAACCATCAGCTTGTCTGCTCTCCAAAGGAGCTAAGATGAAGGCAAAGCCCCTGAGCAGCGAGCCCCATACCTCACAGTGCCCTCAGAGACGTTGGGCACCGACAGGGTGACGTCCAGGGAGATCTGGCACTGGCCACGCAGGATGGACATCATGCGCAGAGCCTCCACCTCGCTGCGTGGGGCGTTGACCGAGGCACAGCCCAGGTAGGTCAGCTTGCTGAACACCACACTGTCCTCGTCTGTCACGGGCGTGAACGGGCTCAAATCCTCACAGTCTAGGATGGGCACGAGGGGAACGGGAGAAACAGGGCAAGGCAAGTGTCAGACACTGAACAGGAGGAGGCTAAGAACAGAAAAGCCAGGCCAGGTCAAAACACCATAGGAAATGCCTGTACTTATATTTTATACAGCCAGCTAAGTAAGCTTAATATTTGTGCACACATCTCAGGGCTGGTACAGCAGTGTTTTCAGAAGACAGGACAACTCAGCAGATATTAACTCTTGCATCACATACTGCACTAAGTGATTATAATGTGAGACATGGGGAAAGGCTGCACCTAAATTATCTTCACTTTCCCCACAAAACACAAGCTCATAAGATATACCAGGCATTCCTCCCCTTTTTTTTTTCCTAACCTCCTTGGGATGGTTTCACTGGCAGGCTCATTTCTGGTTTCTGGAGTCCTACCACCGACACTGGGTTAATGGTAGAGGATGCTGACGCTTCAAGGACAACAGGTTCTTCTCCATCTCCATCAGTTCTGACTTCTTCTCCATGGTCCTTGTCACCAGACTGATCTTCCATGGGTGGATCCATCAGCACGTCTTCCAGCTCCCGCTGCAGCTGCTGTTCGCTTCCATTCCCCACAATCTGACAGCACAGAGTTGGGACACAAAAAAGAAGAAAAGACTGTTCAAACAACAAAAAACAACCCTCAGGCACAGGGTCATTCATAAAGCTTTTTATTTACCAGCCAAAGCAGCAGCCAACAAATTTTACCCAGTTACAACCACAAACACAAACTGCAATTGCTCACCAGCATGGACTATATCTTCCCTGCTATAACAAATCTACAAGCTCAAAGCAGGAATTTTCTAGCACTAGAAAAAGCAGGGAGATTATTTTCAAACTAGTCTTTAATCACCAACTACAAAAACTATCTGACAGAGAAACTTACAGATGCCCACAGGATGGACTATAACAATCTCAGATTAGTACCAGAAAGGGACAAATATAATTAAATATGTTACGTGGTTCATGGGCAAGACAGCAGGGTTTCACAGGAAGAGACACATCTGGAACAAGATTATCATGCTGAGGAGAAGTAACAGCACTGCTTTGTTTCCTAATGCTCAGCTGCAGCCTGACTTTGAGCTCATTGAAGTCAACATGAAAGAATGAAATCACCTCAATAGTGTAAAATAAGGTCCTAAAGTGGAAAGGGAATGAAGGCATTTATTTCAGGAAACTCATATACTGCTTCTAGGGAAACTCTTTGTCCATTCCTCTGCAATTAATAGGGAAGTGACTGAGTTTACAGAGCATTTACCAGATGCCATCAGCAAAAGGTACTTGCTTCTAACACTTCAGCTGCTGCTGGTTATTCCTGCTGACACCAAAACTCAACCCTAGGAGCGCTTCCATATTCTTACCTCTCTGTAAACTCACCAATTTAAGGTGCTACATGCCAGCTAATAGAATCCATTTTATGGAATATGCAACTACACCAAAAAGTAGTGATTGTTTTGCTACAGAATCTAAACAACAACGAGATATTTATGTTCTTGAAATTGATGCAAACAGAGTGTCACCTTTTGTACAGGTTAAAATACATTCCTGGGCTCTGATCACCTGCCAGGAGTAGGACAGGGTAACTGCCTTACTCAGCTGTACACCCACAGACAGAGGGTTACAGTTACTACTACTAGTTACAGAAATCCATAGATTTCAATTTTCCTCCCAACAATTTTAGTATTAATTTGCATGATGCATTGTGGAAAAATTATGCACAAGGATAGGTCATGGAAGGCAGAAGGCTTTCAAGCATCAAGTTTATTATTCAGGTCTTTGCAGGCATTCATCAAAATGATGATGATGATGATGATGATAGAAGATGCACCATGTTCCTTTACTGTATGGAGTTTATATGTTTTGCCACAGAATAGAATTAATTAGTTATAGTGCCCTATCAGCCCCCTTTAATGGCTGTATTTTAAAAAACCTAGAGTAACTTCTAGTTTACAGAATCTGCTCTCTATGAAACCTGAAGTTAAAATTCATTCTGGTAAAAAATTGCATCTGATACACCTTTCCTCACAGTCAAGAGACTTTGCTTAGGGAAAGGAAGGTGAAAAATCCATATCCAATGAGAACTACATGTTGTAATGGTATTAATATAAAATGAACATGAAATATATCCCATTATATCAGGATTAAAAGCCAAAAGATCTTAACAGTGATCTACTCTATTTGATAAAATAATCAGTATGAATAACATATCTAGATGTTATATCTATAAAACATGATCTTGAAAATAAAATTTCCCAAAAATTGTAGTGACAGGTAAAACACAAATTCAAGTTGTTTACAAAAAATAATAATGTAAAAATAAAAAAAGACCCATCTCATAGATATTCTAAAACATCATAATCAAAACCCCATTTAAAAAGCAATTAAACTAATTTCTCCAAGAAAGCTTTCCTTCTCAGCCCAGACTACCCTCAAGAAGAATTTTAAAAGGCACACTAACCACACTTCTGGACTAGAGGAGCTCTGCTGTTCTCATAGCCCCAAAAATCCAGTGCAACAAAACAGCTGCCCACAAACCTGCCTAAAACACAAACCAAGGTTAACTTCACGTCAACCAAAGTTTCTTACGCATCTGTCTGGATTCCCCCCATCATGGGAACAGGCCACATGAACACATAAATGTGCCTGAAACCCTACTGCAGCCCCAAACCAGAGCCAGCCTGATACACACCAGAACCAAGGGCAGAAGGGAACAATAAACAGCTGCACCTGATCAATGCTTGAGCTTAGCAAAGAAACCTTTACCCTAATCATGGCTTTCTCCATTTCTCACAAAACTCAAAAGTAATTTTATTTAACCTTTAACTAGGAGGTAGCAAACTTACTTTAGCACACCAGGGATTTATCAGAACTGTGATTTATTCCTTCTCCTGACGCATGTGCTGCTGGCCTCTGCTGGGAGAGGTCTCACTGTGCTGGGGAGTTCCCAACTCCTGCTCTACACCAGGAGCAAAGCTCTCCCAAATCCAGCCCAGTCCCACTGCCAGTGGGCACGAGCAGACACAGGAACAATACTGAAAAGCAGAAACAGCTGACAAACTGTATTTCTGGAAAACATTCACTGACAACCCCTTTTTAAACTGAACCAAGCATTTCAGCACTGACAAAAAGCAAAAACACATATATGAATTATGACCATCTGAAGAGAAATATGGTTCCTAATTACATTCAAAAGAAATATTTCTCTGTCTGGACTTGAGAAAGAAAAGAAATGCTGAACAAAAACTTACATTAACTCAGTCCACAGCACTATTACTTAGAACTACAGCATTATCAACAAATTTGAAATGAGAGACTTAGGCCTGATGTACAAATTTCAGAGCCTGTCACATTCAGCAAACACAAACCTGAACCTCCAGCACCATCCTCAGACTGTGCTCAGTAGCAAATGAAACACCCTCAAACTGCTTTTCTAAAGAAACAGAACACCAGAAAGACACCTGGTCAAACAAAAACCTGAACCCAGTTTTTGCTTTTCTTAGAGGGCACATCAAAGAAAATGGGGTTTGACACATACAAATTAACTTAGCTATAAGTACCAAAGCAATTGCTTCTGCCTGAAAAAAAAATCTCATTTATTCCTACAAAATACATAACCTCAGTTCTCCTGCTGTACTGTTAACATTAATTTTTCATGCACTACTGAAGCACTTTCAGATACCACGGTGACAACACTTTTAACACACCTCTGACAACCTCCACTACTCCACTTCACTGGCAACTGAATGGCTATTTTCAAGGAAAATAAAATATCAAGACTTAAAAAAATACCAAGAACAAAGCCACAGGCTATGGTAGAATGTCTTTTGTCTTGCAGAACACTACCAAAATACCCAAATTTTTGTCCCTAAGAACAGCTAAAACGTCCTCTCATTTCCTCTGCTAAAAGTTCTCCCCTCCTTAAGCAGAAGGAAGGAAGTTAACAGGAAGGTCCCTCTATGGGAAAATTTAGACTGTACACTGAGTGTTTGTTTAAGGTAGAAAATTCCCATTAATCACTCAGATTGCAGCCAATATCCAACAGCATATGCTCTCCACACCAGAATACTGAAAAGCTCAAGGTGAATCTTTGTTCAAGGCTTGTGCTCAGTCCTGGCACCAAATTCATAAAGAAGCTTAAGACCTGTAAAGCTCTGTGGCATTCAGTGCCAAATCAGAGAACAGCAAAACTTTATTTTACAACTGATGATCAGGAGGCAGCAGAGCTCGTGTTCTTCCTTCCTGATCAAGACAAACAGCACACCTGTAGCCAGCATTTCACAAACCACTTTGGAAGCAAACAGCTCCCATGTGGAGCAAGAAGTGTTGCAGACATTTCATGCTTCCAAATTTTCCTGGGGGATAACAGGATGGAACGGAGAATCTGGTTGACAGTGTCTGTCTCCTGGATCTCAAAGGATGCTTCAGGAGCTGATTACAGACACTGCCACAGAAGCATTCTCAAGGTAAGCACCACTATGAGATTACTCTGAATTCCTGACTACTGATGCTGATACTGATCTTGATGCTGCTGGTATTTGCAGCATGGAGAAAGACAAGCATGAGGCTACAGCCTTTCAGCAGGTTTCACGGATCACCAAGCACGTGCTTAAGAAATGTTCATGTTTTTTGGACTATTCTACGATGTGAAGTGACATCTTCTGCAACAACCATAAAACATAAGTGAACTTTTTTGCCAGATTAAGCAAAAGATCAATCTTGAAACTCTTAACTGACAGAATTTGTTTGAAGTCTTGTGTAAAAGAAAAGAGCCACTATAACAGCATGTCTTGCCCAGGACTCAAAGGAACACAAGAAAAATAAACAAAGCAGTTGGGAGGTAAAAGCAAGATGAGCAAAAGCATCAAGAAATGTTGAATAAAGTCTCTGTTACAAGTACTGCAAAGGAAAAGAGGACCATCTAGTCCAACAGGTAGAACACAGGATTTCTTATCATCTTTAAAGACAGATGCAGCTGTAGAGAGACATCAAATAGAGCTCCTTCAAATGGTGGAATATCTCTTTCCATCTCCCACAAAGAACACACTAACTCAACTCACTCCAGGGAAGATCCAGTTTTCAACACATTAAAGTGATGAAATTTGGAGTGATTACCTTACTTGTGCCACTATTCTTAAAAACTGCTGAAATACAAATTGGGATGAATGTTGCTTTAAGTAGCAAAAAAAAAAAAAAAAAAAAAAAAGTAGAGGGTGAGAACGGTCTCTTTTCAGAACAGCACTTTTACAAGTGAGAAGATGTCAGTGGCCTTCCAGCTTTCAGAAGCCCTTCACACAGAGGTGTTCTCTGATTTATGCCAAGTTGTTAGTTGTAACTACTCTTCTACGTTTCTTAAAGAGAACATCTCACATTGGGGAAAACTTCAGTGTATCTTTGAACTAATAGATACACTCAAATCCATGTATGCTAATATTGCTTTCCACCTGAAAGCTGTGAAAATCACAGTTCCACGTTCTTGACAATCAGTCTGTTTCATTCTAAGCACTTCAGGAAGGATTCTGCAAAGTGGGAAAAAACCCACAGTTAGTGATGGAGAGAGCTCTTACTCAAAACCTAATTACCACCTCTGACATCAGCAGTGAAGAAATTACTGACAAAACTGGTTCTTGAATAAGTTCTCCCTTCTGTCAAGTTTTCCACAACAAAGAAGTCTCTCTTTAAGCTCTCTATGGTTAGTTTGATTTAGAAGAACAGGGAACAAACTCAGGTTATTGGTTCTTACCTTCAATCCTGTTTTTTCATCATCACTACCATTATTTGTAGATGGTGTTTCATCCCCTTGCCTGGAAACCAAGACAAAATCTTCACTGTTAAGAGTGGATACCGAGTCTGAAGAGACACTGATTTTTCCAACAGAAGCCTTGTCATCCATGACTTAAAAAGGAAGTTCGATTCATGAATGAGATTAAATATGTTATAAACTCCTGAAAAACAAAAATCATAAAAATACTTATATAAAACTTTATGCTAAAATGCTCAAACTTTTCAAAAACCTGTTGACTAATTATAGAAACTATCTCATCTGACAGCACAACCAAGCTCCAATTCCTCTCTCAGTGCACACTCAAAGTCCTGCCTTCATTTTGCTAAGCAGCACATGCTATCACAGCACTGGTTTCCACACCTCACAAAAGGGAAGTTAATAAAACTCTTTGCAGTATTTCATGGTTATGTCAGTCACCACTTTCTACACAGCACACAAAACAGGGCCCTGGAACATACACTCCACTTGCTGACAATTAAGGCCAACACAATAAAGTCCATTTACTTCCTTCAGTTAATACCTGCCTTCACCTATGTTCATGAAAAAAATACTTTTATCTATCAGAGCTCACTGTATGCTGCAGTCACATTCTTTTCCCCCAAACAACAGTTTGACCTAACTCTTGATATTTTTCTCTGAAACCTTGGGACATAGAGCATTTTATGAATCTATGTTGAATCTTCTGCACTATAAGGAGCAATAAAAGCAAAGACTTCCAAGAAGCAGGAAGAACGGCGTAGGCTGGATCAGTACTGAGAAGCAGAGCCAACAGAGGATTTTAAAAAGCTGGAACTGGCACTGAGAGGCATTTGAAGAAAGGAACAAAAGGTGAAGTTCAGCTGCACACCTTGAACTCTACAGCACAGATTCCCAGAATGCATGGCTCAAAACAGACTGCCGTGATAAAAATGGGTGATTGCATTTCCCAGAAACCCAAATATACCCTTATCTCAATGGCTCAGGTATTTACAAAACTCCCAAGCATAACCAAACTCAAATGCTTTTTCAGCCTCCAGTTCTGCCTTCCAACCTGGAAGCACCATCCCAACCTGGCTTCCAACAGTGCAGCCAAACAACAGAGACCTGGCACAGCCACAGGCTCAGCTCAGCATTCCTGCCTGAACCAGGAACAATGCCCCAGAAATAGCAAAGCCTGCTTTTACTCCTATCAATGCCCTCCCCACAGCCACCAACACAACATGAAATCTGCCAGGAGAACTTCTAACCTATTACCTATGAAGTCACGTCATGGTCCTGAACATGTTTCAGAGAACAACTGAAGCAGAGTGTAAGAGGAAGAATGGATGTAGCATGTTCATGAATGACAACACACCTGTGGTTATTTGATTTAATTTTCAAAATCATGTGTGATATCCTTTTCAAAACCATTTTAAGATCCATTGACTTTCAGTGGAATTTCTGGCTGAGAAATGTAGGCATTTTGAGAAGTTCTACACACTGTGTCTATCTGGTATTACTCACATGTATCTTAAAGGTTGGGGAGAGTTCTTATTTTTAAAGATGTTCTTGTTTCAAGAATCATATTAAAACATTTCTATAGAAGTTCCATATTGCACTATCTATATAACACAAGGATCTCTGAATATACCTAAATCAAAGATCTTGAAACACAGACTAAAAATAAGCATCAAACACTAAATACCCTTTTGGCTTTACTGTTTTCATTCAAACAGAGCAAACCCATCTTCCTCACTGACAGCAAGAGTGGAGAAGCAGGCTTTGATCACAAGCAGCTGTAAAGATCATCCAGGCAAGGATCAATTTAGCACTTTATTTTGGTATAGTGTATCTGTCTTGAAGTGCTAATTTCTCCTATTTCCCAAGTGTTTCAATCCAACACCTTTCCCCAACATTACTTTCAATTCAATAACAAGCTCCCTGTGTTTTTCCACGCTCTCTGGCTGGCGTAGTGTGGTGTAAACAAACCCCACGCGGATCCTGGGGCACAGCTGGCCCAGCCTAAGCCCACAGCAGTGTCACAACACTGAATTGCAACACCAACACGTCCCAATCAGCCCAACTCTGCCAGTCTAACAGTGAGCAGAAGTCTCACAAAATTACACAAGATAGGAGAGCACAGGAAAGAGGACAGTGGAGAAGGCAACTGAGAGAAGCTTTTGATGTAGCAGCTAACAAAGCTCAGATACCCAACTGTGCTGGAATCAGCCACAGAGGTTCATTGGATTAATGCTCAAACATTTGAGGTGCAAAAGCAGTTTTCAAATATTAAAATATTGCCTGAGGTTAACCAAAATTTCTATATCCTCACACTTTGCTTTGCATGGATTTAATTTCCTCCGTTCCTTGCTATCACTTTGTTCCATATAGGTTACCACATGGATCATTTTACCTCACTCCATGGCAGAATCACCAAAAGAAAGTCTCCAAGGCCATTAAAATAAGGGCCAGCCTAGAAGGACACACATCAAAGACCAGCAGAGCAATTACGTGTGGCTTAAGACTGCTCTGGAATCAAACCCCAAGAGCAAACAGCAGCAGTGACAGTGCTCTTTAGCAATACCTGCAACTGGTCTCAGATCCAAAGCTTTCTGCTCTCCCAGCTTAGGGCCAAAGACCTCAGCCAAGCACAGAGCTCGAGTTTTGATGTTCCTCAGAAAGCCAGTGCCTCATCCCTTACAAGGAAAGAGGCCTTGGTTTGTTTCAGCATAAATAAAATAGGAGCTTTTGAATTCAGCATGCTTTAGCTCCTGACACAAAACTACACCACAATAACATAGTGTTTGCCTGAAGGTGTCTTTACACCTCCATGGGAGACAGAGTCTGGGTAAAACACATAGAAAGAGGAACATTTCTACCAACCTCTTTCCTTGCTCATCTGTGCAATTAAATGGGTGTTCTGGCCTCTCCTCACACAACAAACTACTGGAGAAAGTTGCCAAATAAGAAAGACAACATGGCTGGCTCTTGGGGCACTGCTTTCAATTTTACTTAAAATCCTGGTCCTCCATGAAATTCTCCTTCACTGCTGTTACACCTTACTCTCTACTCAAGATAATGTGCATAGGAACAGCAGAGACCCCACTCACCATGCTAAAATCTTAAACAACTGGAAAGCAAAGCTCCCAAAACTTCAGATTAGTTACACACACTTATAAAATTTACCTTTCACCTTCCCTCCCTTTCCCAAATATTTGACACCTGACCTGCAACTTGTGATCAAAGCTAAGTTCTGCCAGAATGAATTTAAAAGAGCTTAAAGCAAACAGTATACAGAAAAAAGAAAACAAGAAAACCTTCAATTTTACATTACTGGAAGAGGCTGAGGCTTGAACACCACCTTGAAACACATGTAACAAGTGAAGCAAGGCATTTGCAACTATGGCTGCTCTCACTCCTTTTCCAAGGAATACCCATTTTTCTGGTGCTTAGAACATCCATAACCACACAAAAAGACAGCAGTGAATGGAAAAATCAATACATTAGGCATGAACTTCTTCAACCTGAGAGTCAACAGCAGATGTAGCATCCTCAGCAAGGAATTTACAGGGAAATACAACACAAAAATAAGTTCTGGGTTTCCAGGGCAGAAAGCAGAATAAGCATGAGAACAGGTAAGCAAACCAGAGAGGAAAAGAGACTTTTCTCCCATTCTTATCTTTCCCAGCTTTTGTAACTCAGTGCAGTTCCTAAGGTGATTCCACAAAGTTCCAATGTATCTGATGCAGAATGCACAAGATAAAGAACAATATAGCAATATTAAATAAATTACTGAAGAACAGCAATTCATTTGCCTTAAAAAGCAGAGTTAGAAAGCTTGGCATGCAAAATAAACTTATATCCTCCATCCTCCAAAATATGAAACTAAGTATAGTATTAAAAAACATGGAAAACAAGCAGATGACATACAGAAAAGACACTGAGGTGGCTGATTTACCTAAATATAATGTATTTTCTGTTTCTATTCCTCTGGCTCTATGCACAGCTTAACAACAAAGTCAGTATGGTTCAATTTAAAGATACAAAGCTGCTTTCCAAGTGTTCATCATTAGCATCTTAGTGTGGGTGAGCAGTGGAATTTGTGGCAGGGTTCAGAGGCTTTACAGTGCAGTTTGCAGAGCTGTGTTATGACAATTCTAGCATTCTGTAAGACTCTGAGCTCCTACAGCCTTGGACAGCTGTGGGTTTTTCTACCTAGTGCACACTTGTTGTTTTAAAATACATTGCAAGTCCTGAAAAAAAGCCTGGAAAATGCTCCAGGTCAATGTGTCTTTTATCACAGCTCTGGGAAAAAAACCACAACAAACACCAAACAAGCAATCAGTAGCACTCTTTTTTCTTCTCACGTATCACATGATTAGTCTGCTTAATCATGTCTGATCTTTACCCACCTTCCCTGTGCAACACATACTCTCAAATGCAACAAGAAGTCCTTGGCACTCAAAATGAAACAGGAAAGCCAGAGGTGTACTGCATGTGAAAATACAGATTTAGGATGACTGAAGAGTAATTAATAAAAAATAACAACTACAAGTCTAACTTTTCTGTTCATTTTACAACACATTGACAGCCACAGATGTTCCTACTAATTCCAAGAGCCAGAAAGAAAAAAAAGATATTCTTATTTGCAGATAATAGTGTCTCTAATTCCAGCCCTCTCCTCACAGATCTCAGGAAGAGGAGTGAAACATGAGACATCATGTAAAACCAGGCATCAGACAAAACACAAGAGTTAAGCTAATGCAATCTTTGTTAACAATCCTTAACAGGTTGATAGCTCAAATCTGGATTGAAAGCAAAATGATGTTGGCAATAGCTATCCACTCAGAGAACAAAACTCTAATTTTAGGCTCTTGTAATCAGTAAATTCCCCATCCCAGAAACAAGCAGCCCATCCTGGGAAACTGCAGTTTATAAAAGAAATGCTGACACTGCCTTAGCCAGCCCAGCATAGGAATGCTGCTGGAATGAATTAACTATGAACAGTTGGTTCATCCACACGCCACAGCTGACACTCCCCCAGCACCAGTTCCATCCCTGCGCTGTGCAGCTGGGATGGACAGGACACAGCACAGGCTGGGAAGTGCAGCCAGCAGCCAAACGGATGATGCTCTATGTACTGCTGGAGTCCCTCTCTCATCAGGATTCAAACACAAACAGGGAGCTACACTCACCAGACAACCAGAGCACTTTAAAAATACACTGTGGAAGAACCGAGAAAAAAGGAGTTACATTTGATGTGTGCTACTAAACACTGTCTGCACTTAAGGCTGGAAATTGGAAGAAAACCCCTATGCCAAGTTCCATTTGTTAATTTGTTTACTGTGTACACAGAAATAAGTTTGCTCAGGCCTTGACCTTTTAAGTAGAGGCCTTTAAAAAGAATACAGTATTTCTGCAAGTCAATCAGCAGTGGGCAGTTCCTGTAATAACATTAAGTAGGCCAAACGTCTCAGGCATCCTATTGAGTTGGGCTTTAACAAAATCTGTAAGTAAAACAAAATGTGGAATACAGCTCAAGCCATACCCGTACGCCCTATCTGTTCTCCACCTTCTATTCAAGAAATAAACACAATCCTTTTCCTCTACAAACCCCTCACATGAATTTTTCCTTCTCTCCAAACCTCTCACATGACCTTTTCCTTCTCTCCAAAATAATTTTTTTACTTCTCTCCCCCAAAGTGATCAGGCAAATCTACATAAACAATCAAGCTTACTTCCAGCAGTTCGATTTCCACTTAATTTTTTCTGATAAGTGCTTTTAAACCAACTTAGCACAATCTGTTTATACTTAATTTCACCCCTAACTGACACAAGCAGTCCTTAAAAATTATCTGCTGGGGACGATTTAACTGAAAGAAACACTTCCTTGACAACAAGAAGGACAAAACCCGCAAAAAACCACCGAAATTACGGTACATAAAGCAAAGAAAGACGCCTGCACGCAACGAAATGCCACACTTTCGGATCCACCTGGAAGCGACAGGCAACAACCGACAACCCGCGACACGGAGGGGACAGCGGGTGCCGGGCCGGTCCCTCCGCCTCACTCCCGCGCCGCCCGGGATGGGACGCGGGGGCAAAGCCGGCGGCTCCGGAATGCGCTCGGCGGGGTCCCGGGGACACTGACGCGGTGCGAGACGGGTCGTCCCTGTCCCCGACACACGCAGCTGGGAAGGATGCGCCCGGCCCGGCGCCCCCCGCCTGCCCCAGGTCTCGGCCCCTGCGGGACCCCGGGGCAGTCTCACGGCCTCGCTCCCGCCGAGGCCCGCGGGCCTTGCGGGCACAGGGGACGGGGAGGCACCGCGCCGGGTGGCAGACACGGCCCCGGGGGCGAGGGAGGGACCCGGCGGCAGCGGAGCGCAGGACAGACCCCAGCTCCCGCACACCGGCAGGGAGCGGCGGCGGAGCAGCGCCGCGGGGCGCAGCGGGAACGGGGCGGAGGCGCCCCCCAGCAGCGCGAGCCGCACCTACCCCGGCCTGGGCCGCCGCCGCCGCCGCTCCCGGTGCCGGGCCTGGGCCGCCGCCGCCGCCCCACGTGACCGGGCGAAGGGGCGGCCCCGCCGGTCCTTCCGGGCGCGGCTCTTCCGGCGGGCGGACAATGCGGTTCCGAGTCGCGGTGCTGGGCTGCGGTGGCTCCTGTAGGTCCCGGCGGGCCGGCGGGGCGCGGGCGGCGGCCCCGGAGCGCGGCGCGGAGCGGCCCGCGGCTCCCGCTGCCCCCGCGGGCCGCGCTCGGAGGGCGGCCCGGCCCGGCCGGGGCCGCGGCGGGGCTCGGGGCCGCCCGGGGGGCGCGGCGGGCGGCCGGGCCCGGCCCGGCGCCGGGGCGGCGGCTCACGGCGGGTCTCCTCCCCTCTCTAGGTCCGTAGCCGGAGGCAGGAGCGGCCGCGGGTGCCAGCGCGGGGACGCGGCCCGACGCTACAGGTACGCACCCCTTGCCTCCCTCCATCCCTCCCGCGGGCCGGGCCTGGCGCGGACAGCGGCTTCCCCCGCTCTCGCAAAGGGCGTCGCGTTCACATTGTTTTGAGATGCTGCGCGGGCTCCAGGCTGAGCTGTGCTGAAATATTCTTTTCCCGGATCCCGGGAGGTAGATGTGAGGGGCCGGGACGGTCCGCGGTCGGTAAAGGCCGAGGAAGCACGTGTTTCCAGCGGTGAGCCCTGCACGTCCGACGGGAGCTTGCCTTGGTCTGCCAGCCTCCCGAGACAGCGGGCTTGGGATTCATTTGATGCTCTTTTTTCTTGGAGTAGTAGTTGAAACTGAACCTGTGCCAAGGCAAGTCACAACTTTTCGGTCTACAGTTTCTCACGATGTGGCTCTTGTAGTCTGCCAGAGATAGGCTGAATGGCTGGAACAGTTGTGGTTAACAACACAATTTAACTTTAGCGTGGGTGCTTTAACTGCATTCATTTCCAAGGTGGAAAAAACAGACTCACAACTGGACTTGCTCTTCACTGTCCAGAGAAAACAGCAAAAGAAGCAGTTTGATAATGCCTCAAATTCTGTGAAGATATATCAGGATGATCTGCTCCTGTAGTTTATTTTTGCCAAAGGCTGTTGCCTCTTAAAATTCAGCTTTCAGCCCTAGAAACGGGGTCAGTCAGGCAGTGCTGAAGGTGACTGAGAGACTGGGTTCTGCAATTCAGCAGAATTGGCTGCACGGCAGAATGATGCCCCCCTGCTTTCAAACTTTCCCTGTTTTTGTTTTTTTTTAAGTTTTCTGAAATCCTTCCCTAATTTTTGCACGTTATACACTGGAAGATACACTTGATGGGTGTGATCAATGAGGAGGTCATGTCTCCAAATTCTGTGTGAGCTGCAAACTAAAAGAACCCTGATTGTTGGCAGATGCTTCCAAAAATATTCTTTGAACAGTTGTCTTGTGTGTTCATTCATTTTGCCGGGCACGATGTCATTCCTGTGTGTTCACCCAGCTGACACGTCATGCCCCAAGAGAGCAGTATCTGCTTTTAAACTTCAAAGCTTCCTTTCGAGCTTTATGTGGTGTTTGTAATAGTTGGGAGGTGTAAGTTTTGCTTTATTTTGTAATTTTATCTAACCAAATCTTGCATCATTTAGTCTCCTGTTATTTCTTCACTTCCTGCAATCCCAGTGCTTTGGCAGGATTGTGTGAGCAGTGTTTCATGCAGAAATCAGTGTAGTCTTATAAATTCTTAAAGCAACATTTGAAAGACAAAAGAATGGTACTTGGTTTATGGAACATCCACTATTCTTCGTTCCAAGTCCTATCAAAACAAGAACAGACTTCCTAGAGAAGTGATCTTCCAAAGAACAAGACAAGAAGCAAGGCTTCCTGTATTCTCCAAGTACTCAAAACAGGGTGCCTAGTGGAAGCCATTGTGAAGATTTTTTTTCTGTAATCTTAGGAAAAGCCAAAACAACACAAAGCAAACCAACTCTTGCAGAAAAACTTGAAAGACAATCTAATGCATTAAACACAGTCCTGCAAAACCCACAGCTTGCTAAAAATACAGTTTCCCTTTACATCCTAACTCTTTAGGATATTGCTTCAGGAGAATTTCTGTCATAGCACCTCTAGTTAATATTTAGGCTTCATTACATTAAAAAAGGTAAAAGTTACTATAATGTGAGATGTAAACTTGAATTTGTTTTTACTTGTAATGGACTTCAGTGTGTACCTAGGATAAAAAGCGAAACAGCTGATAAACACCCACTTTATATTATTACTTTAAATTTTTCTAACCTGCCTCTTAGAAAACAAAAAGTACTCATTGCTTGTTTTTTTTTCTGCTGCTTTTTCTTAGGTGTGCCAAAATGTCAGAAAGATCAGATATTCTTCATTTCAAGTTTGACAACTATGGAGATTCAATGTTACAGAAAATGAACAAACTGAGGGAAGAAAACAAATTTTGTGATGTTGTGGTCCATATAGATGATGTTGAAGTTCATGGGCATAAAATCGTCTTTGCTGCTGGCTCTCCTTTTTTAAGAGATCAGTTCTTACTGAACGACTCCAGAGATGTAAAAATCTCAATCCTGCAGAGTTCGGAAGTGGGGAGGCAGCTGCTTCTCTCCTGCTACAGTGGCACTCTGGAGTTCCCTGAAATGGAACTGGTGAACTACCTGACTGCTGCAAGCTTTCTGCAGATGAGCCACATTGTGGAACGGTGCACTCAGGCCCTGTGGAAGTTCATCAAACCCAAGCAGCCTCTGGAGAGCAAAGAGTGCGAACAGCAAAGCGACTCTTCGGAGCTGAAGGAACATCAGGGGGATGATGACTCTCTGCAGCAAGACTCGCCTTGTATTCAGCCTTCAGAAGACAGCATGGACATGGAGGATAGTGATATTCAGATCATCAAGGTGGAGTCCATTGGAGAGGTAACAGAAGTTAGGAATAAGAAGGATCAGAACCAGTTTATTTCTTCTGAGCAAACTGCACTGCATTCCTCAGAGCCTCAACACTTTCTTATCAACTCCACTGTTGAGAACAGAGCGAGTGAAATAGAGCAAAACCACCTCCACAACTATGCCCTCTCGTATGCTGGCAGTGATAACATCATTCTGGCCTCTAAAGATATGTTTGGGCCTAACAACCGAGGGATAGACAAAGGCCTCCAGTGGCACCATCAGTGTCCAAAGTGCACAAGAGTATTTCGGCATCTGGAAAACTATGCTAACCACTTAAAGATGCATAAACTATTTATGTGTCTGCTCTGTGGTAAGACGTTCACTCAGAAGGGCAATCTCCACCGGCACATGAGAGTGCATGCAGGCATCAAACCATTCCAATGTAAGATCTGTGGGAAAACGTTCTCTCAGAAATGTTCCTTACAGGACCACCTCAACCTGCACAGTGGGGACAAGCCTCACAAGTGTAACTACTGTGATATGGTCTTTGCGCATAAGCCTGTTCTGAGGAAACACCTTAAACAGCTGCACGGTAAAAATAGCTTTGACAATGCCAATGAAAGAAACGTGCAAGACATAACGGTGGACTTCGATTCATTCACATGTAGCGCTGCTACAGACAGTAAGGTCTGTCAGCAGGCTGATGCCAGCCAGGTACTGGATGCAGGGAAGCTGCCTCAGGCTGTGCTCAGTTTAAGAAACGATAGTACCTGCGTCAATTAAGCAATTAAAGCGCACCCTGTGTAGGGATCGTGACTGAGAGGAGCAAACCGCTGGTTTGCCTTCTTCCCTAAACTAGTGGTGTGCCCCAAAAGGCTACAGGTGGTTGGATTGCAAAACCTGGCAGGTCTTCAGCCATTGCTGTTAGTCTTACTTGATATTTTCTGTGAATAGCAATCCTCCTTCAGGTTTCTGTCTATGTCTCTACTGTGGATTAAGGGGTTAATTATTTCATTTCTCTCTGATTAGGAGACTCAAGACTAACACCTTTTGAAAGACTGTTGCTGTGGGCTGCAAGTAAACCATCTGCTCTGCAGTTAGAGGCCTCTCTGTGTCTGGGCAGATGGAGGAAAGCAGAGGACAAGTGTGTGAGATAACCCGGTATTTTTTTTACAAAGCACTGGATAACTGAAAACACTCCATATACTTAAATTTAAACTTACCTCTTAAAATTACCTTTCTCTGATCTTATCCCTAGACTCCTGCAGTTGAAATGAAGTATTTTTGTGTCATTTTTTTGTCCTTTCTAAACTTATTTCAAGAAACTTCTGCTGCCAATCAGTGCTCTCTTAAAAACTCTCAGGGTTTTTAACCTCAACATGCATTATGAAAAGATGAAACCCTAAATGATTTGGCAGGGTTAGCTGATCATTGCATAGAGCTGTTCAAACTGAGAATAAATTGCAGCTCTGGAGTGTGAGAGGCTGGTGCCTGGAGTGCAAATGTGACCCATTCTTACACTGACATACCTGGGATTTTTAAAGGGCACTTACCAGTGCATGTACTGAGACAGGCTAAACACTTCAAAGCTAAAAGTTATCCTCCATCTTCCGTAAGTTTTGCATCACAAACCACAACAGCTGTTGGGTTTAGAGCAAAGCTGGAGTGGAGAAGTACTGCTGACACTGTGAAAAGAATCTTTTTAAAGCTGCAATGTGTAACAACTCCATAATTTTTTTTTTTCCTTTTTCCCCCTTTGTTCTCATATGTCTCTCCTTGATGTCTAATAAGGGCCACATGTCACTAAACTTTAAACAGAAATACGTGCTATAGGAACTTAACATAAAGTTTTTTGATTTCCTGAACTTTTTTGAAATGGCCATTAGTGTTTTACAGATCCTAGGATGAGGTATAGGTAGCACAATTTCTATAGGTTAATATATCAGCTATTGACTGTACTCAGCAATACCTCTTGTATACAGCCTTAAACATCAGATGTAGCGGGAATGGCATGTTAATTGGGATTCTGGGATTATACCATGCTGCTTCTCAAAAGTGCTGTGGAATTATCCGTATCCCAGGCAGGCTGAAAGAAGCTTAATTTATGTGAGGCACAGCATTCCCAGTAGAACAGCACTCTTAGTACTGAAGTGTAGCATAGACTAATAATCAAATGGCTGATCCTCAGCAGAGAACTGCTGTTTGTGTTTGGAATAAGGATTTCTTCCAATGCAGCTCTTTTCCACAAGGTTTGCCGTGAGGCTGAGATTATGCTTCCTACCTAAACGTAGTACTGTTGGTGTGTTTGAATGAGGGGTGGGGGTGAAAGGCTGCTATTGTATGGTTAAAAATGTTAAACAGGTATGACCAAAGGTGTGTTAGAGCAAAAAGTGTTGTATATGTCATTATCAAAAGTTGGTCTTGCTCTTTGGTTTTGTGTGTGTAGAAGTCAGGATTTCCTTACGCAGACATTACACTGATGGACGTTAGAAAACATTAATGTTGCAGAACGTTTTCAGAAATCCACGTACTTTGAAGCAGAAAAAGAAGGTGATTCTGTGAATCAGTTTTTGCAATTGAGTTCTTGAACTACTGTACTTGACTGTTACATGAACTCTTACATGGACAGCTATGAAGTAAGCAATGGAATTTACATCAGGGCATTCACCTTTCAAGTTGTAGCAAATACATTTAGGCCTAAAGTCTAACTATTTGAAACTTTTTTAATTACTGTTCAGGTTGCTGGGGTAGAAGATAGGTTTGCATGGGAAGAACTGTTTTCCCTCTTGAAGCCACCCACTTTAAGAGTTGTTTTGAACTAAATTTGACCATGACAGTTGCATCTGACACTTGCATTCTGTTTTCAGGCAGAATCTTCTGTATTGTTTAACCATTTTGATAATCTGTTATTTGCTAAATGGAAATAAGTTATAGTGCTGTGTCAAAACGAAGATAGAAATGGAGAAGAAGAGCTTACAGAGCCAGGTCAACGTGCTGTAAGGTACTAGTGAACAATCCAAGACAATATGAATATGGACACAAAAAAGAAAATGCCACAGAAAGGAGTAAAACTGCACAAATGCTAGAAAACGTGGCAGCAAAATGGACAGTATTGAAAGTTTTGTCTATTTGGAAAGTTTTGGGTTTTGTGGAATTATGAAGCCGTAATGTTACTGTAAGGAGAATCCAGCTTGTTGAAGTAGCTGTGGGTGACTTGAAGCTGATATGAAGAGACAAGGGGTTTCCTAAGAAACAAAAAAAAATAATTTGGTCAAGATACATAGGTGTTCAGTCCACCCTGTGCTGTGGTGATTTGGACGTCTGAGAAGGCCAAGACTGCTGGCTGCTCAATTAGAGGCTGCTGTGGTCGTTTGGCAAGAGCACGGCACAAATATATAGGAAAAAGCAGAAATGCAGAAAACTTTCTTCACTGAAAATGGACACATCTGTTGGATGAAAAGTGACTTTTACTAATGTCTGTGCTTTTGGCCTGGCGAAAGGGTGCAGACCAAAAGATTTATGCAGGAAATGGCTGCGTGACTCCAGAAACATTGGAGCTCTGAGGGCAATACACCGATGTAAAGTGTGCTGGTGGTAGAGTTAATCTAAAATTTGCCCCTATATGGAAAGGCAAGTGAAGAGTATAGAAGAGGTATTAGAAAAGCAAAATCTGGCTAATGCTGCTTCTCTGAATTACAGATTAAAATGGAGTGAGAATTATGATAAATGGAATATGCAGAGGCAGCTCAATGATAGAATAAGATGAACTTAATTGTCCATGTATGTAAAATGTTGTCTTCATTGCAATGTCCCAAGTAGTGAAAGATTAGATCCGTTGGTTGTTGCTACTGATGCTGCATATTCAGATGAGGACTATGGCAGTTATCATAATCTGTGTGTTACTGTGTAGAATACCATTTGCTGGTAAGTGGATAGTCTCACAATTTAATGTGCTGTACAACTTCCTGCATACCCTAAAAATAACTGAAGTCTATAACAAAAGTATTTTAATAACTCCTCAATATATTAGGAATTTTTTTTAATGTTGGCATTTTATTTATTTATGTTATATAGAAGAAGGAATGTTTAGAATTTAGGTTTGCCAGAGGTTTGGGCTCACCACTTCTCTGAGTGATGGTATCTTCTGTAGCATGTGTTCCTGCAGCACAGGCTGCAACTGCACAGCCTCCTGCATAGATCAGGGATGAGTCTTTCCTTAATTTATTTTTCTTTTAGAAGATATGTTTTGCAAGTTAGTAACTGATGAATTTGAAGTGTCAGTCTTTCTCTCCCCTAGCTTTCTGGCAAAACTTAGCTGCCGCTGAACTTTTGTTGAAATAACGTAGAAATTAATTGTGTGGGGCTGATTATGGTTTTCGAGTCACTGGGAGGAATAAAAGGAGGGAGAGTCAAAATGTGATACAAACTGAAACTGTTGAGAGAACTCTATAAAGTCACGTTAAATGTTAATTTTTAAAAACAAAAGAGGGGACACGGTGGTGCCTCCCGACTTGGTAAGGGGTGAGAAGGCAGGACGGACGCCTTTCCTTTGAGATTGTATAATCGATGGACTGAGCATTAGCTACCTCTTCACTGACTGGGCAAAAGTCTTACACTACGTGTGATAACCAAAGCAGGCGGGTCGGCGGCTGCCGGGCGATGGCCCGTGGCCGTGAAGAAGCCAGCAGCTCTTCGGGGCGGCGGTTCGCCGTTCCCCCGGCGCGTCCCGGCTGATGGCGAGGAGGAGCCCCGGTAGCCGCTCCCCGGGATGCCTTACGGGGGCGGACACGTCGCTACCTCTATCGAACGGTGGGCGAGGCGCGCCCCGGTGCCGGTGCGGTTTCCCCCAGCGGCAGCCGCTGTAGCAGTGCCAAGTCTTCTAATAAACGTGCTGCTAACTCTGTCTGCCGCCGCCTCTCATTTCCAGCGCGGTCGCGGCGCGCCGGGGGCGGGCGGGCGGAAGGGGCGGGCGGGGAAGCGGTTCCGGGGCGCTGCGGCACCGGCGGCGGAGCGGCACCGGCGGCGGAGCGGCACCGGCGGCGGGCGGCGGGCAGCGGCCAGGGAGCGAGGGGGCCGGAGCGGGATCGCGGCGGGCGGCCCGGGGAGCCCCGAGACAGCGGGTCCTGCCGGCGGCGGGGGGGGAGCTGCCCCCGGCGAGACTTTCCGACGGTGCCCGCGGGTCCCGCCATGGCGGCGGACTCGGAGGTGCTGCACTTCCAGTTCGAGCAGCAGGGCGATGCCGTGCTGCAAAAGATGAACCTCCTGCGGCAGCAGAACCTCTTCTGCGACGTGTCCATCTACATCAACGACACCGAGTTCCAGGGGCATAAGGTGATCTTCGCCGCCTGCTCCACCTTCATGCGGGATCAGTTCCTGCTCAACCAGTCCAGGCAGGTACGGATCACCATCCTGCAGAGCGCCGAGGTGGGCAGGAAGCTGCTGCTGTCCTGCTACACGGGCGCGCTGGAAGTCAAGAAGAAGGAGCTGCTGAAGTACCTGACGGCCGCGAGTTACTTGCAGATGGTTCACATCGTGGAGAAGTGCACCGAGGCTTTGTCCAAGTACTTGGAGATCGACGCTTCCATGGAGAGCGGTACCCAGGCTGCTGAGGGGTGCCACTCCTCGGATGCTGAACTAAGGAGCGGGGATGAGGTTTTAGATAAAGATTGTGAAATAATCGACATCTCTGAAGACAGCCCAGAGAATGAAGAATACCCCGTGAAACAGGAGGATGAGGAGGGCCCACATCCTGACGCACAGAGCTTGGAGTCGGAAAGGAAGGACACAAAATCCCCAGAAATATCAACAGTGGAAATCGGATATAAGGATGATGAAATCTGCATCTTCAGAATGGATTCCATGAATGTGACAAACGTAGAAAATGATCATTTTCCTCAGCCTTGCACTTCCTCTAAAACAAACTTATATTTCCCAGAAACCCAGCACTCCTTGATAAACTCTACAGTTGAAAGCAGGAATACAGAAATGTCAGGAAATCACTTTCAGGCGTTTGTCGGTGACAATCCAGAAGGAACTTCCAGCGGGGTGAACGGGTTCCAGAGCCTGGAGGATTCTGGCAGCTCATGGCGGCACCAGTGTCCAAAGTGTCCAAGGGGCTTTCTGCACCTTGAGAACTATCTCAGACATCTGAAAATGCACAAACTCTTCCTGTGTTTGCAATGTGGCAAAACGTTCACGCAAAAAAAGAATCTCAACAGGCACATCCGGGGGCACATGGGGATCCGGCCCTTCCAGTGCATGGTGTGCTTGAAGACCTTTACAGCCAAGAGCACGCTGCAGGATCATCTCAACATCCACAGCGGGGACAGGCCCTACAAGTGCCACTGCTGCGACATGGACTTCAAACACAAGTCTGCTCTTAAAAAGCATTTGACTTCTGTTCATGGAAGGAGCAGCAGCGAAAAGCCAAACCTGAACACTATTACGAAAGTTAAAATTGACTATGATTGATAGCTGGGCAATTGTGGAGTCAGACTCCACAAAAAGCTCCTGGCTAGTGAAATTCTAGATGCAACTCCAGTCCCTGATCCCTATCTAAGGGAGAGAAGCACAAACAGGTGTCTGGTGATCCAAGACAAGCCTTGGAGCAGGAAACCTGCCTGTTCTGTTAAGGTTCCTATTGCTGTCAGTGAAAAAAGGTGTTTCCTAGTTGAAAGTAAACCGCAAAATACGGGAAATTGTTCTGTGCTTCTCTTCTATTATACTGAGCATATCCTGGTCCCTCAATGATGTTTTGTTTTCCTTGTTTTAAGGGCAGGCACTGCTGACTTTCAGACTGTTACTGATACTGCAATAAGCTGAAGCCTGAGCCAAGGTGTTGGTGACAACTGCTGAGGGAAGGGAGTGTTTGTATTTATTCAGCAAGTCAGTTGTTCCCATCCAATTCCTGGATCATTCATGGTGAAATCATCTCCTTCCTTGCCCAAACTTTGCTTCCAACAGAGAAAAGGTGTGCTTTTATACTCAAGTCTGTGACGTTTAAGGACACACAACAAACAAAAACTAATCAAGGAACCTTTCAAATTGTCTCTTGCAAACAGAGAATTTGTAAAAGAGAAAGAAACAAGCGGTATTGCCTTGCAGTTTATTTGTAACTGTATAGTGCCATGAAAAGGACTTGCTTTTAGTTTTATCAAGTTCTGAATTTTTATAAACTTCTTTCTTCTAATAGTGGGTTTTTTTTCTGTCATACCAATGTTTTGCACCTGTATTTGATAAGTTTAGTCCTGATTGTTGCATCATAACATTTGCCTTCATTTTTTTACAGATCTTAGCTATATGCACTCGTGTGAAATTCAGCTGTGTGCTGTTGGGTAATCACAGTTTCAATGCTAATTTTGAAAAACAGGCATTTCTGTCTGACTAGCAATGGCTTAGACATAGAGGTCTCATACCCTGATCCTGTGCCGCGGTAACACAGTAACGATGTGTGTTTGCAGAAATGTGTTTGTGCTTTGTCAAAGGTCATTTTAGTTTCATCAAGAGCATTGAGCGCCCTATGATGCAGTCTGTGTCTTTAGCTGATACATGTTTCTTCCACTTAATGTGATTTGAATAAAGAGTCATTTCAGTTAATAATATGAGATAATGGTACTTACAACTAGCTAAAAGCAGTAGCTCTTACTCCTGTCTGTATCACACTTTCCTTCAAGTTTCAGAAGTGCTGTTCGAAGTTCTTGCTCTGAGTCCAGAAGTCTGGCTCAAATGCTTCAGAATCTGGCTGGCTCTAAAATCAAAAACAATAGTTCGTAATGTCAGTTCACTTTCTTTTCTTGTGAGTACACCAGCCCATTTGGGGTTTTATTGATCAGCTACCTGAGAGGGTTGGATGTGTACAAAGTCTACCGTGCACTTTCCTGTTCCTACTTGTTACAGGCATGGTCAGGTGTATGCCTGGGTATTTCCCTCATGAGCACCTCCCTGTGTGCCAAAGGGGAAACAAAATTATCTTTTGAAGTGTATCTTCTGTGGGAGCAGGTTCTGAGTTATTTTGGTCGTGCATGTAAACATGAGAGGGAGTTGTATTGTGTGACAGCCCACCAGCATGTTCTGTTCAGTGGCTGCAGTGTCTCAGTAAGCTTTGTGGACAAACCCTGGTCTTGTGCACATGTTCACGTTAGAGGTGTTTCCTCTCCCCATACGTACATGTAACCATGCCCTGTCATAACACAATAAATGAAATGCAAACAAGCCATTGTGTCAGAAATACATCTCGTTTTTTCTGATCACAGTTAATAATTCTGTGCATACCTTAAGTTAGTATTTTGGCTTGCTGTGTTGAGTAAACAAGATGATGTAAACAAAACAGGGTGGCGGTCATTTAGTAACGCGTTTTTCTGTCGTTCAGAGGGGTCTGTCTGACCCTCTTGTGCCATGAATTCTTCCCCCTCAGGAGTCACAGCTCTGCACCGCCGCGACCTTGGCTAAGGCTGTGTTATCTCTGTGACCGGAGAAGCGGCTGCAGCTCCCGGATGTGGCTCCAGGGCTGCCGTGGTGGGGGCAGCAGTGCCAGCGCTCCCCACACCTCACCGGGCCCCGCCGGCCTGAGGCGGCTCCGGGATAACCGACGTGGGCCAGAGGGCCTCCAATCCCCTCTTCCTCCCCAGCGCCAGCAAAAATAAAGTCATCAATTGCAATTTAGAACGACAATAAATAATCGGCAGTAGCGGCGAAAGTTACCGATTAAAATTTAAAAGGACAATAAATAATCGACGCCAGAGGCGAACGCTACGCACCGAGAAACCGCTGAGGCGGTTCTGGGCCAGGCGCGCCACAAGGGGGCGCCGGCAGCGCTGGTCGCCGCTCTGTCACGCCGTCTCTATGACCCCCGCTTCCCCCTGGCGGCGGGGCCCGCGAGGCGGGCGCATCTGCACCGCCGTCTCTATGGTAACTCCCTCCCTCCGCGCGGTCACGTGCGGCGGGCGGGCCGCGGGTCTCGCGAGAGCGGCGTCGCGGGGCGTGGCGGCGCTGCCGCTGTCAGCGCGATGAGGCGGCGCCGCCGGGGCTCCCGCCGCTGCCTCCGCCGGGCCGCGCGCCCGCCCCATGGCGCGTGAGGCCGGCACCGCCCGACCGCGCTCCGGCCGCCGCCCCCGCCCAGCAGGTACGGACCGCACCGCATGGGTCGGACCGGACCGGGCTGCGCTGGGCGGGGGCGGCCGCCGCGGGGGACGCGCTGACCCGCCGGGGCCCCGCCCGCCCCCCCACCCCCCCATCACCCACCCCGGTCCTTCCTCTGCCTCCCGCCGCTGCGGGAGTCGGGCGGGAGCGGCGTCGGGCTGAGCCCGTCCCGTGCGGCCCGACGGGGACCGCAGGGGTGTCGGCGCCCGGCGGGCCCCGCCAGGCCGCGGCGCCGGCCCGGGGACCCGGGCAGCCATTTGGTGGCGGCTCCGAAATGACGGCGGGAGCAGGGCCGGGCAGCGGGTGCGGGAAGCCAGGCCCGGGCCCAGGAGCCGGAGCGGGAAGCCAGGAGCGGGAGCCGGGCCTGGTGCGGGAGCGGGGCCGGGCTCGGGTGCGGCTGACAGCGGCCTGCGGACGGGGCGAAGCTGCGGGGCACTGGCAGGGCCCTGGCGGGGCCGCACGGCGTTCCCGGCACCGGCGAGCGGAGGCAGGAGCTCCCGGTGCCCCCCCGACAGCCCCTCGGGGAGCCGCAGCCCGCGCTCAGGTGCCCCCGACACCGGGGAGAATCGCACCGGAGCCGTGCGTGTTCCCGGACTGGAATGCTCACGGATCTGTGCCTTAGGGTAATGGTGGAGGAGAGTCGTGGTGGGAGACAGGCCCTAGGAATGCACCCACCGTGTCGCATTTTAAGTGTCTAAAACAAAAAAAACACAAAACAACTGAGCAGGAAAAGCGTGTCCCGGTTCTGCTGATGCTCGAGGTGCACGGAGGATTTCCAGTTGAGTGCAGGAGTCAGCACAAAGCACAGGAAGGGCAGCAGAGTGGTGGGAGAGTGATGAGTGTTCAGTTCATCCAGAGTTCAGAGGGGAATGGCATGGATCTGTAACAAGAGAAAATAATGAGAAAGTTTAGACAGGCAACCAGGAGAATTTCTGATCTAGGCCTGTTTCATTTCCATGCAAACTTAGAATTTTGTTTGGGTTTAATTGTAGTTCCTGTAGCTTCTCTTGTGGGTGTTCTCTCATGGCCATTATAGCTACATCATAATAATGAAACTAAAATTAAAAACAGTCCTTTGGATTACAAGGTTGTAATTTGCAATTGGCAGAAGAAATCTAATTTTAAATGAGAAGCAACCAGCTCTAAATCTTCTGAATCAAAATACTATTCTTCAATCTTTGGTCTGTCCTAAACATCTGTGGAAATATTAGAAATTGAAGCTTCTGTTGCTGGTATAAGTATTATTCCATGAAACACTGAAGTCTTAATTTTTGTAGTGGATCTCTTTCCCAAGACCTTCATGCCTTTTTAGTGAACTTTTTCTTGTTTCTGCATTGTAAGCAAAGCTTTTCCCAAGAAAATGTGTTTTTATTAATTTGTATTTCTGTCTTGTTTGAGGATGTGGCCATTTCTCTCAAAAATACTAAATTCTAACAAATTTTACTGTCAGTGCTCCAGGTATCCCAGAGTGAACTCCTGGTCTTAAGTGTTGATCTCATTTGTTTAAGGCTATGTTGCTCTAAAGTAGATAAAATATTTACAATATCCAGGTGGCAATAGCTGATAGCATTTGTTAGGAGTATGTTACATTTCATTTGGTGATATTTTATATACCCTTAATGGGATGAATGTACAGGGTCTCTCCTTGCTGACAGGTCAACCCTAAGGAAAGGAAAAAAATTACATGTCCACAGGCATTTTAAGTCATTCTGTACAACCTTTAAAAACACTTTCCAGCTCCCATGGAGCCCTATGTTTTCTGGCCTACATCTCAGAATAGAATTGGTGTTGCATTAAAATTATTTTTAAAAATATTAAAATACAGAATTTCTCATCTGAAAAAATATAGTTTAAACGTTGAGGTCATGGAAAAAAAATAGCTTGGAGATGTAAACCATACATGGGAATCCTCATTCACTGAAAATATTACTGAAAAGTTAGGGGTTCTACACTGTATCTCTTCCTGGAGTAACTGTGTCAAAGTAGATCTGCTTAGAAATGGATTCTCTGCATTCAGAGAGAGTTCAACTGATTTGGGTGGCAAAAAAAAAAATAAAAAAAATAAAAAATATCCGTTTATTTGCCCTTCAGTTAGTCCTGAAAAGTCAATACTGTTACAGCAGCTGAGTTGGTGTCAGGCTGCTGGCAAGGACAGGCTCTCCTTTCAGGGACACCTATGAAACTCAAGGAAAAACCCACAGTGCCATTATGTAAGTATTTAGAAAACTTTTAAAGGTGGCAAGGGTTGAGCAGATGTGAACTGCTGAGGATACGCTGACTGGTGTTGGTTTGAGGGGAGATAACCCTGAATTGAGTGAACTTTGGCAGTCACTGAGCAACCATGAGCATAAATTTATATTGTACCCCTGTTGATAGGAATTCCTCTTCAGCCACATGTTTTAAGGAGGCAGAGGCAATTCAAGCTTTGTTTTTTTAACCAGTTAACAAGAGAATCCCGTGTGCATTTTGGCAAAATATAATCTGGGTACATGTAAATGTTCAGATCTATATTTAGGACACAAGGAAATGAAGCTATCAGGGAAGTTCAGGTTGGACATTGGTAAAAGGCTCTTCCTCCAGAGGGTGGACAGGCTCTGGAACAGGCTCCCCAGGGAAGTGGCTGTGGCACCAAGTCTGCCAGAGATCCAGGAATGTGTGGAGATGCTCCTGGACACCTGGTGTAGTGTCAGGTACTCCTGTGAGAAGCAGAGTTGGACACAATGTGTCCCTTCCCACCTGAGTTTATCTCTGATTCTCGTATGTCCCCAGAATTTCTGTTGGTGGCTTTTCTGGAACTGGTGGACTTTTTTTCTGGAACTTGAATTGGGCTGCAGATAACTCGCAAGAGCATTAACGTTCAGTGAAAGAATTGTGTTGAAACACTATATTTAATGGCCATTAAAGACTTTACGTATAAAATTTTCATGGGATGTAAAGAGATTTGCATGTAACAGATATTATGGAGTGTAGAAATAAGCAAGTCTGCTCAGTAAAGAGGATTTATTTTAATTTCAAGCTGTCATAGCTGAATGATGCAAAGCTGTTACAGGGATGGTCCTTCCCTAAGTCTTTAACAAAGCCAGTTTTTTAGATCTGTGGATGATGGCTGTTGAAGAGAAATTAGTAAAAGATTCTAGCCCTTCCAGAGAATAGGTTTATACTGATAATTATATTATGTGATATATAAGTTTTTGACCCAGTCAGTGTGTTTTCAGGAACTAGATAACTTTGGAAGGAAATCTTGAAAATCTTGAAACGCTGCCTCCTTGTACTGCAAACCAACCATTAAACTGCATAAATGGAAAATTTTAATGGAGATCACTTTAAAAAAGAAAAGGAAATACCGTGATCTCTGCAGTTAGCATTAAGAGCAAGTCAGTATCAAGGACTCTTTAGTGATAAAAATCCATTGAATTCTAAGATACGGGCTTAAATCCACAGTAGGGTTGTAACTGAACCTCAGTGTGAAAATGCCATATAATTTCACAAATTTTCCAATCGTCTCCTTCATATGTAGAGAAGACTTCCCTTTGTTCAGCACTGACAGAATTATTCCATGTCTCATTCTCACCCAAGCTCTGCTTATTTGTCTTTGCCCAGGGCCCACAAGGGACCTGATGGAGTCAGCCTGAGCCGAGCAGAGCTGACACTGTGGGGGAACTGAGTTAAGCCTTCAACCCTTTCTTTGATAAGGGGTGAAACTTGCCTGTCTGCATTTTGGCAAATGCCCTGACTGAGCAGTGTGGGAGAGGAACAGACTAACAGAACAGCATGATCACCTAAGCTTGGTTTCTTTGGGAAATCAGAATTGAATTATATTTATCATGTCCAGAGGTTATTGAGTAAGCATAATGGTTTAGATTAGTTGTAGAGAATGTCTTGGGATTAGGTAGCTAAAAATTAATGTGAAATTATTAAGGACATTTAAATCTTACAACTTCATCATTTCTAAGTGGTACAGCTGTTTGAGGAAGGTTTTGAGGTTTTACCTATCTCCCCTTCCACTCCACCTTCCAATTTTATCAGATATTCTGGTCTAAAATGAGAAAGTCAGACAGTTTTATCATTGTTACTCTGATCCACTGCAGCCATTACTGCAATATGAAAATACTGCTGTTTTTAAAACACAAAATTACTCAGCTGTACTGGTTTTTATTATTACATAATTTCTGAACTTGGGCTTGTACGTTTCTCAGTTTGTCATCTGAAGTATTGCTTCTTGTAGTAATACTACAAAACTAATTGTAATGATCTTTTACCTAGCAACTTCCATGACTTTTCAGACTGTTTCCGTATCAGCCATTTTTTTTTTTTTTGCAGGTTGCTTCTACTTTGACAGGGAAGAGGAGCCCTGTGTAGTGTAGAGATAGATAACACATCTCCCAGAATGAACTGACAGACCAAGGGTGGTTTTCTAATGGAGTGTACTGCCTGTTAAAAACAGAATCCAAAGGATTTCTAGTTTACCTTCTTTTTTTTTCTTTTTTTTTTGCTATCCTCCTTGTGTTTGCTCAGTTTAGAGTGCTGGAGCAATTTGTTCCTCAAGAGGACATCCCTGAAATACATTGTTTCTGACAAGGAGCAAGAATCTATTAACTATTTGGCTTATGCTTTTTGTAGGAGTTGACACGGTAATTAGGAGATGTGAGATTGTTTTCCTACACACTGGGGTTCAGGAGTGGCAGGAGAACTGGCAGGCTCAAAAAAGTATGGAGGTTTTTCCCTGTGTGGCTGCTTGAAGTTCTGGGAGTCAAGAGCTTTTCCCAGCTGTTTGCTGGCTTAATTAGATTTTTTTTTTCCTGTCAAGAGATCTGAAGGTCAACACATGCTTAGGAGAATCTGTCATTTGGGATGATTAAACACCCAGAGATAGATCTTTAAAAACCAGTGGTGCACACTTGAAGAATCTGTTGTGTTCATTTCTATGCTGGTCAGGAAAACAACTGTATTTGAAGAGCTCGTAAACAGAGGTGGTTTCTTGCAAGTCTCTGAAGCACCTATGGAAACCAAACGTGGGTATTGTCTCAGAGCAGAGATCCCTGTGTCTGAGATAATTAATGAGCAGTGAGTGTGGACATAGGACTGTTTATTAGGAGCTCGTTAGTGACATACCAGCAGTTGAGCTCTCTGTGTCCCAGTCTCTTCTGAAACTTTTCCCCATGTGAGTCATGACAGTCACATACTTCCCAGAGTGGTCTAGTTTTTGCTGTTACCTGTGTCTTGTAGTCAGACAGGTGAAAAGCACCACTGTCAGCCCTAGGTTAGCAGTAATGTTGATGTCGGTGTCTTAATGTTTCTGGGGGTGCCGCAAAAAGCTTTAAGGAAGGTTTTTATGGACAGGCTTTGCAGTTCTGTCCATCTCTTGTCCAGCTGCTTTGGAAGGGAAGCAGATCTGCTAAAGGAAGTGGTGGGATTCTTAACAGAGGAATCAAAAATCTTTCTGGGCCTGTTGGCTCAGTGTTTGGCTTTATTCTTATTTGTTTTGCTTTCAAATTTCCTTGGTTAAAAGGCATATGTAGCAATAGCATGTTAAAGATGACTGGGTTTTTAATCTTTGCTAGAGCTTTGAAATGTGCTTTCATAGAAGCTGCAGGAAAATCTGATTTGTCCAATACCTGGAAATTTTCTGGCTTATGTTGGGGGTGTAACCTCAGCAGTTTGGTTTTGAGAGGTTCAACTTCCAGTTTGGTGTGTTTTACTAGGGGAATTCGTTTGAGGCAAAAATTGCTGCATAATATTGAAAAGCTCGCTGAGATAAGGACATCTTGTACAAGTATCCTGTTACTTAAAGGGCACTGAATGCTCATAATACTAAATAGGATTTCTAAACAGATGGTCATAATTAACAGAAATTACACCCACAGATAAGAGTCTATTTGGTCTTCTAGTAATTCTTTCAATGGTCTGGTACTTATGCATTAATTAAACCATAGCACAGCCAACAATGGAACTGCAGTAAGGAGTTTCTGAATTTGTACACAGAGGGGAGATCTCAGCTTCCTCAGAACAATTACTTTTTTTTCTGTCATCAGAGAAAAAATAGAATGCTATACATGTAATTAAAACATTTGTGTGTTTGCATTTGTACCAAGCTCGTTCATAGCCTTGAAGTGACCCAACTGGTCTGTGTGTTGCCTAGAGAGGCAGCACGGTGGCACATCAGAGCCCAGGGTGGGGCTGCTCCCTCGGGGTGGAGCTCGGGATGGAAATCCGTGATCACGGAAGCTTGGATGAGAGCAGTTTATTGAACTTCTTAGGCCTGGTACCTTTTTCAGGAATGTGACATACAAGATACAACAATAATCTCCATAAAGCTGTATTTTCTTTGAAATGCACTTATGTAAACAATTTATTTGATACTGTTGCACAGACTTGAGATGTTTCAAGAGACAAGGAAGCCATTTGAAATTACTGCTTGCCTTATCATAGATTTTGTCCTAGATACCTGGATTTTACATACATCAAAGATTTTCTTGCTGTGAGTTCACAGACATAGTTATATGTAAGGTAGAGACATGAAAAGCAGAATTACACACAGCAATCTCTGCCCTTGAGTGCTCCAGTTCTTGCAAGAAAAGACAGAAGTAACATGAGAATCATAAAACTAAAAACTAATCTCTCATTCTTTTGATATTTGTTAGTTGATTTGTATTTTACAGAAAGAAAAAATGTGTTTTTAAAGAAACAAAGCTTAGTTTAGTTTGGTGACTGATTAAGCCTGAATAAGATCTGCAGAAGGAAGGCATTGGTCTACTTCATTTCAAATGAAAATAACATTTTAAACAACTCCACCAAAAAATAAAATTAATGCCATTTATCGTGAATAAGTTAAAACTTATGGTAGTCTGCATTAATTCAGTTCACGAGCCTTTTTTGGTACAATTATTAAATTGACACAGAGTTGGGGTTTTTTAGTGCTTCAGCATAAGGATTTGGTTTTGTTCTTTGTAATATTGAAATTGTGGCCTGTTTTTTTAATTAAAAATTATTCTAAATTGCCAGAAAGCATGTTTTAAATAACTCTGTTATTCACTTACAGCTGCCAAAACATAGTACAGTGAAATAATGGTCTGCTAGCCTGCTAAACAAGTGTCCAGCTTCCACAATGCCTGTGCAGGCAGCTCAGTGGACAGAATTTCTGTCCTGCCCAATCTGCTACAATGAGTTTGATGAGAATGTGCACAAACCCATCAGCTTAGGTTGCTCTCACACCGTGTGCAAGACCTGCCTGAACAAGCTCCATCGCAAGGCATGTCCCTTTGACCAGACTGCCATCAACACGGACATCGACGTGCTTCCTGTGAACTTTGCACTCCTCCAGCTGGTTGGAGCCCAGGTATGGTTAGAGCAGCTCTTTGTTTTGCTGCTTCGTTTTGCTGCAATATGTGCTGCTCTTTTTTCCCTCGTTTTAGCCTAAATAAGTGGTAAGGCTTAACTTTGAGCTCCCTAGGAGTCCATATGTACTCTGCACTATTTCAGGGCCATCTTCTTATAATATGAAAAGTTGTTCTAATTGGAACCTGGATTCTGATTTTAAAAGGCTCTTGAACCGTGGCTGGAGAAAAATCCCCTTAAAAACATACAATTATCTGTCCCAATTGTCAGTAGAATGAGTGAGCCTGCAGACTACATTCGTTCATCTTAGCCTTATGAGAAATCTTGTTCCTAAATGTCACATGTTTGGAAGTGGCTGTTTAACCAAGTTCCAGAAGTGTGTGTGTATAATTTTTTTTAAAATATGCCTGATGATGGCTTTTCAGTTGCGTTTGCAGACACTGGCTAATCAGGCCAGGAATGTTCCCTGCGCTGTCTCGTAGCAGTGGCAAAACAGTGATTATATAATCAGTACTGCACTTTATGGAGACTAAATAAGTCTGTTCCCCTTATGCTGATTCATGTGCTTTTTCATGTTACTCTCTCTCTAACACCTTGGTGAGGCAGTAAGAAGATGTTATTTACTTTTCTTTTTAATGTCCTATCATGTGCCTTGACGCAGCTATTGGTAACGGCACTATGTCAGAGTAGTTTTGTTTCTCAAGTTCACGCGTTCCTTTCTGGTTTTTTTCTGTGTCACAATGCTGTCTTGATCTTACAACATTTATTTTCATGGTCTCCTAACTTCTTGCAATGTATTTCAAACAATTAATTTATTGTGACTAACACTCCCTCCATTTTCCTTTTCTGACCTTGTTACTCTGAGTTTTTTTCCACCAAGTTAAGTTTCCTGCTGCTTCTCTTGAAAGATTTCAGCATGCTCAAATGATGCTTAAATAAATTTTTAACTTTGCTTTATTATATTATTGCTAGTTCATTTTGTCTTATAGCTTCCTTTGTGTGTCTGTGGTAAATCATGCTGATCTGGTATAGTGATCACCTTCTCAGACCTTGTGTTCTTCATCTTTTAGACCTTGGTTATTGTTTTCTACCCTACTTCTGTTTTTAAAGTGTTGAGTAATAACAAAAACCATCTTTCATCACCCTAATCTTCATCTTGGGCCCTTTTTGTTGTTCCTTGTGCCATGTCCATGCCCTGGGTGGGTCCTGTGTTTCCCTGCTCTCAGAGCAGTGCACATCTGCAGTGTTATGTAATTAATGGTGATGTGGGTACCATCACAGAGGTCAGCCAGGTGTATGTAATTCTTCTCCCTCTTTCTCCCCCTTTCTCCCCCTTGCATTTTTTTAGGTACCTGATCATCAGACAGTAAAGTTGAGTAATGTAGGAGAGAACAAACATTATGAAGTAGCAAAGAAATGTGTTGAGGATTTGGCACTCTACTTAAAGCCATTAAGTGGAGGAAAAGGTGAGTCTCAGCTGAACAGTGGAATTTTGATGTAGCTTGCTTTTAACAGCGTTGTGTTTTCAGCACTGGTTATAAATGTCAGTGAGATAATACTCTCATTTTTCTAATAGAATTGCCTTGTGTCTTTAATAGCTTATTCACACTTGTGACACTTGTTTGTGGTTTTTTTTATTTCAAGTTTACAAAATACTCTATTTAATAATACTGCCTTGGGGCTAACTTTGTACTAAAGCTGAACTTTCCCCAAAGGATGGCTTTGATGTCAGTTTAAGATTTTAATTAAAGTTCTTTTTGATAAAGAATTACACAGAGTTGCCTAATAGAAGGGAAGGTACCTGTGACTAGTATCCACGTCGTAGAGAAAGACATACACTTTCAGACATTTTTTTTGTCTCACTTGGATGGATTTGATGAGAAGCACTGCTTTGCCTTTTCTCCCTTTCTCTGAAGGTGTTGCAAGCTTGAATCAGAGTGCACTGAGCCGTCCCATGCAGAGGAAGCTTGTGACACTGGTGAATTGTCAGCTGGTGGAGGAGGAGGGTCGGGTCAGAGCCATGAGGGCAGCTCGGTCGCTGGGAGAGAGAACTGTCACAGAACTCATCCTGCAGCACCAAAATCCTCAGCAGCTTTCTGCCAATCTTTGGGCTGCTGTCAGGGCACGAGGGTGCCAGTTTCTAGGACCAGGTAAGGGACCTGTACATCTGCAACAGAATATATTTAGCTGTACCTTTTCCTTACAAAAATGTTTTGAAATTGCTTTTGTTAAGTTGAAGATGTTCTGCCAGGAAGAAGGGAGAAGGGAGGGAAAATCTTCTGCTTAAAGTTTTTAATTGTTTCCCCTGCCACTCCATTAAACATTCTTTGAAATTGAGAGGAAGTATTTCAGAAATCCTGGCAAAGAGGAGTCAATAAGCTCACACTGTGCACTGTTTGTAATGGAGTGTAGCAGTACTGCTGCCTGGAATTGGAATTGAATAGTTGTCAATACAATCAGCCTAACCTCAGCTGCAGCATACTTTTGAAACTTACAATGATTTATATCTCTGATAGAAAACAAATTCATAGTTAAGAATGCAGCTAAAGCAACCACAGAAACAAGGAAATTCTCTTTAAAATATAAGTTGTCCTGTCTTGATTCTGGTAACTGTTGATAGCATTCCAGTACTGCTCCTATATTTATTTTATAGTTTCATGGTGTGGCATTGATGATGTGTCCAAAAGGACAATGGCTGCAAGACTGCACAGTGAAGGAAAGTATTAAAAACTGCACTACTGATGTGTTTATTACTGGAAATTAGTCTTAGCACCAAGTTGTTGTGCTTAGCGTTATTCTCAATGTTTCTTCTAAACTAGCAACTTGCTTGTAAAGTTTTTTATAGTAAAATAAAAAGCAGTAAGGAATTACATTCAAGATAATTCAGGTGCTCCTGCTTATCTGTTCAAATACAGTAGCCTTGGTGTTTTCTGGAATATATGTAACTTCCATTTTTGTGTGTTAAAGCTATGCAAGAGGAGGCACTGAAACTTGTATTACTGGCACTGGAAGATGGCTCTGCACTCTCAAGAAAAGTTCTGGTACTTTTTGTTGTGCAAAGGCTGGAACCAAGGTTTCCTCAGGCCTCTAAAACAAGCATTGGTCATGTTGTGCAGCTACTGTATAGGGCATCATGCTTTAAGGTAAAATACCACTGTTGTGGTTTGTGCTTGTTTTTTATGATGCACCTGGAGATTTTTGGTTAAAAAAGGAATGTTTAACTATTACTATTTATTAGGTCACTAAAAGGGATGAAGATTCTTCTCTGATGCAACTTAAAGAAGAGTTCCGGAGTTACGAGGCTTTGCGGAGAGAGCACGATGCCCAAATTGTTCACATTGCCATGGAAGCAGGACTTAGAATATCACCAGAGCAGTGGTCTTCCCTTCTTTATGGAGACCTGGCACATAAATCACACATGCAATCCATTATTGACAAGGTTTGTCAAAGGGATGATTTTAGTATCTTTGTAGGATTAAATACTACAATAAAAATCAAAAAACTCCATTAATTAACTTTTTTGTTTGTAGTCCTATCAAATGTTAATTAAAACTAGATTGAAATTTTTTTCCCTGATGTAGCATATTCATCATGTGAAGTACTTTAATTAAAGTTTTGGTGTCTTATGATGAAGCTTCATAGGGCAGATTCTGAGTTGAGAAATCAAGTTTCTCTCCACTGATCCTCTCTATATGACATCTGAAGACACTATATATTACATTTAGGTATCAATGTCATGAATATATTTTTAAGACTAGTAATTGACAGTTGTAAGATGCAGCACACTAATGGTCCCTTTATTTTCAGCTTCAATCTCCAGAATCTTTTGCTAAGAGTGTACAAGAATTGACAATAGTCTTGCAGCGCACAGGGGATCCTGCAAACTTAAACAGGCTGAGGCCTCATTTAGAGCTCCTGGCAAACATAGATCCAAATCCAGGTATGCAAATGAAGCTTTTTAAACTGTTCTTGGTATTCTTCATATCTAGCAAAATAAATTATTAAGATGATAACCTCCATTCCTGGTTTCGAAATTCCCATTAATGAATATAATAAAATCTTTAGGGCTCTCTAAGTTCTGTCCAAGTACTCAATATTGTAAAGTAATACAAGACATGCCTTTATTTATGATACTGGAATTATTGACAGAGTGACAATCCTGCTTTTCATAATTTTAGATGCAGCATCTCCAACATGGGAGCAGCTGGAAAATGCGATGGTCGCTGTAAAGACTGTGGTGCATGGGCTGGTGGATTTCATTCAGAATTACAGTAGAAAAGGCCATGAAACTCCACAGGTAACCAGACTTGATCATTGCATTATGTCTTAATGTGCATTTACTGGGAGGTGCAACTTTGAAAAATTATTGTTGATTTGAAATATTTATGGCCTTTCCTGTGGGATAATTGATGATACTGTTACTAACTGCATTCAGATTTTAAGAACCTAACACTTATGAGTATGGAATGCAGCAGAGCTGGCTGCAGTGAAATCCCTACAGGGACAACTTAGCCCCTAAACAAGGAGTGTCCTTGTTTTTCTGATTAAAAATGCAAAATGTGAAAACATACCATGGATGTATTTTCTGTACTTTAAGCCTAGTTTTATGTGACTGAGAGATAGATGGTAAAGAGGAATGTTTTGTGTTTTTATTTGTTGTTCTTTTTGAAGCCACAACCAAATAGCAAATACAAAACAAGTATGTGCCGAGACCTTCGACAGCAAGGGGGGTGTCCAAGAGGAACAAACTGTACATTTGCTCATTCTCAGGAAGAGCTTGAAAAGTGAGTGTGGGAGACTTTTTCCTTTTCCTTTTTTCCTCCTTTTAATTTAAATCCAAGCAATCTACAGAGATTTTTGCAAACATTTTCTTTCATACCTTCATTCATTTGGATGGATTTGTGACTCTTGACATGACAGTTCTTTATATGAAGTTGAAGGTACAGCAAAGCAATGTCTGCAGACTAATTCCAGATTTTTTAGTTTTTTTTTTTTTATTTTACCCCATATGAGGTAAAATTTCCTTTCCTCCAACTGAGTCTAAGCTCAGTGTCTTTCAAGGATTGGTTATATTACCTACAAGAGAGAATGCTAATTACGTCTTATTAAGGAGTGAACTGAGTTATTGAACAGTATGCAGCACTGCATTCTAGAGGCTGTTTTCACCCAAATGCCTTTTCAAAGAGCCGCAGAGTGGGTCTTATAGGAGGAGAGATGATTTTGAATTCCAGTTGTTGAGAATAAATTTGTAATTTTCTGGTGTCACATTCCTCTCAATTCCTTCTTTTATCTTTTGCTAGTTTTGCAAGCCCATTAAACTTCACAATAAGCACTTTTTATACCATCTTGTCTTTTGTGTGTTTGCACCTGTTTGTTTATAGATATCGCTTGAGGAACAAAAAAATCAGCTCAACAGTGAGAACATTCCCCCTTCTAAATAAAGTTGGTGTCAACAGCTCTGTCTCAACCACAACGGGAAATGTGATCTCTGTCATAGGAAGCCCTGAGGCAACAGGCAAGATGGTGCCAAGTACTAATGGAATAGCTAATCTAGAAACTGGGGTTCCCCAGCTGATCCCCCGCTGTGCAGACACCTCTTTGAGAGCTCTGGAGAACACCAAGAAGGGAGGGAAGACTGGAGCCAATGGCCAGAATGCTTCTGGGTCCCCTACAGAATCACTTCCTGAAAAGTAGGTGACTTTCCTACATCGAGACAATTTAACAGAACATTCTGCTTTTAGATTATCTGAAATAATAAAATGAGCTTGTGGGTGGCCAACAGATACTGAAGTGGGGTCCTGGCTTGCAGTAATTGCTGGTGTTCAGTGGCTGCAGAGCTGTGTAAGGTCTTGCACTGCAATGCAGGTACTGTCACACAAAGCCTGTGGGTTCAGGGTTCAGGGTGTCAGAGCCAGAACCTGTTGTTTTAGCTGTTCAGTACTCATGTGCAGTGTAGATAATATGGTAAATATCTCCCTTTATCTCTTACTCAGTTGTTCTCAGCCTGGTATTTTAGTTACTGTTGTGTTATTACTGAAAAATAAAAAGTTATGGCATAATAATAAATTTTATATATATATATATATATGTATATATTACATACTATTGGGTGATTGCATACAAGTATGTTATTACATGCAACAAACTGTACTCAAAATTTGACATTTGCTGAAACCAAGAAGGATGCACAGAGTGTTCACTTCCTCAAAACCTTCTAATTTTGGGGTTTTCACTTAAAACTTCTTAGATAATTCTGCAGGAAGCACTGAGTCTCTAAACAGCTTTTCAAAGCCTATGTCTTTACCAGAATACTCTGACAAAGGGTATCAAAACATTTTTCCAATTTTGAGTTCTCCTAGGAGAAAGTCTAAAATGGAGCATCACTTTGGGGTATGAAAAACAAAAATTGCAGAGGAAATGGCAAGGCCCAAATTTCCACGTTCTGTGTGAGTGTTCATGAAGAGGGGCCTGACTAAAATAAGTGAAGATCTGCTTAATGATTTCTTGGTAATCCTTTTCAGTAAAATTGGTTCTCCACCCAAGACTCCTGTAAGCCAGGCAGCAGCTACCTCAGCTGGTCCACCTAATATTGGAACAGAAGTTAATTCCGTGCCTCCCAAATCCAGCCCGTTCGTTCCCAGAATACCTGTCTATCCTCCACATTCTGATAATGTTCAATATTTCCAAGACCCCAGGACTCAGCTGTCATATGAAGTTCCACAGTACCCACAGACAGGTGAGTGAGATAAGCACTGATGAAAAAACTGAACTTTTCTCTGGAAAAATAACTTGATGAGCAATAACTTGTGTCTATTTTGTCTATATCTGTTTATTTTTATTAAATATCAGCTGAATCTTCACTAAATGGAATACTAATCTTGTTAATTGCTGGGTATGGTGAGGGACTTGCAGTTTGCTCCCAGTGCTTCTTGCCTTTGTGTGCTGCATGTTATGCAGCTTGTACTTCAGCCTCCAGAAGAACTTGAACCTCAAGGTTTTTCATCTGCTTTTTCCTTTGTTAGCATTTAATTGTTTTTATTTAGGCTTGATCTTGCCATGGCCTATCCATGAGGGTAGCCATGGGCAGGATTTAGAGGCATAACATGCTTCTCCTGGGAGGCTTACACGTCTTTGTGCTTGCTCAAATGTTTTCAAAAGGTTCCAGTTGTCTTTTTAGGTTGTACTGTGCATGTTTGTATTCAGGCAAACGATTGTGCTGTACAGCAGTGAGTCATTCACAAGCTCTCAAAAGGTAGAGATGCTCAGGCAATCCTCTCAAAAGAAAGAACAATAAGTCAAGTGTGAAATGGTTATTTTTAGACTTTTTATTTTTTAACAATATAAGTTTTTATTTTAGAGAGAACTATTTTAACTTCCTATATAAAGACTTGCTGGAGATCCTGTGTTTTCAGTTACATAGTTACACCACCGTACCTAGGAACAATATTTTCCAAATTGGGTCCAGCTGGTGAAGGGCCAGCACTGCATCTGCAGATGCGGTTGTCATACATGAAATGATATTTAACAGAAACATGGTAGGGTCAGTAAGAGGTTTGTAAATTATGACCTCTCATTTTCTAAAGGTACTTAGCAATGCCATTTAGAGTTTTAGAAGGTGTAAAATTTTGGGTCATTTGTGGTTGCATTAACTATGCCTTTTTCCAATTTTTAAGGATATTATCCAGCACCTCCAACAGTACCAGCTGGTGTGGCTCCCTGTGTTCCTCGCTTTGTGAGGTCCAATAACGTTCCAGAATCCTCCCTCCCACCTGCTTCCATGCCATATGCCGATCATTACAGCACGTTTCCCCCTCGGGATCGGCTGAACTCTCCCTACCAGCCTCCTCCCCCGCAGCCCTACGGGCCCGTCCCTCCTGTCCCCTCTGGAATGTACGCTCCGGTTTATGACAGCAGGCGCATCTGGCGCCCACAGATGTACCCACGAGATGATATCATTAGGAGCAATTCGTTACCTCCCATGGATGTGATGCACTCATCTGTCTATCAGACATCATTACGGGAGAGGTACAACTCACTGGATGGGTATTACTCTGTGGCTTGTCAACCTCCAAATGAGCAGAGGACTGTGCCTTTACCAAGGGTAAGTGAGAGCCAGGAAGGGAAGGCTCTATGCAGAGTTGGTTCTGAAGGTCATTACTGAAAAGTTGGTCAATAATTATCATAGACCTGTTTATTACAGTGATCGAGGCATGTGACTTGGACCAAGTTCTTGGTTTGTTTTTAACCTTAAAATGGGCTTGCAAAACAGACCACTGTAATCACCAGGACCAGAGCCCCTTTGCCTCTTTAATACCCATATATGTTGCTTGAATTAATTGCATAGCTAAGATTTGAATTGCTATACATGGGCCTACAAATTGTTGTGAAATTCTTCAAATGGTATCAGTGAAGGGTTACAGACCCAAGAAAATTTGGGGCTCCAAGTGTGTCTCGTGCAAGTATTTGCCTTCTAATTGGAGTGTGATGGGATATCCAGTCCTGTATTTATTCTTTGTAGGAGCCTTGTGGTCATTTGAAGACTGGTTATGATGAGCAGCTGAGACGGAAGCCAGAACAGTGGGCACAGTACCACACACAGAAAACTCCTCTGGTATCGTCAACCCTTCCTATGGCAACACCATCTCCAACACCACCTTCTCCTCTCTTCAGTGTAGATTTCAGCACAGAGGTGGGAAGCCAAAGAACTTCTTTATTTTCCTTTCTTGTTTCTCTAAGATTCCATTTGATATTTCTAGTAAAGATTTTCTACCTGCTATTTATTGTTCATAAAATTAAGTTAATCTTCTAGCAAAAGGAAAGTGATACCTAATGATGATGCAATTCATTTTGGTATTAAGGTGATGCTAAACATGAGAACAGGAAAAAAGGTCAAGAAGTGAAGTAATTCAATTCAGCCTCACTAAATGAAATATAATTTTATTGAACTCACTTTGTGAACCCCCAGGTTTTTGTGTAGGGAACAGCAGTTGTGTTAAATTAAAAAGTACATTGCCTTTGAATGGCTTTGACTTGAGGAGTAGCCTGAATCAAACTTCAAGTGCTTACCAAGTCCCAAAGAATGCATTCTCTTAAAAGTGGCAAAAGGCATCGGTAGGACATTGTGTATTTCTGTGATAAGTCCTGTAAAGGAGAGAAACTCAAGAAATAGCAATAGTGTGCTTTTGAAGGGAAAAAAACTTTAAAATATTTTATTCTCTCTAAATTAGATGCATCCAAGGAACTAGTTTGAAAACCACTGTGCCAAGTGCTCTTAGCTGTGGTTTGACAGTTTTGTTGGTGATATTTGAGATGTCAAGAATGATTATTCAGATCAGATCTTGTAGGTGTACTTGAAGTGCCTTATGCATGCATTCAATGTGGATCAGGATTTAGTGATTTTCACTCAGGTGGGAGGGTTGTAAGTTGTATTTCTATTTACCACTGGCTAATACATTAAAGGAAAATGCATGGCTTCCTCTCAGTTAAGTTACTGTAGATATTTACCTAAATAAACCTGACACTAACACAGATTCCAATCTCTCATCTTGGCAGGCCAGGCAGTTATTTGTATGGCAGAGTTTGCCCTCTGACAGCTGCCAGGGGCACTGGTTTAAAATTTGACAAAACAGCTTCTGTCAAGTCTTGAATATGGCTGGAACTCTTTGATTGACTTTTGAGATACATTTGCTGCTATTTAATTATCTTCTCATTTTAGAACTGAATTCCCTGTTTTTATTATTCACTGCTTATTTATTCCCTTTTCTGTAGTTCTCAGAGAGTGTCAGTGATTTGAGTGGAACTAAATTTGAGGAAGACCATCTCTCTCACTATTCACCGTGGTCTTGTGGCACTATTGGCTCTTGTATAAATGCTATCGACTCAGAGCCCAAGGATGTGATTGCCAATTCCAATGCCGTGTTAATGGTAGGGGTTTTCTGCATGTTCTCTCATTAGTGTGATGATCCTTACATGCTCAAGTGTCTTCTGTTTGGTTAAACCAGCCTTTAAAAAAAAAACAAACAAAAAGGTAATAGCTTCCATTATTAGTATTTAAAAGTAGTTCTGCTTATGTGAAGTTGTGTGGAATATCCTTTTCCAGTTTTGTAAATAGGCAATAATAATGAAAAAGTTACTGGCCAGCTGAAGAATGTGCATAACCTCAAATGAGTCCATGTATCTTCTGTCTCCTGACTGTATAGGATTTGGACAGTGGGGATGTTAAAAGGAGAGTGCATTTATTTGAAACACAGAGAAGGGCAAAGGAGGAAGATCCTATAATCCCGTTCAGCGATGGACCCATCATCTCCAAGTGGGGTGCAATCTCCAGGTCATCCCGCACAGGTTATCACACAACAGATCCAATCCAGGCCACTGCTTCCCAAGGAAGTGCTACTAAACCCATTAGTGTATCAGGTACAAGTTCAGGCTTTGTGTGACAAGAATTCATTATTTATACACACCATGAGCTTTTCATCCTCTTTGTGCTTACTGCAGCTATGAAATGCAAAGAGCCAAAGAATGTGTATATCCCACTGAAGAGCAGAGAAGATAGTAAATGCTGTCTTAATTCTTTTGTAGATTATGTCCCTTATGTCAATGCTGTAGACTCAAGATGGAGTGCCTATGGCTCAGATTCTGCCTCCTCAGCACGTTATGCAGAACGGTACGGACTCCTTCCTGAGCTCTCTTCGCAGTTTTTTCTGTAGCTTGCAGTTCTTCAAAGTCCTCAGTGTGCATGTGGGGAATCTGGAATGTCTATTAATAGCATTCTTAATTTTAAAGTACAAGACTTTTTACCTATCCAGCATAAAGCCTTGGGAAAAAAACTAGGTTAAAACTTGTGTAGTCTTTAATACTTAAAGCAGTTAATAGTGCACAATTACTAGCAGTGTGTCCCTTGAGGGACCTATCAAAGAAATGGAGTCAGGTACTGCCAAGTTGTCATGTCAAAATCTTGACTAGTTTCAGGGGTTTTTGCTGCATCTTACCCAGGTGTAAAATAAGGATTTTTGCTTCATACAATGTCTTGAAGTATAATGAGCCACAGTGAAGATGAAAAACACATTGTCTAAATCACATCTAGTTTCTGAACAAAAATCCAGCATTGATAGACTAATGAAGTTATGGAATTTTTTATTTAGAGAATTTGCTTTTAATTCCTAGTTTTGCCTTCTTTCTTTTAAAGGGACAGATTCATAGTTACAGATTTGTCTGCTCACAGAAAGCATTCCAGCACTGGAGATCTACTGAGTATTGAATTACAGCAGGTAAGACCAGTTATTATACCAGGAGGGTTTTTTAATTTAGAAGAAATGGTTGAATAAAGTGCTTTTAAATAATTTCTCTTAGTGTAGCTGCCTGACTGCATGTGGTTTAGATGTCATGTTTGATAATTGAGCTGTTTCTTTCCATAGGCTAAAAGCAACTCCTTACTCCTTCAGAGAGAGGCAAATGCACTTGCCATGCAGCAGAAGTGGAATTCTCTAGATGAAGGCAGTCGTCTTACCTTAAACCTTTTAAGCAAGGAAATTGATTTGAGGAATGGTGAGGTAAAGAAAGGGGTAATTGGGATGAAACAAATCCTAGAGGCTGTTTATATATATATGTAGAAGCACATGAATTTTAACTAGGAGTTGAAACTTAGTGTGAACACTCCCAAATATTTACAGCACATTCTGTGCAAGTTAAGTTGCTGTTGTTGCACTCAGTTTTAGGCAGGTGCTCCAAACATGCATTTACAAAGTGGGAAGAATGTGACAATATTTTCATGCAATCATTAGTTTTTGTCTATTTGTACGTGTTATAAATCTAAACATTTTGTCAATGGACTCATTAATATTCATTTTATCTCTCTGTTTCAGTACTTTATTGTGATTCAGTTTAGTCTTGTATCCTAAGTTGTCTATGCCTGAAGTTCATTTTTTCTCTGACTGGCCCTCTTGTGTTGTAGAAGTGTTGTGTGCTAGAAATGCATCTTCTGTTTTCACTTTAATACTCCAGTGTTGTGTGAAGCCAATGAAAAACCACCTTGATATTTAGAGAACATATTAATTCCTTTTTAGACTGATTATCCTGAAGACTGTGCAGACACGAAGCCAGACCGAGACATTGAATTGGAGCTGTCAGCCCTCGATACAGATGAACCTGATGGGCAAGGTGAACAGATAGAAGTGAGTACAAAAATCTGTGTGTCTAAAGAGGTCACTGGGGCTTTTCATTAGTCTTTATAGATTAGTATGTAGATAGCAAAGCCTTTTGGTTTTAGTCCTAGCAATATATCCAGCATTTCCCTTATTTAGCACTTGAGGTCTTGTACTTCTCATTCAGATACCTGGCAGTGTTAATACTAGTGAAGTTAAAAACAGCTCACAATTTATACTGTTCATGTCATTCACAGCCATCTTTGAATAATTGGCTTTTCCTTTAGCCAAATGTGGTAGACATTCCAATAGTATGACATAAAATTAAAGAGTTTTATGACCAGACTCCCATTTCCATTAGCATAATGTAGTGGAACTTAATAGGAAAATGTGAAGCTGGTAGGGACAGAGCTGATGGGCATTTCTCCTTTTTTATTGTAGGAGATTCTGGACATACAGCTAGGGATTAGCTCCCAAGAGGATCAACTGCTCAATGGAACAACCGTAGAGAATGGGCATCTGCTAAAGCAGCACCAGAAAGAATCTCTGGAACAGAAGAGACAAAGTTTAGGTGAAGATCGTGTGATTCTGTGAGTGTTAGACAAAACAGCAGTGTCTGCCAGTGTTAGACAAACAGAAGCATCAGAATAGTGGAAGCATGGTTGTGTAAGGATGAACTACGTACCTGTTCAGACTTGGATTAGACATCTGCATTGTTTGTACATGGTGGAGTGAGAAGAATCTGTTAAGAAATAGAATTAGACCACAAAGCTGAAAGTCCCAGGCTGGTACCATTGTTCGTATGCGTCGTTGTAATCGTACACACTGAAATGTCACAGCTGTTCAAAATACCTTTCACAGTCAGTAAGCAAAAAATGCAGAATATTTTTATAGTTAACAGAAATTAAGAAAAACTTCAAAAGGTGAAATGGCGGACTGTTTGCACAAATCTCCGTGGAGAGGTAGATTTTGAAATACACTATTTTAGGTTTCTATGTTCTGTAGTCTTTAATGAGTAAAGCAGCCTTTGAAAATGAGGCAGACTACTTTAACATCTCGAGCGTACCATTCCAGAGGAAGATGTTTAGCCTGTTGCTAAAAATGAGTTTGTCAGTATTTATTTAATGCACACAATTCAGTTCCGGATACTTGTGCATGTCCTTGTTTAATATTTGTGTAACTTATTTTTCTCCTCAGGGAGGAGCAGAAAACAATCCTGCCCGTAACTTCTTGCTTCAGTCAGCCGATCACAACATCTGTTAGCAATGCAAGCTGCCTGCCCATCAGCACATCAGTCAGTGTTGGCAGCCTCACTTTGAAAACTGCTCACATTATGTCTGAGGATAAAAATGACTTTTTAAAGCCTGTTGCAAATGGCAGGATGGTTAACAGCTGAAAGGCATTCATCTTTCCAGCTTGTGACCACACCATGGAAGCATTTACACTAGCTTTTTATATATATAATATATATTATATAATGTATATTTTTTTTAAAAAAAATAATATTGGGGTCATGCATTTCCTGTGGACTCTTTGATACTTCAAGCCCCTCTCGCATTAGCATTCTGAAGAAAAAAAACTTACTTTAGTAGGGTAAGGCGTTCACTTTCCACAAATGAATGGAATTTGGACATTGTTTTACTTAAGCTTAAAGCAGCTTTTTATGAGTTTGTAGCAATCCGGTGCGGTATCTGAGCCATTCTTGTTGAAAATGGCTTCTGTAGAAAACTAACAACTCAGTTATTTAAACTAGCAGGATCCTACGATGATACATCTAGTGAAAGGAAGACTAACTTATTTGTCTCTATTTTGTTTCACGAGAGAAGAACTTCTGTCTTGTTGCAGCTGCTTTTTCTTTAGTTGTGGAACTTTGCATGGAGTCTTGTTTCCTGTTGGAAGACTGAGAGGTGGAGATTTGGACTTGAGGCTTTTACAGGGTTAACACATCATTAGCTTTGCACTGCTGTTATTTGCAGGTCTGTGGGGCAGTGCTTTGCTGCAGCTTTTGGTTTCCATTCCCCCCAGTTGATGCTTTAGTACTGTAGATACACATACACAGGCTACTTGTCCAAGTAAAGTTATCAGAAGTAAATCAAGTGCCTAAGTCCTCCAGCTAATGTACTAGGTATTGATTTCCCCAAGCTATACATGAAACAATTTTCAACAATTTTGAGAGGTTATGCACTAATATAACAGCAATTTTGGGGTTTCTTCTTCTTTTTCATTTTTTTCATTAATAGTTCTCAACTTGGAGATTATAGGATCCAGATGACTTGGCAAAAAGTATCAGGTGCTCTTGGCTTTCCTTTGAAAACCCTGTATCTAGTGTTTGCACTGACTAACAAGATGGTATTGCTGTTTTTTGTACTGTTTTGTTTTAATTTAAACTAAATATTGGGAATTTAAGGTGGTTGTAATTACCTTTGTTAAATGTTGTTAATCATAATCTTGTATTCAGGTTTAATTTTTGTTTATTCAGTGGCAACTTATTTTCAAAGACCTTGAAAATACAATGAAATAGCATTATCTGACCTTCAGAGTGCTGAAAACTGTATGAATTTATGCCCTGTTAAGAGGTGACTGAGAATCATGTTAGACATGTCAACTGAAAATTCTTTTTCATAAATACACATGAACTAGAGCCCTGGGCATATTTTGAGAAGCTTAAAAATCCACTTTTTTTCTTTTAAGAAAGCAGGACTCTCCTTCCTGATGATTACTATCTTCTTGTTTGTTCTCTTACTTTTCTTTGTGACAAGTTTTACATTTTTTTATGTTTTTATTAACTTCTGTGAAGTTGTTTACTCTGAAAATTGTACTGGAATATTTTAAGCCAAGCTGATCTTTCACCAGGTGTACTGCATGTAAGGGCTTTTCCTGCTAGCAAAATGCTTAAAGAGGATCATGTTACTGGTCGTCTGAGTTGTTATTTTACAAAATCACAGCTATGTGGTCGGGTAAGATTTTGATAACTGTTTTGTGCACGCTTCTGGGGGGTGGGGGTTGGCATTTCCCTGAGGGTTACTGATTAGACTAAGTAAATATTGGTGTTTGATATCTCTCCTAACGAACCTGTCCATGAAATAATTATGTTGTAAATATACCTGCAAATCCAAGGGTTAGTTTTGATATTCTGGTGTCAGTATGGAAGATCTTACACATCTATTTAATACTCCAATGTCAAGGAATGTATGTAGAAAAACAGTCAAGTAGTCTTTTCTTAGTTTCCTTTGGCTGTTGCTGTACCTTCTCCAGCCAGTGCCACCTCACTCTAGGGTTAGACTGACGCTTCTTTCACTCGCTACGTGAAGTGAATGGATACAAGAACCAGACCACCTTTGTCACCTTAACTTATTTCCTATTGATGTTAACTTTAACTTAGAATGTTAGACATAAATATGATTGTTGTATATTTTATACCAAGACCATTCTGTAAATATGAATTTATATTACTTTTGAAATGCTTCTGAGATACTATTATTTGCTGTACAATGTAATTCCAAAACAGATATGCAAACAAGTATGTCTCTTTCATGGATATTTAAACAGTGAGATCTTCCATGTTGAAGGTGATGTAATTTTTTTAAAAGATTTTTAAATTTTAAATTGCTATTTTGTTACAAAAATAGAGAAAATATAAAGGTTTGAGAAGTCCTTATTTGCCCTCAGGGAAAGAGCCCTCTGTGCACCAGAACTCCACAGAACATCTTCAGCATGATCTGAGGGTGAATATATACTACATAAATTGATTGTGTATTTACCTTAACCTTTTAATTTTAAAATGGCAATTTTAAAAACTTGGTTGTGCTCTGCTGGAGGGGGGTTGGGATAAGCTGCTTACACACATTTGCCTGTTTGTCCAGTGAAATGACATAAGCCTGACATATTCCTGCCAAGGTCTTGGCATATTTAAGAACAAATGTATCTCTAGACTCTTGTCTGCAGCAGGAGGTCCCGTGATAGAGCAGTTCTCTAGGGTGGCCATACACTTCTTATGGAAAGTTGGCTCTCAACTGAGCTAGAGTTTTCTAGTTGAATTTTTAACCTATATTGACAGGCAAAAGAATTATTTGGGGGTTTAACAGCATGCTGGCTTTGTCTTACAGTTTTAACACTGACTGTGTGGTTTTTGCCATGAAACTAATGCCCTCCAGTGCCCTGACAGGGAGAAGAAGCTGCAGGTGGGAACACCTGGCTCTGGCTTTCTTCTTTGTTGAAGTTTCAGCCCTTGACCCTTTACAAACAAGTATGTATTCATTTGTTAGTTGTAAATCAGGTGCCTTTGGGCTATGGAAGGGCTTATTTTCTGACACTGAGAGAGTGACTTACCTTTGTGTGTCAATAGCAGTGATACCCATTTAGGTTTTGGCCTAATTTACTGTGCTGTCAGAAAAGAAGGCCCAGAGCAGATCGGGGAAAGAGATTGGCTCTTTTGCTTTGCTTGGACAAGCATTTTGGGTTGGTTTAGTTTGGTTAATTTTTTTTTTCCCCATTAGGGGTACAGCAGGGATTTCACATGCAAGAGAGACAGGAATTATTAGTATCTAAGTTAATTGTGTTGCCTCACTACCTGGATTCATTCCTTGGTTTGCCTCATTTCCCACATAGGTCTTAATAGAGACTAATGCTTGTGCTGGGAGAATGCTTGTGTGAGAAAGTAACTATCTGTACATTCTTAACATATACTTAGAGCAGAGTGATTGCCCTGCTACTGATATTTTGTTCCTGTAAACAGGTGACAATAAATGAATCTTAGTGTTTATGCAGATTTTGCATTGTAGAATGTATACTAGACCCTTCAAAGGCAAGGTTAGACTCTTTGCAAAGCAAACTGGCGTTGGTTCTTGGTAGTCTAGTACAGGGACACTAAAGTTTGACATTTGATTTAGGAAAAAGAAAACAGTTGTACACAGCTGATTATGTTAAATAAGCTCTTAATTAAGCTCTTTGTAGAAGTCTTAATTTGGAAAGTTTTAGTGCTTTGGTAACTCAATTGAAATTTTAATTTTTCCTGTACTCAAGAGCTGAATGCTGTTCTTGTATAATAGTGTACTAGGCTGGATGAGGTACAAAATAATGCACAGTGGTCAGAAACAGCTGAGGAAAGAACGCTTAAAATAACTCAATCTAAACTCAGAATAGTTCCAAACATTGGTTTTGTTTGCTTTTTTAAAGCACAAGTTGTCAAGTTGTACCTGTTGCTGTACATAAACACTGTATGCCAGCAGCTCCTTGATCATATTTGTGAACAGACTTTTCATTAATTATTGGACTGGTATTAAAGGGAGGTGTTGAATTTGAGAGTGTAACAAAATGAGAAGTGATCAGATGATCTATAGGATGTAAAAGTCAATTTTTATGTTGTAGTTTAATCCCTTTGTTAGGAAGTTCCCTCTCATTGAGGGACCTCTTCTGCAAGCAGTACACAATAAATGTGCTTTTTTAAATGACCCAATTTCCCAGTATAAATGAGCAGCTGACTTTGGCAGTAGTCATCTCCCTGCATCTCTTTGCTGGCAAGGGAGCAGGACAAGGAGGGGAAACAGCCCCTAAAACTGTCACTGATGAGATGAAACAAATCTGAATAATCAAAGTGCCCAATGCCCAAACATAATTCTACACCATATTATTTAAGGATGCTTGTGGAAGCTTTTAATCACTCAAGATTTTGCTGTAAAAGCTGAAATAAAACAGAGCCTGGCTGCGTTTCTTACTGCCAAAAGCCAAGGTCATTTGCACATAGCCCATGGATTTCTCCAGAGTAGATCTCCGTTACCCAAGGCATGGGAATGCATGCGTTTTCTTAGCTGGGCAAACAAGTACATTATACAGTAGTTGTGATACAACACACGTGGCTTTGATTTGTACTGCACATACCCACTGTACAGCCACTCCGAAGTATTGTGGTTAGCTTGCAGCATCTGCTGTCGCATTGATACTGTTTACTGCGTATTCTTTTCCCTGGAAGTTTTAAAGAAAATTTTTTTTTTCTTGTTGCATTGATTACATTTTATAAATTTGCTTAGCTGGAAAGTTTGGGAAAAGAGGCCTGTTTGTCAATTGTACAACCGATTGTGAAGCTCTAGTGTGAATATTTTTACGTCTGTATTAGACATTTTCTTTGCAAATCTATTGTTCGATTGAAATGTAAATGAAATAAAAGATGGTGTACACCCATCATGTATAAAGCAGGCACCATCGCTACGATGGATTTAATGCTCATTTTTATGGCGCATTCTCAGCTTCTATTTAAAACTATAATTTAAAGAAAAAAAAAAATCTGTAAAATGAAATGGGGATATATGGGGGAGTAAATTCTATTCCGTTTATTTCGGTTTTGATTCCCAATGGTAATGTTTCCCTTCGTGTTAGACTAGGGGGGCCCCGGCGGGGCCCGTGTGTCGCTGTAGCACTGACGTGCAGAGGTTGTAGCTTTGGCTGGGCACGGATAGAGCATCCCGGTTCGGTGTTTGAGAGACTCGATGGAAGAAGTTTGCAGTATTGACATGTATTTGCATGCACGAATAAAAATTATTTGTCCACCTTAACGGGCTGTTTGTCGTCAGCGGGGGCTGGGGAGGTCCGGGCGGAGGGGGGCGGGGGCGGAGGGGACGGAGCGGGGCTGGTGCCGGTGCCGGTGCCGGTGCCGGTGCCGTTCAGGGCGGGAGCAGCGGGGCCGGGCCCGTCTCCTCCCCCGCCCGCCTCCTTCCCGCCGTGCCCCGCGCGCCGGCCCCGGAAGGCGGCGGGAGCGGTGAGGCGGCGGCGGCGGCAGGGCCGGGGGGAGCGGAGAGGCGGCGGTGGTGGGGCCGGGTTGGAGGCGGCGGGAGCGGTGAGGAAGGGGCCGGGCCGGGCCGGGGAAGGCGGGAGCGGTGATGCGGTGGGGCCGGGCTGGAGAAGGCGGGAGCGGTGAGGCGGCGGCGGGGCTGGGCCTTGGAAGGCTCCGGGCGGGGGCTCGGCCGGGGCCGGGCCGGCGGTGAGGGCTGAGCCGGCTCGCTCGGAGCCCGCCGGAATCACCGGCCCGGCCGAGCGTGTCCCGCCCTATGCCCGGCCCCGCGGCGGGCCGGGCCCGGTAATCCCAGCCCATCTGTCGCTGTAATCGGCTGGATCTGGGGTTAGCTCCGCGGAGCCTGCAGCGTTCGGCAGGAAAGCCGGGAGCCCCACTGTGTTACACGCACGGCCTGGGAGACCTCCTGCACAGTCAAGTGTGAGCCCGAATCAACTGATTTGATTAAAATTTCTTCTTCCAGGTCTTGGTAAAACCTTGTCTCTGAAAGACCGGAAAGGAATACAGGTCAGAACGCTTTAATTTGCTTAACTGCATTGATAGTTTTTCAGCTCAAATAAGTCGTTGTTAAATAATGCAAATAATACTCCGTAGCTGGAGCTGTCCAATGAGGCTCTAAGGTTTTAAACTGAGTTTTAAATTGTGACTTAAGAATTAACCCAGGTGACTGACTGCATCGAGGGCTGTTTGAGAGTGGGCTGTGTTCTCCTGGAGTTAAAAACTGCCCTGGGTAAGTAAAGGACCATCATGATGCATGTTTGATCAGAAATGCATCCTCTGTTTTGTTAATTTATTTTTAGAGCGTAATGACTACTGCAGATGATAAACTGCTTGGTGAGAAGCTGCAGTATTATTACAGCAGCAGTGAGGGTGAGGATGAAGACAGTGAGAAGGAGGATAAAGAAGGAGAGAGTAGCATTCCTGAAAGTGGGGGCGAGGTGGAGCTCAGCAGCGATGGCAGCGCTGTCAACACAGGTATCATCACATCAGTGTACTTCTTTGTAAATCCTTTGTTTATTTGAAATTTTGTGTGTTCTTCTAATTTTTTTTTAATGAAACTCCTTTAATAGCTTTTCTTAATGTTTGACTCCTCTGAGAGAATTTAAATTCAGCCTTATATCTGAAGCAATCGGGCTTTGGATAGAAAGCTGAAGCAAGGCTGATTTGGTTGATAATGTATCATTATTTTTGTTCTGATGAAAGCCATGATAACAACAGAGGATCTCTTGTGGGCTGGTGATTCTATTTCAAGAGCACAGATATTAATCTTTGGGATGATTGCAAGAGTAGCCTAGTTAAATAAACTGTAGCCTTCTCATTAAAAAAAAAAATAGTAACTCAAGGACATGGAAATGGCAAACAACTTACTTCAGTTTTGTAAGTTTTGTATAGTTACAAAAACATTTATGACAGGGTCACTGTTTTACTGATTTATAAATTATTCCCTGATTGTAAATGGTAGGTAAAATTACATTGGTTTTTCAATAGAAAATTCCTCCACACTGAATTCCAGGTCCCAAGGGAGTCATTAATGACTGGCGAAGGTTTAAGCAGCTGGAGACGGAGCAGCGGCAGGAGCAGCGCAGGGAGATGGAGAGGCTCATCAAGAAGCTGTCCATGACATGCAGGTCTCACTTGGATGAGGAGGCTGACAAGCAGAAGCAGAAAGAGCTTCAGGAAAAAATCAATGGAAAGGTAGGATGACACAAAGGAATTCAAATGCCACTTAAATATTTAACAATTTTGCTTGCCTGTGATAACAAATAAGTGACGTAGCTGCAATACCAAAGTTCAAAAGCTTTTCTCAGATTTCTCTTCTGTCAAGTAAGTCATCTTCAGGGGATTAATATGAAGAGTTGTACAGCAAAACTGTGAATGCTGGCTCCTCTACCTGAAACTAGGAGCCCTTACTAAGTTAGTATTTAGGAAGTGTATGTAGAATTCAGCTCTGAAATCCAGAAACTGAAGACATTGGAGGTAGTGAGTGGTTTTAATCAGCTAGGCTGTAAACTAGTTAGTCCTGAGTTGTAGTCAGAGAAGTTACTAATTTGCAGATATGTTTGTGCCTTCAGAAGATGAAAGTTGGCTGTGCTCTCCTGTATCTTGAGTGATGCAGATAAGCTTAATGAAGCAAGTGAGAAGAGATAAAATACATAAAATCCTGATAATTTCAATTCCACAGGCATGATGGTTCCACAAAATGTTAACTGAAAAGCTAAATGAAAAGCTGATGAGAAAGGAGCTCATCTTAGGTCAGGCACAGTTTCCAAGCCAGTGCTCCCAGCTCGGTGAAAGCACGTGGCCACCATTAACCTGGATTAAAGTGGGAGCATAGAGCAGCCACTTGTGTTATTAGTGCAGCTTGTGGAAACTGGAATACCCAGCGCTGAAATCACTGTTCCCACTGGACATGGTTTCTAATTAGATCAGAATGGAGTGTAATACACAGGGTGCTTGAGCCTTCATGGGTTGCACTTTGCTGTTATTAAAGATGAGTGACCCACATTAATCCTCTTGATTTACGTTCTTATTATGTAAGTGACCCATATAGTGGTGCAGATGTTTTCCAGGAATCTCTGTGTGTGTTTTTCAGATGACTTTACAAGAATACAACATGATCCACAATGATGAGGACGACGAGGAGTTCTTGCAGCGCTACAGGAAACAGCGGATGGAGGAGATGAGGCAGCAGTTGTACAGTGGGCAGCAGTTCAAGCAGGTGTTTGAGATCACCAGTGGAGAAGCATTTCTGGACATGGTGGACAAAGAGCATAAAAGCACACTGATCATGATCCATATCTATGAAGATGATATCCCAGGCACTGAATCCCTGAATGGCTGCATGATCTGCCTGGCTGCTGAGTACCCAACAGTGAAATTCTGCAGAGTGAAGAGTTCCCTCATTGGTGCCAGCACTCGCTTCACTAACAATGCCCTGCCAGCTCTGCTGGTCTACAAGGCAGGGGAGCTCATTGGCAATTTTGTGCGCATCACTGACCAGCTTGGAGAAGATTTTTTTGCTGTAGACCTGGAGGCTTTTCTGCAGGAATGTGGTTTGCTGCCAGAAAAAGACGTACTGCTCCTGACTTCTATACATAACCCATCTGCATGTTACAGTGAAGACAGTGATCTGGAAATAGACTGAGCCATTTATGCCAAAGGGCCGTAGGTGTAGTTGTGCTGTAGGATGTTCTTGTGCTAGGGATTGTTCTCTCTCCTCCATCGTGTGGGTAGGTATTCCTCCCCTTCATGCACTTTGACTTCTGCTCATTAAAAATAACAACAAATTCCTAACATTTTCTTAAATTAGTTCAATATCTACAACTAAAACAGTCTCATTTCTATGCAACTCAAATGTGTTTTACTGACCACAAAGTCCTAGCACGATTCAGTCAGTTTAGGAGATTGTCTGTTGTCATGTCTCAGTGTCCTTGCACATTTCAATTGAGACGTGGCCACCAACTCCCTAGGACAAGAACTGAGACTGCAAATAAAAAGAGTTTTTTAAATTCAAAACTTACTAACCTTGTGCTGAACTGTTCCAGTTAAAAGTGTGAGGTTTCGTGTTCCATTCCACAATTTGAAGTCTCCTTCCTGTGAGTATCTTGTTTTAACATTTGGCTTTAAGTTTTTGTTCCTTTTTCACTTACAAATAATGACAATTCCTGGCTTCATCCTGAAAATTGCTTTTCAGCTGAAGAGAATCCTTCTTCCCTTAACCTTCCCTGAGACATAAATGCAATTACAGCTCTTAATACATTCTTGGGTTTTAAAATGCCCATCCGTGGAGTTCATAGTAGTCACTTGATCAGAAAATGAGCTCTGCCTCTTCAGAGAGACTGTCTGCTACAAAGAACTCCAACGTATGTGCTGAACAGCAGCAAGGAGAATTTTGATGGCAAAATGCAGAATTAGGACTTGAATAACCTCAGAATTTTATCTCATGCTAAAATTACTAAATCAGTCCTAAAGTTCTTTTCTGTCTGCCTTCAGTAGTAGTAGGTAGACTATCATTACCTAAATACATGGCCCAATGTAATGCCATGATTTAATGATTAAATTTAATTGCAATTTTTATGTAAAGCACTTTAGAACACCAGGAGGAATTGCAAATGTGTCTGTGGATCTTAATAGGATCTTAATAAGACTGATCTTGGGCTAGAAAAAGAAGAATTTCTAACTGTATCTATTTAAACTGTGTTTTAAAAAGTAGTATGAGCAGAAAAATAAATAATCTGTAATTTAAAATGACTGAGTTGGCACAGATTGTAGCTGCTTTAAGGAAACTGGCAGAAATCCAGGTTTTCAAATGTGGTGAGAGATTATTTCTTTTCATCTGAGAATTGCAGGAAAAAAATCTATGCAAGTTGTATGAAATTAAATAATTGAGTGTGGATATCAGCACATTTAAGGAAAATATCAAAGTAACTGTAACTGATATCCAGGATGAGATTCAATGAAGTCTGTTGTGCAGACAGGGTGCATTTTAGCATCATCATAAAACTTGTCTTAGAGAGGGGATCAAGGCAGAGCTGTCTGCTTGACTTGCTTTGAAGTGCCTTTTTTTTTTTTTTTTTTTTTTTTTTTTTTTGGCCCCCTATGGCAGAAAAACTGTAACAGGATCAAAACCCTCTCTTGCTGCTCTGTGTCCAATGACCTGGAGCAAGGTGACTCCTGGTGAGGAACCTCCTGTGCGCAGATATGGGAGAGGTGGTTTGCAGTGCCAGTAGCAAAAGGAGAACAAAAATGTCTGAATCCAGTTAATCATTGATCTGTAAGAATATAACAATCACAAGGGAGTGAGGGGAGAGAGGCTGTGCCCTAACCCTGCTGCTTGTTCATGCACAGGCCGCACAGCTGGGAGCAGGGAGAGGAGGCTGAGCTGGGAAAAATCTGCTGCTGCTTTTGCCCTTTCTTGAAGCTGCATTTTCAAGGAGTTCTATAAATAGGAGTTGAAAAAGCACTTGTCAGGTAGGTGTGTTGCCTCTGGGAAATGTTTTGTTGTGGAAGAAGCAGCACGGTGTAGGAAGGCAACCAGGAATGATGGGTGTTACAGGCCCTTGTGGTGGCATCACCTGGGTTTGCTCACAGTTAATGATGTTCCAATACAAACAGCAGAGTTTGGGCACAGAATGTGAGTGCACAGGGAAGCACAGATGGTTGCTTGGCAAGGGCAGGAATGAAATCCCAGGATGAACTCAACATGGACATTTAATCATGGTGGCAAGCAGTTCAGGACAAGCCTTAGCACAGAAAAGATTACACTGAGTTTTTCTGGCCTCCTATCTGCCTCTTCTTTGTAAAATGTTCAAAATATGCCTGTGCTGAAAATCCAGACAAGGTTTCCTGTGCAGTCTGGCCTGACTCCTGCAGCAGAGGGGCCTGCTGGGTGGGCTGGGAGAGTCTGGAGACTCCCTCTAAGGGGGGATTGCTTTTTTCCTCCTGCTTAGTGAATCATCGCCTCTGAGGCCACACAACCCCAGATGGATGTTTTCATTGTTGCTGCAGGAACTCAGGCAGCCCCATCCTCCTGTCCCTGTCCATCCCCACCGCAGGCAAGCCACAGCTGGGCTCCTCAGAGGCCTGTTTAAAAATACAGAGGCTGTGCTATGAGCTGTGTTTGCCAGGAGCTCAAATAGAGGGTACTTCTGGTAGCACTTTCCTCTGCACCAGCCTTAGAGCACAGCAGGGAGCCCTTGCCATGGTTGGGTGATGCTGGTGGCCACACCAAACACCACCAAGTGTGAATACAAACACTGCCTTGGATGTGGCTGCACCTTGTGCTGGACAAACTGGTGACAGCAGGAGTGACTTCTGCAAACTGCCATGACTGGAAAACCAGCACAGAAAACAGCAGAGTCAGCAGTGCTGGGCTGGGGGAGGCTTTGTGTGCAGGGCTGTGGGTGCCTGGGCTCCTGGAGGAGATTTCAGTCCTGTATTGGATGCTGTGCCTGGGGTTGGTACATGTTGGTCCTTCAAAGAAACTATTTCAAAGCTTTTCCTGCTAGCAGGAGGGAGATGTTTTGCTGTTCTGGACTGGTTGAAAGAGGTGCCAGGTTTGCCAGTGGTGGCTCAGCCGAGCTGGTTCCCAGTGGAACATTCCTCCTTGGTGGCAGGGAGCACCAGCTGCTCTCATTGTGCCCGAGGGGCTGTCGTGCAGTTATCAGCTGCTCCCAAAGCAGTGCTGGCAGCCGGCGATAGCCACAAGCAAAGGCAGGATGTTTGTGGTTTAACTGAAACGAGCTGAGCTTGTGCCTCTTGCCAGAAGGATGGGAAGGATGCTTGGGGCTGGAGCAACTCCTGGCTGGGAAGGGCGGTCACATGCACAGCTGGAAGTGTGCTCGACTGCTGCAGGCACGTGTGGGTGGGGAAGCACCGTGTCCTCCTCTTGGATTGCTGCTCAGCACTTCTCATGACATGGTGGGAGTGCCAGGACTGCTCAGGGCCAGCCCAGGGCAGCACAGAGCTGAAGCTGCCTGCTGAGCCCTCAGGGGTCCTGTTGGCCTCTCTGCCTCCCCACATCCTGTAGGAAACTAAAATCCAGATGATATCCTGGTAATGCCATTCCATTTCTGAAGGGTTAAAGAGAGTGAGTGAGAAGGCTCATGCCTTGGGAGCCTCTGCTTGCATATGTTCCCTTTACCACATCCCTTTAAAATTCTTGTAGCACCTCCCTGGGAATCCTGCTGGGATGGAGCAGAGGCTCAGGAGTGCTCCCCTTCTCCAGGACAGCATAGGAAGGAGCTGCAGCTGCATGCTTTCTTGCAGACTGTGGCTGTTTCATGTCTACAAAACACCCAGGCAGCCAGATTAAAGTGTGGATAGTTTTTATGTGATAGAAATACACAATGTTGGTCTAAGCACTGTGTCAACCATGGAATTACAGACTATATTGAATTGGAAGGGACCCACAAACATCATGACAGTCAAACTCCTGCCCCTGCTCAGGACAACGCCAACAATCCCACCCTGTGCCTGAGAGCATTGTCCAAACACTCTGAACTGTGACATTGGCAGCACAGGGCTGGGAGTGGCCCAGGGGGGACCAAGGCTCAAACTGCCTCAGGACACTCAGAGACCCCCACAGAAGCATTGAAGGAAGGATGGTTGCTCCATTTATTGCTTCAGGTGCAGTCAGCAATGGCCCAGCACACCCAGAAATAGAAGAGTTTTTAAAATCATTTTTTATTTCAAATGTCCTTTTTTCTGGAGCTTAAGCTGAATCTGATGGGGATCAAGGCCAGTGGCTGTGACCAAGGACAGTGGCTGCCAGCTACCATGCCAGCTGGGCTGGGCAAGGGCTGAGGTCTGTTTTGGAGGACAGAAGCAGGCTGTGTGTGCTGTGAGGGTGTGTTTGCTGAGCTGTTAGTGCAGAGAAGGGTGATGATTTTGGGATGGAAGAGACTCCATCCCTTTGTGTGCACAGAGGTGTCATCTCGCTCTGAGCAGCCCAGGTTGGCAGTCAGTGGCACATGACAGGGTCCAAGCCAGCATAACGCAGGAGATCTGAGGATCTGACCTCTGGTCTCCTCCAGGAGAGACCCTGCTTTGGTTCCTTCTCCCAGCTGTGCACGTGTGCTGGGCAGGCTGTTGCAGGAGAATTGGATCAAAGCAGGTTTCTACTGCAAGCTCAGCCACTACTGGGCAGCACAAACACAGTGTCCTCCCTGTCCCTCTGCATGCTGCCATCTCCTCTGCATCCCTCAGGCAGCTCACTGCTTCACCAGGTGCAGCAGGGGAGGAGGGAATGCTCCCTGGGCTCCTGTTCTGAGCAGGAAAGAGAGTCTCTACTGGAAATAGATGTTGCATGAAGAAAAACTGGACTCCTGGTAAGAATTAGGTCAGTACTAACCAGTTAACTAAAATGAAATTTTTCCAGTCTTTTCACAAATTCCGGAATGGTTTTCAGGCATGACGTGGATATGACCCATCTGGGAGAGGGGCTGCTGGTGGCCTGGTGCTGGGAGGCAGCAGGAGTGGAAGGTAACAAAGCACTGGGGAGTCCAGCATGTCTGCTGGGGAAGTCCAAAGCTGTTTTGTTCAAGGTATTCACTATCAAGAGAACTGAGTCTGCTGAGGACAGAGCTGGCAGCCACACTCCCAAGGCACTCGAGTTTTTCGGAGAGCAGGGAGCAGCCTGTCCTTGAGGGCTGGCATGGAGGACACCCAGGGTGGGACCATCCTGTGTCTGTTCGGCACAGGGCTGGCAGGTTCCTGTATCCCCACCATTCGCTGTAGGAAGGAACAGGGTACTCAGCACCAGGCTGGGAGCTCAGCTCAGCCTGCACCAGGGCAAGGACTGTCCCTACCTGGGCAGGTGATCCGTGCTAGAGCTCTGTAGATGACCCACCAGCCCGAGGGCTGCCGTGCTCCGCAGCGTCCGGCACGTGGAACGCCACGTACGGGCACTTCTTCACGTTGAGACACACGAGCTTCTCGAGGGATGCTGTCTTAACAATTTCAAAGCCAGTTTCTCCACCAAATGTACTGGGTTTCCAGTACTCTGGGGAGCAGATGGGATTGCCAAAAAGCCCCTTCAGGGAAAATGGAGCTCCGATCTCCACCATGCTTTCCCCAAAAATGCCATTGGGTTGGGGTTTCTCAAGCAGCAACCCTGGGTAAAACTCCAGAGCATCAATGTCTCCATACAGCTCTTCCAGCTCTGCTGCCTTCTCTTCCTCTCCTGCACCAAGTGAACATCAGAGTGCTTTAGCAAGAGAATCACACCTCACAAGGACTTGCCTTGCAGTGGGCAAAGGGAGGGTGGCTCCCCCACAGGCAGTGACAAGCCTGACTTCCTGGCCTCATACTCACCCACGGGCACAGAGTGTCCTCCCCCAGCAAAGCCCCAGGAGCAGCACTGCAGCCCTACCTGTCAGCTCCTGGAAGGACTTGTAGGGCTTCATGCCAAACCTTTTCCGATACTCATTGAAGGGCTGTAGCCTCAGCTGTCGGGACTCCTTGATGACCCCAATGGCCACGTGCAGGACATTGGCATTGATGGTCTGTCCCCCACCAATCTGGAGGTGAGAGAACAAGGAGGGGCACACATCAGGCACAAGGCAGCACCAGCATTGGCTCCAGAGGGCCACCGCACTAAAGCATTCATGTCCTGGGCTCATGTTGTGGATACCAGCATATCACTGCAGCAGAAAGAGGAGGTGGACAGTGCAAAAACCAGCTATAGAACAGCTTGGTCAGGTCAGCCCTGTTCCTCAGGCAGGGCACAGGGCAGGAGAAGTCCCGGATGGACAGTGACCCAAGGACCTGGGAGAACAAGATAAGATTTCAGGCTTACTGGGAGAACCCAAATGCCCAAAGGGCCTCAGGCTCAGCCTCAGCTGGGCTGCTTGGCACAAGCAGAGAGTGAGGAATGGAGCTGCAAACGCTTGGAAGGAAACATCCATGTGATGGCAGCAAAGAACAGTGCCAGACACTGCTCCACGGCCGGCCTGGGGAGGATCCCAGCTTCCACAGCCTCTGGCATCACTGGAATGTTACTACAGAGTACCAAGGGCAAGTATCTGGGGCTGCCAGGGCCAGCCTTGCCACGGTGCCGGTGGGGAGGACTCCTGATGTCCCCATCAGGTGCCACCCTGGGCAGACTCGGTGTGACCTGTGCCCTACTGCATGTGTCCCTCCTGGGGAGGGCAGAGCAGGACCTTACCCTTCCTGCAATCTGCTTGGAAAAGGACTCCACCAGTGCCTCCACCCCGTAGTCCATGAGCATGGAAGTGTTGTAGAGGAACTGCTTGTAGCTGTACTCTTGTCCCTGGATGATGAAGGAGTCGGGCATCAGCCCGTGCCAGTGATAAAGCTGGTTGAACTCAACCGCGATGCGATTCCGGTACTGGAACTGTGACCCAAACAACAGCTCGGGGTCAAACTTGAGGCTCAGGTAGTACCCACTGAGGTGCTGGACGTAGTCTTCAACAACAATCTTAATGGTCTCCCCTGCACAGGAGAAAAGAAGCAGCTGACAGCAGAGGAGCTACCAGCTCTGTACCTGAGACATTACCCACATCTACCACAGCAGCCATCCACCTCCTCCTGACCATTTTTGATGGACCAAAGCCAATTTTTTTGCTATATGGACCAAAACAAACGATTCCCAGAAGGATGCCAGATGAACTGATTCAAAGGCAGTTTGGCCATTACCCTCAAAAAGAGGCTGGTCCTTGGGGGCCTCCCAGGGGGGAGGGACAGGGCAGTGCCAGTCGCTCACCGATGAGGATGAGCCGTGCTGTTTGGAAGAGCTGCTCGTCGCTCCAGGTGGGATGGTCCCGCTTGAGCAGGTCGCAGACACGGTTGTGCTCACGCAGCCACAGCGTGGCATAGACGCAGAGCCCCGGCAGCAGCCCGAACACCTCCTGCCCCACCGCCAGCTGCTGCTCCTTGGGCACGCCTGATGGGTACACCATGTGCACTGGAGCCTCGCTGACCATGGGCGGGTACACCTCTCCATCCACCACCTGGGCACAGCAGTGATAGGGCACAAAGGGCAGCAGGGACAAAAACTTCCCGGTAAAAGCCTGCCCAGCCAGGAGCTGCCTAAGGGCACCACATCTGCTCTCCTGCCAGAGGTCTCTGGAATGGAAACACCTCCCTCATACAGCCTCAAATGCCTACTGCATCAGAGCAGCTGCACCCCAAAGACTGGCTGCCCCCCAGAGATTGTCCCCTGGCCAGCAGCCACGCAGGTTGTCAGGGCTGGGGTCTCCCAAAAGCTGACAGAGGAACATAGGCTTCAAACAATCCTGGCTCACAGGCCTGGGATGTGTTTCAGTTGTCCTGGGTGGTACCTGGAATTTCAGCTTCCCGTCTCGGAAGAGTCGCAGCTGGTGCTGGCGCTGCAGGTTGTCCCCGTACAGATGTCCCAGGTCCACCTGTGGAGAGGCAGGGCATGGAGGCTGCTCTGAGAGGCACATGAACCCCAGCGCCCCCTCACTCCCACTGCCCCCACATCCTCACCCCGTGCCCCAGAGCCTTGGTGAAGCCACGTCCCATCTTCCCAGATGTCTTGAAGAACTGGTGGGTGAAATGCTGGGCGAAGAAGGCAAACATCATGTTGGTGCCTCGGGGATCAGCTTCAAACTTCTGCCGCAGCAGAAACCTCTCTGCCAGGAGCTGGGGGTCAGGGAGCTGCAGCTTCCCTGCAAATGGTGGAGGTTGAGGGCAAATGCCCAGTGCCAATCCAGCTGGGTACTGGTGCTGTCTGCAGGGCTGCTGGTGGTGTCTGTTGCAGCATCAGGCACAGACTCATCTGCACAGACACCTTGCAGCCCTGTCACACAGGCTGTGACATGCCCCGCAGCTCAGCCTGAGCTGTCCCAACAGCAATCCAGATGCCATCAAGCTCCTCCTGCTGCAGAGCCAGCCTGGGCACGACAGTGGTAGCACGTGGCACTGCCTGTTGTGCCTTGCAGATGTGTCCATGGGAGCAAAATCTTGGCCATGATTGAGTGGGAAACACTCAGGGTGTGGGTTTCCTGAAGCAGCCATACCTTTGGTCCCCATGGGCGTGGGGCAGTCATCCGGCACGGGTGGGAGGACACGGGTATAATAGCTGACGTTGGCATAGGCCTCCCAGCTGATGTAGCCATAGTCAGAGTTGAAAGTGGGGGGGCTGGGGATGAGATTGGCACGAACTGAAAGGAGAAAGGGGGATCACCACTGTGGGTCTTGAGACAGCAACCCACAGACTCTGCCCCTGGTCCCTGCTTGACTGCTCTGTGTTGCCAGACACCTCTCCTGGCACCCCAAAAACCAGAAAGGTACCAGCAGTGGAGGCATGTGGGTGTCCTGGGCTTTGCTCCGAGCCTTTTAAAGGCTGCAATTCCCTGCAGAAAAGGAGGGCTCATGCTAATGTGCTAAGTGGATTCTTGGATGATGAATGAGATGACAAACCCATAGAAATGGTGTAGCCAACAGCCGGAGCCTTGTGAGTGTCTCCCTACTGCTCCAAGAGCTGGAACCTAAATATTTATGCAAAGTGATGAATATGGGGACATGAGTAACAAGGGCCATATTTCCATGGGCTGCTTTCTGTGCAGCTGTGAAAGAGCTCCTTGGCTTGGGGAGTGCAGCATGCCAAGAACTGTTCATGTTTTCCAGCCATCTGGCAGCTTGGCACAGTGGGGGACCCCGTACACCCCTCTGCAACCTGGCTGGGCAGCCCCCCTGGGCACAGTGACAGTGTGACAGGGTGATGGAAGGACAGGGTGACAACCTTCTGGGTCTCCTGGTGAGGTGACTCAAGCCCAATGCCCACCCTGCTCACAGGAGCTGCATCTCTGCATCACAGAGGAGCATCACTGCAGCCCTGCTACCCATCTGTCCATGCCAGGGGCGTCTTTGAGTCCTGCTGAACCCTGAGACCCTCTCCAGCCCCTCACCTGTCAGCACGAGCCTCATGAGCGTGTCTCTGATGAAGGTGCTATTGATAACGTCCCAAAACCACTTGAAGTGGGTCAGGATGAAGTGGTAGAAGGCAGGACTGGGCTTCAGCAGGTTGTGCAGACGTGTCCAGAACTCAGCTGGGGGAAGCAGAGCAGTCACTCTCCCTGCTGCCAGTGAGTGCTGTGGGCACAGTGCTGCCCTGGCGCCCACGGGGAGAGGGACTTACGGGAGGTGCAGTTGACCCCGTAGTACCCTGTCCGTGTGCAGTCACACTCGTATCCTCTCAGACCGACCCTCACACACACCCCTTGGTTCTGGCAGGGGAAATAGCAACAGGGATTCACTGCAGGGAGAGAGAGGGAGAGAGAGACATCATCATCCAGCCACCAAATCACTGCTCCCTGCTCCTCAAGGGGGAACACTGTCCAGACACAGCCCAGCCAGGTCCAGCTCAGAAGAGGAGGTGCTGTGCTGCAGGAGCCAAGCACTGCTCTGTTGTGGTGGCACAGCTTCGTGCCTGGGGGGCTGCTGTGCCCCCGGAGCCCCAGCACGGGATAAAGCCGTGTTCTATTAAACAGCAACTGCGATAATAATAACAGCCATTGTCAGGGCAGTTTGCTTTGGCAGGGGCCCCTCCGCACCCGCCGCCCCGAGCGGATGGAAAGGGCCTCTCTGGGCTCAGTCCTGGCTCCCGCCCGGCCCCTTCCTCCACCACCTTCATACCCAGCCTGCAGGGACGAGATAAGAGCCCCTTCCAGCCCTTCCCAGGGTGGTGGGATCAGCTGGGGCAGGGAGACCCCCGGCACAGGGCAGCTCCCATCCACACCAATCCTCTCCAGTCTGCCCCAGAGCAGGAAGATCCTTATAACTCCACCATCCACAGCCTCTCCACTAGCAGCAAACCTCAGGATAAACAGAAACACAGCCCAGGGTGGCCAGAGACTCCTCTGCCTTCCATCAGCCCAAGGAATGCTCTGGAAATCAGGATGTTCTCTGTCACAGCTGCCTTCTGAAATCCTCACATGTGGCATCCTCAACTCAGCAAGCCAGGTCTGTCCCCACAGACCCTGGACAGAGCCTTTGTGCCAGGAGGAGGGAAGTGCCTAAAGCCCAGACCTCCTGGAGCACACCTGGCTTTGTCAGAGCACACAGCCAGCCCCACCAGGACACACAGCACTGATGGACAAAGGGGCCACCAACACAATGCCCAGCTCTGGACCAGCTGGCTGCAGGGATGGGGGACAGGCAGCACACTCTGACTGCTGAGGAGAGAAGAGACCAACAGCCAGTGTGCCCAGTATCACAGTTGATGGAGGAAACTCTCCTGAGCCCATCAGCTGCTCCATGACCTTTGTGAGCTCACCAGATCCCTGCCAGACCTGCTTCAGGTTCTTCTGGAATTTGGGAACATTGCTGCTGGGGGTGGGATGGGTATGCAGAACAGAAACCCCATTTTTCCATAGGAAATTGCAGCTAAAAATTAACAGAGAAAAATAAAGCTAATTTTGCGGAGTTGCTCAGGGTCCCAACAGCCACACACTCAGGGCAGGGCAGGGGCTGCCTGGGAGCCCGGGGCTCAGCCAGCAGCTCTGTCAAGCTGTGCTCAGCCCTGTGGTCCCAAATCCCTCACGGCACAGGGCCTGACCTGCAAAGACGTGTTCAGCTCCCAGCTCTTCCATCAGGCTCCCTTTCATCTTGGATCTTTTCATGTCTCCAGACGGGAGGCAGCAGGCAGGATCTTATTTATCTCAGACAAATTAAGGTCAGACCACCCGTTCAGATTTTTGCAAGATGGGAATTTTTGGAAAGGGGGAGGTGTTGCAGCACAGCTGGAGCATCCTCTGGGCTATTCCCACGCCGGTAGCCCCACACTTGGCTCTGTTGCAGACCTGGCAAAAGCCCCAAAGAGCAGCCTTGTGCCGTGCCCAGAGCAACCTGGGGGAAGCCGGGCTTTTGTGGGCGCCGCAGCCACAGGGTTGGGAGGATGCTCCGTGCCACAGGCTCCAGCACAGCAGGTCATGTCCTGCCCGTCTCTCCAGCTGATGGGAAGTCAGAAGTTTGCTCTGCCGGGCCCTCCCCGGTGCGGGACTCACATCATGCTGAACCCTCCTCCCGGGCGGGTTTGGCAGCGTGCCGGGGACTCGGCCTCCTCTCACAGTTCACCGCAGTGTCAGTGCTGTGGGGTCCCCAAGGTGGGGTGGGAGCAGCATGTTCCAGCCAAAAGGGTGGGAAGGGGATGGAGCGTGTCCTGGCCCGCGGCACCAACCCCTCATATCCTCACGGAGCCTCCCTCTGCAGCAGCTCAGTGCCTCTCCACACCCCGGCCAGGAATCCTACGCTGGCCTTGCCAGGACTGCTCCAGGTATAGGGAAAGTCTCTGCCAGCATGCGGCCTCTCCGTGCCAGCAGGGCTGGTGCCCACGCTCCATCACCACTGAAAAATGCCAGATTTCGGGGACAACATCCGTTCTGCAAACCGCAGCCAAAGCAACCTGGGGTGAATCATGGCCGGGATGGAGCCGGGCTCGCTTCATGGGCCATGGCTCCACTGCCGCAAGCTTTGAAGATGATGGAACACACACACTTGTTTTTCTGACCCAGGAAGGTTTTCACGAACTATTCACAGCACACACACCACAGCCAGATTGTCATCTGCAACCACTTCTGGCAGCACCATGAGCAGGAGCAGCCTGCCAGGGCCACAGCTGTGTTCCACGTGGGCTTAGTGATCCTCCCCCTGCACCTGAGCCAGGCTGCCTGCCAAGATGGGCTGGAGGGGTAACACAGCCCCAGAACTCTCGTGTGGTAGCTGACTTCACTCTGCAGGCTGGGCTGACTCTCTGTGAGCCCCATTGCAGAGGGGATGTGCTGGGAGGAGGCACAGACCATGGGCAATGTAAACAGACATGAATGCAAAGCAGCTCTGCCAGAGGTCCCCACTTGCCTTCACATAGCAGGGCCTGTACCTGGCCTGCCCCGTGGTCACGGTGAAGTCGGGGTGCTGCCACTGCTCCTGTTTGGCAGCGTGAGTTGTGCAATGGCTGCTGATAGGGTGGTCAGGTTTACTTTGCAAGAACACTTGAACAAAACTACACCCCTGAAGGCAAGTTAGCAGCCAAGAGCAATATCTGCAGGGAAAACTGAGAAACACCTTGGGACCAGCCTGGCTCTGCTCACAGCCAGAGGAAAAGTCTACCAAGAACAAACACTGTGGCTTGGAGCCAAGGTGCAGCCAGTGAGGAGCAAGTGGAGTGCTCTGAGCAGCAAATACCAAGTGAGCAGGAGATCCCAGCCTCAGCCCAACATCCTGTTGTTTGGTCTTCAAGAGCAGATCCGAGGACTAGATTAGGGCTGTGGTCCTCCTGGTGCAGCGCTGGGGAGAAGCAGAGCCCAGACGCTCTGCTGGCAGCACCTCGGGGCACAGCAGAGTTCTCGTAATTTCTCAATCAGATATCTCCCTTCCTAATTAAGGCTTGGGAAAAAGCCATTCTTTCATGTATATCATGTATATCATGTATCCCAGGTATGTTTTTTTTCCCCATGTAATGAAACTTGCTTTGATCGTGCTGTGCAGCAGTCAGCTCCAGGGCTGCACCATTCCAGCGTCGCATCTGTCCCAGCTACTTCAGGCACGTGGGTCCCCAGCATGTCCCCAGGTCCTGTCTGTGCTCAGCAGGACACACAGACGCTGGCCTCAGCTGTCCCCAGCTCCCAGAGGAACTTTTCAGGAAGATAAGACATGTAAAGAGATAGCCAAGCCAGAGAAGGAGCAGCACAGAGGCTGTCCCTTGTCTGTCCCCACTGCCTGTCCTGGTCCAGCCCAGCCAGTGGCAGCCAGGTCCATCCCCTGGGGTCCTTCCTTGCAGCAGATGTGGCTGATGTGCCATGTGCTCAGCCTGCACACGTTTTGGGGACTCTTGGGTGTGGGCACCTCACTTCCCATACCAGAAGGTTGACCTGGAAACAGGGTCCCCATTGGCACCGTTTGAACACAGGTGGCCAGATATTCTTGAGGGATGCAGCCCATGTGCCTGGGCTCATTTTGCTGAGAATGTTATATTTACTTTAGAGAGGAACTGTAAAATCTGACTAGGGCCCCAAGTCCATGCTGTTTTTCTTCAGGCAAGAAGGTCATTTCGCAGAAAAGGGACTGGAAACAATGCTATGGGTAAGGACCTGGAGTAATCTGCGCTACAGGGGCTGGGATGGAGCTGATGGGGTTTGAGAAAGATGGTGCCTTTCCGTGGGTGCCTGCCAAAATCAACATTATTCCTTGATATCTCCTGATGTGCCTGAGGTTGGGCAGCACGTGGTGAACTCCTACAGCACATGGGCATGGGAACAAACGATGGCTGAGGCCACCAGAGCCATCCCTGCTGCTCCCAGCCCTCCACCCTCACTCTCAACTGCGGCATCACCGGGTTTGTGTTTGGGGACAGCGCCAAGGGCCCTGGCTGCCAGCACACACGAGTATTGTCACCCTTTCTTTCGAGAAGCCCCGTCCCGGACCGGAGGCTGCCGGAGCAGCCGGGCGCTGCCCCTCAGCCCGGTGATGGGGCCGGCCTGGGGTGGCCACGCTCCTGGCGGGGCTTCAGCCCTGTCGTGCGTCCCCGGCCGCCTCGGGCCAGCGATGTCTCCCCCGGGCCCTGCGTGTGGTCCCTGCGCGGCCGCTGCGGGAGGTGAAGGGGAAGTTTGTTCTACCCGGGCGCTTTTGCTCCCAGCCAGGCGTGACGGCCAAAACCTGCGGCTGCGGGCGCTGCGGGCACCCTCACCGGGCGGTGGTCGTGGGGCTCCTGCCCACCCTGCCTGCCCTCCGACACGCAGGGCACCGGCGGGCGAGGACCAGCCGGGGGCGACGAGTGCGATCCCGCCGGGGACCCGCCGGACCGCGGCCCGGTCCCGCAACGCTCCCCGCTTCCCCGGGAGTCCCGGTACCGGACCCTGCGGGACCGGCTCACCTCTCACCCCACGGTGCCGAATGCCCCCTGTTCGGGATGTCGCCTCTCCACTGGTACCGACTCCCCCGCGTCTCCCTCCCTCCCTCCCGCTGCGGTCCCGCCCCGCGTACCGGAGCCGGTGCCGGCGGCGCTCCCGGCGGCGCAGAACAGCACGGCGTGGGCGATCAGCAGCCGCAGCCCCGCGGCCGGCAGGACCCGGGCCCGGCACCCACCGCCCATGGCGAGAGGCAGCTGCGTCCCGTCCCGTCCCTTCCCGCCGTCGCAGCCGTCGCGGCCCCGCCGCCCCCGCCCCCGCCGCGCCGCCTCCCGCCCCCGACGGGACGGGACGGGGCCGCCTCCGACAGCCCGGCCCGCCGGGGGACTGCCCCGGCTGCGCTCCCCTCCCCTGGTCCCCTCGGCCACCCCTGCATCTCTAGCCGTGCTCTGTTCCGTGTCTCTCCCGGGAACCCCAAGTTCCCTCTTTTCCCTCCCATTTCCCATCTACCCGAACATCTCCATACCCGGCTTCTGGTCCCCACGTCCCGCTGCATCCCCGCGTCCATGCCCTTGTTCCCACGTTCCCCTACATCCTTATTCCACACTCCCATTCCAGGTTCCCCAGGACTCCATGCCCACTCCTGAATTCCTTGTCTTGGCTCTACTCTTCCCACTGGCCGTAAGGGGTGCCCAGGCAGTGCTGCTCAGTTGTGCCAGGTACCAGGCTGCCACTGGCCAGAAAAGCTGAGTTTATCGGTGGAACCATCACTGGGTGTTTCCTGCCGGATGCTTTGTTCCCTGCACCAGCCACTGGCAGCAGGGACAGGATCCAGCCAGCCCAGCCCGGGCAGGCACCAGCCACCCCACAGGAATGGTGTGAGGCTGGGAGAGGCTCTGCATGGCTCTGGGGTAGGCGAGAGCATGGCAGGCTGCAGACCTTGCTGGGATGTCCCCAAACGGGTGGAACACACAGCTCAGAGCCTGTGGTTGCTCACTCTCTTCTGTACTGTGCTGTGGAAGTGGTGAGACCTCAGCACAGGCCCGGCTGTGTGTGAAGATTATCTCGGGTTTTGCTGAGCTGCAGGAAGCCCTGGCAGGCTGGGGGAGCAGAGTTCCTGTGTGGATCCTGCTTGATTCCTCAGCGGGGTTTCAGCAGCAGGAAGGGAGTGTCCTCACAGGGCAAGGGGCTTTCACAGGTGTCCAAAGATGAACAAGGGCCTCAGATCCAGCTTCAGAAGGCAAATGCATCAGCCATGACATAAACGTGAGCTCAGCGGGCTCTTGATGCGCTCACGAGGGTGGGGACAGTCTCTGCCTCCCACCGATGAACTCACACAGGGATTTGGGGCGGGTTTTGCTCCATGTGTGCAGTTGGTGCAGCCTGCATGTGCTGGGGCCACGGCTACTCCTGCCCCCTGCCAGCCTCCCCTGGGTGTCACAGCCAGATGAAAAGTCTACCCCAAGGAAGGCAGTGGTTCACTCTGTGGGTATGCATATTTCCCCTCCATTCCCCGCTCCCGTCCTGCACCCGATGCTTGACACTGTGACCGCAGCATGTGTGACCTGGCACAGCCTGACCCCCTCCCCCTGCGGGCCAGCCCCGCAGCCCTTGGGGATGTCCTGCTCCCGCGGCGTTCCCGTTCTCACTGCCGCCTCCTTTCCCTCTCAGCAGGTTTTAATAACCACTCTCTTGCACAATACCGGAAACGGTTGCAACAGCCCGGGGCCAGCTGTCTGGCCAGGGCTGCCATGGAAGGGCTGTCCTGGCACTGCCGCTGAGGGGGGCTCTGCTGTGGGCTGCAGGGTGTCCTGCAGACTCCCATCCCTCCTGGTGTCACTTGAGTACCCAGACCCCTCACTCAGTGCTCAGCTCTAAACCAACGGCCACTGAACACCCTGGTGCCAGCCCTGGCTGCTAACAGACCTCCTGTGACTCTGTCTGAGCTGCAGCCCACGATGTCTGGCCTCAAGTCCCAGGATGACAGCCAACCCTGAGTGCCCAGATGAGTTCCTGTCGCCAGCCAGGACAAAGGAGGGTGGTGCTGCTTGGGCTCTGTGTGAGACTGTGGTCTCACAGCCTTGCTGAGAGGCCAAGGCCACCTGAAGCATAGAGGGCACATCTGGAGATGTGTCACAGGCTTGGCAACCTGGGCACTGGGTCTGGCCAGCAAATGGACACCACCCTGGAGTAGAAAGGGGCTGTCCAGTGTGTTCCCACTGTGTGGCTCACTGCCATGTCCTGGGGAAAGCAGGAGAGAAGCAGCCTCCACTCGGGCCCTGGCTGTTCCAGGGCTGTTGGTATTGCCGTGGGGATGGCTGCGGGAATGGCCGTGGCCCTTCGGCTGCGGTGTGGGACAGGAAGGAGAAGGCAGTTTCGGAGCCGTGCTGGGATGCACAAGAGCCCCGCCTGAGGCACCGGTGAGAGGTCCCCGCCCCGGGCACGGCCCCGCGTGTGTGTCCCGGTGCTGCCAGCGCGTCCTCCGTAGGGAGGCAGCAGAACACCGCCGATGGAGCGCGGCCGCGGCGGCGGGAGGCGCTGGGAGGCGCTGGGAAGCGCTGGGAGACACGAAGCATCGCAGCTCCTGTGCTGCTCTGCCTTGGGCCGCCCCGCATCTCCCCTCCGGTGCCCTGAGCCCCTCGTTCCCCGTGTTTTGGGTGGTGCTGCCCCCGGAATTCGAAGCATAACGGGAAGAGGAGAGCGGGACACAAGAACCTGTGGCGGGTCAGCATCATCCAAAATCCTTCCTCCCATCTTCCCAAGGATGCTGGTGCCACGGGAACAGCCGTGCCATGAGGACACCTGATGCTGTGGCCCCACAGCCGTGAGACAAGGGACAAAGGTGCAGTTCAGGGGATCGCCACTCTGAGCCCCACGCAAGGAGCAGAGCTGTGGGGCAGCCAGGCAGAGGCACCCCACAACTCCCCAGCCCTGTGTCCCTCTGATCCCAGGGGATCTGCACGGCCGTGGAGCTTCCCCAGGCTGAGCCGTCCTTGTCCATCCCTGAGCAGTTTCTCTGTGGAATGTGGTTCAGTGGGGGAACATTGACCGTGGGCTGCAGGGGATGGGCAGAGAACACGGAAGCTGAACCCCGCATTTTTCTGCTATGAGTTTAAGACGTGACCAGCGGCAAGTCCCTGTGAGGGACACCGAAACAAGGGCACAGAAGATGCTGGTGGCTGCAGACCCCTCACGGGACACTGCTTAGGGCTGCTCCCCTCCGGCTGGGCTCAGGGGGGCTGCGTGGGCACAGGGGCAGCAGTGGGGCAGCCCAGGGGTGAAACCCTCCCCGATGGCCGAACAGGGCTGGCGGCCCCTTCCCCAGCTCCACCGGGCACAGCAGCGGAGGACCCAGCATTTCCTCCGGCATGGGGAGCTGACAAACGGTTTGGGGGGCTACAAATCAGAATTGAAAAGCCGGAGCTGGACAGGCTGTCTGGGAACTCGTAACCTGAGCCCCAGGAAAGGAGGACTCAGGAAAGCGCTTTCAGCAATCATATTCATCATCTTCAGCTCAGGCTCATTAGGCTCGCGGAGCCCAGCCCCGCCACCGCCAACGCCTCCCGCACGCAGATAGAGCCGCCGGCTCAGACAAATAAATGCTTCCAGCTTCCCGGTGGATGCGGCAGGTCAGGGAGCATCTGATGCCAATTACCTGCGGTGTTGGGTTCCCCGGCCAGCCCAGCCCAGCCCTGCGCTCCGACCCTCCCGGCCAGCCCTGCCCCGGCCACCTACACGTCCCATCCTGCTCTGGGTGGCCCCACGATCACCCTCTGCTCCCAGTGCCAGGAGCGATGGTGGCAACCAAGGGGACAGTTTGAGCCTTCTGTTACAGGCGGAAGAACAGTGCTTTGGGCTCCTCCATCCCGGATCAGGGACCGGACTGGGACTGATCACCTGAGCACTTCAGGGGATGGTTGAAGGCCGTCCCCACCAGCGTGTCACTGCTGCCACTCCCTCTCAGTGTCCCCACACACGTGCTCACAACAGGGATCCTGCTCCCTGGCACGGGACAGAGGGTAGAGGATGCCCCAGCTGGTACAGCAGGTTTGGAGCCATCCTGGCTGAGGGGCTGGCAGAGCCCCGAGCACTGGGCAGCCCTTCCCAAGCAGTGGGAAGTGTGTTGGGGCTGTGCTGGCCGTGTGACAGCACGTGGGTGCTCTGCACCCTGCTGTACCTGGGTCCTGTGGGATGATCCCTGGGGTCATCCCCACCTCAGGGGACCTGAGCAAAGGACAGCTGTGGGAGTCTGTCAAATTCAGGCCCAAAATCCCAATGGAACATGGAAACCCATGGACAGGGCTGGGAAGGGTCCAGGTGTCCATCCGAGGGGATGCCAGCACAGCCACGCAGCCTCGCCGAGGTGGTGAAATGGTCACAGGTGGCTCTGCTCACCCCGCGGCTCTTGGGGACAGCTGCACACTGCTCCCACTTCTCCAGGCTCAGGCTGGCCTGGATGTCCTTAATTGCCCAAAGGTCGGTGTCCCCGAGCCCGGGGCCACGTGTCGGAGGGACTGCGGGCAGGAGCCTGACGCGGACACAAGTCATTCGGGATCAACGCTGGGGGTCAGGAAATTACAATGGACACGAACCTAAATATGCTGCACGTCCCCCCAGGTAATCAGGGGCCGGGCCAGATTCCAGCTGACAGCTTAAATGCCTTAATTCCTCAGCCGCTGTGGTTCGAGGGGGTCCCGTGTGCCGTGGGCTTCTCCCAAATGGTCTCTGAGCTGGAGATTTGTCTGTAATTGGAGGCGTGTTGCATTCCCCTGAAAGTAGCCAGGTCCCGCTGGAGGGGGGCTGCGGGAAGGCAGCAATTTCCCTTATGGAATTATTTACCTGATTAGAGAGTTTATTTTATCAAAATTGCTTCAGAATGGGGCTGCTCAGTGTGTCCAGCGCAGGGAGCTCCCCGGTGGGGCTGGCGGCCTGGAGACAGGTAATTTGTGTGGTTAATGGGACTAATCCACCAGGCAATTACACCAATAGATTTCATGGCTGCAAAGTGCCCTGTTCCCGTTAATTAAAAATCTGTTAAGAAGATTAGCAAGTAAAGGTATCAAAAGAAACCCACGAGTTTCTTTCCCCACAGGCCCCCTGAAGGCGAGTGTGGGAGTGCTGGATTGCTCACATTAGCACAAAAATGATTCTTTTAGAGGTAAGGGCTTCACATCCAAAGTAACTGCTGACAGTTTACCCCGACTTCTCTACCAAGAGGTCCTTTATTTTTAATTACAGTTTTTAAAATTAGCCCTGATTGTTAGTGTGGAGTGTTAGCTTAAATATATTTGGAATATATGGTTCCCCTGTGTGTGGTAGCACAGGGTAAGGAGGGCAGCCCTCCTGCTCCCCAGCATGGGCCCCTACTGCTGGGCTGGTGCTTGGGACTGCCCAGGAGGAGTCAGGAGTCCCAGGGGTCTGAGCTCAGCATCCCCTTGGGTTGCTCCCACCAGGGCAGGAACAGGGATGGCAGTGGTGCCACCACCGACAGAGCCACCAAACCCGGCTCTGCAGCAGGTACTGGGCTGTATGGGCACGTCCCCAGCGTGCTGGGGGCACGGGACTCCACCAGTGGCTTCTCTGTGGCAGGAGACTTGTGCCACCACCACCTGCACCCCTCGGACACCCCACTGCCATCCCCACAGCACTGCTGGCCAGCCCAGCTCTGCTCAGCCCTCGCTGGTGCCACTCCTGGTCTTTGTCCACAGCCAGACACGAGCAAAACAAAAGCAAATTCCCCAGCAGCTGAAGGTGCCATTTTTACGGCTGGGCTGAACGAGGAAGTATTTTTTGATCTCTTAAAAATCCTGAATATTATCTGACAGTTTATCTTGTTTCTCGAATCCGTGTCTTTGCAGCAACGCCAGCTCATTTACATGTGTATTGCGCCTGCCTCCACGGGTGCTGAGGTCAATTGAAACTCAAGAAAAGAGGAGAAATTTATGCAAAACTGTTGATTGCATTTGTATGTAATGAAATCATCCAATATTCATCTGACTATAGACTCTAATCTGAAAGGAGAAGTGAAGGACATAAGAGTCACTGGAAAGCAATAATGAGCTTCTGTAGTGATTAAAAAAGCACTTGAGCTTTCTGAAAATCCAGCCAGAAATCGTGTCTAATCAACACGGAATATAGGAGGCAGAGATTACATTGATACATTTTGCAAAGCTCACTGTTGAAAATGTATGCGCGCTGTAAACTCTGACATGCCATCCAGGGTCTGTTGGATACAAATCCGGGCGGCACAATCAGCGCCCGGCTCGTCCCTGGCACAAAGCAATCTTGGTGTCTCTGCTCGATGACTCACAAGGAGCGCAATCACATCTATTTTGAAGAGCAATGTTGTTTTTTAACTATGTCGAGAGCTTCCAGCTTCCTTGGAGTTTTTGCTTCCCTTTGCCTCCGTTTCGCGTGTCCCTGCAGCTCAGGGCTCGGTCCAGGAGCTGGCAGGAGCCCGGAGTGTGCCCTGGTGCTGTGCAGCTGCTTGGAGCACTGGGACATCCTGCTGGAGTTGACAGTGGCTTTGAGCAGCTTGGGAAGGGCACAGGTCTGTCCTGAGCAGGGATGTGCACAGGGATGTATTCGTGGTGTTGGGAGTGTGACCCTTGGGGACCCCCACCCCTCCAGGTCACAGCAGTGCCCCAGATGGGAGCCTGCCAGTGCCTCAGGCTGGCAGGTGCTGTTAGAAGAGGAGTGTGGACAGCCCAGGGCACAGAGGGATTCTGGCCATGGCCCTCCCTCACCTTCTGCCCTGCCCAGGCCAAATCATTTGGTGGCTGATGCAGCGTCCCTGATACTGACACCGACCCACATTAAAGCAGCCCAGCTGCTTTCTGGCCCGTGTCCCTTCCCCTCCTGGGTTATTTGGCACAGCTGGAGCTCCTTTCCCACCCGCCAACAGCATCAGCTGCAGCTTCTTATCAGCTCTGGGTGCAATCCAGGTTGGAACCGAGTGAGAGGTTCCTGCTGATGCCAGTGGAGGAGTGTTTGGAGCAGGCAGACTTTGTGCTGCAGCCCCTGATGTGGAGCAGCAGGTGATTTGTGCTGCAAAGGGAAAGTGGGACCCCTCCAGGGCCGCCCTGTGAGCCAGCTGATGGTGAGTGCCCATCCTCTCTGTTCCTGGGTGGTTCTCTGTGTCTGGGATGTGCTGGGGCTGTGCTGTTTTCTGTGCTTGTCCCATAGGGAGCAGGATGGACAGTGGGGGCACAGCTGCCCAGATTCACGTCCTATCTGCCCTGCTTTGGTGGTGCCAGGGCTGAGAGCAGTTTCTGTGGGCCCTGTGGCTGCTCCTGGCTGATGCAGGGCATAGGGCTGAGGAGGATGCAGTTACCTCCCCAGCCATCCAGGCAGCTCTGTCCCCAGCCAGCACCAGGGTAATTTTACCACAGGTTTTATTCCTTGTCTAGTGGTGACTATTTGGGCAATTCCCATGTGCATGACCCCCTGTAGCTCCACTGCCAGCACATCAAGGGCTTGGGGAATGGGAAGAGGCTGGGGAAGCCTCCATGAGCAGCAGCAGTTCTCCACCTGCCCTGGCTTTGTGGAGCTCCCAGCTGCTGCTCCTGGGCAGGTATCAGGGAAACCCTTCCAGCCCAGGCTGCTCTGGGGATGCTGAGGCTGCAACAATGGCAAGAAAAAAAGCCCAGTTGATAAATGTCAAAAGAAATCCAGTAATCGGCTGAAAGCAATTTCCCGAGCTGTGGAACCGCCCTGGGCTCGCCATCTTCCTTTATTCATTTATCATGGTAAGGGCTTTGGCCAAAATACACAAAGCAGAGAAATTGTTGACATGTGGGGCCCTAGCAGAGCAAATCCTTCATCCTCCTCCCCCTCCCTGCGGCACACAAACTAACTTTTGGGGAGTTGTTTATTTAAGGAGTGCAGAGCACTTGGTGCTCTTTGAACCCAAATGCCTTGGGAGCAGGGCTGGGGGGCTGTGACCACTTTCCTGCTCCTGCCACCACCCAGGCATCTGCTGCCCTCGGGAAGTACCTGCTCACAGAGAGGGGCTGAGCTCTGTGATGTGCTCAGGACCTGCTCTGCTTGTGCCTCCTCCAAGCCCTAATCTGTGGTGCCAGAGACTCACAGGCGTTTTGTAAATGGCTAGAGAGGCAGATGCTGCTTTTGGGAAGTTCTGTGTTGGCTTTAGGTCTTCTCAGCCCTGGCTAAAGCAGCTGTGCTGACAGCACTGGTTTCAGTTCTCTCCCCACAGAGCCCCTGCCCACCCTGTGCTGAGCTCCCTCATCCCTTCTCACTCTGCCAGCAGTGCCAGCCATGGCACGAGGCAAATGCTGCCTTTGGAACACACCAAGCAGGACCTGGCTGTTGTGAGGCTGCTGCTTCACACCTCATTTTGGCTTTATTTCAAGCAAAAATAAATGCTGAGGTTTGCAGCAGGCCAGGCAGGTTCCTCTCGTGGGTGGTCCTGGCTCAAGAGGACTGATGGTACAGGGCAAAGATGGGGCACAAAGTGAGCAGGGCAATCCTTCCTTTGAGCCTCCAGCAGTCTCCAGTTCTTCCTGATACTTTATTTTTGATCTCAGTTCATCCAATTCTGTTCCTGCCTGGGTAAAGGACAGCAAGGAGAGCTCCCCTTCCCTCCAGCACAGCCCAAGGTAGGCAGGGGGAGCAGCCAAGGCACAGAGCTGCCCCTGCCCATCCCTGAGGCTGCTGTGTGTGTGCCAGTCCATTCCTGCTCCAGGGGGAGTGTGGCCATGGGCATGGTGTTTATCCAAGCAGCTCCTTGGTCTTTGCTGCCAGCAGCTTGTCCATCTCTGAGGCAGCCTCATCTGCCATTTGCTGGATCTGTGGCAAGACAGTAAAATCAGAGTTCTGTGTGAGGTGATGCCACAGTTTAAAGGGAAAGGAGTGACCAAATCACCCTTTGGAACAAAGCTTGAAGTGCCAATAAAACCCCAGTAGTGGTGGGGCAGTAACTGGCTCATCCTGGGGGCTCCCATCAGCCCTCAGGGAATCTGTGCCAGTGTGACTGTGAGAGAGAAGGGACTGACCAAAGGCTCTGAAAAGAGAGCACAAACTCCTGGAGACTCAGGACAGAGATAGAGGCCTGCTGATGCTGGCACCAGAGAAGAGTGGCTGTAACCTTCGCAGCACTACAGGAACACACAGGTAATGTCCTGTGCACATCCCAGGTATTCACACATCACATAACAATATGTTTATTTCTAGTAAAAAGAAATTAACTGGTGATTGCTCAAGCCCTGCCCAGGGATCAGCTCTCTTGGTAACAAGAGATAGACATGGCCAGAGTGCACAAGGGATGAAAATGTGCAGGCAGGTAAAGACTGGAGCACATAGTGTGTTATGCACTGGTTTCACAGGAGTAAGATTTGTCTGCAAGGTCTGACAATGACCTTTGCTCATAATGAAAAATTTGGGCACAAGAAAAAAATTCCAGTGGAGATGTTACCTCTAGCAATGCAGAAAACCATCTGTGTGCTCTGGGAGTGCTGCTTCCCGCCAGGATTCGGTTACAATGGCATGGCCATTTTTCCTGCTTGCACAAACGCTCTGTATATCCATGTTTATTTTTGTGAGCACACAGAGAACTGTCCCAGAGCATTTGCAATGTATCTAACTTTAGCTGCTAATAAACAAACAGCTAAGAAGTAATGGCCTGCCTTCAGAGGCATCAATTCAGCAGAACACTTAGGCTTGTGCCTGAGTTTATGCCCAAGTAATTGACTTTAGTGACATCTGCTCTTAGGGAATTAGGCATGTGCTTAAGTATTTTCCTGAATTGGAGCCAAAAACTCTGAACAGAGATAATCTTGCAAGCCTTTTCATTAATAACAACTGGAGCAATGCTCATTAACACATTTGCAGTGGCCAGGCACAGCATGAGTGGTGGTACAGCCGTGGTCATGGATTGTTTCACTCCCTAAATTCTGCTGGTTTGTGCAACAATCCCTCGTAACACAAAAGCTTTTGGGGAATTCTTTTTCCCTGTGTCAGCTTACAATGGTTCATATCCTAAATCTGGCTTTGAGATTGAAGCCCCAGATCTCACAAAGAAAAATCAGATTTAAATGTCATTGCCAGCTCCAAAAATTCAGCCCAGGGCTGTCCATTGCCCCACTGGGTTCTCAGTGCTGAGGATTTGTCAGCAAGGGTGGGACAAACCACTGAGCTGCGGGACACCATCATATGGCAGAAGGAAAGAAAAATTACCTGCTTTTCTAGCAGCCAGATGGTATCTTCTGACACTTTGTTCTTGGACTTCTTTACTTGGGTGATGCTTTTGCTTCTCACCTTTCTCAGGGCCTCTTTGGACTTGTTGGTGGACTGCTTGGCCAGCTTGGCCAGGCTCTCCCTGTGCTCTCTCGTGACCCTAGGAGAGAGAGGAGAGGAAAAACACAGAAAGGAAAAGCAGTGTCATGTGTAGCACAGCCAGATTTATTTTCTATGAAGGATTCTGGGTAAATGAGTGATCCTCTCCAACTGGTGCTGTCCTGCCCAGGGATACACAAAAGCTGCTCATTTTAGATGGAGCTGGCTCTATGTTGAGACAGTGTGTCTCAGGGCAGAGGGACAGAACAGCTCAGGGTGTGTTTTTATTCTGCTTTGGTCCACCTGAGAAAATCTGCCAGCTCTGCACAGCATCCCAGGGAAGCAAGTCTTGAGCCTAGAATGGAAAATTTCCAGCCCAGCCCTAAGCTGGAGATCTTGGACTGAATCTTGCTTTATAGTTGTTGCTGCAGTGCCTGAAAGTCATCTTGAAATGTTCAGACTTTCCTTGCTTCCTGCTGCCAAAGCATGGGTGGGAAAGAAGAAAAATCCAGCTCCAGACTTGAAAGATGGAAGTGAAAAGTGTCATCCTAAAAAGCACAAATCTGCAAAGCCAGGAGGAAATGTCTGCTCCTGAAACTTGGATTTGCCTCCCTGCATCTGAAGAGCCTGAATTATGTACCTGGAAGCTAAGGAGCTTATCCTTCACTCAATATTATTCCAGCTCACCAAGATGACCAAGATTTCCCACCAAGGTGATATAAACACCTGGGCTGACAAGAGCATGCTGCTGGATATGGTAAGCTACAGGTAACTCAGCCCAGGAGAGTTCCAGTGAACCTTCCCTCTGGTGTAGGGCCAGTTACTGCTGTGGTGTCACAAAAAAAAATGTCAAACTTTCTACCCCAAACTAAAAACTGGTGATGAGAGGGTCTGACTGTCAAAAAGGCTCAGGAATTGCTGATGTGTCCCCTCAGCTTGGGTCACGCTCACCTACAGCTGACCACTGTCAACTGCTAGTGCTTAACAATAATATTTTAATTATTTTCATAGCTCTTGGAGTTTCCAGACTGCCTGGAGAAGGAAAACCCCCGGTGCACTCCCTGAGACTCACTAGCAGGAGAATGCGTGGGGGTGATACTGCAAAATAAACATTTCACAGGAGTATTTAGAAATTGCCTGCAGCAGCCTGGGTCACCAAAACCCTGGGGCCAGGATTCTTTCCACAGAGAGCTCAGGAAATGTAGGGTGAGAGTCCCTGGGCTCTGCCCCACAGTGGGTGTGGGTTATGGGGGGCTCTGGGACAACACAGCTGGACCCTCAGCCCATCCCCACAGCCAGGTCTCTGGCAGCCATCTCAATTTCACAGTGCCAGAGGGAAGAGGTTTCCCAGAAGCAGTTACTATTTACAGGAATTTGGGATGGCCAGGAAAGCTGGCACCCAGGGCACCCCCAGCCTGTCCCTTCCTGCTGAGGGACTGTGCAGGGAGTTGGCTAGGAAATGTTACATGGAATCTCAGAATACCCTGAGCTGGAAGAGTGAAACTCCTGGCCCTGCACAGGACAACCTCAAAATCCCACCCAGTGCCTGAGAGTGCTGTCCAAACACTCCTGGAGCTCTGGCAGCCCTGGGGCTGAGCCCATGCCCTGGGGAGCCTGGGCAGGGCCCCACCACCTCTGGAGGAAGAACCTTTCCCTGAGATCCAGCCTAACTCACCACATGTGGCAGGAGGTTTCTGGTCAGCACAGGCTCAAGCCTGGCTCAAATGCCTGCCCAGGAGGGAGCAGGGCTCCTCGTGGTTCCCCTGCATCCCAACATCAATGCCTCTGGGGCTTCTCACACCCATCCTCCCCAGCCAGAGCCCCAGGGCACATCTGGAACCCCCAAAGCCAGCTCACAGCTCTGTGTGAGCTCACATTCTCAGGCAGCTTTTGGGGGGGAAGCAGGGAGTCAGTCCTGGCTGCTCAGCCTGCAGGAGGGAGCTGGGGATCTCTGCCATCCCTGCTGGGAAGGAGGGAGGGAGGGAGGTCTCAGCCCGAGCTCCGAGCCGTGCCGAGGGTATCGCTCACCCGCCCGGGGCTGCCGAGCCTTGAAGGAAATGTTTTTGTTTATGCAGCTCTGCCAGATTTCCTCTGCTTCTTGGCACTGGGTCACAGCTTTCATGCCTCCTTGTCTGTCTTTATTAACACCAATTTCTTTTTATCACCGCGCAGTGCCGGGGAGTTTCTCAGTGGGTTTTATGTTCCAGCCAGACTGTGTGTAAATTCTCAGCAATGCTACCAATAATGCCAGAAACGGACACTTTTCCAAGCAGATGCTGTTTCTGGTTAAGGAATCCATCAACACAAGCCAGGCCTGAGGTTTCTAAGGACAGTTGCTTTAATCCTGCCCCGAGATCTGGGACTTTTAAGCTGTTCTTAGGTATGTTTTCTTTTCTTTCTAGTAACCATTGTTCCTACCCCCTCTTAAAGGCAAAACAAGTGTGAAGTGAACTTGGGGAAAGGGGTCAGATGGGGAATGAGGACAAGGTCCCACCCAGCTGCCCTCTCCTGCAGCCCATGGAGCAGCAGGGTCAATCCCTGCCACTCCCCAGGGACAGCTTTGTCCTGCCTGGACCAGGGCAGGGCCTGGTCATTGACATGTCAGGGGGGTCACATCTTTTTTTCTGCCTCCCCCAGCCCCAGGGGTTTAAGCACTGTAGCCCCTGGTGTCCCACTCCTATGTGTGGAAGAGCAGACCCTCAGAGAGGGCGACCCAAGACACTTCTCTGGGTAAGAGCCAGTTCTGTACCTCCAACACCAGGAATTTCCTGTGAAGGAGAGGAATCAGTTAAAGGAAAGGAGGCTAAACTAAACACTCTGCATTCATAATTGCAGATAAACACAGGGTGCAACATTTATTGCTCAATAATCGCAAGTGAGAGGCTCCTGATGATGAGCAGGAGCAGCTCAGAACGGCTTTGGGGTGTTTTTAAGTGACATTTTCTTGGTCCTTTCTCCCTATAGTAGGTATCTTTGCTTATTTCTTAAAGGGTAAAGGGAAAAAAAAGGCTCACAATGACTCATTAAACTTTCAAATGAGTCATCTGGCTTTCAGTAAAGCATGTGTAAAAATATTACTGATTTACAAACAATATCCAGTGTAACACAATAGGTCCAAAAAAGATGAATCTAAAAATGAGGCAATACCATAAAAGACACAAGGTCAGGTCAAATTCGGCCAAGAGATCAACCAATACAAATGTTCCCATGGATGGTTTTCTTTCTTTCTTTTTTATTTTTAATTTTTTATTTTTAAACCCTCAGAGGCTACTTTTTATACAAATAAATATTGCCTATGCAGTGCTAGCCACACAAACAGGAGAGTGCCTTAGGGAGCAGAGGGATACTGGCAGGCAGCAGAAGTAAACACTGACGACACAAGTGTATTTTTTCTGTTAAAACTGCATTGCAAAAACTAAACTGATAGAATAAATACTGAAAAGCACACTCCATTTTTAAATGCTCTGTTCAAACTCTGGAGCACAGCTGGACCCGCACAAGGCAAATTATGACACACGTGTCCAGCTGACAGGTCAGACTCAAGAGTGGTTATAATAACAGGTAAGGACAATTTGGATTTGGTTTTATTTTTACTGTGCCTCCCTTCATGACAGAACCAAAATTAATATTGTCTCTTCATTTCTGATTTGTTGCTAATTTTGCCCACCTGACGTAATTCTGCAATTTCACTGCATCTCTCTCTCTCATATATTCTTTCATGAACTGCTGGAAATAATGTAAAACTTTTTAAAAAAATTTAAAAGTAAATGAGAGAGATAATTATTTCTGCCCTACCTTCTTCATTAGGGGTTTTAAAAGGTTGGAAATGTTTGTGTTTTTGGTAAGTGGCTGAAACTCCCACAGGCCCAGACATGGAGCTAAAGAGCAAAAGGGACTGGAGATGCCAGTGAGGGCAGACCCACAGGGCACAGCTCCCAAGCCAAAATCCTTAACTCAGGATTTCCAGGCTCCCAAGCAGCCAGGAGGGGACCAAGAGCTGCAGCCCTGGCACAGGAGAGGAACACAGGAGCACAGGCAGAGCTTCCCTGGGAAGAGAAGCCTTGTTTTCACTCTGCAGCACCACCTAAGATAGTGAAAGACCGTACAAATTTGTTTAAAAACACGGTATTTTGTTAAAGCTTGGGATTTGCAGTTTTGGAGTTTCCTCCCCTGCAATTCGTATTCAAGGATGACCCAAGTGCCCATTAACAATCAAACCACTGTGCAGCAACCCGGGAGCCTCAGCAATTACGAAGATAATGGTGCCCTCCTCCTCCTCTGCCTCCTCTTCTGAGGAATGGGGGAAGGGCAGGGAGCACAGGGAAGGAAAATCAGCAAATAGAATGATAATGTCACTCCCTCTCACCGACAGCAACGGAAAGCTGCAATTAGACTTCTCTGATCAAAATGCTGGGTAAAATTCCACAGAATTTTTAAAGGAGATTTACAGCACAAGAAATACCTGGTTCATCTTTGCCAAGAAGTCACTGTGCAAGGGGTTTGTTCACGCCCAGTGTGGGAGTTGTTTGTCTTTACCATGGTGTGAAACCATGGTGTGAAACCATGCCCAGCCACCCCTGCCCAGGGTATTCAGATGCTCCATAAGGTCTGAGCACCCACAGGAACTCAGGAATTTTCCTTGTGCCCCCCAGCCCTGTGCCAGGCTCCATGTGTGTCAGTCAGTGGGTGGAGCTGCTGGGGGGTCTCTGATTCCATGGGAATGGAGCCAGGATCACTTCTCATCCAAACTGAAGCATGGATGCAGCAGAACTTCCTTCCTTGTCCAAGGTTTAGGAGATACTTGTGTTAGGTGAGGGAAGTGATGCTTAGCCCTTGCCCAGAGGCAACCTGCTTTTCCAGCCCTATACTCAATTTTCCATACAGCCACCAGTTACACACTGTGTATTACACAAAAGAGTGAGTACATTTTTCTGTCAAAGTTATAAATTTCCTTCCTCTCACTTTCAGCAGTTTCTTTCAGTGCTCTCTGCAGCAAGATGCTACTCTCCCTTATTTCTCCTAGTTCAAATTGCTGTTCTGTGCTGGTGTAATTCCAGGAATTTAGAGTATGGCAGCAAAGAATCAGTCCCTGAATATAGTTTTATAGCAATATAGTTTCAAAAGCCTTTGGCTGTCTCTTTCAAAGTGCTGCAGTCATCTAGGACCAAGCTTTCTCTGCAGAGGGAAGATGAAAAATAAGACCAATCATCAGCTGGCAAGATGTGGTGACTTAGAGCTCAGACACTCCAAAGAGGTTTCACAAGATGCTTCTAAGGGCTCCAATTTTTTCCTGAACCCAAATTGCAGCTCTTTGGAAAGCAGCTGCACGGGGATATCCAGCAATCCTGCATGCTTACCCTCTGAAGGGCACTCACAGCAATGTTCTGTGTTATCCTGCCATGATGCTGAGCTTGGGCATGGATACTCACTTGGGAACTGGCACCCGAATCACCGTCCCGTCCACCTCTGGGTTCAGGTTCATGCCACTCTCCCTTATGGCCTTGGCAGCTGCAGCTGTGCTCTGTAAAACAGATCAAAAGGTAAAGGGAATTAGGAAATAATCACTGCCATATGCCAGAACTCTGTCAATAGTTGGCAATCCATCTCCATGGAACATGGAAACATTTACTTCTGTTACCAGTAAGATCAGGAAGTTACATTGGTGCAGAGAGCTTTGATCAAACCGAATGGGAAACTCGTATTGGGGTAGGGGGGCACGGAGGGAGGAGAGGGGAAGGGAAGCAACAACAAAAGAAAACTGCTTTGCTTCTTTGAAACTGTTTGAATGGTTTGAGGCAACACAGAATGAAACCGCAATAAATTCCCAAGGCAGGGCCTGACTGTGGCAAAGGAGATGAAAGATTCTGAGCATTTAAAAATTCCAGTTGAATGTTTCCCCCTAGAAATCACGCAGTGCCAATTTTGAAACCTTAACAAACTTAACCACTTCAGCACTGCAGCCTGACCACAGGACAGCAGGGCAGTAGCAGATGGCTGAGAAACAGTGCTCGTGCCCAGCTCTGTTTATTTTACAGCTTATTACTGAGGATTAACTTTTCAAAACTCCCCTACTGCTGGCTGACACTCTGCTGTGCTTCAGAGGTGGGGTGGCAGGTTTGCTTGGTGACTGCAAGGTGATTAAAAGTGTCACAAAGTGTGAGTGCACCTCTACAGAGTGCCAGGCTTTGGGGTTAAAGGAGAGTTTGGCCAAGAACATCCACAGGGCTCTGCCAGGTCACTTCATTCTCGACTCTGGAGTCTTTTTTCCTGTGGCACTCACGTTTCTTACCAGGCACGATGCTATTTCTGATACTCCTTGCCATCATTAACTTTAGCTCCAGGCTGCTGCAGTATTTAAGTAGCTCAGACTGTATTTATAAAGCTCAGCTTTTGCCAACTGAGGCACAAACTAAAGCTCTGCAGATTTGTTCAGGTCCCTAATGTGTGACATCACTGAATAAAATGAATGCTCTGCTGGTGTGCTGTAGGAGACAACTGCTGTCCCCTGAAACTACAAGGGCAGAGAGAATGCAACCAAAATTATCTCAGCACGTTAGGAATGTCAATGTGTTATTCCATGGACAGAGCCTGTTCTGCAGGAAAGAAATACTCAGTGTAAACTGTGTTGTTTAACATAGATATTGGAGGAGATAGAAGAGGAAAATAATGAGACAAGGGAAAATATTGCAATATTGCCTCTATCCTCTTGCAGCCTGAAAAAAAAACCCTGTATTTAAAAACCCAGTGTTGTTTGGTTTTATAACTCTTGGGAAGACTGACTTTGGCTCTGCAAGTCCTTTTCTATGATTATTTTATTTCTCAGACTCTTCAGGCCATTTTATTTGCTTGTCAATGTCATGAACTACTGACTGTATGATGTAAATAATGACATCAATTGATCATGTCTCTAATGGTTTTAGTTCAATCTATCACAAAACAGGTATGGGTATTAAGGAACTGTAGTCAGAGAAATGGTTCAAGTGACAAGTGGTGCTTTGGCCTAGAAAGCAAAAGTGGGCAATGCTATCTAGAGGATATTTAATTTCTCATGTGCCCATTTCTCAGCCTGAGCTCCTGCTTGGACATGGGACAAGCCATAGAGAGACTTCCCTGGCCCTCTCAGCACTGACACTCCACAGGACCTCGCTGATGAGGGGCCTCCATTCTTCAGAGCCTTTATACACATGGGATACACTCTAAGGAACACTTAGGCATCAAGTGCCTTACACTGACCTCCTTTGAGACCTTGCTGGCTTAATTAATTGGGGAAAGCCTTTGCAAAATAAATAGAGATAAGGCCTGGCAAAGCTCCAGCCCTGGAGCAGGATGAATTGTTAACCTTGCTCACTCCTGCTCCCCTGTGCCCAGCTCTGTTAGTGGGACCTGCTGCAGGGCACCACAAGGGCTTCATCCTGAGCTGGGCTCTGGATTTGCTGTTTTGTTCAGGGGCAGGTCTGAGGCTCCTGTAGAAAAATACAAGAACTTGTCTCTCACAGAAAATAAACCAGAGCCTCTAATTTGGGTTCTGACCTGGAGGTGCTGCCAAGGGAGGAGCTGGCCAAGCAGTGCCCAGGTCGAGCTCTGTGACAGCACTTAGCACCAGCTCAGTCCCACCAGGGAAGCTGTTCAGAAGGTCACAGGCTCCATCAGCAGCTTCTCTCATGAACTCTCAGGGGTATCACCAGTCCTGGTAACACATAAGGAAGTTTCAGAGGCGTCTGATGAAGTCCCCAGCAAAAATTCCACCTACATGTCTGGTTCTGTGCATGGCCATGTCTTGACAAGGAACTGAAATGAATACAAAGGGGCTGGTACAGCACTGCAGCTGTGTGTGCAGTTCAGGTGAGTGTGTGTATACTCAGACTTCTCTAAATGCATGGGAAATGAGGAGGGCTGGAAGGGCACAGTGAATGCAGGCATCTGGTCCATGATGCTTCGTGTTGTTTTGCAGATCCAACTGAGGGGAAAGCATCTGCAAAGCAAACCCTGTACCTGTGGCACTCCTTGGATACAATCCTGAGAGCAACCACAGCACTCAGTAACTCTCCTCTGACCCTGTGCTGCTGCAGGTGAGCTGCTCTGGGAGCCACTTGGGGCTGGGGAGTTGCAGTCAGCAGCAAAAGGTCCCTTCTGTTCTGTGTCAGCTCAAAGTGACACAGCCCAGCCCGAGCCTCAGCCCTGCCACATTTGACTGATTTTGCCTAAATGCTCCTGTGCTCAGCATCAACCTGTTTGCTCCTGTAGCAATTATCTCCCCTCCCAATGTGTCCTCACCTCTGGAAAATTGGTCATGTTCACTATCATGAGCTGCGGTGACTTCTGTGAGATCTGCCCCAGCTGGTTCAGCGGAAACTTCCCATCTTTTGTCATCACAGTTATGTGATCCAGGGCCCCTCAAAAGAACCAAACAAGGGAGGTTCAGTGGCATAAAACAGTGTGCAGTGATGCTGAAGAGAAACGTGTGCACATTGTCCCACTTCCCTTCTGCCATGCAAAATCCAGAAAAATCCTTTTTCCAAAAGGAAAAAATGGTGTTTATTCAGACTTCAGGTGCTGTTTGTGTTCAGGCATCCCCTGTGTATTCACCACTTAAATATTTCAAAGCTGTTCTAAAGCAGAAAAACATGAAAACAAAACTCTTGTTTGTTTTTGCTACTAGAATAGGAAAACTAAGCAGGATTGTTAAGAATTAAAGGGAAATGGTTATTTTTTTAATTTCTCCAACTTAAAGAAAATCAAAATGTTTCTATAAAACTCAAGACAAATATTGTCTTCAACTTAGCAGTGCTCTCTTTAAACCCCTCTTTTTTTTTTCAGGCCCCCAGAGGGGTGTTGTACATTGCCTAATTTAAAGTATTCAGTTTCTCCCTGAGCTACTCTTAATCTACTCTCTACTTTCTGCTGCAAAATGTTAACAGGCCAAAAGACACTTGGGACAGGAGGTACTTTATCAGTGCAATTAAAAAAAAATACCTATGGTTAAACGAAATAGTTAAAAGACTGAGCTATGCTGTCCAGCTCCATTAAAGACAGAAGTGCCCCTGCCAGAGCTGGGGTGGTGAATGATTCAGATTTGGTCATTGTTTAATGGTAAATTTTATCCCTGAAACTTGATACACTTACAAATGCATATGTTCAGAGTGTTATAGCAACTGTAGCTTACTCAAACATATTCACATTTCTTTCAAAAACACAAAATCCATGAAGTGAGTGAGGCTTGTACAAGTTATGACCCACAAAGATGCACAGCAGAAAAAAGTTTGTGTATGCCAGACACCAGCCCAATGGCAATTTCCAAAAGGCTAATTTAATGGCAATTGGATTTTTCCTGCCCTACTGCACCATTAGCTGACAACCTGCTTCTCCATCACATCTGCAAACAGTTCAGTTAGACACTTTCGACATCTCCCACTTAAAAAAGCTATTTCCAGGAAGCTATTAACAAAAATGGATCCTTCCTGGTCAAGCTCAGGGTGAGGAAAGCCTCTAGCTGGAGATGTCAGGGCTGTAGGAATTGGATGCCCAGTGGATAACTACAGGAAAAGAAAATCGATTTTGAAAAAATATGAGTTGTGCATTACTAGGATTTGTATCCTTATTTACAAGGCTACAGAGCATCACACAAGGGAGTTACCAACCTGGTGAGGTCCTAACATTGAGATTTCTGTTGAAATCTTCTTTCAGAGCTTCTATGACTGCCTGCATATCTGCACTGGTTTCCTCCAAATTGATAATATCCTCAACTAGGGCAGCACTGATATTCACTTTGGCTTGACTTTGCCCTTTACCTTTAGCTGCAGATTACACACACAAAAAAGAAAAAAAAAAAAAAAAAAAAAAAAAAAAAAAAAAAATTAGTTTCTATTTCTGACAAAAAGAAAGTAGAAAGAAGATATTAAAGTTCTGGTCAGATTTAGAATCAAGTCTAAGATAAACTGAAGTAAAATCAAAATAACTCTATTTTTTAATGAGTAAAGAACTCACCATTTGAGCATATCAGACAAAATCAGTAAATATATTAAAAATATTTAAATCTTGAGGAGAGGTTGCATAACCATGAACAAAGCTGCCATTTATACCTTTTTTGGTAGCCAGCTGTCTGCTCAGCAGCATGTGCTGCACACACTGGCAGCAGCCCTCCAGGAGCGGGGCTGGGCAGCCTCGGGGAGCCTGGGGCAGCGCCCGGGCCCCGGCAAAGGAGGATCGGCGCAGCAGGGACGGGAGAGGGCGGAGGCACCTCAGCGCCAGAGCCATCGCTCACACTGCTCCCTGATCGCGGAGGAGAGAAAGGCGGGACGGCAGCTCGGAGTCCTGAAACCAAACACACTCGGCTCTTAGCGGCGGCTGTGCGGGAAAGGTGACAGCGCAGCGATGAGGGCACTGCTCTGGGGATCTGCAGCGACCACATGCAGAGAGAAGGGCTCGGTGGCTGCCAGCCCGTGCCCGCAGTATCGGCGTGGCCTTTGCACATCTGTCCGGACGTGTGACACAAAACCCACGGCTGCTGAGCAGGAACAGCTCAGCCCGGTACCGGGTGTGCGCACATCAACTGGGATGAAATTTTAATTTCTGTCTCATGAGCTCTGACACGCCCATATTCACAGGGATTATTCCCGCCTGGGCAGCTCCAGGCTCCGGGAAGTTTCAGCCGCTGCGGATCAGAGCTGCGGCAACACGGATGGGACTCGGTCCCGGCGGAACCGGCGGCGCGGGCACCGGGACACCCGGCCCTTGCCCCTGCCCCTGCCCCTGCCCCTGCCCCCGTCCCTGTCCCTGCTCCCGGCCCCGGTCCCGCGCAGGTGCGCACAGGCCCCGCCCATCCTGGCCCCGCCCAGTCCGGGCCCGCCCTCACTGACCCCACCCCGCGCCCGGCCAAGCCCACACCACTCCCGCTGTTCAGGCCGCCCCGGCCCGGCCCGGCCCGGCACAGCCCGCTGGCCTCGGTGCCCCGTGGAAAGGCGCGCCGAGGCGCGGACATCGGTGATCGGGAATCGGGGCAGGGAGCGGGGAGCGGGGTCGGTGAAGGGGAGGTTGGGAAAGGCGGGAGGGCGGGCGCCACCGCCTCGCTCACCGTCGCGCAGCCCCGCGCTTCCAGACAACGTCATCGGCCGGGCCGCCGCGTGACGTCACAGCGCGGCGCCAAGGGCGGGGCGAGGCCTGCGCGGGTCGGAGCGGCCGCGGCCCCCGGGGACTGAGCGCGGCCCGCGCCCCGAACGGCCATGGAGCCGGGCCGGCAGGCGCTGCCGCTGGAGAACGCCTCCATCCTCTCCGAGGGCGCGCTGCAGGACGGGCACCGCCTTTGGATCGGCAACCTGGACCCCAAGATCACCGAGTGAGTGACCGCGCGGCCCCGCCGCCACCCGCGCCCTGCGGAACCCCCCGGCGCCGCCCCCGTGGCGGCACCGCCCCGGACGGGGCCAGGATCCCGCATCTGCACCGGGCGGTGCCGCATCGCCCTTCTCCGGGCCCGGCCTGGCCCTGGCAGCCCCGGGGTCCAGCGTTAGCCCCAGCGCTGCCCCAATGCTGCCCCAGAACTGCCTAGGACTGCCCCAGGACTGCCCCAGCACTGCCCAACGCTACCCCAGCAGTGCCCCACCACTGCCCCAACACTGCCCAACGCTGCCCCAGCACAGCCCAGCATTGCCCCAGCACTGCCCCAACACTGCCTGAGCATTGCCCCAACACTGCCCTAACACTGCCCCAGCACTGCCCAGCACTGCCCTAACACTGCCCCAGCACTGCCCAGCACTGCCCCAGCACTGCCCAGCAGTGCCCCAACACTGCCCAGCACTGCCCAGCACTGCCCAGCACTGCCCCAGGACTGCCCCAGGACTGCCCCAGCACTGCCCAGCACTGTCCCAGCACTGCCCAGCACTGCCCCAGCACTGCCCCAGCACTGCCCCAGCACTGCCCTAACACTGCCCCAGCACTGCCCCAGCACTGCCCCAGCACTGCCCAGCACTGCCCCAGCAGTGCCCCAGCACTGCCCTAACACTGCCCTAACACTGTCCCAGCACTGCCCAGCACTGCCCCAGCACTGCCCCAGCACTGCCCCAGCACTGCCCTAACACTGCCCAGCACTGCCCGGCACTGTCCGGCACTGCCCCAGCACTGCCCAGCACTGCCCAGCACTGTCCCAGCACTGTCCCAGCACTGTCCCAGCACTGCCCAGCACTGCCCAGCACTGCCCAGCACTGCCCAGCACTGCCCAGCACTGCCCAGCTCCGGTGCCGGCGGCTCTCCGGCGCTGCCGCCAGGGAATTGCTTGGGATTGGGTGTGTGTGTATGTGGGGTGTCCTCCACGCGCCGAGGGGCTCAGAGACTCCTGCAAACAGCACCCCTCGGGCTGGCAGCCCAGAGGCTGAAAACATCCCTGCTCTCTAAACATCTAGAATATCAGGCTGGAGGCTTTCAGGGTGACAGTGGTACAAACAATGGTAAAGCAAGGCACAGCCCTGGAAATTGTACCCAGAGGGGTTGGGGTCTGTGGAGAAATGAGAGTGGGCAGGGGGAGACCTGACAGACAGGCATCTGTGTCAATCACCAGGCTTGTTTTGGTGTTTTGCTCTATATATGTGTGTGTATATATATATATAAATAGATATATGTGTGTGTGTGTGTGTATATATATGTATATATATGTGTGTGTGTGTGTGTGTATGTATATATTATGCTATATATATTTGTTTTTGGTGTGAGTTAAGCAGAGGAGAGTGACTGCAGCAATGGATGGTGAGGAGGTGGCAGTGGTGGGACTGGCTGCTGTGCTGGGGAAATGCACTAATCAAATGTGTGTGAGCATTTTGTGTTTTCTCCAGGCTATGGGTAATTATCTCCTGAGCAAGCATAACATTTAAACAGCTAAATTGTCAAGGGAGTATGATGTGCTGTCCAATATTTGGATAGGGTACTGTGAAATCACTAGGTTGTATAAAAAGGAAAGCAAACCAAAACAATTTGGGCTTTACACACTCATAACAAACAAGCATTTTTGATTAACTATTGTGTATGCCTGTCGTGGAATACTTTTTCTTCCTGGTTCTTTTTGTGTGTGTGCAGGTGCTGGGATTTTATTCTAAGTGTGGTTCATCTGAGCAGAGCGGCTCCCTAATAGCCTCTAAATGGGATCATTAATGCATTGTGATTTCAGCCATTCAGCTTTGGGAGGTTTCTGCATTAATTACCACTCCTATCCCACAACTCTGTTGCTGTGGTTGTCCATGTTCACTGACCACGTGAAATTAGATACAGGAATTCTTGAGTGTTTGCTGTGTCCTCAGGGACTCAGGAGCTGGGTTAGTGTGAGGGCAGGAGTGGAGGGTGTGAGTGCATTGGATCCTTCACTTCTGATCCTCAGTGGTGTTAAAGACCCTTTCAGTGTAGATTGTTCCTTTTAATCTTAGCCAGATAAGTAATGGGTTTATATGGCAAAATGTACTGGTTTCATCACTGGAATGAAGTGAGTTTGGTGGTTTCTCCAGGGTTCTCAAACCTAGACGGCTTCCATGCTTCCTAAATGTGTGAAGTTTGCCCAGTGATGAGTGATAGTGCTTGCTGTTTATTTCAGGCTTTAAAATTCTGTGTCTTGCTTTTTGTTTTACTTTAAAATGGCTCTTCCCTCCTGTAAATGATGTTGATCTCCATTTCCTTGTGAATGAAATAAGAGGAAGCTCCTTTTAGCACATTGTCAATGTAGAGAAAGTGTGGAAAGTGTGTGGTCATTAAGTTTCTGTTAATCATCTTGACCCTTATTCTCTCATGCTAAGAGCTTACATCTCTAGTTCTAGTTGTTCTTCTGCATTATTCCTGTGGAGGTCCTACTCACATGACTAAATCAAGCTCCTGAAAATGAAATGTTTCTGCATTTTGCTGCTTGTATCTGTTTTTAAAAGCGTTGCCTTTGTTATTTCTATGTTGGATTTGTTTAAGACATAGTAAGGTTGATTGAGTTGTTGGCAGAGTTAATAAGTGGTTGTGACACTCTTGAGCAGAAATGAGATCAGAAAGTCTTGAATCAATCCAAGACTTCCATTTAAAGAGCAAACTAAAGCTGCAGTCAAGTGCTAGGGAGTTAATAGGTAATGTACACATTGGAGCACAGGCTGCAGGAGCAGGCATTCGTAAATGTAGGGCTGCCCACAAATTACAGCCTGGGAGCTGATGCTTTTGGAGGTTATTGCACACACTGAGTGACTGGGACTCAGCTGGGGGTGCTGACATGCCCTGTGCACTGGGTTGTGGTGGCTCTCCAGCATTCCTCCTTGCTGGTAGTGTTTGTGGGTGACTTCTTTTATGCAGCATCCTTAGAGCATTGTGTGTCTGTGGGAGCAGGTGGTGTTGGGAGTCTCCTGCGTGTGTTCTCAGCAGCTGGAAGGAGCACAGCTGGCACCAGGGGATCTCACAGCTGCTTGTGACATAGCCTAGTGTCTCCAGGCACTCTGGAAGCTGTGAGATCCCTGCCATGGGGTCTGCATGAGGATGGCAGCAGGTGGTTCCTCATGGTTTGGTGTCACCACCATCATCTGTGCCCCAGCTGCACAGCACAGGGGATGTGCTGTGGCTGAGCTGTGTGATCTCATCACCCCTCAGTGCTCCCACCCATGGGGCAGAAACACATAGTTCAGTTACATCTCCATGTGGCAGCTGGGCTGGAATTACCTCCTCTGCCCATTCCTGTTTGTAAAGCCTTCTGAGACTGTTCAGTGTTTTGGACAGGCAGAGGTTCCACGTTCAGCTCTCTGGTTCACATGCTCTGGTTTCCCAGAGCCTTTCAATGCCCATTCATTTTCCACGGGGATGAAGGAGCGGGTGTTGAACTTCCTCAGCTGCTGTGCTGCTTGTCGAGGATCCCATCTCCATGAGTCTCACCTGGAAAACAATGTGTGCACAAGTTGTTGTCGCAGCCCCCCGCTGGCTCCCAGTGGGGCAGAATTCCTCGCAATAATAGTTTCTGCATGTGGCCCGGTCCCCGCGCGGGATCCTTGGGACAGCATTGTTCAGAGGAAGCCTTGCCTGCGTCTGAATAGCGCTGGGGGTGCCAGGAGGAAGAGAGGAGGAAAGGGAAATGGGGGAGCTGCAGGTTTGTCTCGCATCCACATCAGATGACAGGAAGTGGAGATGGAGCTTGGCCGTGGATCTGGGGGGGCTGCAGCGGTGCCAAGCTCTGGATGAGCCACGTTGTTGCCATAGTAAAGCTTTTTACATCTTCTCACCTTTTTTTTTTTTTTAAATAAGGCTTTAGGTTTTCTATGAGAGTCTTCTTCCATACCTTTTGGCCTGAAGAACTACTTGTCAAGTTACTGTTAATGCCCTCAATATTTTAACAATAACAAACCATAATCACAGCCTAAAACATTAATTATACAGGATTTCGGAGCTGTTCCACGGAGAGGAGGTGACCTGCAGTTGTAAAATTGCAGGCAATCCTTTTTCCTTTTTGGAAAAAGGATTCTAATGAAAGTAGATGGCATAAGTTGCTTCTAGACTGTTGTTGAAAATTGTTTTAAAGGAGCAGCTATCACCTCACTGCTAAGAAAGTACTATCTGAATGCAGATGCTCTCAGAAAAATAGAAAACACACACTACCAAAGAGTTCCTTTTGGCAGGGCAACTGCAGGATTTTTTAGTGCAGAACTCAGGGAGAATCCTCCTTGCCCTTCCCCTGCCTCTGTAATGTCCAGAAGGGGAATAGCATCTTGGTGGTAAGGACTTCACTTCCATACTGCTGAAATTCTGAGGGCTTTTTGTAGCAGTATAATTACAGAAACAAACCTGAGGTGCATTGACATATTTGGGAGACTCTGGAAGTCCAACAGTGGAGTTTTTCATACATCACATCTCCATAGTCCCTGTTTTCACTTGTACATCTGTATCTGCTTGTTGGAAGTGTGCAATGGTGAAATTTGGCTACTGTGTAATCAGCTCCTTTTCTTCACCCTGCACTTTTCAGTTCCCCTTGCTTTCAGAGCAGAGTCTGAGAGCTCACAGGCTTTTTGGAAGACCATGCACTTCATCTGTATTCCAAAGGATGTAGGAAGCCTTCCATAATCAATGACAATGTGTGTGTTCCCCTGGGGGATAACTTGGCCCTTCTGCACTGCTCGTCTGTACGCACGCTGCACCTTCACCTCTTTAAAAGTGCACATCCTGAATGTCCACCATGACCATCCTGTGGGATGACTCACATTCCTGGAACTTTCTTGCCTGGCTTCTGAAGCTTAACAAAGGGCTAAGGCCCTTTTCAGACATCCTATCAGGCTTTATTAGGAAAAATGTTGTCTGCCCTTCCCATCTGGACAGTCCCTGTGCTTGCCTGGTGCACTTGGCTGTCTTGGGCCGCTGCTGACTGTTCATGCCTGGACATGGGAGGTTTCAGCCAGTGCCTGGTGTTATCCTAGGGCTCTCTGAGCACTGAGTGTTACCTTGAACACTGAAGATTTGGGTTAGACTGACTGGCTTGCTAACAAACACTGTACAGCTGCTCGGGAGATGAGTCATGACTAAGACACCCTTATTAAACACTTAAATAATTCTTAAATGTCAGGGATGGGGTCAGGCACTGTGGGAGCAATGACTGTCACTTTTCTCCTGGGTCAGCCAGTGTTAAACACTTCAATCCCAGGGAACCGAAAAAAAACTGCAAAGGACTTTCAGGATTAGATGTGGCCTGTGCAGCATATGTGCTCCTTGTTTTAAGTTTCTCAGTGCACCAGATACTAAGCAGGCAGATCTACTCTGGCTTTCCCCAGTTTTATTGGAAACAGCACATTCCCCACTGGATGGCAGGACAATAATTGGCTGAAAAAGTGTCTGACTTCCATGAACATGTCACTGGGAAGCTGTCTGAGCCAGAAGCGCAGGCAAATTTAGGCTGGTGATACTGAGGGCTGGCTGGTGCCTTTTTTATTGAGGTCTGCTGGTCATTCCTGGTTTCAGGTTTTTATTATTCTGTCTTCCCACATCCCCATCTCTTCCAGGCAAGTGTCTGTGAGCACTGGGGTGTCCTTGCCAGAGCACTGGCACTGGTTGGCACAGGGAAGAGGTGGGTTTGTTCCAGGAGAGGGAGGGCAGCAGGAGGAGCAGGGGGCTGTGGGCTCAGAGTGCTTGTTTTGGGAGAGGAGTACAGGGGATGGAGCTTCAGATGGTCACATCAGGGCTGGAGAGGGGGAGACAGGAGTAAAAGTAACAGTGATTTAGTGAGGCAGGAGGCAAAGCCCTCCCAAACCCCTTGGGAACCATTGCATAATTGTCCAAAAGGCAGCTATTAATAGATTTCTGTGGCCTTCAGCTGGCATTGCTGGGAGGGAGCCTTGTGCCTTAGGGTTTTGGAAAGTCACTGGTGATGCTGCTCGGAGCTATGGATGCTGAAAGGGAGCTGCACAGGGCACCCACCTCTGCAGGGATTTGGGGATCTGTGTGTGACACAGCTGAGTGTGTTCTTACTGAGTGTGAGCTCTGTGTGTGTGTGTCAGGGTTCCTATCTATCTCCTCACTACCCCTGGGATGAAACATGTCATAAATGTTTTCTCTTCCCTTCAGATACCACCTCCTCAAACTCCTCCAGAAGTTTGGCAAAGTAAAGCAATTTGACTTTCTCTTCCACAAGTCTGGTGCTCTGGAAGGGCAGCCCAGGGGTTACTGTTTTGTCAACTTTGAAACCAAACAGGTAAGTTGCTTTTCATCTCAAGTTCTGATATAAATGACTGACTTCTTTCTCATTTTTTTAATGCTAGTTCAAAACTACAACAGGAAAGGATAAATTTAGTACTTTGTCTACACAAACCCACAGATTCTAACAGCTCTTCTCTGTCACAGCCACTTTGTGACTGCTCCTGGAAGTAGCAATAGTGATTTCCTTTTTCCTCTGCTTTTCCTGAATTCTGCTTTTTAATGCTAACCAAAAAGGGCCAGTTCTTTGGTCCATTTTGCAGCTGATGATAAGGATGTCAGAAGAACCCTAACACTGTGCATTAGCTCTAGAAAATTATTCATAGCAAGGTGGAGCAGCAAGGCAGATAAAGTCTGGGTACTGGGTGTCTTTTGAAGGTATCCCTGGATTGGGATGCAGTGGGATAAACTTTCTGTGTTGTCAGTGAGCTGTACTTACAGTAGGCTAAATAACAAAGAAAAAGGGGCTGTTTCCATGTGAGTGGGTTTTGACTAAAGGCTTGGTTTGTTTATGGAGCTGTTTTCCTGTGCAGGAAGCAGAGAAGGCCATCCAGTGTCTCAATGGGAAGCTGGCCCTTTCCAAGAAATTGGTGGTGCGGTGGGCACACGCACAAGTCAAGGTAAGCTGGCTGCTGCAAAGAATTGCTTTTAGTTTGCAAAATTGAAAAACTTCATTATTAAAGTCTTCTTATCAAGGCAGTCTTGACCTGGTAAAATGATTTCAGTCTGTTCTAGGAAATAACTTGAGAGAGTTGATGTTTGCAATCTACGGCTTCTCCTGTCTACCCAAACTGTGCTGGATTAGCTGTGAGTGAGGACAGGCCTTTCAACCTGGGCTTCTTGGGAAGGGGTTTCTGCTCAGAACAGTGTGAACAGATTACTTCTATAAATGCCCATGTCTTAACTTCTCCCAAACTTTGTGAGTAATTGGCTGAAAGTTGGAATCCTTCCCTTTGTGGTTTTTTTGCATAGGAGAGGTATGGAAATTCCCAATTACCGGTTACTGTGTTATTTTGTTCCACTTCTGAAAGCACTTATGTGGCAGCAGCTCTAATTAGTTTTGACTTTAAAATAACATACTCTGCATCTAAGCTAAATATCCTTTTATTCCTTGCTCCCTCACATAAACAATCAAGTTTTTAAAATTGACTTAGGCAGTACCTTCTGGAACCATCCTTATTTTAAATTTTTTAATTCTTGTCTCTCCTACAGTTATTTACTATCTCATATTTGATAAAGCATTGTATTTTGAATAACTTTCTTCGCAGATAAACAGATTGTGGGGGAGGCAGAGAGGAGGAGATGGTTGTTGCTATTTTCCTTTGGGTAGTTTTCTTTTAGTTGATTATCCTCCTAGCAGTTTTCTGCTTTGTCTTATCAAGTATATTAGTGCATCTGTTTCGGATGCTTAAAAAGCCAAACCAGGTATCTTCATTAAAGGAGACCACATTGTTTTAGTTACTGACTTCAAGAGCTCTTGTCAGCACTTCCAAACTTGTGCAAATCCAGTCTCCATTTTCTCTATCTGTGGAGCTACTGGAGTACAACGTGCTTCCAGATGCCTGAGGGGTGATCAGGCCACAGGAGGAGTGTGAGCTGGAGGAGCTGCCCAGCTGCTCCAGGGTCTGGGGAGGAACACGCAGAAATAACTACCTTGCTTCACATGGCATTTTTCAGTCTCTGAATGGGAGACTTAACAGCACAAAACTTTGGCTTATTGTAACAGGAGTTTGTTTTAGACAAGAGCAGCACGGTGCTGAGCGGCTCTGGGATGAGTGGCCAAGGCTCAGCAGACACTGTCGGTTTGAGCAGCTCTGCTGGAAAACAAACCTGACTCTGTGCCAAGCGAAATAAGGAAGCAGAACACTGCAAATAGTTCAGGAGGCCCGTTGCCCACAGAGATGACAGACTCACAAGCTGCCTTCTACAGAAAGGAGGTGGTTCCAAACTGATTTTTTTCCTTTTTTTCCCCATCTTTTCTTCCAGGACTGCCCAGTTCTGTGCAGTCATGTGCTTTGTTTACCTTCTGGCTCTGCACATAAAGAGCACAGCAAAGAGTGCAGTAGTTACCTTCAAATCTACCATCTGTGCTTCCTGCCTTATGTAGAGGGGAACAAGAAGTGACAGGATAAGGTTTGAGGATCCACAGTACAATGCACACAACTGTTCAGTATCCAGCCTGCATTCCATGTTGGTACTAACCAAATATTGTGGTTGGGATTTCAGTGTTTGGCCACCAAAATCTTTCCTAGCAAAAGCCCCACAAAACCTGAGGCGATGTTAATCCAGCTTTAAAGTCCATCTGTGGGAAATGTTTATTTGTTCCTAATTGCAGCTGACTCAGTCCTTGGTCTCTTGCTTGCAGAGATATGATCACAATAAAAATGAGAAGATCCTTCCAATCAGTCTGGAGCCATCTTCCAGCACAGAGCCACCCCAGTCCAACCTAAGGTAGGAGATGGCTTGGGTGAGAGGTGACCCAGCTGTGGGACTGGCAGGGAACCAACTTCTTGCATTTCAGTAAGATTTAGAGTTGTTGGCATTGTTTGTATTAAAAATCTAGCATGGCAAAAAAAGCTGTTTTTGAAAGGGCAGTGCATGTGAAGTCTCTCACTTGATGTGGGATGCTTCAGACTGGAAGTTTATTTTCTGTCATGCAAAGCCAGTGGGTAGTAGGAAGGGAATGAGGTGAGATGGAGAGTTGGGAATGTGTAGCACTCCAGCTCCTTTGGCCAGAATCTCTGTACTTCATGTGAATTGGGTTTTTACTGGACTAATTTGGTTCAGCAAAATGCTTATGAGCAAGAAATTCTACAGTAGTGGCAGAAGATTAAAACAAAGTCACAGGTAGGGTTCACATAAAACTATTTTTTTTTTTTGCCAGTGGTTTTTTTTGCCTGTAGGTCTTGTCTGTGGGATGTGGTTGAATTCTCCAACCTCTGCATTTACCTGAAGCACATAGCTGCTTTGCTAATTCATGGTTTGTTTGAAAGGGTGTGTGGTTTTCCTCTGTGTTCTGTCAGTGGAACGCAATGAGGAACCAGGACCAGATTAATCCTTTTGCACAGAGATAAAATGAGGTTGGAATTCAGATATAACAGGCTAGGAAAGAGCAGAGGGGTTTGAGTCATGGATATTGTTAACTGCATTGGTGGCACAGAGGGGTTGTTCTACTGAGGATGGATGGTGCAAGAAGCCACAGTGGGAAAGGGAACATTCCTCCCCGTCCATACCCAGTGGAGGATAGTGAAAAACAAAAGTCCTAGGAATTTGGGGTGTAACCTAGGATAGCTTCTCCCTTTGGGATAAACCCTGCTAATGCTGAAATAATGTTTCTTCCTGACCTAATTAGAGTCTGGGGTTTTCCCATCCCGAGCAGGCTGTAGCTGGGAGGAAGTCTGGCTTTCATTTCTGTGCTGTTCCCAGCAGCCTGCTCCGAGCTCTGCTCTGCTGCACATGCTCAGAGCTCCTGAAATGACATCATTTCATATGAAGTAGGAAGCCCTGTCGTGTTCTTGTCTCACTCAGTGTCCTCAAGAAAGCTCTGAATAGATGCAGGGGCCGTTATTTTGTTATTTTGGGGTGCTGAGGTGTCTCTGGGAGGAGCAAAGCTGTGCAGAGGTTGCAGTGCAGCAGTGTGGGCTCTGGCAGTGCATTCCTGCCTCGCTGTGGATGCAGCAGTGGGGGCTGCCTGGCCCCTCCTCGTGCAGGGAGGATTTGCATGTCAGCAGAATCTCTGGATTTCTGTAGTTGGGTTTCATGCTAAGATCAAGCTCAATTTCCCTTCTGCTTTTTCTCTTTCCAGTGTCAGTGCAAAAATAAAGGCCATTGAAGCCAAGCTGAAAATGATGGCAGAAAATCCAGATGCAGAATATCCTGCAGCACCTGTTTATTCTTACTTCAAACCACCTGATAAGAAAAGGACTACTCCTTACTCCAGAGCTGCCTGGAAATCCAGAAGATGATGCTTGTGAATGGATGATGGTAGCAAGAAACACTGCTTTGTATACCTGGAGTCCTCCAATGCTTTTGTACTTTTGTAGAGTGGGAAGGACAATGCCACCTGAGCAGGGCACGGCCAGCACAGCCCTCTGCCACACCTGAGGCTCTGCAGGCTCCTGCCTGTGCAGCTCACAGCTGAGGGCTGTTCAGAGAAATAGGTTCCCTTCAAAGCCTCTGATGAACACACAGGCAACCTCTCGTTAGTGTGCATTCATTAGCCAGATTAGAAACAGTAACCAGCGTTCGGAGTAAAGCACATCCAAAAATACTCCATTTAACTGATTACTTTTTAAAGTATTTTTGAACAAAATGTATTCCAATTCATGTTTTAATGGAAGGGGAAGCACTTGGTTTTGATTAACATGCTGTAGTTAAAATGGAAAAACTTTTTCATCTCAATAAATCTCATTTTAAATAGATCTTGCAACACCTTTAGTAACTGCATGCGATGTTTTATATGCACCAAAGCCAATTGATTTTGCATTTTGATTTGCACATTCCACTGTGTTACTTTATGACATGATAATGACACAGCACAGATATTTTCAGTGTCATTTGGGCTGTAGTTGTGTGCCTGCATGTAGGAATTAGTGTATTTACACACCACTGAGGTCTGTGCTGTGCCCTGGCTTTAGCATTTGTGTTCAGTGATCCCTGACAGTGGCAGCTCCTCATGAGCCAGATGTGGCCATGTGAGAGAAACTGCAGCCTCTGAGACATCTGCCAAGCCATGAACTCGGTGTTTGCCCCGTCCTGCCCAGCTTTGGTTTCCACAGGCTGGTAGAGGTGGTCAGCTGCCTCTGGTGTGAGGCACCAGTCTTTGTGGTGAACTGGGACTGCCCTAGGGGCCAAATCCACAGATGTGATGGAAGGCATTGCTCTGAACCATCTGATCTGGAGCACATTTTCCTCCTAGATGTCTGCAAAAAGAAATCTGAGGAAAAAATATTTTCTGGCAGCATCTTTTGCTTTGTGCACACAGTGCTGTGACTGCATGTGCCAGTGGGATGTCAGAGAGCTCACCTGCTCAGGTCCAGGTGACCCTGGTCTGGTTTTCCCTCCCCAGCCCTGTCACACCTCATTGGTCACTCTCGAGCTGCTCCCCCAAACTGGTTGATGGTGGTCTCAAACAGGAGGAGGAAAACAATATGGAAAGAGCCCTGGTTTGTGCAGGCAGTAGTTGCTCAGTGGCACAGCCCAGGGAGGTTTGTATTCCTGCAGCAGCAGCCACCTCCCTCCAGGCACAGCTTGCTTCCTGCTGCCGAACCGAGCACCTGGAGCCGAGCTGTGCCTGTCTGTGCTGGAGGATTGTTGAAAGCCTCAATTGTTCTGAAGTAGGTCTTGTGCTGTTAATGTTTGTTTCCTGGTTTTTGGGTACCTGAGTAGAGGGAAAAGTAGAATTCTTGGGAGTTTGTACCCCTCTGAATGTCAGTGACACCCGTTTGCATTCCTCTGTGAACAGCCTGTGTTTGTTCCTGCGTGCTCTGTACCTTTCCGGGTCTGTATCTGCGTTGTTTAGAACAGCTCTGGATTTTCTGTTCCTGCAGAATTCCTGCAGGAATTTAGAAGATACCTGGTTTCAAATAGGTGTGTGGCTGTGCTCCCATCAGAAGCATACTTTGATATTTATTTGTATTTAAATACAATTTGTTGAAATTCTTACAGCTCTAAATAAACATTTAAAATGCATGTTTTCCTCCAGGAAAGCCGAGGGTGGCAAGCAGGAAGTGAGTGAGGGTGGTAAATGCTTGGCATCAGCCGAAGTCCACTGGCAGAACCCGAGTACAATAGCATCAGTCTTTTTTTTTTTAAATTATTTCTTTGCCCTGCCGTGGTGGCTAACAGAAGTGCCTTGTCTGTCCCTCGGCCAGACTCAGACCTGGGGGAGCTTTATTGCAGGTTGGAGCCTGTGCTGGTCATTCCTGCTGCTGTGGCTTCCCAAGGGCCCCACACCAGCACAGCCAGCCCAGAGTTCCTAACCCTGGAGCTGGGAGGAGGGAAATGCTCAGAAACGTTTATTTTTTCATGAGTATGAACCCTGCATAACACCGTGGTAAAAGGGATTTGAAGAGCCCCGGGGAGCGCGGCATCGCTGCGGCCGGCGCTGGAGCCGTAAGTGGGGAGGTTGGTAGCTGGTGGTGGGAAGGAGAGCTGGGCTTGGTGCCTGGCTCCTGTGAGGAGGAATTGGGCTGTTTCTCACCTCCAGCCCACACTCCTGTCCTCTGAAGGGGTTCCTTGCTTCCCCTGTATTTCCAGCAAATCCATGGGAGCAAGGTGAGTTACTGAGGGCAGTGTTCACCCTGGCCACAGTGTGGGTTTTTCCTTGGTATTTGAGCCATTCTGCCTGTGGTGACGGTCCCACACTCGGGACAGGCATGGAATCTTCACTCTGGGAGCACAGAACATTCCCAGCCCCACATTCTGGGATTCTGGCCGAGCTGCTGCTTGACACGCTGCCACCTTGTTGCTGCCTTGTACAAACTCCGGCCCTGGTGGAGGGAGCACAGGGCGGTAAGGACAGAGATGGACTCAGTGCTGATACCTCCAGTGCTTTGCATTCCCCAGTCACTGCCCAGGCCCTGCTCCTGCTGCAAGATGCACGTGTGAGATCTGTCTGCTCTCAGCAGGCAGTGAGAGCAGGAGACCCTGCAGAGCCAAGACTTACTCCAAGGCTGGAGAAGGGCAGAAGCTGGGCTGGAGTCACCCTGTTCCTGAGCCTGTTCTGGCGTTGCAGAGTCCAGGAAGCCTGGTCTGTAATCATGAGAGTGGTGCGAACATCATGCTTGGCTGCATGGTGCTGGCCCGTGGTGCTGAGCCATGGCTGCCAAGCCCAGCATCACTCTGGGGATTCAAATAAACCCCACACAGCCCTGCCTCGACTGGTGCTGCGTGGGGGGACAGACAGCTTCCGTGGCTGTGTCCATGAAAACTCCTATGTGTTTCTTCTGGAGAAGCCAGAGCTAATTCAGAGCCCACCAGTGAGAACGAGGGGTTTAAATTGTCCTTTCTCAGCATCTCGCCTCTGCACTTGTCAGTGTCCCCCCGCACTCGGCCTCTGTGGAGCTGGGGACAGGGGAGGACAAGCTGGCAGGCCTTGGGCTCCGTTTCCTGGGGGTTTCTTGGGCTTTCCTGCAACCTCGATGTTTAAACCTAATGCCTTGTATTTATTCTAAAATGGCTTTCATCTGATTTCCCTCTCGGTTAACAATTTAGCTGTCACAATCAATAACGGCGAGGATCCATCCCCGGCCGCCATCAGCTCACGTTACCGTCCTGCAATTACCCGGCGGTGGCACCGCTGCCGGGGCTTTGCTGGGGAATTATCAGGTTACTAATGAAGCCCGGGAAGCGGCGGGCGGCCAGACGCCGCGGCGGTGGGCGCGATCCCCGCAGCCGCGATCGGAGGGGGGCTGCCGGCCCGTGCGCCCCGTCGGGGAAGGACCGGGCCGAGCGGGACCGGGCCGGCTGCCCCCTCCCGTCCCCTCCCCGCCGCGCCCGCGGGCGGTGCCGCCGCCGGTGCTGCCGCCGCAGGTAGCGGGGCCCGGCGGGGCGGGCGGCCCCCGGGGCGCGGCGGGGGGGCCCCGCTTCCTGCCCGGCCCGCGGCCGCCCCCGGCGGGGGAGCGGGGCCGGCGCGGGTCCCCGCCCGGCTCCCCGCCCTTCCTGCCGCGGCCGCGGGACGCGCCGCCCGCGGGCACGGAGCGCGGCGGCGGCGGGCGGAGCGGGGCGCGCCCGCCCCATGCACCGGAGCCATGGGGGCGGGCAGCCCCGGGGCCCTGGCCGCCGCGCCCCGGCCGGCGCCCAGGCGGGCAAGGTGAGCGCTGCTGCCGCCGCCGCCGCTGCCGTCGGGGCCGGGAGCGGGGCTGGAGCGGGGCCGGTACCGGGGTTGGGGCCGGGCCGGGGCCGGGGCCGCTCGCTGCCTCTCGCGCCAGAGGGGTGGATTTTTCCATCCCAGCGTTTTCTGGGGCGTTTTGTGCTCGGCGGAGGGAGAGGGGGAAGAATTTCGATTTTTAATTACTACCATTAAAAAAATCAAATTTGCAATTCTTTGGGTGGCCTGATGGATTCCCTGATTGACAGCCGGAATTGACACTCTGGTACCTCTTATCTCGGGCATTTACGGCAATTTCTAATTGCAGGTAGTTTGGGGGGTTTTTCAGCGCCTTGGCTCGCATGGGAACCGAGCGATTACTTCAAGAGGCCCGGGTTAAGTGCAGGCAGGGGGAGAATTCAATCCACATTCAAATTGCTTCATTAAAGAGACGCAGCTTTTGTTGCAAAGGATTTAAATGGCCACTAGAAAGTTCTTATTTATTGTTTTGAGGCGGTTTATATAGGGTGCCCCGCGCTCGCCCGGCGCATGGAGCCGCAGCCTCCCTCTCCCGCTCTCTCCATCAAGGTGATGCCGCCGGAGCCGCTGCCCAAGGGGAGCTCCCGCTGTCTCGACCCGCACTCCCGAGCCATGGTAAGCGGGACCGGGGCTTGCGGGTTCCAGCCAGGACCCGGCGGGCCGGGAATGCGGGGCCGCACTGGGCCGGGGGTGCCGGGAGCTGGGGGGACTCGCCGGGATCCGCTGGGCCGGGGGCTGTGGGGACGCGTCGGAGCGGGGATTGCGGGGTCCGGCCGGGGCTGTCAGGGGTTTGTGCGAACCGGGCCGGGGATGCCGAGGACAGCGGGGACCCGGCGGGACGCTGCGCTTCGGTGCTGCGGGGAACGGCGGGGCCGCGCTGATGGCCCGCGGCGGCTTCTGCCCGCAGTCGCAGCCCGATGGGGAGCCTCTGCCGGGAGCCCTGGAGAAGGAGGACGCCCGCTCAGCGCCCAGCACCCCTTCCACGCCGTCCGTTTGCTCCCCGCCATCCTCCTCCTCCTCCACGCCGTCGGCCGGCAAAAACGTCTGCTCCAGCTGCGGGCTGGAGATCCTCGACCGGTACCTGCTGAAGGTGAGCGGGGCGGAGGGCGGCGGGGGCGGCGGGCGGCCTCGGGTGGCCCCGGGTCTCAGCCCCTTCTCTGCCGCAGGTGAACAACCTCATCTGGCACGTCCGGTGCCTGGAGTGCTCCGTGTGCCGCACCTCGCTGCGCCAGCAGCACAGCTGCTACATCAAGAACAAGGAGATCTTCTGCAAGATGGACTACTTCAGGTAGGGACGGGGCCGGGACCGCTCCGGGGTGCTCAGCCCTCGCCGGCTGCCGCGGGGAAGGTTTGGAAAACCCGCCGGGCTCCCTGGAGCAGCCGGGTGGGAGACGGCCTTCGGGAAACGGGGAGAAAGGAAGGAAGGGAGTTTGGGGTGCAGCTGCACAACCACCCAGAGGGATTCCTGCCCTCCGGCCGGGCTGTGCGGGCCGCCCCGAGCTGCTGCTCCTCGCGGCTCGGCGGCGGCAGCGCCCGGTCCCGGGATGCGGCGTGCCGGGCACGGACCCGCGGCGGGGAAACGGGGCTGGAACGGCCTCGCCCCGGCTCCTGCCCGAGGGGACATTGCTGCTGCCAGCCTGCGGTGCCCCGCGGCTTTCGGGGAGCCGCTGCCAGCGCTGTGGGCCCGCAATGGCCGGAGCGGCCGCGGCGGGAGCGCGTTACGGAACGGAAACGAACGAACGGCAGCGGCGGTGGCCCGGGGCTCGCTCGGGACCCGGACACCCGGGGCAGCCTGTTCCGCAGGGAGGATGTTCTGGCTTCCACACTCTACTTAAACCTTAAACCACGAATTTTCCCCCAGTTTGATTCGCACGAGGGGACTAAGTATTTTGAGCTCCCCGCCGGGGTTTAACTAAGCATTGGAACCCCCGCTCTGACTTTCCCCATCCTACTGGGATGAGGGAATGCTGTTTGACCCGGGAGGAACGGGAATGACGGGCAGGAAATGGGAATGACAGCGGCGGGGCGCGGGGGGCTCGGAGCATCCTCCCGCCGCTCGGAGCTCGGGGCTGCCCCGATGACAGCGGGCAGGGGAACTCGGGGGGCACCTCAGAGATTGCTCCGGTGTTTTTTTTAAAGGGTCTGCGATTACCCGATTTCCCGCAGCTCAGTCTGTGCCCGCCGGGCTCGGTGCGGTGCCGGGAGTGCGGGGCTCACGGAGGCGGGTGCGGGGCTCGGAGAACCGGGTCAGTCCCGAGGCTGCGGTGCTCTGCGTCCTGCCCCGTGGCGGTTTTTGTTGTTGTTATTACTATTACTATTATTATAATTGTTATTATTGTTATTATTGCTGTTATTTTCAAACCGCAATTTTCGGTGATTTCAGCGAAATTTTCCCCGCTCAACACAGAAAGGCACAAGGGGGTCCCGGGGCCGCGGTGCTGTTTTGGAGCACTTAGAGCGTTTTAATTCTTTTATCACCGTTCTGTTGCCGTTGATATTTGGTTTATTTTTGGTATGTTTTTAAGAGCGGATCTTTCCAAAGGCGGTTTTAAAGTAGTCGGGATCTCGAAATGACCTTCGAGCAAATATGGCAAATAACAGTATTAAAATAAATTTGTTTCGCCACCCTCCGTCCTAGAAGCCCCGAACCCCTCCCGTTGGGAGCAGCCAGGCTCTGCCCGCCGGTACCGGCGGGGCCAAGGGAAATAAAACGAAAATCGCGGAAGCCGCCGCAGGACGCTCCCGGTTCCTGCGGCACCCGTTCAGTGGGCGCGGGGGCTCCCAGCCCGCGCTCCACACTTGTCTTTTGCAAAAAAAGGTGGGGATATGGAGAGATTTTTAAATTTTATTTTGGTGAATCTCTGAGCGGCGGCAGCGGCGGCAGCGGCGGCGCTCGGAGCCCGGCGGGCGCGGAGCTGCCTCGCTCCCCCCGGCCCCGCGGGGATCGCTGCGGGCCCGGCCAAACCCGGGCCGGTCCCGGTTCGGCGCTCTGGGGTGGCGGGCGGGAGTCGCTCCCGCTGCGGAACCCGCCGGGCTGAGCCGCCGCCGTCGGTGCCGGTGCGCGGCCGGGAGCCGGTGTCCAGCGCTGGCATCCCTCCCGCTACCCCGGCACACTCCCCTCGTTGTCCATTCTCTCGGCGCCCTCCTGCCCTGGGAGCATCCTGGCTGGCATCTTGCTGACTCCAACCAGTGGAACCTGGTGCGTGGCATGGGCTAAAGCTGATCCCCGGGATGGATTTTGAAAATTTCATTTATTATTTGAGGCAGATTAAATGCGTGGGGTTTTTTTAAAAAGCAAAGCAGAAACCCTGTCCTAACACGTGTGGTCCTTGGAGCCGAGGCAGACAGAAGGGGCAGTGGGATGCTCTGCACGGGTCACACGGATGCTCTGTTGCTGCAGTGCTGACACCGGGGCTGTTGGGGGATGCTGAGGATGAAGGGTGTCAGGCATGGGGCTGTCATGTCACAACCTCACTGCCCAGGGGAGTGTGATTAGGCCTGCTCTGTCCAAGTGTCCCTTTACTGTCTCCATGGGGGGCTCTGTAGGTGCTGGCTCTGCCATGACACCACGGCCTTGTGTGCATTTTTAAGCAAATGCTGCTGTTTCCTGTGTCTTGTCAAATAATTACATTTGGCATCTAAGGCTCCAGCGCTTCAAGGAGAACCAAATTAAAATTGGAGCTCATTGAGCAGAACACTGTGTTCCTGGGCCATGCAAGGGCTGCTCACAGCCAAGCTCCCACGGCTCCGGTCGAGGCCCAGCATGGTCCCAGTGTGATTCCTGCTCTGCAGGGTGTGCAGTCTGCAGGCATGTGGCCTTGGGGTCACTGGCCTGGCTGTGGCTCAGGTGGCTTCACCCCTTGCTGTTATGTCCCTCAGGGATGATGCTCCTGCTCAGGCATGGCAGTGAGGATCTCGCTGGGGCACCACTGCTGCTCTGCTGTGAGACGTGAGCTGCAGCTGGCTGAGGGCTGTGTTAGAGGCTTCCTACAGAGTGCACCCAGGAGGGAACAGGAGTGTTTGGAGCTGTGTGTGGCCCTGTGGCTGGGTGCCCTGTGCCCACAGGCAGGGCTGAGGGAACTGCAGCACCTGGGTATGAGCAGTGTGGGAGAGACAGGATGCAGCAGGGCATTCTCCTGCCTCTGCTCTTCCCGCACCCCAGATGATGCAGCCGCCCCTGGGGGAGGTGGGATGAGTCTTCCTGGGATGAGTCTCTCTGGGATGAGTCTTTCCTGGTAACGTTGTTGTGAGTTTCCATCTCCCAGAGTTAATCTCTGGGGAGAGCATCTGCTCACCTGACCACAAACCATGCATGCAGGGCATGAGCCCATGGTTCTGGTAGCATTCAGTGAAGCTCCAGCTTGTGCCACAGTTCTGGGCTTGGACAAATCCTCTGGCTCTGTGTCTCTTGCTACAGTGTGGCCCTGTCCCCATCCCCATCCCTGTCCCTACCAGGCAGGTGGCAGGAATCCCGTGGAGCCCCTCTCCTGGTGTTCTACTGCCCCGAGCAGATGGGGCTCTTTGGGCTCTCACTGCCCTGTGAACTCAGTGAGTTAAATCCTGTTGTGTTTGAGTTGTTATTTGCAGTGGTGATGGGTTGGGGCAGATTTCTTGCAGACATTTCTCTCCCCATTCTTGTGTCCCTGGCAGTGGTGGTCCCATGGTGGTGGTCCCTGCAGTGACAGTGTCTGTGGGATGACAGTGGGTGCTGGTGCTCTGTGTCTGATCGCTGCAGTGCTGCAGACAGGAGCTGCAGGCACAGCGTCAGTGCTGGTGCCGCAGGCTGTGCACTCCCTGTGCCCCTGGTGCTGCTGAGCCTCAGCCTCCCTCTGGGTCCTGCTCATGCCGTGGCTCTGCAGGGATAGTGGCATCTGCAGGGACAGTGGCATTTGCAGGGACAGTGGCATCAGCCTCTGCCTGTGCTGCTGCCGTGGCCACACCAGCCCCCGCGCCTTTCAGCAAACCCTGTCCGGCTCCCTGGGCGCCGCTGCTGACCTGGGAGTCCTGCCTGGGTGTCTCCCCCAAATCCCAGCTGATGTGTGGTGGGGATGTGGGACCTTCTCTGTGTGGTGCCTGGTGCTTCACTTTCCCCCTGTCTGTGCTGTGCTCCCCCAGCTGGGCTGGGATTCGAGCGGGGAGCGGCGATCACCACGTGCCATTAGCTCCGTACGCCTGCCCCTCGCCTGATACTGTTCAGCAAGTACGATTGTTTACATAGCACATTGTTCAAAGTAATTCAATTTACAGGAATGATCTTTATTTCTAAATAAAAAATTAATACAGTTCTTTTGTTTGTGCGTTTATATAAACGAGCTGGCACAAAGTCAGTTTACAATGTTCCCATCTGAAGTAAATTAGTGAAGTCTCTTAGCTAAGTCTCTGTATAATTTCAGCACAGAAATGTCCTCTTTTTTTCCTCTTTTTTGGTCAGCTATGGTCAGGCTGAAAAATTTAGACCCTTCTTTTCCTCCCAAATAGTTTAGCTATTAGTAATCCCAGCACAGTATTTCCACATCTTGCTGGGCCCACGGTGGGCAGCAGTTCCTCGGTGTGGGGTTGGCCTTGGGCAGAACACTGGCCCTGGCGGCCTGGCCTGGGCTCTGTCTCTGCCTGTCTGCAGAGCCTGGGGCTGCTCTGGCCACTGAAGCACTGAACCCAAGGGTTAGTGCTGCAGGGTCTCTGCTGTTGCTTGCTGTGGTCGTTCCTTGTCGGTGTTATTTGCCTGCACTGAGATGCTGGAGCTGCTCGGGGTGAGGGGCTGGCAGGAGCCCTCGGGAGCTTGAGGTGGCAGTGGCAGTGCTGGGGCTGTGTGGGGTAGTGCAGTGACTGTGTTTGAGCCAGTACTACCTCTGAGGTGGCAGAAGAGATGCTGCCTTCTCTCCTGATGCTCTCACTGCTGCTCATTGCATTTATTATTTTAAGCAGCAGTAATACCAAAATGCAGATATCAAGTTAAGGCCGTGCCTGGCACCTCATGTCAGACACTGACCTGGGGTTCAGGGCCATGGGGGCCACATCTGCTGCTCATTGTGAATCACCTGTCCTTGAACATCTGAAAGAAATGGGGGTTTTCACACAATCTCCTGGTGAGGGGATCCTGGCTGTCTTGTTGCCTCTTCACTGTGCTGAGCTACCTTCCAGCACAACTCACTCTAGCACAGTCATCATCCTCTCACAGTGAGGAGACCTCCTCCACGGGGGAAAAAGCAGATGTGTGTGCCTGTACGTGTGAGGAGAACACACATGGTTTGATTTATGGCAGCGGGAGAGAAGCAGCTCTGACACAGTTTCCATCCGAGTGTCACACTGGCTGTTATCAAAATAAAAAACCCACGGGCTTGGACGCTGATTCACGGCGCTGCGTCACCTCAGCCCCCATGGCCATGAGTTACACCCCAGTGCTGCCGTGGCACGGCAGAGGCACCGCTGGGGCGGCTCCAGCGCATCTCTGTGTGCCTGCTGCTGCGGGGGCTGCGGCGGTTGGGGTGGGCAACGGGGTCAGCAGCACCTGCACCCCACATCGTGCTGCCTGCCCTCCCCTACCTGATCTCACCTGCCTGCCCTCCCCTGCCTGCCCTCACCTGTCTCCTCTCCTCCGCAGCCGGTTCGGTACCAAGTGTGCCCGCTGTGGCAGGCAGATCTACGCCAGCGACTGGGTGCGGCGGGCGCGGGGCAATGCCTACCACCTGGCCTGCTTCGCCTGCTTCTCCTGCAAGCGGCAGCTCTCCACCGGGGAGGAGTTCGGCCTGGTGGAGGAGAAGGTGCTGTGCCGGATCCACTACGACACCATGATAGAGAACCTCAAGCGAGCGGCAGAGAACGGTACGGAGCGCCACGGTCACGGACCTGACCCTTAGCACAGGGTGTTGGGTCGGTTCTATCACTGCCAAAGAGGGGCGATGGGTGGCTCTGGGGGGTTTGAGCACAAGGCCATGGCAGCACCGGTGGCTCGTGGCAGACCTGTGTGCCGTGGGCAATGCCGGGGACATGTCCCTGGTCCTGCACAGCCTGGAGTGCAGAGGGTGAGGAAGCCGCTGGGATTTTGAGGCTGTGAGTCATAAATGTAGAAGGTGGGACTGGCGGTTCGACAAAACCTTCCCATCATTTTCCACCCACCCTGCCCATCTGGGGCCGTGGCACTCCCAGCTGACAGTGCTGTGCCATGGCCAGTGTCTACTGTCCCAGTCGAGCTGGTGACACCGAGGCCACACAGCTCTGCAGCTCCTGGCCCTTCTCCACCCTCCTGATGGCAGTGCCCAGAGAGCTGCTCACAAGAACAAGTTTGTGGGGCTAGTGGTTCACAGGGAGGCCGGGCAGTACCAGGGCCTGTCCTGTGGTGGAAAAGACTTCAGCACATGATGGGCACAGGGAGTGACACCCCATGTCCCAGCCCATGCAGCATGTGGAAACCATTAACAACCTGACAGGAAAAGAATATGTTTCTGTTTACTGTGTTTGAGTAAGAGGACGAAAGCAGAGTGCCCAGTGGGCTGGGAGGGTCCTGGCTGGGGCCATGGCTCGCAGTGTGTTGGTCCATATGGTCAGCTGCTGTGGGGGCGTGGGGGGGTGATGGGGAGCAAGGATGGAGGGGGAGAAGCCTCGTGTCCTGGGGGAGCAGATTGGTGTGAGGACAGCAGGGTCTGGCAGCAGGGAGTCCTGCAAAGCTGTTGTCCCAGCTGAGGGCTGGGATGGTGGGCTTGCTGCTGCTGCTCAGACCAACCTCCTGGTATGGGCTGACACCAGTGTTGGGCAGTGCTGGGGCGCCTGGTGAGCGTCAGGTGTCACTACCTGTATCCAAGGGGTTTGGAGAAGGGGGTGGGATCACTTTGGAGAGCTGTAGTTGCTGTGGAGTTGGAGGGCCACACTCCCTCCTGCAGTAATTACCCAGCAATTTCTTCTGCACATGAGGTTTTACATACAAGAAAAATAAACAGATGTTGCTGAAGTCAGAGTCCCATTCATCATCCGAAAAGAACAAGTCAAACTATATGAGAAAGTCCTTCAACTCAAGCCAAGACAATCACAGCCTGGTCCAGCTTGTGGAGCGATCCCCGGGCTGTGCAGGCGCATCCTGGGAGCGGGGCGAGCGCCAGCCCTGCTCAGCTGCCCTCCCCTCCATCCCCCCAGCCATCCCTCAGTGCTGCTTCACCTACACTGCCAGGAGCAGCCAGGCCTGGCACAGGCTGCAGCAGGGCCCTGGTGAGGAGTGAGGCTCTGGACACCCTCTCTGGAGGCTGCACAGCAGCATGGGCACAGCTGGGCTGGCCCTGACACCGCTGGGCAAGGGGGAGCTCAGTGCCCCCCTGGAATGTCCCCCTTAGTGTGGCTGCTGCTCAGGCATGGCCATGGGGACAGTGCTGCTCCTGCTGCTGATCTGGGACCTGGGAGGAAGAGGAGGATGGGGTGATGGGACAATTTGGGGCTCGGGAAAGGAGCAAAGAGCCCACTGAAATGCTCTGAGCAAATGAAAGGACTGATGGAGGCAGTGCCCACGAGGGAAAACAGGGTCACAGGGAGGAGCAAGGGGCAGCAGTGATGGATGTTGGTGAGCCTGGCAGAGACAGGGCTCCTTCTGAGCCACTCCCTGGAGAATGTGGCCAAGTGGTGACTGTGATTAGGGCCAGAGGGACATCAGTGCTTGCCCTCACACACCACCTTGACCTTCCTCTTGCTGCTGCCTCACCTTATTCCCTGGGGCTTCCACTGCTTGCTACATTTGTCTTAATTCCACAGTAAGCTCTTGGAGAATGGTTGTTTCTCCTCCCCTGTGTGTGGAGGGGCTCAGCAGCCCAGGGCAGCTCCTGAGTGGCACTGCTGGCTCCAGTCTTTCTGCTCCCACTGCAGCTCTGGGTGTCCCAGGCTGTGATGCCACCATGCGTGGTGTCCCCCAGGATGAGCAACTGCTGCAGGTGGTGGGGATTTCTGAGCTGGGGCTCATAGGGTTTCTGAGCTGTGGCTTACAGGGTTTCTGAGCTGGGGTTCATAGGGTTTCTGAGCTGTGGCTTACAGGGTTTCTGAGCTGTGGCTCATAGGGTTTCTGAACTGGGCTCACAGGGTTTCTGAGCTGTGGCTCATAGGGTTTCTGAACTGGGCTCATAGGGTTTCTGAGCTGTGGCTCACAGGGTTTCTCTCCTGCAGGCAATGGGATCACGCTGGAGGGGGCGGTGCCCTCGGAGCAGGACAGCCAGCCGAAGCCAGCCAAGAGAGCCCGCACCTCCTTCACGGCCGAGCAGCTGCAGGTGGGGCAGGAGGGCCGGGGGGGCTGGAGGGGCCGTGACTCCCCAGACTCACCCCGAGCCCCTCTCTCCTCTGCCCTCTCTCCACAGGTCATGCAGGCACAGTTTGCTCAGGACAACAACCCCGACGCACAAACGCTTCAGAAGCTGGCGGACATGACGGGGCTGAGCCGGAGAGTCATTCAGGTGAGGGCAGGGACGAGCAGGGGTGGCCACCATCAGCCCAGCAGTCCCCAGCAGGGCAGGGAGGGGACACCTGGGGGCTGGCACCAGGCAGGGCTCACAGCCCCGAGGCTCCTCACCCCGACCCTCCAGCACCCAGCAGCTCCCTGCTGCCTCTCCTGCCTGTCAGCTCCTATGCTCCTGCAGCGATGCCAGCACTGTTCTTTCTCTGTCTCACTCGTGGCTTTTCTATTTGTTTTTTTTCCCTCTTATGATGCAATGAATCAAAACCCCAACAGCCCCAGCCATTCACAATAAATCACAGGGTGGGAAAGCCGCCCTCAGCACAAAGTCATGGAGCTCTGTGCTCTGTCCCAGCCGCTGACAGGAGTGTGGGAGCTGCCACGAGCAGGCAAAGCTCACCAGCGTCAGGAGGCGCTGGGACTGAGAAGTTTAAAGAAGAAATGGTTTTGCAGCCCCAGTGGACACAGTGGCAGGAAAGTCCCCATGCCTGATCTGGGAGGGGAGGGTGAGTGGTGCCATAGGGACTGAGAAATGTCCCCTCTGCAACTCCCAGCTCACAGACAGCCAGCTTTGCCTCTTGGTGACATTTGTACTCATCACTTCAACGTTCTGCTCACATTCTTTCTGCATACAATAAAAACACGAGTGATTAAAATAAATCTGGAGCTTTCATCCGAGATTGTTTTGCCAATGACACATTTAAATTTTGTGCGTGAAAATCTGGCTTGAGCCTCTGTTATTGAGATTCTTCATTTAGCTAAAGATCAAGCAGGCTGCACACCGAGTGATTTTTATATGGATATTTTTTAAAGGAGCTTTGAACAGGAAACAATTTGTCAAACATTTATGACTGTTTCCTTCTCTGTGGTCCAGTGTGCTCTGCCTTGGAGAGTTGATCTTCACTCAGTCTTGGAGAGGTTTTTACTCCCATATATCTTTCAAAAATTAAAGCACAAGAAACAGATCACCTCTTTAGTATAAAAAACCCCTTCCATACATGTTTTAACTCCAAAATGTAATTCCCTAACTACTCCTTTAATTAGAAGCAGTGAGATATGATCAGAGATCTCATACCTGCTGCTCACACACATGGCTGTATCCCACCACAGTACCCTTCTTAGCTTTAGTGTTCTGCTGATGGGGTTTTTGAGTATGATAAATCATTCTTAAAGTCACAACTTACCCTAGTTTAAGCTTCTACTTGTTTTCTCTTGTTTCTACTCGTCTTCTCTTGTTTCTCTCTTTGCCAATGCTCAATTGTCCCAACTGATCTGAGCTGTGCTTTTAGGCTGGGTGAGCTGGGATTGCTGATTAAATAACACCTTGAAAGGAGCTCCCATCATTTGCAGGGAAGCTGTGCAGGGACAAAGCTTTGCATAAACAGCTTCACTCTTGTTCTGGTGAGTGTAAAACAAATCTGTGGAAGCCGGTGAGGTGCAGATTTCTCTGTTTAATTCCTTTTGTAAATTCTTCGAAGAAACGCCCATCCAAGGACCCTGGTGAAGGACCACATTTTAACCCAATTGTCTCCCAGCTGTCACAGCGTTCGCTGCTTTCCTTACAGGTTTGGTTTCAAAACTGCAGAGCCCGCCATAAAAAACACACCCCGCAGCACACGGTGCCGCCCTCGGGAGCGCCCCCGTCCCGCATCCCCTCCTCGCTGGCCGATGACATCCACTACTCGCCCTTCAGCAGCCCGGAGCGGGCCCGCATGGTGACTCTGCACGGATACATCGAAAGTAAGGGCAGGGCTGGGGCTGGGGAAGGGCTGGGACAGCTCCAGGACAGGCGGTGACAAAACCCTGCGGGTGCTGCGGCTGCAGGGATGGTGCCTGTGCTGCTTCTCCTCCTGTCTGATGCACTCTGCCCTTGGGATTAACTCGTGCCCAGGAAAGTCGGTGCCTGGGTTTTACCTGGCTGCCTCTCGGCCCTCCTGTGCTCTCTGTGCCGTGGAGAAGAGGTATGAATGTGCTCTGTGAGGCTCCTTCCTGCTCAGGACAGCAGAGTTGCTTTATCTGGCAGTTCCCTGTGCCAGTGAGTGATCAGTGAGTGCTGGGCAGCTTTGGTCACTCCTGGACAGAGGTTTTGGCTCTGTGGCTCTTGTGAGGCTTCTCCCTTCTGTTGCCCATGAGGGCTCTGGCTGTGCCAGAGCTGCCGGGCACCTCCTGCTCCCCCATGTCCCGATGGAAATCTGGGATGGAGGATGCTGTGGTGTTTGCAGTAACTGGATGGAGCCACATCCCATAGCTGGATGGAGGGCTTGTGTTGTTTGCAGTAACAGAGGCTGAAGCCTCTTCTCATCCACAGGTCAGGTACAGTGTGGACAAGTGCACTGTAGACTTCCCTACACTGCTCCACCAGTGCACCTCAAAGCAGACATGGAAGGACCACTATCTAATAGGGGTGAGAAGGTAAATGTTAGTCCCTGTTCCAGGCTCGGGGGCCAACCCTCTGCTGTAGCAAAGATTTGTGTGTAACATCATTGCCACTGCTGTCCTGTCAGCATCACTGCTTCTCCATGACTCTGGCAGCTGCCACCCACCCACCCACCCATGTGTCATCCCTTAGTTTTGGGGACCCTAAGGTTGATGTACCCACTCTTGGTCAAAATGGCATTATTGTGTTTTTCACTGGACACCCTCGCTGTTGTGACGTGCAGGGACTCTGTGCCTGCATCCACTGAGAACTCTCACATCCTCCTGCCTCAATTCTCCTCAGTTCCCCCTTCCTGGTCCCTGAGCTCTGTCCTGCTCCGTTCCTCACGTGTGGTCAGTGTGAACAGAAACTGGCTGTTAGCAATGGAGCAGGGGGGACCTCCAGCATGTGCTGACTTCCCAGTTTTCCACGAGTTAACAAGAAAGATTCATTTCTTGCAGATTACAGTATTGCTTAAAAATAATAACAACTGGCTGTTACAATATCTGAAGTGGGAATGTTATTTCACAATGTCTGGCCAGAAGACAATAGTGGATGTTGATATTTTTCTGTTCAGCTCTTACAGTATCTGTTCTAACACACAGCTCATTGGGGACAAGACTTGAAAACATGCTTAGGTTTGGAAGATTTTATTTAGGACCCTAGTTTCAGTGACTTCCTTTTGAGGAACACTGAGCCTTTGGCAACTCTGAGTGGTTTTAACTTTTGTCTTTACTATTAGAAGTTCTTGCACCTCTCTTTTCAGATCTCTCTCTTCTCAGTGTGGCAGCAGCAGGTCCCTGAGCTCTGTCTCAATTGTCAGAAGCAGGGGCACAGCAAAGATACTTTTTCAGTATAAACTCTACCATTTTGTCATATCTGCCCAGCAAGCTGCAGAGTTTTCAGAAAATATTATATGCTCCTGGTACTGTTGTTAGAGAGGCTTCACTGCAGCAAGCAGCTCCTGATTTAAATGCAATTACTGGCTCACAGCTGTTGCAGAACAGGGTTCTCAGGACACGGAGCTGCCCCCCAACCAACTCTTTTTCTAAACAATCACTTGCGTGTTAAATTCCTGAAAACTGAAGTAGCTTTTTTTTCTCACATCCAAAAATTTTTAAAGCAGAGATAGCTGAGGTCCTGGCAAAACACATTTAAATGCTATGTGTGTTTCCCTCTGTGTGTGGGGCATCCCATTCTCCTCTCAGGGTGCCCAGTGCAGTGGCTGGTGAGAACTGAGCTGTGACCTGCAGGCAGGGAAGGGCTGCAGAGCAGCCAGGTGCAGTGTTTGAGGGGAGCTTGTGCTGATCAGTGAGTGAGGTGGGCACTGCTGGTCATGCTTTGACTTTCTTGGTAGCTGCTGTATCACGGAACAGATGAATGAGCTGCTGGTTTTGGGGTGCAGCCAGGTTTTGGTTTCACAGCCCAAGGTGTGGTACACCTCTGCCACAATCCTGTCACCTCCCATCTGGGCTCCTCAGTGGCAGCTCCTTCCCTGGGCAGGGCTGGCAGCTCCTGGGCACAGAGTTCTTCCAGAGAGGGGTTTCCTGTGTCTGTCCTGCTCCCTGCCATGCGAGGGCTCTGTGCTGACACTCCCGTTTTTCCCCCAGGTCATCCTCTTTCAGTACTGACTGCTCGGACTCTTCCTCAGCTGCCCCTGCCCTGCCAGCAGCGCTGCCCTGAGCTCTGACACAGTGCCCAGCCCTGCAGCTGCCGCCAGCCCGGCCAGAAGCTCAGCCCAGCACTCTCAGATCTCTCACTGACCAGCACCTCGCACCCGCTCCGACTCCTCCAGCGACACTCTGTGTATGTGTGTGTTTGAGTGCACAGTTACATTTTACACTTGTTTCTTGTGGACTTGTAGAATGACCGTGAGTCTCTCCAAGGCAGTGCCAGACACAGTCAAAACTGGTGACTCTACTGTGCTTGCAAGTCTTGCTCCCAAACCTGTGGGAATATGAACAACCCAGAACACGCTGTCTCAGGGGGGTCGATGATCCCCTCTGAACACAAAGGAAGGAGGAATTTATGTGGTTTGGCCTGATTCTCTTTTTGCACCAGTTGAAGCAGTTCCTGGACATCCCTCCTTCTTTCCACTCGCATGTGTGAAATCTGAAATTGGCTTTTTTGGCTCAGCAACTCGATATATAGACAGACCTTCCTGAGCCAAACTTGCAGGTAGCTGAGACTCCACTGAGTGGAAAACATGATGCCAGCTGGAAATAGGCAGTTTTTCTTCCTCCTCAAAGTGCTTTAGAATCACGTCCTTTGATCACTCAAAGGTAAGTAAATCTTAGTGTTTTTCCCCCCGTTTTCTAGGAGGGGAAGCAGAGATATCCTAAACTGAGAGGAACCATGAGGGTTGGTGGCAGAGCCAGGTTTAGCACCCTGAAGTTTTTGATTGCTGACTTGTTCTTAGAACACTGAATATCTCTCTCCTCTCACAGCCATTTGCCAAATCTTTGGGTTTTTTTTGGTTTTTTTAAAGTTTTTTTACTCTCGTTCTTTATTAACAAGCTACTTTATTTCCTTGGAGTCATATTGGATCACAAATGGGTGATTTCAGAATGTACCTACAGAAAACTCTCAGACAATCCATACTGTGGGACTGGGAAATGCTCAATGGAAGGTGGCCATAAAGGTGTAGAAATGTTCTGCCCTACTGTGGACTCATGTTCAGTCAGTGGAAAGAGTTGGGTAGAGACTGTAGAAGCAGTTAAAAAGGTAAAGGCCACAGTAAGGCCAGCAGGAACCATCTCTAGCCAAGTGGACAGCAAGGGGATGGCATCTTCCTTTGTCTGGCAGCATCACTCTGATCCCCTCTGCCCTCCTGCTCTCCCTTGCTGGGGTATGGCTGTCAGTCCTGCCAGGCCCTGGGATGAGGGTGCATCCCAGGAGAACAGCTGGGCTCACTGCAACAGCAAAGGAAGTGCTCAGCAGTCTGGCCCCAAGTCAGGAAAAGGACTCCAAAATGATCCCTCATTGATGGTAATAAGGAAAAGTAAACAAGTGACCTCTGCCAGCCCTTCTCAGTTTGCACCAAGCCAAGAGCAGGTCTGTAACAAAACCTCTCTCCACGCAAGCACACGGGTCTGTCCTGCTGTGAAGTGTCTGTGAGGCCGCTCTTCCAAGAATGTGAAGCCTACCCTGAGCCACAGCTAGTGAGGGATGTGACTGAACCGTGCCCGAGGAGCAGGAGATGGGAATCATCTGTTACATAACTTGTTTTTAATTGGAACTGTAGATCCATGTGTTTTCCTCTCCGGGAGATCCTGAATCAATCCGTGGCATGAGCTGGGTGGGCAACCATCCCACTGCCCTGGCCAGCCCATACTGCACACGTGGGGAGCCTTCTCCTGCTGTGTCCCTGAGCTCTGTGTGACACCAGCAGCCAGGCACATGGCTCCAGCTGAACCACAGGAACACTCCAGGAGTGGCGTGGGGACATGGGGACATCTGCTGAGGTGGCCACTGAGATCTCTTGGTTTGAGAAGTAGCTGAGTACAAGCACACATTGATATTGGTTGGAACAAATCCACACGTGCACACACTGCTCTGTGTGTACATGTTAAAAGGGTGATGGTACTACCTCGGACAGCTGGGCCAGTATCTGTCAAATTGCAGCCAGCAGCTCTATTCCCAGTTCAAGGTAACCTTTGAAAGGAGAGAGGGGAATTAAGTCCACAAAATATTATTGTCACCTCTTGATGTGTGAGTGACCATTTCCAGAGTGTGACCAGTGACAAGGTGCTCGCACGTGCCTGACCTGACTGGAGCCACCTCTCAGAGGTGTCCCTTGGGGAGGGGACAGTCACCATTGCTCCAGGTGCAGCAGGTGCAGTTGTTTCTGAGGATGATCAGTGAGGGAAGGATGGGTGTTCCCTTGGCTGGCTGTTGGTGAGTGTTTGTCATCACAGGTTGAGGCAGTTGCTGTGTCCATGTGCCAGCCTTGAGATGCTGGTGGGGGCTGGGGGGTCACCAGGGCCTGACTTTGTTCTCCATTTGTGCTTGCACATCCTAATGACCATTTAGTTGTGGAATTAGTGCCATAAAGGAATGGGTAGTTATTCCATTTGACACTGAAGGAGAGACTTCAGGCTGTAACTTTCCCTGACATCCCCCAGTCTCTGAGACTGCCACAACTGTTCTGTTGAGGGAGAAAAGGGTTTGATGTGTTTCTCCCTTCTGTCTTGGCAATGCAACAAAAGGTAATCTATGAAATATGTATCTGCTAAATACCAACTTGATCAGAAAAAACCCCACTTGTGAAATCTCCTGGATATCCAAGGGTTTGTACCCACCACCACAGCAGGGGCTGAGGGAATGTAGGTGCACCTCTCCAGGGATGTGGGCTCACCACAGACTGTGCTCGGGGCACTTCCCCCCATAAGTAGCCAGGAGCAGCTTTGCTAATTCAGAAATCAGGCTCTGTTTATATTAAGCCCAAATTGTTTGCAAAAACTGGAAGCAATTCAGCTTGTGCAGTTTTAGAGCTAATTATGTGTATGGAAAATACTCAACTGTACCAAGAATGTAAGAAATCTTCTAATTTATTCAATACATTGTTTCACAACATATTTCACACTGACTGTTGCCACTGAACCAAACCTTATCTCAGGTCATTTGCATTCATCTCCTGTTTGTGGATTAAAAAAAAAAATTAAAAGTCATTCTCATTTTCTTAGTTTATTCAGTAATTGCCAGATGGGTTCTGGTGCAGCAATGCAGACTCCATGCACTAAACTTTTCCAGTTGCTATTTACAAACCCTTTTGCAGACAGAATCCACTGAAGACAGCCAGTGAAAGGCTCTTCACTGCAGTTTAGTAAGGTGACTAACAGAAGTGGGATGGTTGCAGGTTTTATCACCAGTGATTTTTTCTGGCTCATGCTGGTTAACCCAATGCCCGAGCTAAAGGTGCTTACAGAAGTCACTCGTTGGGGCAGGGAGTGGGAACCAATCCTGCACTACTATCAGTGATTTATCTGTAGGATGCCAACTAAACACCAGTTTTATTTCATCTGCCAATCATTTTGTTGTAGCATGTTGCAATTCTGCATGTCTTGGCTACAATGGTTAAAAAAAATTTTCTCTGAATGAGTGGACAGTCAAGACTAATATTTATTTTAAAAAAGTAAAACAAAATTGTAAGCACTTTTTGTAAAACCAATGTCTGTTTTGTTACATACTTTTAATGTTGTGCTTTGTAAATGTCTTATTTGTGTAATAAATAAAGTTAATGCAAGTAGAAGTGCTGGCACTTACATCCAGAAAATGATGTAATTCCATTTTATTTTATTTTTAAATACTTTCTGGCTTACTAATCAAGCAGCAACCCACCCAGTTTTCCTCTTTTATTATTTTGTTAAACTCTGGCTTCAGGAGAGTTCAACAAACGTTCGTAGTAAATGGATATAATTTCCTAGTTAGCAAACCCGTCATTAAAGAATACCTCTGGTGTACATTATTACAATGATCAATCAATATCAAAGTACTGAGCAAAAAGAGAGGAAAGGAATTCACCAGGACAGCTAACTAAAATCTGGGAAAATAATGTTGATTAAGATGGATTTGAATGACTTCAACCCTGAATCTGAGGCACTCTTTTTAACAAATTGTTTTCAGGCTTAATAATGTTTATACATACTACACTGCACACCTCTCAGGAATATTATTGTGAGTACAGTCGGCTTTTTTGCCGTGGCTTTTGCTCAGCATGACTGATTAAATGATTATTTCCATTTTTCTTTGAGCTGACAAAGATGACAGAAAGATTATATTCCTGTCGAGGGAAAGGGTGAGACAAATCCACGAGGACAAATTGCATTTATTGTGACTCAGATTACCTGCTTTGCTGGAATATTGTCTAGGAGAAGCTGTCTGGTGGTTTCGGTTTGTGCTCGATTGGTATGTCCCAGGCTCTCCGGCAGGTCCGAAGGATCCATTCATGCTCATCATTGTCTGAAAGGCAGAGAAACAGAACTTAAATATCCTCGTGGCAGATCTGCTCTTTGCATCCCTGGGGTCCAGCTCAAACAAGCCATTTTTCCTTTGAAAAATAAATCCATTTCTTAGCCATTGGCATCTCTTAGGACACTTTTTTTTTGTTTGTTTGTTTAAAAGATCGTGTGCCGTTGTGGGGGAATTTGTTAAGGCAGGAGGTACTGGGTCCGTGGCAAGGATTGATTATTCATCTGTTTGATAAGCTTAGCTTGGGTAAACCACAAGATCTACATGTACAGATTTTATAATTTGCCTTTTTGGGCAAAATATGCAGGGGAAATGTTGAAACTATTAGAAATTAAGATAGGCATTTTTAAAATACTCTGGCTGTGTTGCTTGTCGTTTTATAAAATGTGAAGCTAAAGAAAAATGTACGGTAAAATCCCAGGTTCTTGTCTTACAGCTTTTCTTTCCATGCTGTTTTTGAGATGTATGTTGTGGCAGGTATTGATAAGCTGATGCAGTGGCTGAGAGATATTTTAGACCAACTCCTGTGTCCCTTGTTAGTATTCATGTCTGTCGTATTTATTCTGAGAGCATAATGACAGTGTGGAAAGAAAATAAAAGCAAAGACAATATAGGAAAAAACAACTGACCAGCAAAGTTTGAATAGTAATTTTCTGCATGATTTACAAAAAAATAGCTTGAATGTTAAGCTGTGGCTTCTTAATTTCAGGGATTTAAATAGTCTTGTCTCCAAAAACTGTTCTGCAGCCTTTTCCTTTGTGTTTGTGTAGAAGGAAAGAAATCTGTGTAGTAAACCAGGAAAAACAAATTTCAAAAAGCCTTTGGAAAAAAAAAAAATCAAAGTATTACTTACAACAATACCTACATTTATTTTTATATAAATGAAATATATTCGAGCTGCTTCTTGTGTTTACCACTGTCTTAACAGATTCATATTAGCTGCTTGTGATGTTGTAAAAATCTTAATTTTGAGGGTTTGTGGCAGCCCTTGTTATGTACAAGAACAGATGATTGGAAGCATGTTGCTTCTTTAGGAGTCAAATTTTCATGGAGATCTTTTCACTGTGGAGTTGTACCTTTATGTTAAAGCACAGAGGAGCATTTGAAATGCAAAAGGTAGGAAGGTCCTGGGAATGAAATGTGAAGTTCCTAGAGAGGTATGTGACAAATTCTGATGCACAAGTCATCAAGCTTGGGAGTTAATCCTATTGACTGTGGTTGCTTGTGAGTCAAGCTTTGTCTTTTCTTTTTTCTTCTTTTTTTTTTTCCCCATGCTGCCCTCCCTTTTCTCTCAGGGTGCCACTCACCCTCAGCTCCTGGTGGAGGGAGGAAAGGTGCCAAGGTGCTTGCTTTAATGCCTGGAAAATGGCCATAATTTGGATAAAATAGCTAAGTTCAGCTCTTCCCATGCTTCACTGATTTTTTTAAATTCATTAGAGATCCACAGATCAATAACAAAATATCCTGTTAATGGTACATTTCTAATTCGGGTGTAAAGTAGGAGAAATTAGATGCTGAAAAAATATGCTAAAAGAAATTAAAAACATGAGCACAGAATTTTGCATAAAGACCATGCAATCCTCACAGGCAGATTCCACTGTGGGCTGCAACAGGAATGCAAATGTGGTCCATAAAGCTTTCTTAAAAACAACATCCAAGCCATAATCAATGTGCTGGCTTTTGTTCTATGCACTAGGTGTTGCAGACGTGATCACGTGAGCCTTGCCTGTGACAGATATTGTCCAGTCTCTGTAGCTCTGTGGTTTTAGCTGGAATTGCCTTAACTAAAAAAAAAAAAATGTTTATCTGAGCTTGTAATAATTGCATGAAAAGGAAACTTTTGTCTGTTTCTGTCATGGTGAAGGAAGAAGAAAACTTAGAGATGCTGTGCATCACCATGTCTGGCTGAAAGCTGGGCACACCTGGCTCACCTGAGTGCTAGAAATAACCAGCCTGAGTCTGTGTGAGCCTCTGACAGCCTCACTCAGCTGAGCATCAAGGGTACAAGCACAAAGAAAGGCAGATGCTAACTTGGTTTCACAGGTTTCCAACATACCCTTGGTTTGCCCAGATTGTCTCGTTCTGCACTGGGATTTCCTGATCTAGGAAAGCACCCACGACAAATCACTCCAAGGATCTTATCCCTTCCAGACTGATTCCAAAATGTCTTAGTTTGTGCAGTGATCTGAGCCCATGCAAATTAAACATGTGCTCATAAGCCCTGCTTAACCTGCATGTAGTTTACCCAGATGTAAAAACTGATTGAGCAATGAGAATTTCAACTTTGTGTATGAAAAGGAAAAACAGATGTAATGACTCAACATGAAGTAAACCCCTAGAACTGCCATCCAACCCAGTGAGATGTACAACTGCTCCATGGTCTAGGTAAGGGGAAATGAAAGAATTGGTCCAGGATAGGAAGAAGAACCACAGCCCAGGGATGAGAATGGGTCCAGGGCTGGCTATGGGAGAGGAGGCAGGGAAATATTAGAATGTAAAGAGTTAAGCTATGGTAAAACATACTTTTGCTACACTAAAGAAGACTGGTTGATAATTACTGTAGTTTTAGGGCTATTTGAATCAGTGCAGCTGCAACCTCTTCAGTAGTAACCCCTGAAACAAGACAAACTGGGTTTATTGTACTGAACAAGTCTTAAAGCTCCTCCCTGATTGTTAGTAATTGGCAGCAATGGACTTAACAGCCTCTTGACTACCCTTTTTACACTCTACCTGACTGTGCAGCTAACAATTTAAATCACAGATGCCGATCCTTCTTTGTGGCAGCTGCTTGTTAACTACACGTTCCTCTTTTTCTGCCACTGGCTGCTTCCATAACCCTGCAACACCAGGGTTAGATTGGAGAATCACATTTCATCAATATTTAAAATGGAATTAAACCTTGAAGTTTGATTAATGCTACCAGATAGTGAGTTGTAATTACTATTTTGCAAATTGCAATTGTTTGAATATGTTAATATGATTGTCTAAGCACATCTTCACCTTCAGAAGTAATTTTCCTTTTGAAAAAGATTTGAAAAAAATACAAACTCTTTAATCAGTGCTAAATTATCACCCTGTGCACAATTAGGTAGAATGGGGTTCTTCGTGTGGTGTGCTGAATTTTGTGTCAGCATATTTATCTTTACAAGTTTATCCATTTTTTTAGATTTTCCTCAGTAGAATAAACAGTGATGGAACAGACTTTACTGAAAGAGGACTAACCATGCTGGTGTTTGAAGGTAAAGGAAAAAAGCTTTGTCTGAGCATTTCACTGCAGTCTGGTGTATCCCTGTGCAGTTAGTAAATGGTACCCAGTTATTTGTTCCAAAGTCAGTGAAATATTATCATTATTATCATGACATATTACTGGAATCTTGAAACTGAAACGGCAAAAGATTGTAATGGATGAGCTCTTGAATGATTTCCTTGTGTCTCAATCAAAAATGAGATCAGTTTCTAGCACTAACTAAATATATCTTGAATATTGTGGGTGAGATCCTCAGCCAGCCCACACTGGGACAGCTCTCTGTTATTTTTGTGATTAATTCAGGCTGTTTTCATTAAGCAGACAGAGGCACATGGAGCCAACCCTGGCAGCCACCTGCACGACTGGTCCCCAGAAACAGCATCTGCCCACAATAGGTGATTAAGCAGGGGTGCAAGTCCTCCTGATCTCCTGTTGGACACTGTCCACACGGCCAGCAGGTCAGTCTGGAGAGGCTCTTTAGGTAAATAAGACCCAGCTAAAGCTGTTGGCTGTAATGTGTTCCTATAAGTAGCCCACTTCAAAATTGGTTCTTCTCACCAAATATTGCCTGACAAGTTTCTGCCTTGTTTTGGGGGGCTTTAGGGGAAGTTCCAAATGTCAGCAAAGTCCAAGTAGGTGTCACAACCAATGTTAGGTGTATTCCACAGTGAGCTCAAACTGCAGCCCACTTAAATCAGTGGATTTCTGCTTTCCTCAAAATGAAGCCACTTGCCTCCTTTCCCATGTTCAGGCTAAAAGTAGTGGCAGAAGAGATTTCCCCAAATACCACACTCCAGATTTATCTCTCAACTGGGATTAGAAACAGCTGAAAATTCAGGGTGGCCTTGCTTCAGGGTGCTTCCAAGGGATGACATGAAAACACACTGTAATTTAGGTGCATTTAATCTTGCTATATTAAATGCATATTGCAAAGTTTAGAATTATTTCCTTCTATAGCTATCATGTTTCTCTGCTGCTTATGGAAAGCTCAGCTGTGAGAGACTTCTGAGGACTCTGCATGCTTAGGTGCCTGCCATGGCACAGAGCTGAGACTCAGCACTGGCAGCATTGTCATGGAGGCTTCTCTTAACTTTTGCTTTCCCAGGAAATCACCTAGAATTTTGCTGGAATGAGAAACCCAGTGGGTTGAATAGAGAAAAAGTGCATTATTCACCCTAAAAACCTTGTCTGACTGTGCTAGGTCTTTGTAGCTGTGTGTGTTCCTGATGTCTTAGAGGCTGTGTCTGCACTGGAGGCCTGGTGCACTCTGAAATTCAGATCCACGGCTGCCTCCCCTGCCCAAGGGACCCGATGTGAGTGGGTGTCATCTCTCTGTGTGCCCTGCTGGAGCCCAGGAGGGAATGGATGTGCCACCACCAGGACAGGGAGTACTCAGAGCCCTGGCACAGCTGAGACCCAGCCCTGCCCAGAGCTCTCCATGCCCATGGAAGGGTGTGTTCCCAACACAGCATCCTCGAGCAGCAGCTGAGCTTCCTCTCCGTTTGCAGAGGGCCAAGCACACGCAGCCCATTGTAAACAACAATATCACCGAATTCTTTCACATCCCTGGCTCCTCCCAGCACCCGCAGCGCCGTTTATCATGTTCTTCCACTGCACAATCACAATGACATGTGATAGCATCTCAGCCATGGGTTCTGCCTGGCACACCCCTTCCATTTCCACTGCCCCCTCCGGGTCCCTACCACCCCTTTCCTTACTGCACCTGACCCCACCAACATCAAGGCTGGCAAGAAAATGGAAAATATGTTTTCAATTAACCTTTGCTTCCACCCACAAATTCTCACCCTTCCATTCTCTTTTAATTACTGTCATTCCAAAATGGCCCCCAAATGAACTTTCCATCTCTTGTAAAAGTTGTTTTCACATGAGCTGTATATTGAATGTAAGTGCCTATAAGTCTTGTGTGTAACCTACTTAATGGATTCACAATAGGATGGTTAGCACCCAAACAAAGGTGTTATTCTTGGCATGCCGCTCTTTGGAACTGAAACTTCCACAGTTTTCAAAAAGATAAGGCCAGGAAACCAGAAGGAACAATATATCTGCAAAAACTGTAGCTACTGAAATTACCATAGTGACTTACATCATGATGCAAATGTTAATATTATCACTGCTGGCTATAGCCTGGAATATAAATTATGTTGGTTCATAATCTATTTTGCTGAATGGAGGATGTTTCAGATTAAAACCATGTAAGCCAAATTTAATCTAAAAATATTTTTGGTTGCTCAGATGAGAAGTCTCCAAGTATCTCTGTCTGGCACCTGAGCAGACTTTGACACTGTGAAAGACATATGTATGAATTTTGCAATGGCATCCAAAATGTGCTTGATCTTCACACATTTTTATAAAGATACAAAAAGAGCATATGATGGGTAGAGTAAATAAAAAAAAAAAGGTAAGAAAACCCCCCAACTTCTCGTAGGAGTCTGGGATCTTCATTTTAAATGAAGTAGACTCAATTTCTCTCTGCCATCTTCACTGCTCAGCCATTTGCCTTGCCCACTCAGCAGTCCCACTATGATACTTGCCAGAGTTCTGCCTCTCCTTCTGCTGAGATCTGGCTCCTCAATTCATTTATTTGTTAAGCATTGGGGATTATTTAGATCCAGAGCTCTGACATCAGGACAAAAGCTATCAAACTAAAAAAATAGGAAGAGGTAGGTACGTGACACTTTGGAGATGCAGATCAAAGAGTTATAATGCAATTTCTGACCTGCTTCTGGATGTAATATTTTTCAAAGCTTTTGACTTCCACAGAGTCTGGAAAGCAAATATCAGGAAACTAGAATTGTATGAATGTGGCTAAAAACCTATGTCTTGGAGCTAGATGCAAGGGAAAAAAGTGTGTGGGGATGGAGGAGACAAGACCAGAAGGTGAATTTGTAGGTAGCTCTGTAGAGCCTTGTGGGCAAAGAGAAGAAGCTGAATGCCATGGCAGAGAGAGAAAATATTTTTGCAGTGGTACTTTGGAGGAATATGAATCAAAGAGGCCAGCAAGAGGAATTAGCAGTAAAAAGGACAAGCACTCCAGCTGCTGCAAGAAAAGCAAAGGGCTACTCGCATTCGTGTGCTCTACTTGTGCAAATGGAGAGCAGTATTGGCTCTCTGCTTTACAACCCTGCTTTCAGAAATAAGTTTGTCAGCCAAAGTAAAGAGAAAAAGATCAATGGATTGCAATAAACAGGCATTTAACATAAAAATGAGTAAAATTTACAATCCAGTTAACTTGTTAAATGTTACAAAATCAGCAAACAATAGACACAATTTGTTTTGTTCAGAGCCCAGAGGTAGAGACCAAATCCTCTAAATTAATTTCTGCAAAAGCTGGGGGTTTTTTCCAAACAGGTCTGGATCCTATTCGTTGTAGAATATACTGATTACCAACTATTTTTAAGAGCTTTACACAAACATTATTTCTTTTGTTGTGTGAAATGCAGAATCAGCCATCTGGCAAATGCCCCAGAGCTAAAATCTTTTACATGACATATAATTCAAAATGATTAAATATACAACAGAAAATAGCTATAGCATTGCACTTAAAATAGCATGAACTTTTACTGCCGATCAAAACTGATTTCTTTAGCCTAACAAGTATCCAAAGAACAATTATTTGAAGAGCTTTTAAGAGTTTCAATATGTAGGAACTAAACCTCATCTAAATTCAGTATCTTAAGTCAAATAAAAAAGAAACAAATGTACAAAAGATTAAATGGTCCTGCCTTGCAAGTAGACATTTAAATCTATGGGAAACTAAATTCATTTGAACAAAAATACTATATTCCCTCTGTATGTGTATTGCTGGGGCTTTCCTCTCCTTGCTCAGGGCATCTGCCAAAACAACTTGTACATTCTTAGGCAATGACTAGGGGACTAGCCTGGAATCAGGCTGTTCATACACTCCCTCCATCAGCAGAACGGGCAATTTCAAAGAAGAACAGGGAATAGAGCTCCGTGCATGATCCCTCAGTGCAGTCAGTCTTTTTTTTCCTGCACCACAGTCGACTCGAAGTTAAATTTGCTGTCTTTTATCCAGAAATACTCCAGGCCTGAAAAATTGCCAGGTCCTCATCCCACACCCAATTCTCCAGTAGTTTCTGAGAAAGAGCACGCAAACATCTGCATGTATTTGGGGTACATGAGGGTAGGGTATAGAAATATTACCCTGAGCGATTATTGAGTGGTTATGGCTGTTTCTCAACTGCATTTTTCAGACAAGTCAAAGTCTACATTTCCCAAAAAGCACTCGGTGCAAGTCAGATCTGAATTGTGAGGGGAAAAAAAGTGTAGGAGATTTCTCTCATGGATTTGTGTACTTGGATAAACCTGAAATGGTTGAACATATCGATGCTGACTGTCCAAAATATTTGCGCTTCTTAGTTCTTTCAGATCAAGAAATGAGGCATGAGAGCCTCCATCCCAAGGTAACAACGTGAGGAAACTGTAAGTCTGTGATTATTAAGGCTTAGAATTAAAATGACTTTTCCCCCTTGGCTGGGGAGTCAGGCCTGCCTCACAACCGAGGAACCTCAGACGTTCTGACCCCAGACTTCTCTGAACTATACAAAAATAATGTTCTTGAATCTTAACCTTTTCAGCTGATAATGAGTCCTGGAGCAGCAGGATTTTTCCTGCTGCTTTTCACAAGACTTTAAGGCTTGTAGAAATGCTGATTGCTGGCTGGCTTGGGACTGCAACAACACCAAATCCCCTCTTAATAAGACACTTGTCCTGGTCTTCTGGGCCTAATCCTGCCCTTAATTCAGTTCCCTGACTGAGCTCTGAGTAAAAAGGCAGATTTTGTGTCTTTCTTCTCTTGATTTACAGGAAGAGGTACAAATATATTTCAGGTAATATTGACTTCACTACAGGAAGCTCCCCTATGCCCCATACTAATTAAACGTGAAGAAGAAATATAATAGTAGAATATTCTCATCGTAGAACAAGGAAAAGTGTGTTTTATATTATTTAACCTATCCCTGTGAAAACCACAGGAGAATCAAGGCAATTTTCATCAGAAATATCTTTGCTTTTCATCAAGACAGGTGACCCAGGCAATCTCCTGAGATGTTCTCCATCTCAGTATAAAAAATTTCCTGGTTCTGATGGTAGTTTCTTTTTGAAAGATATGGGCTTTTTGGATATTCAGAGGCCCTAAAACCTGACTGTCACAGCTCTTCTTGTGCCTCTCTGCTTTGCATTAAAAACAACATCTTGTAGTTTCTACTTCTCGCTGAAAAACTGGGAAATCTTCCGATCTTTCTATTGACCAAACTCTGTTACAAAGGTGCCAGGAGTCCTATTTCTGGGGGGGGGAAAAAAGAGGAATACTCCTGGTGAAACAGGAGCCTGGTCCCGGTATCTATTAAAAATAAACAACGTATCTTCTTACAAATGAGCCTTCCCTTTCTTATTTATACGCTCAATTTTACGTACTTCGCAAAACTGGAAAAAAGCAAAGCTTGAAGAACACATGGAGAATCGAGAAATTTGAGCATCCCTGAGGAAACAGAGCTTTAGGGACGGAGCAATAACTGCAAGGCTGTAATGAGAATTTGGAAAACTTTCCTAGATAAAAACGTCTAACAAAGCTGTTGCTGTCATTTCATTCCCTGGGCCTGGTTATGTTTTCAGGATGGGCCTTTGCACTGCTTCAGGAGTGAGGGCTCTCTGAGTAAATGAGTGTCAGAGCTGGAGGGTGCAGCGCTTGCCAGGCTCCTTGGGAGTCTCTGTGTTGCTCCACATCCTCCATCCCCACAGAGAAGTGCTGGAAACAAACCCAGAAGTTCCAAATGGTGCCCACTCTGCTCTGCTCTGGGCCAGGCCTGGGCGCTGCCAGGCCGGAGTCAAGGCCGTGCCAGGGCCCAGGGGTTCCACAAACACAGAAACAATCAGGGATTGCTTCAGAACAGGGGGGAAAGGTGAGCACTGCAGTGTTCTGCAGCCTGCTGCCAAGGCTGAGGAAGATAGTGTCATTTTGGTAAACCTGTCAAGCTGTTGTAAGAACTTCCTGAATGCTTCCTACCATCTGCTTTTGATGCTTTCAAGACTTGGCTGGAAGCCTGGAGGTTTTCCTGCTCTTTCCTGCCCAACCTATAATGGAGTAATTCTGGATCTGTTCCCTGTCATCTCAGCCTCTTCCTCAGTTTCTTCTGCTTACAGCTGGGCTTTTTTTTTAATTTTTTTTTTCTCTTTACTTCAGTGGCCTTGTGCCCTGAATCATCTCTCCTGGGGCGGCAAGAGTTCCTCTGATGTTGAACAAGTGCCGGGTTTTTCAATTGTGTTCATGCTCTTGAGAGGAAGGGTCTGGCCTACATGACACATTCCTTCTTCACACTCACATCAACAACTTTAACTTTTGTGTCCAGGCCCTGGCTGGGAAGGCCACACAAAGCCCATCTCCACCACTCTGTCAGGCCGCACGCTGCGCCGGGCTGCTGGGCCAATATTGATTGATATAATTTGTAGGGTTTGAGATAAATGTCATAAAGGACAATGAGTTCAAAGAACAGATTAAAAAACAATAAATTGAATTCCAAGGCGTTCCCTCCTGTACTAATCTGTGTAGGTTCCTGTGTTTTTGGAAAGCATGTTGCTTATCTTCCTCATCAGTAGGCCCACTGCATTCCAGTATTTTGGATCAATGCCATTTGTAATAATCTAGATCAGTTTTTATTCAACGTTTATAAAACAGGCCATGTATCACAGGGTATATTTTATAGCAGATGGTATCTCCAATTCATTTAACGCCCCCCAACTTCCCTCCTCCAATATCACTGTGCACACTCACAAAAGCTCTTGAAAGTAGAGCAGAGCAGAAATTTTTTCAACAAATAGTAAATTTGCTGAAAAATGGAGTTTCCAAGCAACAAAACTGTTAAAACTGTAGAACACTGAAATTGAAATGTTCTGTTTTCTAGAAAAAAAACTAAAAGAGGTTTTGCAATTTGGACATTTGAGGAAAAAAAAAAAAGAGCAGAGTGGGTGGTTGCTTTCAGAAATCAGTTTCATTTTAAAACCTTCTGCACTGAAAAGATGATAAACACAAAGATTAAACAGCTAGAACACAAAGTAGGTTTTTTTCAGGTCAGATGACTTTTTTTTAGTTATCCCAGTGTCAACTGTTTGGGGATATTTTGTGGCTTTTAATTTGAAAAGTTTCTCTTTTGGCTTGGTAAGGACTAATTTTCCCCAAGGCTTATTAATCTGGGGACTTCTCCATGTATTTGCCAGACTCTACTCCAAACACAGCTCTCCAAGGTGAAGGTTTCCTGTTCAGGAAGGTAAGACCCAGACCCATTTTAATAAACTGGACTATTTCAATATAGAGATAACCACTTGCTTAAGCACTTTGCTGGTTCACATCATGGAGCTTTTCAGCTTTCAGGATCAGTGATGTGCCCCTCACAACCACTCCCTTGCTTGAGATCATAACAGAAGAGACTGAAAATTTTTCTGAGATTAACATACCAAACAGTAATAAAATATATTTATTCATATATGCTTGGGAATGCTTCATTGTAATTTTGCAAAATATGATTTGTACGACTCTGGGGATACATAAATCACTGATAAAATAAATAAGCTAAAGATATTTTAGCTCAGTGATAATAGAACCAAGTCATGGAGTTGTTTATATTTTGGCTTTAATCAGGCAGTCTACAAGATATGAGGAATAAACTCTTTTTAGTTTACCTTGCAGAAGAAGTTAAATCATACCTGCATTTCTCAGAAACTTGCGTTTGTAGTCAACAACTACTCTGGTTTCAGGGTTATAGAATCCATCACCACAGTCATAACAACCTTCTGGGATTATTTTGGGAGGATCCAGATTTGTAAGCTGAGGAATGCCTGAAGGGGAAAAACAAGGATTTTTTTTTTTTAATTTATGCCTTTGATCAAGATAACTAATGTACATCTCCACGGCATTTGGTATAAAAATTACAGTTACCTCACAATAAATTTTGTAAAGCATTTCATCAACTTTGCAGATGGGGAAAATGAAAATGAAAAAATGCACACACAAAGATTGTGTGATAAAAAGTGATCACTTTGATTTCCTCATTCATAGTGCTGTGATTCAGCCCACCAAGTTAGCATTACAAGTCCAACCCTAAAATCCAAAATGGGGCCAGGAGAGAATCACTGGCTTTGCAGAACACCATGTCATCACTAAAATATTCTATGTATTGTGTGTATTATGTTACAGATTTTACTCACTTTTTTTCGTTATAAATCCATCTTTTGACTACAAAAAATAATAACATTATAAAAATCTTTAGCAAAACCAGACTGAACACATATGTCTGTTTTGGCATCTGCTAAAGAGCCACATAGGGCAGATACTTGAAACGTCATTTGTCCTGGATGCAAACGAATTCTTTTTGCTCACTTCTCTGTATCAAAAGCACCCTGCTGATGCAGTGAGGGTGAAAGGTATAAAAGGGTTAATCAGGATGTCAAAAGCTGCAGATAATAAAGCCCTGTCCTGCGGGTCATCACTCCAAGAGACCCCTGTGGATGCAGAGCTGCATCCCAGGCTGTGCTGGTGGAAAGTGGTGTCCACATTCTTCTGGAATGTGGAATCATAGGGTTGTATGAAATTAGCCAGAGCATTTCTGCTCCACGTTACTCATGTAGCTGAATTAATCTTTCTTAAGCAAAGTTGTTAGTTTAATTCCTTCCAGACTCTCAGGATCGCAAATGCAATTTAGTACCTGGTGGTTTAAAACCCAAACAGATCTCTGTATAAAATCTTCTGTCGTAGCCATCGCAGTAGGGCCATTTTTCCTCGTCGAATTCGAGACCATCTGTAAAAGTGTATTTCCCCTGCAAAACGCGTTTGAGTGCGGTTAATAAACGTGATGGATGGACGGAACGCCAAGGCCAGGTTGAACCGGCAGAGCCGCAGCAGGGCCAGCGCGGTTTTTGTCGGGAATCCTGCCTGTGGTGCCCGGCCTCCCCCCGGCCCGAGGGGTCAAACACCGGCTTGGCTTGGGAATCCACGTGTTTCACCTCCAAGCCTCCCTGGGGCGGGTCTGTGCCAGCGGAGACCCCCCCGGCCGTACCTTCGTGGGCCTCCCGCGGTCCCAGAGCGCCCGGTATCCGCCGCCTTTGATGAGCTGCAGCTCGCCCTTGCCGTGGAACATGCCGTCCCACAGCGAGCCCCGGTACTCGGCCCCGGTCGGCAGCGTGTAGGAGCCGTATCCTTCCATCCTGGAAGAGATGGCGGGGGTGGATGTGGCAACCCCGCGGCCCCGGTGCACCCCTGGTCCCACCAGCCCCCCGCGACCCTCCCCCATGGCCCATCTGCCACCCGCGACTCCCCTGCTTTTCCAGTACTCCCTTGCCCTCCCCGTCAGGCCCCCCAGTCCCTTGTGTCCCCTGCGAACCCCACTGTGCCCCTGTGACCCCGTGCTTCCCGCTTCCACCTGCCCCCAGCACTCCCCGTGCCCCTTCCCGCTCCCCTCGTGTCCCCCGTTTTCCCCGCTGTCCCCGGGCCCCACCTGCCGCGCACGGTGCTCCCCAGATACCGATCCCCCACCAGCTCCATGGCGGCCCCGACGGCGCGTCCCGGTCACCGCGGCAACGGCGCCGCCTTGGCCCCGCCCCCCGCCTGCCTGGCCCCGCCCCCGGCGGCCGCGCGTGCGCGGTGCGCGGGGGCGCTGAGGGCGCTCAAGGAGAGCCGCCATGCCCGGGGTACTGCGGGTGCCCCCGCTTGAGGAGCTCGATGTGCCGGAGGTGAGTGCGTGAGGGCCGACCGGGCCTTCCCCGCCCCGCCCTGCCTTCCCCGCTCGCCCTCACGGCCGCTGTGCCCCGCCGCAGGTGGCGGTGAGCTCGTCCGTGCTGAAGGCCGCGGCGCACCACTACGGCTCGCAGTGCGACCGGCCCAACAAGGAGTTCATGCTGTGCCGCTGGGAGGAGAAGGACCCGCGCAAGTGCCTGAGCGAGGGCCGCCAGGTGAACCAGTGCGCCATCGACTTCTTCAGGTGAGCGGCCAGTGGCCGGGAGACGCCGCCGCAGCCCCACGGGCCTGGAGGTGTCGGTGCTGCGGGGCCGTGCCCGGCGGTGTCATTCCAGTGCTGTGGGTCACTCGTTCCAGCGGAGCATTTCTCCCCTTCCGACAGGCTGGCAGAGCTGCAGCTCTTCAGCCTGGGGAAGAGAATGCTTTGGGGTGACCTTAGTGCAGCTTTCAGTACCAGCAGGGCCTACAAGAGAGCTCGAGAGGAATTTGTGACAAGGGTATGATGTGACAGAACAAGGGGGGATGGCTTAACGCTGACAGAGGGCAGGTTTAGATTAGGTATTAGGAAGGAATCTTACCCTGTGAGGGTGGTGAGGCCCTGGTACAGGTTGCCCAGAGCAGCTGTGGCTGCCCCATCTGTGGAAGTGTCCAAGGCCAGGTTGGACAGGGCTTGGAGCAACCTGGGATAGTGGAAGGTATCCCCTGCCCATGGCAGGGGGTAGAAAGAGATGAACTTTAAGGTTCCTGCCAACCCAAATTATTCTGTAATTCCATTATTCTAATTAAAAATGCTGCTGCCATCACCGCCTTCCAAACTTTTATACTTGCTCCTTAAACTTTAGCTCCTGGGCATAGAGGCCATGTGTTTTGTCCTGCTTATTTTTACATTAATTTATCCTGTCACTCGAAGCTCTTTTGCCTTTGTTCCAGATCAAGCAGCCTGGGTTTTTGTTGGGAGCTCAGGGCAGTGGTGAGGCTGCTGCACCTTACAGCTGTGTGATGAACTTCAGGAAACCAACTTGAGCATTGCATTTTCTATCCTCCCTGTCTCACAGGTGAACAACTGAGAAAGCTTGAGCAGGTGCCCCACCTGCCTTTCCTGACCAAACTTGTAGATCCAAGGCATGTGCCAAACTGTTTGTAAAGGACTTAATTTAATTACCTCAAGGCCTGTCCACCTCCAGCATAGCAGCTGAAACCTCTGTTCTAAGCATTCCTTTTTGAGCTTTGGACACAAAATTATTTGGCAGCATTAGAGCACCATAGAACATAACTAAGTTATTTGGCAAAACCAAGATGTCCTGTGGAGGAGCTGTGAACACCTACCCAGCAAAAATCTCCTCCACATACCAGTTAAGTTATTGCTGTCATTAACTGTAGCCGCAGCGATGGGAATTTCACAGGTATTCATATCAAACACTGGCTTTACAGAAGGTTTAGATGTTCCTGAGATCTCGGAGCTGCAAAACCCACTTTACCCCAAGCTGAGGTTGGAATGAGTGAGGCAGAGGAGCGCTGAGTGCTTTGCTGAGGGGTTTGTGCCTGTGGTGTCCCCAGGAGCATCCGGACGCACTGTGCCGAGCCCTTCACCACCTACTGGACCTGCATTGACTACACCAACCAGCAGGAGCTGCGCCGCTGCCGCAAGCAGCAGGCAGCCTTCGACTCCTGCGTGCTCAACAAGCTGGGCTGGGTGAGGCCCAGCCTGGGAGACCTCTCCAAGGTAACTTCTTATCCTTTGGGGCAGACAGGCAGATCCTGCTCTCCCTCCTTTATGCATGTTTTGTCCAGACTAGGTCTCCAGCATCTCTTGGCCTGATGGTAATTTGGGAACTCGGCTGTGGAAGTTTGTGGGATAATAGAAGTTGAGACTGGCAGCATTTTCCAGGGTTGCTTTTCCAGAAGACTTGTGCTTTTCTTAGACAATTAAATTCTGGGTTTTTGCTTTTCCTGGTGTAGAGGCTTGTCATTTAGGAGTGAAGCTCATGCTCACATGAGCTCACATGCTCACAACTCTGTAGTTGTTATGAAACACTGCTCCCTTCCCTTCTCTTAGAAGCATTGAGGAGCTCTCATCAGCTGAACAATGTGTCCTTACTATTGTTTGGTTCTTCTCGGTAGAAGAACTTCCTTGAAGTTCTGACTCAACCTGGCTATTAAATGCTGTGAGAAACTGTATCACTTCTTTGCATTTCTTTCCAGGTTACGAAGGTGAAGACAGACCGTCCTCTGCCTGAGAATGCCTATCACTCTAGACCCAGACCAGAGCCAAACCCAGGCACTGAAGGGGAGCTGAAGCCCTCTCCCTTTGGCAGCAGGTTCTTTTTCTGGTCCTGGTGAAGTGGGCAGGCTGTGCTTTGACTCAAGTGCAGAGATGTGGCACTTGCACGTGTAAATTGTGTGCTGGGTATCACTAATAATTAAAGAGCCCCAAACCACTACATGGCTGAGCAGACTTCTTTAAACTCATAGCAACGAGAACAATGCATTTCCCTGTTTTGCTCAGCTCTCTGCAGTCACACAGCCCTTGGGACCCTCTGGGCACCAGTAACGTCAGCTGGTTGATCATGATTACCAGGATTGTCTGTCATGTGTGCAAACGTAGTTCCAGTCTTTGACTGCTGTCCCATCAATCACAAACTGGCGTGAGACCTGATTTACTTACTGAGAACATTGCCTCATGGATCAAGGAAACTCTGGGAACAAACAAGTCATTAATGTCTTCCCTTAGTCTTGCAACTGATAATTGTGCATTCTTTCCAAGGGACTCCTGTAGAGGTTTAACCTAAAATCTGTCTTGGAGCAAGGGGCTACTGGAGGCTGGCATTTGCTAGGTATGGGGGCAATCCTGTTTCTGCTATAAAGATCCCTTGTATCCCTTCCCAGCTGATCATACAACATTGGTTAGGGACTCCCACTTTTTGGACTGTTCTACTGGGGGAACACAAGCTACTTTATCAGAAAAATTGTATTAAATTTTCAACACCTTTCAGGAAAAACTTTCTCCTGAAGGATCTAGTGCCCCATTAAGCAGTGTAGGAAAGGAACTTTATTCTGTCTCAAGGCCCTGACTTAAAGGTTTGGGGAAAATCCTTCCCAATTTTTCACTGTGATGTTCTTTTTGATAGAGGAGTTAGTGAGCTTCTAAAAAATTTATCTTTTCTACAATATCTGAAAGTCATGTTTTTTATAGCAGTTAAATCTAGTCTTCCATGCACCTCCACCCAATAAAGAAAACCTTTTTATAAAGGTCAGAAAAATACCAATGAACTTGTTTTTCCAAAGCAATATGCAGTTTAACTTGCTCTGGGTGAGACTGTCTCACCTGAACCATGGCAAAGAGTGGACCTGTGCTCTGCTCCTTGAGTAGCCTGCAGCTAGTAGGCTCTGAGGATTTACCAGCTCCTTGTTTGAGGTGGAATTAAACTGTAATGGTTCTATAGCTGCAGCATATGTTTCTGATCCATGGAGCTAGAGGGAAAATTGTATAACATTTATCTAAAAATAGCTTGTGCACTGTGTGGCTTCTGGGTTCTTGCTACTTTCTGCTGGGGTGCATTGACTGAAACTCAAAGCAGGTGCTATGTTTGCATTTTAATGTACGTACCAGGCTGTCTTAGCAGCTCCTTGCCAAAATCTGTGAGCTGGTGCTGCACCTTTGCAGTTTCTCCTTGCTGGTCACTGCCACCATCTCGGAGCAGCCACATCTTGCTGAAGAAAGATAACCCTTCTGTGCAGAGACTGGAATTAGGACAAGCTTGGGGTCTAATTACATTCAGCTGAGTGAGTGAAATGAGGTTTGGCTGAGCAGGGGATAAATTGTTCTGGGATGTTAACACGTATCACATCAGATCTTTGCTGACCCGCTCCAACAGTTGATCAGGAGTTTTTAGATCTTACCATGTTCTGTTAATAACTTACTATTGTCAGCATATTGTATGAACCATTGCACTGCTGAACATCTGCTTTGGAATAAACAGGCATGGGCATTCCAGTAGTCAGCCCCTAATCACAATTAAAGAGTATTTTTTCCCATTAAATTGCTTCTGAAAAGAAAGACATTCATAAGTAGGGGGCAAGTCTTTTTTAACACCCTGATAGGAACCCCACCCTTAAGCTGGCTAGTACTGTAAGCAGGAAAAAAAAAAAAGAAAAGTGATTTATGCTGAAGCCTCAAAGGTTCAAGATTGTTCATCTGTTTCTTGACAGCTGAATCTACAGCCTCTTGGGTCAGAGCTGTGGGATCCAGTAATGATACACTGATCATGGTTTAAATGTCAGAATTAACTGTATGCTGGCCCAGATTCCCTCTTCAGTTTCAAGCAGGAGTGGGCAGGTGAAAGTACAAAAGAGATCAGCAGAGGAGGACAATGAAATTATAAAGTCAAATAGAATTCAGCTGTACTCTAAACATTTCCTTCATTAACCTGTGATAATTGTTTCTTGTCTTTATCTCTTTGCTAAATCTCTGGAAAAGTGTTGCCAGAGGCTTCTCATGGTGTTCTTTGGAGAGTGCCTGAATGCAGCTATTTCTGCTCAATCCTGTGGCTTTACTCAAACCTAGATGCCCCTTTGGAGCTGTAATGGAAACTAGAACAAGTGGATGTTGAGATTCAGTAAAGACCATAAAAGTATTTTTGAGGAATGCATCTTGACAATTTTTTGGCAGATGGAGAGCAGACACAGATTCAACACAGATATTTCCCTGGCCCTGTGAGAAGTGTTATTTGTTGTGCTGTGGGCTCTCAGCTTTGCCAGAGTTTCTAATCACATGTTAAATTTACAAAACCTTAAGCCAGTGTTGTAGCTTGTGCAACTGTGGGTCAGATTCGTCAGAACCAGCTCCATTCTTTCAGACTCTGGGTGGGAAGAGTGAAATCTGAGCGTAATTTCACATCTCAGTAAGGAGGGACTGTGCATTTCTGGTGCAGCAGACTTGTGTGGCACCAGAGCAGCAGCACATTTCTGAGGAGAATGTCTCTCCAAAACATCTGGCAGCTAGAGATGCCCTGGTTTCAAAAGGTTCTGCTCAATCCAGGACTGTACAATCCTTTTGAAGCTCTCTGTGTGCTCTTGTATTGGAAGAGTTTAGGAGCCAGAATCCATCTGGGCAGTAACAGATTTCAGACTCCCTCTTGTGGCTGTGTTAAGCTGATTTTGGGCATCTCTGAAGATTTTGCCGTCGTGAAAAAATCCAAAGGCTACTTAAATACAGAAACTTGATTAGATCTCTTGTCTATTCACGTTGTCTCAACTTGATTTTTCCTACATATAAAAACTCCTTTGAGTATGAAGGGAGAAGAGGAAGAAAAATGGTTTGAAGACTTTTGCTTCAGTCATGTTTGATGTGGTTTATGGAACTTAAGGTAGAGTCAAAGTAGGTTGGAGGTGGCTGGGGAGTCACAGTGTAGGTTGTAATTCCTTCTCTGAATCCAGAAGGAACATGACCCTGGTGCTGCAGAGAGCAGCGTGGTTCTGCACCTGGGGCTGGTGTGAAATGAGGCAAGAATGGGGAGCAGGTTAATGGCAATATTTACCTTTGTATGAGAGCACATTATTTCTCTTCGCTCGGAGCAGACCTGGCTCACCAAATGGTCTTACTGATTTTAATAACTCTGTTAATAATTTTCTGGTTTTTCATGTGAGCCCTTCTACTTGGGGACTTGATCTGAACCTAAGGCACCTTCTGCATGGCTGAGTGTGGTGCAAATAGTACTTTGGCAAAGGGAGGAGGTCTGAGAAAACACAGCACAGTAAACTAGAAGCAAATAGTCCGTGGTGCGAGTTTAGCTTTAAAGCAGTAAATCAGCACTGCAAGCAGAAGCAGATGCTGGAGGGGGAGTGGCTCCCAGACCCCCAAGGCAGGTCAGCAACAGCTCACTCGCTGGTGCAGGAGTTACTCCTGGGCTTGGTTTCTGCTTCAACAAATTTCTCCACTCCTACATGCTGCCAGAGCCTCGGCAAGCCCCACACAGGCACGGTGCAGGTGCCTCTATGCTTGGCAAGGGCAGGCAGTGAGGGAGGAGAGCCCCATTCCCCTGTGCCCCAGGCTGTGCCTGGCTGTGGAGACCTGCTCCAGGCTGTCCCAGGGCTGGGACATAAGCAGAAGCTGCTGGGACATGAAGAGTTTTGCTCTACCTCATATATCCAAGAATAGGGACTCAAAGAAGAAAGTTTTTAATGGGGTAAAAGCTCTTGTACCTTGACTGTATCCCAAGCATCTCCCCATTGCTGTTGCCTGAGAAATATCTTGGATCACATTTATCTGTTGCTGGTGCCTGAACAAAAGGATTCCAATCTGCAAGTTCCTGTGCTCTTGGCTGGGCTTGGCAAGTGCAGGTGGTTCAAGGGAGTGTTTGGTTCACACTGTGTTCTGCAGCACAAAATGGCAAACAGCTTTGCACTTTTGATAGGGTTTAAATTCATTTCTCCCTTCTCACCAGGGTAAATGAGGGCTGGGAAGAATGGCCATGCCTATTGCTTTGTTAAGCTCGGCTTTGGCTCCAATTCTGGCACCAAGAAAGGAAATAAAATACAGGGAAGGGGAGTTCTATAAAAGCTATGGGTCTGCTCCCAAGTTGATAGGTTAAACCACACAAAACCCTGAATCGGAGGCATTGCTCTAATATTTGTAAAATCAGCATGGCAGCTCTGTTAAGGGCTGTGAGTCAGCCTGAGGGTGGTTCAGCTCTTTATAAGTAGTAGCACAGCCTTCTGCTTCCGTGAAAACAGGAGTGAGGATTTTAATGTAGCCAGAATTACCCCTTTGGTTAGAGCACTGTCTGACCTCTGCTTTGTTCTCGCTGCCTCCCGTGTGCAGCTGTGCCGAGACACGACCCTGACCCTGACTTTGGGACAAAAGGAGCCCCTAAAAGTAGGATGGATGCACCCCTCTGTCTTGCCGCCCCTGCCGTGCCCAGCCCGGGCTCTCCCGGCTCTGCCGCTCGGCTCCTTGCGCTGCTGCCGGGCCCAGGTGTGGCCGCCGGGCGGTGTCTCTCAGGAAGCCGCTGACAGCGGCGCTGACCCGGCCGTGTGCGCGCAGCGGGAGCCTCTGCCCGTCCCCTGGCGCGGCCCCCGGCGCTCGTGGCCAGCCTGCGCTCCAGGCTAAACAGAGGAAGGTGAGGGTCAGCCGCCGAGAGCTCTGCCCAAGGCTCAAGAAGCACATTTTGGCAGAGGAAAGAAATACAATACAAGCAGGGAGGGAAACTCGACTTCCATCCAACCCCCTCCAAGAAGCTTTTGGCTCCCTACAGCTGCTGGAGTCTTTACTTCCAGTTACTGGCCTCTTTATTTTTACAGGCTTTCATGTGTTTGTTTTCTGTCTCTTAGAACAGTGTTGCAGAGGGGACAGAGCAGAGCAGAACAGGAGCAGTGGGGACTGGAGGGTACAGCCCTGCCCAGGGGGACAGGCAGCCCAGCTTCCCTTTCCTGCCTGTCACTATCTCATTGTGTGGCCCTGGGGCACTGTCGCTTCCCTCTCTGCCCTGGCTCCTCTGCTATGGGGTGGTTCCACCCAACACAGCTCTCTGCTTGTTTACCATCTTTGTCCTTGTGAAGTGCCTTCGAGGAGTTTTGGGGGAAGCTCTGCCTGGGCAGGGCAGGCATAGCATCAGCCCAGTGCTGTTCTTCCCCAGAGCAGCAGGAGCCCCACGGTCACAGGGTGTGGGTGAGCAGAGGAGGGCTGTCACCTGTCCTGGAGCCTCTGCCCAGCTCTGTGATCAGAGAGGCAGCTGGAGACCTCACTGCTGGATGGAAGATGAGAAATGTCTCTCTCAGCACTCTTGGAGGGGTATTTCCCAGTTGTGAACTCCTCCTGCCTTTCAGAGATCACAATGGCAGCACCCTGCCTTCTGCTCAAAGCTGTCCTTTGCTGGTGCTGGGAATGGCTGAGGAGCAAGGAAGGAGGTTACAGGAGAGATGGTCCCCAGAACACGTGTAGCATCCAGCCCTTGCACACCCTTCTCTGCTCTCCATCACTGCTTGCTCAGAGCCTTTGTTTCTTCTCACCATGAGTGAAACCAGTTGTGGGAGGTTGTGCTCAGGCATGACATAATCTGAGTCTGGGACTCCACTGGAGGAATCCTTTTGAAGATTTACTGGTCTGGCTAATTACAATAAAACTATGAAGGTGCTGTGCTCTAAATCATCAGAAATTAATAAGTGGAGGTTTCTGCTTTCTTGTGCTTTTTGCTAGAACACTAACCAGAGCAATTCTGGCTACATCAGCAGTGTTTTCTTTCAGGAGGGTCTGTCAGAGGCACATTAACATGTTCACAGAGCCATTGTCCATCTTTGGTTTTAGTAGCATATAATTTGATTAAAAAGATGTCACTTCCTTGCTCTTTTCTCTGCATTGCCTTTCTGTGTTTGTTTCAGCTTGAGCAGCAACAAAGGCCTGCAGGATTGATCTGTTGTTTATTGACATTTTCCCTTTCTGAAGCGCATCCTTACATTACCCCACAGAGTTCAGCTTGTGTCAGCCACAGATGGTGATTTGAGGAAAGCACTACCTGGAATTGCCCCTTTCAGCCTCATTCCCTCACAAAATACCCGCATTAGCAATGCACTTAAAAACTCGGAATTTTTGTGTCTATTTCCCTTTTAGCTGTTGTGGACCTTAAAATACATATTTGCTGCCCATTTTCATCAGTATCCTACTTTTGAGAGGATGTGTCATTCCTTGTCATCTGGAGTAAGCCTGTAGTGTCTCATTCTCTGCTGGGAACGTGTCTGCTCCCTCTCGGTGTCCCTGCCAGGCTGTTCCTGCCTGCTCACTGCTATTTCCTCTCCTTTTTTACCCTGAGGTTGTAGCTGGGGTCACACAGGTTGGTGTCTCACCTGTAGCTTTCACATCCACGTTCATAGGTGAAATCAGGTGTTAAACCAAGACTCTGGAGCTGTGGAGAACCTCGAGGACTTCAAGCCTCATCTTGGTGTTTCTTTCTGCCACCTCAGGCCACCTGCCTCGTGGATCTGGGGGAAGAGAGGCTGAGCCCCACAAGCATTGCTGGAGCTCTATGTCCACCTGTCTCCAATGTTTCCAGAGCACCTGGAGCAGCCCAAGCTCCCAGGTGCTGGCACGATGCCGAGCCCGTTGGTGGAGTGTGGGTGGCTGGGCCCTGGTGGGCAGGCAAAGTGCTATCGGAACAAAACTGAATTGAAGTGATTCTTTTCCTCTCCCCTTGGCCCGCAAGGAAATCTTTTTCCATTTACTATAAAACATGGTCCTTAATAGTGCTGAAGTGTTCTACATATTTTAAATAAACATGAGTGGATTTGAGCCCAGGAGGACATGAAAGAATGCAGCATTTGCGGGGTACCGGCCCGGCACACATGTCAGCAATTTGGCTGCCTTGTGTACTTTGGCTTTTAAAAAAGCATTTAAAAGTAAACAAATGAAGGAAAATCTGGCAGCTGGATTTCAAAGTAAATTGCTTTCAGCTGATATACCCTGTTTCCAGCTTGCTTGGGTAGTATCAAGCCATACACATCCAGCAAGAAGAGCGAGCGGCCAAGGAGAAGAGCGGGGGCGGGAGAGAGAACAAAAGCAGGGAAGTTCTGTGGATTTAATTCTTCCATTTCCTTCCTTTGCACCAAACCCTCCCTGCCTGTCAGTGCCCTCTCATCAGCCAGGCAGGTTCATGCTTCAGACAGCAAACTATGCTCCATCTTCCCCTGGGCACTGTTCTGCCAGGTTCTACTTCCCTTCCATCATGTTTGGAGCAGGAATGGGATGGTGTGGGATGGGATGGAAGCAGCATCCATAGAATGCTGCTCAGCTGTGACCTGTAGTGGTTCTTGAGCTGCTCTATCAAACTTTCATCCCAGCCACTGCCCCACCAAGCATGGGGACAGCCCCATCCCACAGCCCAGACCAGAAGGGTGAATCCATCCATAAGGGGCTTGGGAAGTGCAGGCTGGGATGCTGCTCCTTTGGGATTGCCAGGCTCTGCCGGTGGAGGGAAGCAGAGGTGGAAGTAACAGAGATAACAAGAGATAACAGAGTCATTAGAGGAGCAGAGCTGTGGGGAGGCCCCGCTCCTGCGGAAGGGCCTGGAGTGTCCCCGAAGGAGGAGATTCAGCAAATGCTGACAGATGACAGTGAGGTCCCGGGCTGGACAAAGGGGAGGTTGCTGAGGTCACACTTCAGCTCAGCTTTGGGCTCCTTCTGCTTTGACTTGTGTTTCCTCAAGTTTATAAAACTTTCCACGGGTTGGTTCAGTGGAAAGGGCAGAGGAAACTGGTGGGTCTGGAATCCCGGTGGTGCGGGGCCAGGGCAGGGCTGCTCTGAGCCCTCCGGCGGCCCCTGTACAACACAGCACTCCTTGCTGGGGCTGTGAGCTGGGGTCAGCCACCGAGTGTCCCCAGAGGTGACACAAGGAGGCTGCAATGTTGTGGGCAGGTGCCCTGGCTCAGCTCCCCTGCAGAGTCTCACGGGCCTGAGCAGAGCACAGACACCTGGTGTGACTGTGGTGCAGGCATGGTGGCCCCATGGACAGAGTGTGAAGGTGGGACCTGCTGTGCCTGTGAGGAGCTGTGGCATTTGTCCAGTCCTTTTGGAATTGCAGCCATGTCACAGGTGGTGCCAGGCTGGCAGGTGATGCCAGAGTCACAGGTGATGCCAGGCTGGCAGTGTGCCCCTGGAGCACTCAGGAGCCAAGACATGGGCAGTCAGAGCAGAGGGGACAGTGTCCCTGCAGCTCCCTGAGAGAGCCACTCTGCTCCTGGCCATGCTGGGCCTGCGGGAATGGCTCTGTGTGATGCTCTGTGCAAAGCAGCAGTTATTTAGTGAGCAACCCTCTAATGGCTCTTCTCCTCCTGGAACTCAGCACATGGGCTCCCCTACCCGGTTTAGGACTAACTCCAGTGCAGAGGTGCTGCCAGCTGGAACCTGCAGGGCAGAGCTCGGGGTGGGCAGTGTGGGAGCTGGAGGCAGCCGGGGCTCAGCCTCTGTCCTGGGCTCGTGCTGCCAGCCAGGCTGACTGTGCCCACGTTCCGGCACAGCTCTCATTATCCCTTGGCACAGGGGGACCCTGGCACTGCTGCTGGGAGCTGGCACTGCCCACACACACCTGCCAGCACCAACGAGCTCACCGGCATTTTCTTGTCCCTCATTAACATGATGAAAAGTCGTTTTTTGGGTCCTTTCCTCACTGCCATCCCTCCACCTCCTGCCCTGGCTGGGGGGCACACTGTGTGGCTTCTCTCTGCAGGGAAGGCAGCCTGTCCCCCCTGCAAAACAGGTGCAGGGAAGAGGCCATGGGACATAAAGCCAAAGAATCTTCTGGCCACAGGGACAGCCCCACAGTTGGCCCCAGGGCTGGTAGGAAAGCAGCTGCAGTAATGGAGGACTCGGGGTGCCAGCAGCCCCTGTGGCACCTCGGGTGGGTAGGGGCCAGGGAGCTGCCCCACACCAGGGGCTCCAGGGAAGGGGTAACAAAGAGAATTTGCTCCTCATGCAGGGGCAGCTACAGGTGTGAGGTGGGGAACACTGAAATCTCCTTTGGTGGGATGGAAACAACCCCACAAAGACAATTGCTCTGGGTGTCTCTGTGATGAAGGGAAGGGTATATAAATGTATTTGGCCATTGTCATGGCTGCTGCAGGAATCCTGCGGAGGCAGAGCCCCTAGCCCAACCCAGGATTTGCATTTCCTATGCAGCAGAACCCCACACACCCCGTGGTGCTGGCACAGGAGCAGCCAGATTGTGCTGACCCTTGTGCCACTGTCACATCCCCAGCACAAGCAGGGGACAGTGATCCCCTTATAGCACCACCTGCCCCACAGCAGCACAACCTGAGCACTGAAGCCTGTCACCAACAGAGATGCGCTCCCATCCTGGTGATGGGGTCCTCTTGGAGAAAACCCCCTGACAGGAGGGATGTCCCTCAGGTCCCCATGTCAGGTCTTGTCATGCATGCTGAAAGCATCAGCTGGATGAGGATGGGCATGGAAATGCCCAATGAGCCCATGACGCTCCCACCTCAGGTGCACAAACCCCCAGCCCACCTCCCACCAGGCCAATGAGAAGGAGACCCTTCCCAGCAGTTAGTTTTTGGGTGATTCCATAAAGCTGGGAGGGAAAAGGGCCTTCCCTGTGAGGAGCATGTGGAGCCCCCCCTGCCTGCATCTCTAATGAGTGCTTTGGGTGCAGGGTTTTGGTGGGGTTCATTGTGCTGTGGGTCAGGCTGTGTAACACACCAGTGTGGCTGTCACAAGGGCAGGAGCCCTTGTTGGACATCTCAGGTGCTGTTGGGAAGTGCTTGTGCCTGTGCATGAGCTCTGTCCTTGGGATGTGCCTGGTGGCTGCAGCCAGAGTGGAAGGGTGAAACCCACTGGTGTCCAAGTGCTCATAACCCAAAAGTTCCTGGTGACCCATTGTGTGCTCGTCTCCTCCCCTGCATGATGGGCAAAGAGGGTCTAAGGCTCTATAAAAGAGACAAGTTGCTCCTATAAACCAAGAAATGAGGGAAGGAGGAGAACTGAGCCTGCTCCTGGTGTCCTCTGGCTGTAGGCAGCATCGCCAGACCCAGCCCTTCTGGGTCCCCAACCCCCTGGGGCACAGGGACCCTTGGTCCCACAGCCTCTCCCTGCCCACTCCCAGGTCTCTCCACAGTCTGAGGGCTCAGTGTGCATGGCCAGGCTCTGTCTGCTGTTTCCTTATAATTTAAAAGCCTTCCTCACATTAATCTTTTTATTTTTATTTTGACAAATGTATGTTTCCAGGAAGTTGCTGAGGTCAAAGCAGCATCTGTTGCTCGTTATTTTGGGGGATGCAGAGGGTCTTTGTGAGGGTTTCCAAAGCAACAAAGAATTAAGTGGTTTGTAAAGCGGAGAGCAGGAATGAGGAGCAGACTGGGGCTTCCCGAAAGGCAGCTGAAGATGCTGATGAAAATCAGATCAACTCGGCTCTATTTTCTTGGAAACTTGATCTATTTTTCTTGTACAACTGTCAGCCTGACTCCCGTATTCCAAGTGCTTGGCCACCGCCAGCTCCACGTTTCAGTGCTGGGATTAGTGTGGCCCCGGTCAGACTCACTTTCCCCGGCTCGTTCCGGGCGCTGCGGGATGGGAGTGGAGCTTTTGGGAGTGGCAGTGCGTGTCCCCTGGTGTGACCCAGACTGGGGACACGGGCCAGAGACCCTTGGGATGGCCACCAGGCCATTGTCCCCTGCCCCAGGACTGTCCCTCACCCCCCAGCCTCACACCATGAATTGCCCAGTGCACCCCACAGGGGGCCTGTAGCCAAAAGTGCTTTTTCTTTCAAAACAAGCTGAGGAGAGTCTGGTGCCAAGGCGAGGGCTGCAAGGAGCCCAGGAGATTTATCGCTGAGGAAATACTTTCTCCAGCGAGGGCTGACGGCCGCAGCAGGAACAATGGGAGATTCGCAACGTGAACAAAGCTGATTTCGTTCTTCTTTTTATCAATGCTTTTTCCTTGCGGATCCTCCCTTCCTGGAAGTGGGAGATGCAGCTTCCCCCGCGCGCCGGCCGTGTAATCAGCAGGAATGGCCATATCCTGGCTGGGAAGCGAGCTGTGAAACGCTGTCGCCCGCAGTGATTTATGAGCCCGTGGCAGCGGCCAGCGGCGGGGCTGGCCCGGGGACAAGGTGCCAGGGCGCGTGCAATATCCACGTATTCTTTCTGCTCCTCGCCGGGTCCCCGGGGAGCCGCCGGAGGAAGTTAATGGATTAGACACACACGTTCCACTTGATTTTTATTTTTTATTGCCGTGTCTTTCCAAATGCCTTTAGCAGATGCACGAGCACAATGGAGTCGGGCGATGAGCATCCCGGCCAGGCGGGCAGCGGGGCAGCAGCCAGGCTGGAAAGGTCAATGCGGGGAGTGCTTGCGTGGGGACAGCAGGACAGCCTGTCCTGGCGGGTACAGTCCTGCCCCACCGGGGCCGTGCTGGCAGCGGCTCCTGCTGTGCAGAGCAGGGCTGAGGTGATCGCAGCTACTCCGCAGCCGGGGCTGACCAACAGCCCGAGGCCGCACAGCCCCTTCCTGCAGGGTCACTGCCACCGAAGGAGCCGGGATGTGCTTCCCGGGGGGCTCACGCCTGTGGAACTGGATCGTTCCACTGCCAGGCTCACACTTCTGCCACATTATGCAATCTTCACCCGATACTGGGAATATGAAATAATTATTCCAAGTGATCAGATTTTAATTATGCAACACAGAGGATGATTATTGTACACCAAATTGGTGCCGAGTGCTTAGTTATGTATATGCCAAATTTAGTCTATACTATTATACCCAGTGGGTGGCCGTAGACAATCAGGAAGTAATTAGTTTTGCTGGAGGTTGTTCGCCTGCCTGGTTCGCTGTGCTGTCTGGGGAGCGTCTTGCTGCGCTCCGTGAATACCGCGGGCTCCGAGTTCAATACCGTCTTTTTGTGACAAGCTAATAAGCTGTCTGCATGGCGGCCTGTAATTAGCGCTGTCGATATTCATTTGGAAACGGAGACCGCGCTGAGCGGCTCCGCCGACGGCGCTTCCCTTTGTGGCGGCTCTGGGCTGGTCCCTCGTCACCTCCCGGGAGGGCGATGGGTGCGCACGGATGGGGATGCTGAGGAAAGCACCAGCCATGAGGGTGCTGAGCCCCGGACATCAACACCTGCCCCCCACCCAGCCACTCCTGTGTCACCGCGGCCTTGTTCTCCATGAGGGAGCTGCCACTGTCCCCAAGTGTGGGATGTCCCAGGGCTCCGTCCTGTGGTGCTGAACGCTTAGCTGGTGTGAAGTGTGCGGTGTCAGGGGGATGGGGATGTAGAGGGGGTTTGGGCTGGGGTGGCCAATCCCTCCCCAGAGTCATGGGCACTCAGGGAGTCCTGAGCATCACTGGGATGTGCTGAGGTGCTGCATGTTTACACCTTTCCAGGCAGCCTGGTCCTGTGGGATCTGGGCTCTTCTGCTGAGGTCTCACATATGGAATTCCTAAAGGGCCTGGGGCTACATGAGCTGGGAGATCACTGGAGCATCACCCCCCCGAGCTGGTCAGTGTTGTGGGGGCACGAGTAACCGTCCACTTCTGTTGGAATGGTCTGGATCTGCTGGGCGGGAATTGTCTGAAGTACGGAGCAACTTTTACCTCTGTTACACAAAGGAAACTTTCCTCCTCTTTCTGTTGGAGATGCTCACTCCATTGAGATGATTGGCATACTGGAGAGCTGAGAAACTAAATTGTTTATACACTAATGAATAGAAGCTTGATTGCAAGATCCTGTTTGGAAAATTATAGTGCTGAATTGAAGCCGTACAATTACATCCAAAATGCTGCATATTCATTTCATCTGCTTTGCATAGAGATTAACAAGCGAGCCCTAAAGCAGACTCTGAAATTAAAGCTAACACCAGATTTAGTCACAGGTTACAAACTAAATGGCATTGTTTGATGGATATGAATCTTTACCACCTGCCTGCCTGATGATTGCTAGCAGCTTAGCAGACAGCAAAGGAAAAAGTTTCTTCCCATGAAGGAAGCATAATAAGGCTCTGGGCTGGAAATGCCCCCTCCCCACGCAGGAAGCCCCCCGGCAGATGTCTGCAGTGGGCCTGGGGAAGGGGCTCCCTGCTCCCCACTCTGGAGGGTGCACCCACTCCATGGAGGGATGCACAGTGGTCCTGAGACCCCACAGAGTTTCTGGATGCTGTGTCCTCCCATTTGGCCCTCCTGTCCTGCATGGAGGGACAATCTCAAAAGGTCCTTGTCCATCCTGGAGTCTCTGTGCTGAATTGCCCATGGATTTCCTTCCTCACCTTGCAAGGGTCAGGAGTCTGCAGAGGGCAGGGGTCTCTTGCCTGTCCTGGCTGCAGGAAACCCTTGGGATCCCAGTGCTCTGGCATGCCCCTGGTCCCATCCCATCTGGCTTTATCTGCATTCTCCTGCCCTCCATCCTGTGTGCTGGGGCCAGGATTTATTTCAGGAGTAGAAATGGGACGAGGAAAGAGCAAAAGGAGTGTGTGGGCAGCAGGGCCCTGCCTGGTGGTGCCCATCCTGGCAGGGACTGCTCAGAGAGCAGCTCAGGGGCTCAGCTGTCATCCCCAGTAGGATATTTCCTCATTGGGAATACCCAGGAGTTTCCAGTCCACCCCACAGGCTCAGGACCCCCTGTGCACAGGCCCCATGGGGCAGAGACACAGCACTGGCTCTGCAAATCCGACACTTTTATTTTTTTCTTTAAAAGTCCATTACCAAACCATAGCATCCTATGGAGGGGCTGGGCTGTCGCTACAACACTACAGGACAGCCCAGCCCAGCTTTACAACCCCTGGCCCAGTCCCCAGCTCCCTCCTGGCTCTGTCACTGCCATGGCTGGCTGTGGATGCATGTCTTGTCACCCCCCTCTCCTGCAGGAGCAGCACCATGCCAGGGACAGGCAGCACAACTGCTCCAAGACTCCATTTCTGCTTGACACCTCCCAGCTTGACTCTCCGACACTTTCCCAACACCCTCTGACAAACAACCAAGGTGGATGAGCATCACCTTGGTCCCTCCACCAAACCTGCCCTTCACCCCACCAGGGGCATCTTCCTTAAACCTTAACTCCTCCCAGGACACACACATTTCTGAGACCAAACCCAAACCATATTGTAACGCCCTAAAATCAGCACAAGGAGCAGAGACCTGCCTGCAGCCACCAGCAGCTCGGGGGGCACGGGAGGGCTCTTTGCCCCGACCCCAAGACATGGGGTGCATCCTTCCTTAGGGGGTCACCTCCACTGCTGCAGGCTCCCAGGGCCAGCCCTGCACCCATCAGTGGCCTCAGAGGAATGGCCCAAACTGTGTGGGCAGTGGGTGCTGGGGACTGGGAAAAGGCACCTATGGAGGCAGTGGTGTCTTCACCACATGGGGACACAGTGGTGGGGCTGCTGTCCCCAAAGCAGGGCTGGGCACAGCGTGGGGCTGGACACTGGCTGCCCTGGAGAGATCTAGTGTGGTGGCAGTCTGGGACACACTCCAAGGAGCTGGGCAGGGGAGTGGCACCATGGCTGTGCTGTGTGGCTCTGCTCACGAGGGGCAACTGATGAACCAGAACAGCCTCTTGTCCCACAGAGCTGCACTGTGCCCTGTCCAGGACTTCCACCCTTCAGCTCCCTGGGAATTGTCTGCTGTGAGCATCCCTGGCTGTGTGAGCAGGGACAGGATGGCAGTGTGACAGCAGTGTGAGCTGGTGAAGACTGAGGCAGGGTGGCCAATCCCATACTGTGGGGTGGCCCTGTAGGTGGTGGGGGAGGCTGTAACGTGGGACAGGGACAGGAAAGGGACCTGTCTTGTAGCCTGGGCACAGGGACCCCCAGTCCCAGCACAGAGTTGTGGACGGAGCTGCTGGGGCTGCCACCTACTGTGCCCCCACTAAGAGGGGACTCTGCTGGGCCCCATGGCAGTGTCCAACTCATCTTCAGAGAAGCTGATGTGCAAGCAGGTGTCATCTGCAGGGGAGAAGGGCAATGAGCTGTCCGTGGGGCTGCCCAGGGCCACCAACTCCTTGGCCAGGGTCTCACTGGCTGTTGGGTCATGGATGCTGGCCAAGGGGGACATTGGCCCGCTCTCTCCAGTCCTGTCCTTGCCCAGAGTGCGCTGGCAGGTCCCAGCAGGACCAGGCTCCGTGCTGGAGGCAGCACTCCGTGCAGGAGTCCTTGCCTCAGGGTCCAAGAGGGTGAGGGAGCTGGCAGTGATGCTGGTGAGGCTGGAGATGCTGGCACTGGGTAGGCTCAGGTGGGCAGTGCTCTCAGGCTTCACCTCCACTTCCAGGCTGGGGGAGGTCTTGCTTGACCTTTTGCGCAGGATGGGCGGTGGTGGGTTGAGCTTGGGAATGGGCGGCTGCCGCCTGCAGAGGCAAAGCAGAGAAAGGAGGGCGAGTACTTACCTGCAGCACTCAGGGTGCTCCACTGCAGCTGGCAGCAGACAGAGGTGGCACACTCTACCTGTCCTCGTCCCCTCTGTCTGCATCCTCTGCCTTCTGCCGGCCGCTCCCGTTGAGCAGAGCGAAGTCGCTGACCTCGGAGCCCTCCACGCGCCGGCCGAGCCCATCCTGCCCCTCCAGCACCACCAGGCACTCGTCCCCCTCCTTGCTGCCGCAGCGGTGGCTGCCCCTGTCCAGGCTGACAAGGTTGAGGTAGGAGTCCCTGGGGCCCAGGGAAGGCAGCGAGCCGGGGGCCACGGGGCTGCCCAGGATGCTGGCGGGGCTGGAGGTGGACGGCAGGTGGACGTCCAGGCTGTAGTGGTTCTTCAGGTTCAGGGAGAGGGACTGGGCCAGGGACAGGTTTTGCAAGGAGCGGTCAACTGTGAGAGATGGACAAGGGGCATGTGAAAAACGGGATCTCCAGCCCAGCTGCTCCCCAGCACTGTGAGGGGTGCAGAAATGCCCCAGATGGTACTGGGAGCACTCCAGTTGCTTCCTGTGACTTCAAGGAATGCAGTGAATGTGCAGTGGGATGGAGCTAGGGGCACACCAGCATCCAAACAACCCCAGTGAGTGTGTCACTGTGCTCACCCGGCTGCCGATGCTCATCCCGGTGCTCCTCCCGGGCCTCCAGCACCGTCAGCTGCCGCACCAGCAGCGAGACGTGCTGCAGCAGGTCACGGTTGGTCAGCAGCAGCTGCCGCACCCGGGCCTGCGCCTCGATCCGCGCCGCTGTCTCGGCCGCCAGTTGGTCCTTCAGCAGCTGCACCTGCGATGCGGAACGGGATGATTCGGAACAGGGCGATGCGGGACCCGGCGATGCGGGGCGGGAGGCGCAGCCCCGGGAGAGCCCGGTACCGGCGGCACCACAGCGCCCCCTGCCGGCCCCGCCGCGCCACCCCCACCGGCCCCCCGAGCCGGTGCAGCCACGGGCAGGGATGCGGCGGCATCCCGGGGGTGTGTGAGGTGTCCTGCTGTCCCCCCGGTAACGAGAAATGCGTAGCGGAGGTGCCCAGCCGGGAGGCACCGGGCTCCCCGCTCTGATGCTGGATTAGGGGTGGGATGGTTTCCAAAACCGGGATGAGATGGGGTGAAACGGGACCTGGGGCTCTACCGGACCGTGCAACACTCCTAGAGCAGCCTGGGGCTGTGTGCGCAGCCAGCTCCGTGCCTGGGGGAGCTCAGCTGTGCTGCAAGCGATGCTGCACGTGGCGCTAAAAGCAATGCTGTGAGCCAGGCTGCGAGCGATGCTGCGAACTCTGCTGAGAGCTGTGACCGGGAACGCTGCCAGCACTGCTGCAATGGCCCCAGCCCGCCCTCACCTGCCCCGTGCCGGCCTAGGGCAGGGGGAGAAGGGCTGGTGCCCCCTGAGGGGAGGGCAGGACGTGTACCTGGGCCACAGCCACCTGCGTCTGCTGCTGCTGCTGGAGGAGCTGCTGCTGGAGCAGCTGGAGGCAGTGCTGGGAGGCCAGCGGGGTGATGGAGGCCGAGGAGCAGGGGCTGCTCGGGCTGAGCAGCTGCTGGGAGCTGGCCAGGTGGAGGGAGCAGTTTTCAGCATCCTGGGCACAAAGAAATGGGCAGGTGAGCGGATTGACCAGCTCAGGCTGGGATCTGGATTTTGGTTCCCCATGGCGCTGACCCCAGTGCAGCAGAGGAATCCCTGTGCTCGGGGCACTGAGGGGGTGTTGAGGGGCAGCCCTGGGCTGTCAGCTCTGCACATCTGTGGGATCCCCAGGACAGTGTTTCAGAGAGGCTCCCCCCAGAGAGCTGGCAGGGCTGCCTTGGCTGTGTCTGGGGAGGGCAGGTCCCCAGGTCTCCCCGGCAGGATTGTGCTGTGGCTGCCCAGGCTGGGCGGTGTCTCCTGGTGCCTGGGGCATTTCCCAGTGCCTGCAGTCACTGCCCTCCTGCTCCTGCCCTCCCCTGCTTGGGCAGTGCCAGAAGGAAAGCACAGGAAAGGCCATTCCAGGCACACAAATGAATCCCATGGAGTGCATGTAACTGCAGCTGCTTCCAGCCAGGCCCTGTGAGCGTTACTGTTGTGTGAGCTGAAGCGATGCCATTCAGGCCTCTGGGAAGTGCTCCCAGAGCTCTGTGGAGCACCCATTCATTAAGGTAGAGCTGCTGCTTGAGCTGAGTGTGCCCCAGGTGCCTGTGCTGCCAGGGATAGGCCTCCTGGGGATGTTGCTCCCCGGGCCTGGAGCACGAGGGGAGCCAGGAATTGCTGCCAAGGCAGTTGAACAAGCAACCACTGCAGGGCAGCGCTGAGGGCACGGAAATCCACCCTGGGTGGTGTGTGAAGCCTGCTCAGCCATGCACCACAGCCCCCACCACAGCACTGGGAACAGCCTCGCTGTGGGTGAACTGGGAGCTGAACAGCCTGTCCTGAGCAGGAGCCAGCAGGGAGGGCTGCAATGGGGTCTCCATGAAAGCACCTCCAAATCAAGCCATGATAGTGACCCAGAGCAGAGGGCCCTCAGCAGCAGCAGAGCACATGGACCGTCCTCCAGCTCATCCTCCGTTACCTGGCCGTTCTTTTCCTTTGAGGTTTGCCCAGGTTTCAGCATGCTGAAGTCCCCCCTGGCACCTGGCAGCTCTCTGGGTCCCCTCTCGGACACACAGATGCCACCAGCATCGATGCCAACCTCGTCCACATCCGTGATCTTGGAACCCTTTATCTGGTGAACTTCAAACAAGATGGACATATGAATCTGAGCCTCCCTTTCCTGTGCAGGGCTGGGAGCTGGGGGAAGCTCAGGGCCAGGACTTGCTGAGAAGAGGCAGGAGGGAGGGAATGGGTTGACCAAGGGGCTGCAGACACAAGGAGACTCAGCCTGCCCCTTCCCAGTGCTCAGTAGGAGTGGGCAGGTTCCCCATGCTCCCCAAACCTCTCTCACATGAAGGAGGTGCCACCTGGAGTGTCCCCACCCCAAAGCATCCCCGCCCCGCTGCCTTAGGGAGGGGGTGCCCCCGCCCCTCGGGACGGCGAGTCACCTTCCAGCGGCTGCTCCTCGGCCGATTTGTCGCTGGCACCGTCGGCCTGCCCGTCGGCGTTCTGCAGGGCGTGCTGCAGGCTCAGCTTGTGGCACACCTCGAACGCCTGTCCCACGGTGCGCACCACGCGCATGGCCTGGCTCTGCGGAGCGAGCCGGGCTCAGCCCCGCCGCCTCCCCTGCCTCCCACCCCGCCTCCCCTGCCTCCCACCCCGCCTTCCCTGCCTCCCACCCCGCCCTGCCGCGCCTCCTCCTCTGCTGGTTGCTCCTGCAGTGCCCCCCCGGTTCCCCACTCTGGATCTGGGGGCTCCTATCCCTGTGTGGAACACACCACTGCTGGGCTGGGCAGGAGGGGACACGCACCAGGAGCGTTGTTTTGGGGACACCCAGCACTGGCGCTGCCTCGGTCACTCCCCAGGGATCTGCACCCCCTGACCCCGCAGTTGTGTGGGTGCATCCCCAGGAGCATCCTACCTTCTTCTTGGATTTGAAGACGTTGCACCTGAAGGAGTTGTTTGCGCCGTCCCTTGCAATGTAACTGAATATTTTCAGGTCTTGCGAGTCATGAGAGACGTAGAAAATTCTAGGTGGGAGAGAGACAAAGGGAATTAAACACTATGGGGAGTCTCTGCCCTCCGGACCACCTCTGCTCCTGTGCCCCGCAGGATGGGCTGGTTTGCAGCCCCAGGAGTGGAGGAACGAGGCAGTGCTGCTGCCTGGCCCCTCCTGCAATTTTCAAGGCAGGAGGTGATGGATTTAGAGAGCGTTTCAGGCTTGATGGAAAACCTTCTGGTTTCTGAAGCAGGCAAAAGCTTTTTAAAGATCCTGTGGGAAAGCGAAAAAATCTATAGTCTTGGAAAGCGAGTGGCTATTTTTAGCCCCAGCAATTAACCTCTGCCCAGGCTGCATCGAGGCAGAACTGCCTGCATGGTGCTGACTGCCCTGCCCCTGGGGACTCTCAGGGTCCCTCCTTGGCACTGGGCAGGTGGCACTGCACAAAAGCTCTCACAGGGATGCTGAGTGCACTCAGAGGATTCCTCTCTCTGCTGCTCAGGCTGAATCTTCTCCTTGTACTGCAAAACCATTTTGAAGTTTTTTATATATGTTTGATTTAATTAGGTGAAAATGTGACAAGTGAGCTCAGCTCTCCATAGAGAAGATACCAAAGGGATTCTTGAAATTTTTTTTCTTCTGCTCTTTCTGTTACTGGTATTTTTTGGGTGTTGAACTTACAGTTAATAAGTTCATCTTGTAGTAATCTTCAAAGAAAGCCAGAGGTGAGAAGCAGGAACAGATAATACATCAGCACATCCTCTTGTTCCCTATCTCCTCACTAAGGGCTCTGATCCCAAAAACCAGTGTTTGGGATCCCAGTTCTCGGGGCTGTGGGCTTGGTGCTCCAGGTACAGTAATTCCCTTTTCCTGGAGCACCCTGTGCTCTTAACCCATCCTAAGGCCATGCACCATCCCTGGGGTCACTTCCCATCCCCAGGGGCTCCTAAGGCACCAGATTTGTGCTCAGTGTAAACCTCTGGGTTGGGTTGTGCTCTCTGGAATACCTCAATATCCCATGGAAGGTGCTATGGAAAGTCAGTGCTTTCTTGCCACATCTCTAAGGGTTAATTCTCAGTGAGCACTTACACCTTAAAGTAAGGCCCTGCATTAGAAGCACAGGGAGAGCCATGGTCTGAAGGAAAACTATGGGAAGCCTGTCTTCAGAGGCAGAATCAGAGAGTAATCCAGGTTGAAGCACTCCAGGGTCACCCAGTCTAACCCTGTTCAAAGCAGAGCCAGCTTCAAAGCCAGATCAGTCCATCTCGCTCTCAAAAATGTATGAAAAGGATTCTCCAGCAGTAGTAACTCTGTACCCTCGTTAATTTTAGATGGTCCTTAGGAAAGCCTTGGTGGAGGGGTCTCAGCAGGTGGGAGGAAGGGCATGGATCCCTCAGGGCTGTCTGGCCCTCCCTGGCTGAATCCCCTGCACGTACCTGTACACGGGATCGTGCATCACCACCATCTTACTCTCGTCCCAGGTCCACTCCTTTCTCTGTAGGCAGAAACAAAATTACAGTAAATCAGGTGAAAGTGAAACTCCACCAAACTGAAGGGCAGGAAACCTGGGGAACAGTGCTTTTGTCCCAAGCCACAATACAGGCTGCAGTGTGACTACACGAGCCACGGCTGTTTCAACAGTATCTCAGATAAAAATAGATTTTTCTTGATCATTTATCATATCTGATCACAGCCTTCAGGGCTGAAAATGGTGCCCAAGATTAATTTATAACATCAAATATGCAGAAGAGTTACACATTTTGAGGACATGGTTGGGGCTGAGGCTTAGGAGATCTTAGGATGCAGTGACCTGGTGGAAAGGACAGTTGGGCAAAGAGCTGAGGGGTGCTCAGACCAGGCAACTTGGAAAAAGCTCCCTGGTATTAGCAAGAAAAAGAACCAGTGTCTCCTGAGGGATACATTTTTCTGATAGAAAAAAAATCCTCTTCCCACATGTAATATTCCCACTTTCTTTCTGGCAAGGTTTTGTTATTAGTTGGATGGAAACTGGAGTATTTCCTTGTGCAGATTCAGGGTGTTTTTGAAGAAAAGGCCAGTTTTGGTTAGAAGTGTGACTATCCCTGGGCTGGAGCAGCCTCACCTTCTGCTTCTTGCGCAGGATCACCTTCACCCCGTCCACGGACACGATGATGCTCACCTTCTTCTTCTTAATGTTCTTGGCTTTGAATTCGTACTGGTGGGAAGAAAAACCCAAGTTTAAGAGAGTACTGGGGGTACCTGGGACAGTGTGTGGTAGTCTGTGTCTGGCATGAAAATGTCAGGTTTTGGTTTGATCCCAGTTGCTGAGGGAGGTGGGAATTTATTTTATTCTGCTCAGGAAAACTGTTTTGGGAAGGGCATGGTGCAGTAGCTGGGATGCCAGGCAGGATCCTGGCTATGTCAGGAACATCCCTTGGGAGAGGACAAGTGGAGTTCAATCCTCTGGACCACATCCAGACTGTTAATTTGGATCTGGGAAGAGCTTTCCTGATGCATTGGCCATGCCTGGTCCAGAAGGACTCTGTTCCAGGGGTCTGATGGGGAGGTGGCACCTGCAGCAAATCCCAAGCAGTGACATCTCTGGTGCCCTTGTGTGTCAGCACTGCTCTGCACGGGGAATACAAAATCACCCAGGAGCTGTAGGGAGGGCCAGATGGGAGGCAGTAACACAATTATACCCAGTCATTTGCATAATCACATTAACCTCTGTGGGATCAGGATCTCTGGAGAAAAGCCCTGCAGGTGTCTGCAGCCTGGGCTCACCTCTATTTGTGTTAAAAATTAAACAGTGGCTTTTAAATGTTGCTTTAGCTGACAGAAGCATGGCAGAGCCCTTCTACTCTTGAGACCTTTGTTTACAGCACTCATCCTTCCTGCCCCCATTTTAAGCACCATTTTCAGCTTCCAAACACAGCATTTTGATATTCTGTATTTTTTGCAGTCCCTGTTAGAAATCCACCACTTTGTCATGTTGCTTTGGCGAATCAATGCAGACTCTGATTCGCGGATGTGGAGGAAAAGGAAATGCCAAACAGCCTGAAATCTACCTAGGCCATGTAATTAGACATCTAATTAGAACTCTGATTTCTTTATACAGTTAGGGACGTGCAGGGAGCACGTGAGATGTTAGTGGAGTCCAGGCACCTCTTTTGGGATGCTGAAGTTGCAGGACTGAGTGTGGCTCTGTCACCCAAGCTTTGCAGAGAAGATACATCTTCCCCACTCCTCAGCACCCATTGTGAGCCATGCCAGCTTTACAGACAGAAAATTGGGTGGCTTTCATGTTTATCAGGCTTTTGATGCTGCTCATTGAATTCTTAGCACTCTGCAAGGTTTATGGTATCAGACAGACCCTGGATTAAACCACAGCCTTTTGATCTCTCCATGAATTATTACTTTCAGACAAGCTCTTTAAAAATCTATCTATAGAGCTATTGCGTGTGAAGCTGGAAACGAAATTAGCTATACACGTTTTTTATTTATGGGGAGGAGTGAGAGGAAGGGTGAGGTGGTGAGTGCATCCTGCAGGCTGCCAGGGGCCCAGGGGATGCAGCAGTGCCTGCAGGTCTGGGGCCAGGCAGATGGAGTGGCCAGGCTCAGCACCTGAGAGGGCTTCCCCACCCTCCACCCCTGATGCCCAGCTCCAGCCCAACTGCTCCCCCTCCTCTGTGCTCACCACACTGTTTGTCCTTGTCTGCTTCATGAATGTCAATAAACCCGGGATAGACTGTTCTGCCCGCTAAAGAGCTGTTTATCTTTCTTTATACACAAATGGCTGGGAAAATACTAGCTGAGCTTTCCAAGAAAGAGCAATACAGTGTATTTTCCCATTGTAGCAACAGGGGTGCAATTACATTCAAACAAGGCTCTTTACTCAAAGGCTTTAAGCAAAGTCCAAGCCTGGATTTTGCAGAGATGCTTTTTCTTTCTCTCTTGGACAGAAAGGAACAATTGGGAGCAGCAGCAGCAATTCTGTGGGTGCTGCCAGGAGTGATGGCAAGAGTCTTAAGCCAGGGAACTCCAGCCAGCTCCCACACAGCACCACCCCAGCCTGGCTCTGGGACATGTACAGGGCTGAGCAGCACTGCAAGCTGGATGTGGCCACAGTGGCCTCAAGGAGGAAGGAGTTTGTTGGCCCTTCTCTCTCCATGGAGCCCGTGGCCACTGCTGCATCCTTGGAGCACATGGCCAAGGCACAGCCCAGCATGGCCAGAACCAGCTTGCCCTGAAAACAGTTAAAGTCATTGGTCCCTCAAATCTCTTCTAAAGGGTGAAACCCCTCAAGCAGAAGCTGTAGGATGTCCCATGTCCCAGCACAGGAAGCAGGAACACCAGCAGGGTGAGAGCACGGTGAGGAGGGCAGAGCCCCATGCTCACATCACACCAGCTCAGCTTGGACTCTCTCTGCATCTCTCCACAGAAGAGGCAGGTGGAACACAGCTTCAGTCATTTAATTACTTCCTATCAAGCAGGAATCAGTATTTTAATGAACTATAATTTATATAAGGACAGGAAAGCACGTGGGAAAAGGCACTCTGAGGCAGCTGACTTTCTCCTGCAGAATGTTCATGCATAACCCAATGTGCAACCAGGCTCCAGGCTGACCTGTCACTGCTGTCACAGCACAGTCTAGTCACTGATTTTCTTCTTCCTATTGAATTGATGGGATTTTTTTCCCCCCAGATTTGTCAAGGTTACTGACAATTCCAAACCCACACAACGTTTCTCTCTGCTGCCTTCCACAATCCAATCATTATTCTCCTGTTGTTTGTGCTGTCTTATGGGGAAAAGCTTTCTGGATGCTAAAGGATCTGGAGTTGCCCCTGCAAGTGGTGACATAGCAGCCTGGCAGCTTTCTTAACTATGGAGACAAGATGGGATATTTTATAAAAAATGCAGGTCAAAAAAGGGTAATTAATTTAATTTATTTTATCAGCACCATTAATTCTAGATCAGCTGTGTTTGACCTGGAATACTTTCCACTTCTACTCTTAAATCCCTGTGTTCAATTCTTTGTCTTTCATACAGTCCCACACACTGCTGGCATGAAATATTAACTTACCCATGAGCTAAAGACTGTATGACTAGAAATGTTAATGGTGCTGTGTGATGCATATTTCATTGGATAATTCCACCCAAGCAGATATAAATTACACATGCAGTTACCAGCTTCCATCTGCTGATGAAGCCTGGGCTAATGCACATTGGAAATCATGTGCAGTTTCCAGCACTAGGAACAACCTGCATGAATAGTGTTATTCAAGGAAGCAATTCTTAATGTGATTAATTACTGAAGGTATCAGGGCCTTCATTATGCAAATGAAAACTGTCATAAAATAGAGAGTTTGCAGGTCTTGGAGGCAGTCTCTGCTTCCAAAAAATGCATCTTCTTCATTAACAAGGAGCAGCAAGGCCGGAACATGCTCCTGGCCATGGTTCAAATGGTGTTTTAAGTTATATTAAGGGAAATCAAAGCAGAGACTCTGCAGGTTTTTGAAGCCAGAGTATGTCAGTGCCCCCAGTCACAGCTGGGTATGTACTTATTTGCATGCCCATAGGAAGATGCCACAGGCTTGGAAACCAGCGACTCCTTCCTGTGGCTGTAAATTCTCCAGGCAGCCCTCAGCCCGCTGTCCTGCCCTGGCCTCCCCTCGGGCCAGCCCGGCCTGGCAGGCTGCAGGATCGATGTGTCCATAAACAACCCCCAACAATAGCCCGGCCCAGCCCCTTCCCCAGCACAGCACACAGGGAGCATGGCAATGAGGGGGTGGGAACGAGCTCGGCTCTGCCCCCCGACTGACCGGCTCCTTCCCTTCCCTTCCCTTCCCTTCCCTTCCCTTCCCTTCCCTTCCCTTCCCTTCCCTTCCCTTCCCTTCCCTTCCCTTCCCTTCCCTTCCCTTCCCTTCCCTTCCCTTCCCTTCCCTTCCCTTCCCTTCCCTTCCCTTCCCTTCCCCTTCCCTCCCCTCCCCTCCCCTCCCCTCCCCTCCCCTCCCCTCCCCTCCCCTCCCCTCCCCTTCCCTGAAACTTCCCTTCCCTGAAACTTCCCTTCCCTTCCCAAAACTTCCCTTCCCAAAACTTCCCTTCCCTTCCCAAAACTTCCCTTCCCAAAACTTTCCTTCCCTTCCCAAAACTTCCCTTCCCTTGGTACTATATGAGTCCCATTTTAGGATTTAAAGCCATGATGAATCCAAGTATTTCCAACTCAGGAATGTAATTAATTTCAAGCCAGATGACCTATCTGAGGTGAGGACAGGGTGTTATCTTGGCTGCTGTTTGAACTACCCATGCTTGGAGTGCTGCCCTTGGAACTGATGCTATGGAAAACTCCAGTGCTCTCCCAACCAGTGGGGCTTAGCCCGTGCTGCCCTGGAGCTGCCAAAGCAGCAGTGAACATTCCCACAGCTGCTTGCTGTCCAGCCTCTGATCCCCCTTCAGCATCACACCCCACCTTCCCCAGGTCGCTGCCAGCCCCGGTCAGTGCAGCCCTCCCCTCCCCTCCCTGTGGCTCTGTCTGGAAAGCGCTGGGTTTGCGTTCCTGCTGCCCCTTGGGAAGCCTGTGCCTGTTGGAATCCTGTGCTGGGATCCCGTGAACCCTCGTGCCCCCGGGGCACAGGCTCTGAATGGGCCGGGCATAGCCTGGGGCTGTGCTGCAGTAGCTGGGCAACACGGACACAAAAGCCACGCAGGAAGCACTGGAGACCAGGAGTGCACCTCCTGCCCAGTGGAAAAATGAGAATTTATGATCCTTGGAAACATAAAACTGCTCACTGGAAAGCAGAAACCGAAAAGGGAGTACAATAGGCAAGGAGAATGCTGGCAATGTAGTCAAAGTCTTTTTTTCTCATTTAAATGAGCTCCTTCCACCATCCAGCAAACGTTGCTCCCCAAGGAAATGTGGCCCCAGTCCATCCCAAGGATCCCTGGCTGACCTTGGGCAGGGCTTGTGAGGATGCTGCCCTGGCTGCAGCAGCTGGAGGCTGATCACATAAGGGGGAGAAAGAGAAAGAGCTGCATTTTGTCCAGGTCTCTTTGACATCTGAGGAACCCAGCTTCAAAGCATTCTGATGGACATGGTAATACAGGTCTTCCTCTTCATCCCCCTCTCATTTTCAACAGGTTTTATCCTTGGGAGGTCCCACTCTGCTGAAGTCTCAGACAGCCCTTAAGGATAACTCAATCTTTCCACCTTAAGGTGACAAGGCAAAGATGTGGCTGGAGTTCAGATATTGCTCTGCTCCAGTCAAAAGCATGTGGAGGAAAAAGCAGAGTTACACCCAGGGGGTGAGTGGGGCTCCTGCAGCTGATGGGAGCTGGTGGGAGCCCAGGGCAAGCAGTAGTAATTAATCTTTTCCACCTCTGAAAAACCACGGACTGTCCTAGAACAAAGATCCTTCGCCTGCTTCTAGGAAAGGGTGGGACAAAAGCAGCCCTTTCATTGCCTCTTCCCTGTGGAAGAGATAGTGCAATACTGCTGAGCTCCATCCTGAGAGGCACAAGCAGCCTCACAGCCCAGTGCAAGGTGACATCATCTGGCCTTTGGTGCCTCTCTGACAAAAGCACCATTGTGTGTCTGTCACTTCCAGGAGCTCCCTGCTGTCCCCAGGTTTAATAGGGAGCTTTCCCACACACGGCCCTTCAGTCCTTGTCTTGCCAGGGCAGGCCAAGCCCAGCTCATGGGGAAGCTGGGTTTTATTTCCCTCCCTACCTCTATTCACTTTGCAGGAGAAAACAAACTACCTTTCCATCCGCAGTGCCTTGGATGATTAATTAGCATCAGTAATGAAGTAGTGTCTTGGGACCCCAACCCAACAGGAGCATGAAAATGTCCCTACCTGAAAAATCTGCTAGGTTACTGCAGATAAAAAGTGCTAATTTCATTAGAAGCAGGTCAGATTCACCTGAAATAACCCTGAGAAGTGAAACTGCAATTATACACTGCAATATCTTCAAGTAATTCCATATTTCCCTACAAACATCTGTGTCACAAGGCCCTGCAGAGAAGGGCCTGGTTTAGTGCACGTTTCATATCCTAGCTGCCCTCTAGTCTGGTATGTAGGACAAGAGACAAGTTAGGAGATTGGGTTGCTTTAAACCTTGTCCATTAATGTTCACACAACAAAGCTCTGAAGAGCAGGAGCCAGGACTCTGCAGCAAGCTCAGAGCTCCATGAAAAAGCCCCAGACCCCCTGCATGGCTGTGGGAAGGTAACAGAGTATTTCCTACGTCTGTTTCTCACTCACAAAGCAAGGATATTCATTTTCTACTTCATTCATTCAGTTGTTCTGGTTACAGCCAGCCCCTGCCAAGTGACAGCTACCCAGCACCTCGCTGGCAGGGCCAGGCCACCAGATACTGCTTGTGCAGACAGGAGCAGGAGGCAACTGAGGATATCTGCTCCAAAATTCCTGCTGTACTTTCAGTCCCTACCCACCCCTCTCCATGAGCCTGACAGGCCATGGCAGGGTAGATGCTCCTGGCTCACTTCCTGGTACTTTGGCTAGGCTGTGCAGAGAGGGAAATAGGAGCTGTGTCCTCAGAAGCAGGAGGGGGAGATGGGGCAGGGGTGATTAACAGGGCTGCTTTGCTCTGTCTCTGAGAGTTGGTGTTTATTGCTTGTTTAGAGAGAGAATAAAAAGCCAATTTTGTTCTACTGTGGCTTTTCAGAGGTGTGTTCTTCAGGAGAGCAGAGCCTTGTTCAGCCCACCAGCAGTCTGTGGCCATGGGAGCCAGGCAGGGCCCACCACTGCAGTGTGTGGGAAGAGGCTTAATGAGGGTCCTGGCAGGGACTCACTGGCAGAGCACAGGGATGGGGAGAAAACCTAATCCCACTGCCATGCTGAGGCTCTGACTAAGGCAGGTGCTGGGATTTTAGGTCTCTAAATAATGCAAGACTCTGTGTTTATGTAAGGATGCTATTTTAGTGCAGGGTAGTCCAAGGAAGGGGGATGGCAATGTGGAAGTGAAGGCAGCCAGAGCAGGCTGGGAGCCATGCTCTGAGTGCAGGGATGGAGAGGGAATGTCAGTCATGAGACCTGGGGCGGGCAGGCAGCCTTGGTGACTTCAGGGTGCTCAGCATGTCCTCCCAGAGTGGATACCTATCCAAAGGACAAGGAGCAATCTAGTTTGCTGTTGAGAATCTGGAGAACCTACATCTGCATGACTTACACCTGCTCTGTGTAAATGCTGCAGGGAGGGAACATCCACTGGCTTCCAAACCTGCTATCACACCTCATATGCATCTTGGGTGCTGGTCTCCAGCTCTGTGTCTTGCTGTTTCTCCTAGCCACCTACTAGAGAAATTTCCTTTGCATATCCACAGCAGAGTCAGGAAGCTGGACTTGGCACCTTTATCTTTGAGCAAGCAGAATCCAAGCTAGAAGGAAGACCTGATCTCCATTTACATTCAGAACCAGCACTTGATTACAAACTAGACCAGAATGACAATGGGGGATGCTGAGTGTGCTGCTGTGTGCAGACCAGGCTTCAGGACTCCTCTGCTAGGTGCAATCCATCTTTGTTCTCCTGCAGGGCAAAGAACTCTTTGTTAGCTCAAGCCCTGGGTGCAGCTGAACCTTTCTACACATCAGTGCCAGCAACTCCCATGAACAGCCTTGCTGTGTACTGGTTTGAGACAACCAGGGACAGAAATAATCTGCTTTACTGCCAGGCAAGGAGACTTTTTCTATGTGGCTGTTAATACTATCGATCTCCAGCAGTTCCACTTGAGAAAACATTTCTTACAGAAAACCCAGTGACTTATAGCTGACCTCCAGGCTCTGCAATGAAAGGATGTGTTTGCATCTGTGAGCAGCAACAGTGTAACAATTCCAGGAACAGGCCACTAAGCTTGGAGGGGGTCAGCACCATAGGGGCTGTGGTGTCAGGTCTTGGAAAAGACTCGGCATGCAGTATTGACAGATCCTGCTCCTCAGGAAAATCAGCAGTCAGGCCCAATGCTCAGATGCAACCCTTAGGAGAGATTTTTAAAGCACACAATTCCTAATTCCCATTGACATCAGAATCTTGGTGGCACAAATGTCTTTTGCAATCTGCCCATGAGCTCTTGTAACACTTGCATTCCTGGAATAGAGCAGAAGTGAAGACAGAAGGGAGCTCAACCCTCTCCTGCCAGGCTGCCCTGAGTGTTACCCAGGTGTGCAGTCCTGAGCAGAGCCAGGCACAGCACAGCTCCCACGCTGCTCCTCTCCAAGGGGGCCTTGGTTAAAAATTATTGAGTGCTAATAAAACTGCAGTTCCTAAATTTAAAGGAGAGTCTCTGGGTTCTCCTCAAATTGTCCATGAAATTTCACTCAAATTTGGAAACAAGACTCCTACTGTAAGAGAAAGAAAATTCAAGTCTAATTGTGTCATTTCCAAAACTCCAGAATATTAAGCAGTTCAAGGACTCTATTAGCCTCAGGGGAGCTACTGAGATTAGTGAATCATGATGAGAGAAAAGCCTGGGTTTAGATATGGAAATTATGAAAAAGAGGGTTTTATGCTCTCAGTATTTATTGTCACTGAGGTCTTGTCACCAAAACTGTACCAGAACACCACAGGCTCCTCTCTCTCCCCAGTGCTGCTCCCTGTGTCCCTGGGCTTGCAGGGGTGTCAGCAGGAGGTGTGAGGCTGTGGACATCAAAGCATCCTGCACTGCTCACACCCAGGTCAGTGATTAACCCCAAACAGAGTCCCCTGCCCCAGCTCACAGCTCCTGCCACCAGCTGGGATTCAGGGAAGTGAGACGAGCAAGAGACCAGCATTGCCCTGGGGGGCAACAACATGAAAATAGGAAAATGTGCCTGGGATGGAAGTTTATGCCCTGTAATCATTAACAGCAGGGCACAGGCTGCAGCAGGACTGAGCAGGTCCATGGTGCTGTGGGATCACTGAACCTTTGGTGCTCCATGAGCAGCTCTGCAGCAGGTAAAGGACACTCAACAGGTGGCATTTGAGCCTGAAGAGCACCTGTGTGCCTAACACCCTCCTGGAGCAGCTGTGACTGCCTCATCCTCCACCACACTGCATCTGGCCTGAACATGTCCCTTTGCTCTTCTTCATCTGATAACAATAATTTGATTTTTAGGAAGAAAAGCCTGGAGCTCAGAGGGTTTGGTGGGATCCCAGGAAGTACATGGGATCTGGCTGTTCAAGGAACAGGATGATTTGGGGCCCTGGCCTGGGATGTTTCAATGCACAGGGCCACATCCTGCCCTCAGCAGATCTACCCAGGCAGGATCTCTGCAGCAGCAGTGACAGAAGGATGGAGGAAGTGGGAAGTGACTCAGGTGTCCTGAAAGCTGTCAGGCAGCTGCCAATTAGTCCAAATAACCCATCTGGTCCAGGGAAAGGACATTTAAATAATGTCTAATCACTGCTGCAGGAAAGAAAGAAAACCATTCCATAATGCCTTCAAAAAATCCCTGCTCCCTCATCAAAGCATCCTTCCTTTCAGAGACCCATTGAAGACTTTTATGCTATAGATTTATCACACTGTTATTTGGTCAAAAACATGAAGTAGCTTGTCAAAGTTCTATGTAAAATAGCACAGATTCTGTCTGCCTTCAGGCCTCATTTAGTAAAGAGCAAAAGCAGACTGAAAAAAGCAAGCGTAGAACCAAGCTATTGTTAGCAAATCTTATTTTACTGGGCTGAATTTGGCTTTGTGGTCACAGTCCCCCAGGGTCCCTCTCCTCAGAACACTGATCCATGAAATACAAAGGGCCCTTGCATGTGACAAAATCAAGGCAACATCTACAGGAGCACACACTGCTGTGCCCTGGGTCTGGCCTTCCTCCTGTGTCCAGCACAGACTCAACCTGAGAACAGAAAGGCTCAGCCAAAGCATGAGGATTGCACTGTAGACACAGGCTGGCATTTTTTCTCTGCACAGAGACTCATGGGACAGATTTAAGTGTTTGTATCTGCATGGACTGTTCTGATGTGTTCCTGAAACACATCCCCTGCTCTGGTGGAAATCCAGCCCTGCACGAGGAGGGTCTCTGCTCCATCCAGGGCCAGCCCCGGCTCTGGGCCCATGCATTTAAATCTGAGTTAAATCTGAGTTAAATCTGCACTCAGATTTAGGCAGCTCCTTGTTACCAAGCCAATCCAATGTGCTCTCTACACTCTGGTTACCTTCTCAATTACATTTTTTCAGGCACCAACAAAGAAGCAGCTTTGAGTCGTGGCTGAGTGTTTGTCACCAGAATGTAATTTGAAAGCCATTATATTTCATCTCTGTAATACTCTACAACCAGTAACATAATTGGTGAAAAACTCTCTTTATTTCAAACTGGATAAAAGCTTTGCAGAGATCTCATACAGTGATATTTTAACTAGTGAAATTAAATACTGCAGTAATATAACAATAATACTGTAAAAGCCACTTTATTTTACAATTAAAAGGTACCTGCTTCATTGCCAAGATTCAGCATCAGACAAAAAGCTCTGTCTTGTTCTATTTAGCACTATCATTTTAATTTAGCTTTTATCCATTTAAATGCTGCTTTTATTAGCCTTCAACTAAACTCCAATCCACCATGACTCTTATGCAAAACAGAATGAATGTGCCTGACTGGTTCCACCCCCTTGTTGGAGAAGCTGTGGATTTCTGAGGGCTCTGAGGAAGGCACTAAAGGTCGCTGTTGCCTGGAGATGACACATTTCACTGGCTGATCCCTCCACCCATCTGCTATCAACCCTGCACTCTGAACAGGGTGGAAGAACAAAAGCATCTCTAGTCACTGGTCACTCCTCAAAAACTGGGTCATAGCACATGGCTACTGAAAAAGCCCTCAGCTGTCTCCTGGCACAGTGGCCTGTATTCACAGCCTGACCAGTCCCCACTCGTTTCAGCTCAGAGGTTAAGTGACAGAAGGTAACTAATTATTCTGTGGCAGGAAGTCCAGAGGTGATTTGAGGTTGGAGATGAGCAGGGTGGAAATCTGCAGGAGTTTCTAAGTCAGTGGGGCAGCTCTATTGTACAGTGAGACCCCCCCAAGCAGTGAGCAGAAGGCTGGATTCTTGTGTAATCTCAGAGGTGCTTTTTCCTCTCCTCCCACACAAGACACACAAGCAGAACATAGTCAGTTCTCCACCACAGTCACACAATGCTGCCTAGAAACACTGTGCATGATGCCACTGCAGAAATAGCTCATTAAGAGCTTCTTCCCTTTGTTTTGAGATAATACCAACAGCAGAAAATGGGTACAACAAGCTTGGGTTTGTCTGAGACAAGGCAATTATTCTAGAAAGCCAGCTTCCATATTTCAAATTACTCTTTTGTAAGGCTAGGAAAGCAACGTGTGATGGAGCACACCAGAGCCTGTCAAGGTGATTGTGGACACGTGGAGAGAGGTCTAAGGAGCTGCACCTGCATGGGCCACCCTTCCCACCCCAGCCCTTCCCCTCCTGGGGCCTTCATGGCAAGGGATCTCAGGGAGAGCTTGTCCCACCTGGTGTTTTGGCTAATTGGTGCTGCAGGGCACAGTGGGAAGGGGGAGAGGCTACAGGACTCAGTGGCAGGGCTGGAAGCCCTGCCTGGAGGTGGGAGGGGAGCAGGGTGAGGAGCAGTGCCTGCGAGGTTGCAGCTCCTGCAGACTCGAGCTGAAGCCACTTGTTTTGCCTGCAGAAATGGATTCTTGCCAGACATTCTGCCAGAGGGCTCACCTCCTTCAGCACCCTGTGCTGCATGCAGGTAAGACCCATAATGTGCCACCATCCCTTAAGGTAAGGTGGTGTTCCTGTCATCCTTTATCTTCATAAAAACCAGGAAACAGACGGTGGGAACCAAACCTGGGGGCCATTTGCAGTGTGGAGCAGTAAAATGCTTTTCAGTAGAGCTGTGCATTGAAGGTGGTGGTTTCAGTGCTGCCTGCCCTAGGTGGGAGCAGGTAAGAGTTTTCTGGCAAGACTCAGAGACCCCCAGAGCACATGGTGGGACTCCTGCCTTCTGGGAAGCCCAGCCTGATCCCCATCCCTTGTGCAGGAGACTCTGCTATAGATGCAACAAACAGAGGAAAACAAACTAATGAGGCATTAGGGCTAAACTTAGCTGTAATTAACATTTAATTACTATCCTGAAAACACTTGCTGTATTTTGCCAGGGCCTAGAAAGGTAAACCCAATTAGCTTAATCTTGTGTGGTAGGAACCTTAAACTGGTTTAGATGCCTGGTTTCATGGACAGGACCCTGAGGGTAACTGGTGTTTCTGGGACCTGGAGCTGAGCAGCCCTGTGGGCTGATCATGCAGTGCCTGTGTGAAGCTGCAGGAGCCTTTTCTAGACCTCTGCTTTGGAGAAGAGCCAGAACTGACACCAGACATTCTGCAGAAGGTGCCAGAGCAAGTTTGTACATGCTTGTGTATATTGGTTTGGCTGCCTATAAGCACAGCTCTCTCCTGGAGGCCACAGGCTGTGTCTAACACTCAGCAGAGTAAACAACCTTTGCATGGCTCTCCAGAGATGCAGGGAAGGTATCCTAGAAAATGATGCTCTCTTGGAGCATACTCTGGGGTGAATACAATATCTTCTTAGTGTGGGGGAGAAGGAGGAAGAGATGCCTGTGTTTCACACTCTAACCTTGTCAGAACTGTCATCTGTTTCTCCTGCACCTTTCCTTAAATGAAAGGAAGGTGTATGGTGTTCTGAGAACTAAAGAAAGGTCCACCCCAGCAGTCTGAGGCTGCTGAAATATTTTAAGATACTAGGATTGTTGTCTGTCACAGCCCAGGGCTATCATTAGCTGAGCATTTGGATGCTCTTCCGAAGAGGCTGAAAGGGAAAACCCTCCAGGAACTGCAGCAGAACACACTCCCACCCAACAACAACAGCTCCTGGCTGCAGCTACAGAGGCCTGTACCCCAGGGCAAGTGCTCCAGCAGTTTGCACTTGTATGTTTGAGTCTGTGCCTCAGCTACAGCTGACCAAGTAACTTCATTATAGAGGGAAAGGCTGCAGAGACTAACCAAGAAACCTGTCAGCTGGGAATTCAGCTTCTCTTTTTAGGTCTGATCACTTCTCAGATGAAGCTGGAAAACCTAGCTCTGAGCATAACCCAGGAAGGGCTTACAGGCAGAATATGTCAGAGGAATCCATGCAGCAATTTTCTAGGGGAACTTTTGTAGTGAGAAAACTGCCTGGGAAAACTGAGGGAACTGTATTCTAGAACAATCTCATGGACAAGCCCATGAAACATTTTTATCTCTGAAATCTGTCACAGAGTAATAAATTCAGCTGAGAGGGCTGAAGGCAGTCTCCCTGCCCTCTGCCAGCTTTCCCCCTGGTTCCTTTCCTGTAGGAAGAGCAGATAAATCACACCTATATTTGCTCCTGAACTGTTGGATTTTACAGCCTGGCAGGGCTTTAAGTGAAGGAGCTGTGTGAGCTAGCCCAGCTCTGGGAGCTCTGCAGTGCAGAGGCAGGTTCTCTGCAGCTGTCCCTGCTGTCTCTGCTCAACAAGTTTGTGCAGTAGGACTGTAACTTACTCATTCTGATTTAAATTGCTGTCATGTCACACTTCAACACTACCAGTTGATACTTGGCAGTCAGTCTGACTTACAGTGTGCCTGGATTGCACTTCCCCACTCAAATGCTGTGTGGAGAAACTGCAAAGTGCTGAGGCTCTGCTCAAAGATGGATGCAGCAAGAATGATCATGATAAGAGGGAGGCTGAAGTGAGAACCAAGTTCTCATTCCAAGGAGAGCTCAGGCACTTCTCAAGTATCCTGTGTTGAGATTTATAAATGTTTCTGTTTCTCTGGCACACTGGCCTCTGGGGAAAAAGGCTTCTCAATTAAATTAAGCCCAAGAACTGTGGAGGTAACAGAAGACACATTAGTCTGGATGCCTGCCTCCTGTTTGCTCATCCTGGTGTTTGGATGGGCACAGCACCAGTTGGCTGTTCCCTTATAGAATGATTAAATAATCCAACATCTGGCTCCTTTCTGAGTGTCAATACCTGCTTAGGTCCAAGTCAGAGATTCTTAAGTGCAAATGCAGGGAAACTGATTCTGTGCTTTAAAGGTAGCTAAACAGAGTGTCTTTGGGAGCTGGTGGCAGCAGGCTGGCTGTGGGGATGACAGCCTTTGTCACTCACTCCTACTATGCCCTTGTACAACTCACCACTCAAAATAGCAGCATGTCACTGGGCCTGCTCAGCTGGCTGTGAAGTGCTGGACTGAGGGTAGAGGTGCTCTGGGAAGGGAACTTTCTCCTCTGGGGAATGCATGCAGGACATGTGGTGATGTTAGCCCTGCACTTGAAGCCGTCCATTCCCTGGTCTCCCAGGCCAAGATTTTCCAAGCAACCTCAGCAGCTTCAAGGCAGTGTTTGGTGTTTTACAAAACCCATCTTCACGTTTGTTACTGCTTGAATTGTGAGGAGGAAAGATCCTTGATTTGTACATAAACTCCCTGGAGTGCTGAGAAGGCTCCAATACCTGCAGAGGGATCCACTCCAGCAGCAAGGCAGCCCCAGCAGAATGCTGACAGAGCACAGGAGCTGCCAGACACCCAGACCTGGATGGCCTGGGGCAGCTGCAGGCAGCAGCTGCTGCTCCCTGGGAGGTGGGGGAACACCTGCCTGGGGAGCTTGGAGCTGTGTGATGAATTGGACTCTCCTAAACAGGCCCTTGCTGTGCCTGTCAGGGTACAGTGTATTTATCCAAGCTGCAAACTCATTTCATCACCTCCCCCGCTAGGGCAAGAGGTAGAGGGATTAGCCTGAACTCTGATCATATAATAACAACATGGCAGCTGTAGGCAGCTAATAATCCACTGGGAGGATTAGCAAACTTAAAAGTTGTCTAGCTCTGCATAATGGAAAGCTAGGAACAGCAGCTTCCCTGTTCTACCTACTGCATTTGCATTCTCTCCAGTGGAAGCATAGAACATGATGAGACAAGGCTTTCCAGTCTGTTATGAAATGGGATCTAATGTGTGACTAATGGAGCATTGCTTGCAATTCTACAAGCATCCATTCAGCCCAGAATATGGATTTAAGCTTTACTAAGAGACTGCACCTCAAATACCTATTGCTGACAAGCAGGTCATGATTTCAGAAGGCTAATGCTAAAACTTATTTGAGGGTCTCTGGGAGTAATGTCCTGAAGACTGCAGACAGACTGCTCTGCTTATGCATGGAGAATCCCACTGATCCAGAATCCCTGGTCTAATTAATGTGTAACTGGTAAAAGAGCCCAGTACAAAACACAGAACATGCCAAGGAGTGGACTTGTCACCTGGTGTTGCTGCTTTCCTTACAACCCTCTCAGGACATCTGGAGCCCTCAGCAGCTGAAGGCTTTTCCTCCAAGGCAGTTTTGGTGCTTGTATCAATTTACTGATGAGTAACCAGCTCTGACACAGCCTGGAAAAGAGAGCTGTGACTCCTCATCCTCCTCCCTGCTTGCTCTGCAGCGGCACAAGCGGTGAGTAAGAGCCCCTGAGCTGTGGGATGCTCCCACCTCCCATGGCACAGGGAGCAGCACAGGCAGTGCTGGGCTGGGACTTGTACTGCACAACTTCTCTCCTGGTCCAGTGGAGAATTCCAGTGCAACACTGGAGTGCACAAAGGATGAAAGCTTCACCATGACATGCCCCTGCCAACACTTGGCAGGGCTGTGGGACCTTGCTCACTCTTGCACTGCAAACAGGCACTACAACTCACAATAACACAGGAGCAAAATACTCATTTCTCCCAAGAACTTCTTCTACTGTTTCCTCCCAGTTGTAACTGGTGCTGCTGAGAGTCCATGGGAAAAAACTCTAGTACAGACAAGACTTCTGCATGCAAATGAATGCTATATAAATAACCCCAATCTCCCCTCAGTTCCTAGGTTGGGTACTCTGTGCACTAGAATTCTCTTCAAAGACCTCCCAGTTCATTCTTTATGCTCTAATTAAGGATCAGTGCCAATTAACTATCTTCAATAGAGGAGCATCTTCCGCTCAGCAGCCAGGAAGTGTCTGAATAAGATCCTGCTGTACAATGTGCACATGAAAAGGGAAGCCCTCCCTTTTTGGAATGGGTTTCCAAGATTAAAAACTCAGTATAGATTACTGGATGCCTACTTTAAAAATCCTGTGTGACAAGATTAAGTGACGGCACCCAGGAATGCAGAATGGGTTTTTACATGTTTCTTGTGGTACTCAAGCATGCTATTGCACTCTGAGCTAGGTACCACTGTGGCAATAGCAGGTGTGAAAACAGAATGTGACACTTCATTTTAAGTTATATTAAAATAGCATTTGCTTTTTCTTACAAGGGTGTCATAGATCAGTAGAAGTGCAGTGTCAAATCTGATGACAAATATTGATTCAGATGAAAAATTGCCAATAATAATGCCAGCACCTAAACTGCCCTGGTAGTCCTCACCTATTGCTTTTACTTCCTACAGATATTCACCTGTTCCATAAATAACCAGGCAATTTAGACTGCTGCACTGTGTTCTGAGCAAGAGCTGTCCTATTAGTCTGAGGAGGCAAAGGGAGGGGAATGTCATTTCTAAGCTTGGCTGGAGATGAATACATCAGCTCTCCAGCCAGTTACAGGCTAAGTTTAAAAAGCACTATTCTAAAGGAAAATTAGATGGTTAAACACTGTGGGGGAAGGGGGGGAAATAGGATAATCCCTTCAAAGCTTTAAATGGAAGATTCTCAAACTTGCTTCAGCTGATGTGAGACATATGAACAGCCTCAGAATTAAGACCCCTGCAGAACTTCAGCCAGACACAACAGCTGCACTGCCTTTTGGGGGAGATGCACTTGAACTGGTTACACACGAAGCAGATGTAAGCCACCCAACCCTGCTAATCACAGCTAAATCTGGGGACCATTCACAGGCTGCTCTGCAGAATAAAGGGGCAGAGCAGGAAGAGAGCAGGCTTGGTGATGAGAAACAGGAACTGTGAAAATGTATTGGAGCATGGGGAAAGCAGCAAATTATTCTAGGAGCAGCAGAATCCACAAAGTCTAGTCAGATGGGATTTACATCAATCATACCTGTCAAGGCACTGATATTTCAATATATAGCACAATATATTTGGAACTGTCAATGTACTGAAGTGCTTTTGTGGAGTACAATGTGTCCAACTTATTCTTCACACACACAAAATTCCAAACAGGCTAAATAAATCTCTTATGTTCAAGGAGAAGCCCCATGGCTGCTCAGCACAGGAGAAGAGGTTATATTTGAGTTTAGATGACTGATCCCTTTGCAAAGAGCACAGGATGGGCCTATGCTGAGATGCCTTGGGAATTTCTGGAGAAGCTTGTTGCTAACCTGATTGGGCTGAGATTTGAGCTGCAGATAAGAAGGGCTGGAGGGACTCTAGTCACTCCAGGGAATGTAACCTTTAACTGTGTGGGGCTCAGCTCCTCTAAACTTACCCGGATCCTTCTCATGGCTGCCACAATCTCCACACGGCTGTTGGGCCTGGGGACATCCAAGCTCCCGATGTACTGAAAGACACAACAGTGAGAGTCTGTGCAGTAATGTACAACTTCATGCTGTGGGCTTCTTCAAAACAGACAGTATTTCTTACTTTTTTTTAGTCCCTCCTTGCTTTGACTCCTTTGACCCAGGACAGGATAGGAATATCTGTTGTAGATAATGATATCAAGTTGGGGATCAGGTTGGGTGTGAGGCTCTGACCTTGTTCAGGTTCTAGCTGTGCCTTTACCAGTGCTTTGTAGGGCAATGTCTGCTGCTAATTGAGTCATGATCTGATGTGTCTGAAAATGGGACTCTCTATCCTTTGTTCCTCCTTACTAGATCTGCTCAAAACTAAAAGCACCTAAGAGCTGTAAAGCTTCCAGGATGTGTAACAAACACCTTTCCTGGAAAAAGAGATTCTAGCTTAAGTTTTCAGTCTGGACCACCTTACCTCTGGATACTGCTGTCCCTGCTTGGTGGGACCAGCTCAGCTGTCTGCAGAATCATGGTACACCCACCCAAATCTATGTCCTACAGCCCTGCTTAGGGGAGCTGCAGTCCTGATCATACTGCTTGGGGTTGAGTGTCTGCACTAGCAGGGTCTTTTACTGGAGTCTGAGACATGGCAGATGGCAGATTCCTATCACCTCCAACCCTGCACCACAGCTACAGCCTCCTGAACAGAATGGCAGCACACTGCCCACACCCCACAGGCTATCATGGAACACCCTCAGGCAGCTTCCTGCTGCTGGCATTGCTCCCTCCTGTGCTGCCCGTGCTCTCCCCTCGTGTGCCAGAGCAGAACCTGCTCATGCACCTGTTGGCAGGAGGCAGCAGCTGCTGCCTGGTGGCACTGGTGACAGCACACGTGGCACGGTCACAGGAGGGACAAAGCTGCCAGCTCAGCCTGGGAATGAGGAAAATGTGCTGTCCTGGGCAGTCACAGAGCGTGGGGAGCAAAGGCTGTGATGCTGTGCTGTGGCTCAGCTCTGAGGGAATACCTGCACACCCAGGGCATGCTGTGAGGGCAGGGAGAATGTCACTGAGTGAGAGGGTGATGACAGTATGCTGGGAGTGGCCCTGGCAGCTGAGGGCAGGTGCTGGATGTGGTGCTGGCGGGGGCTCAGTGGGGTTCATCAGCTCCCCCAGGGTAACACAGCCCATCTCTGCTGCTAGTGGTGGGGACTGAGGGCAGTTCACAGAGTTTAGTGACCCTCCCAGGAGCATTTGGTTCATGAACTGTGTCTGGTTTTTAGTACGTGGTTACAAATTGTTGGTTTTTTGGAAGTTGTTCTCTTGTGAAGAGGAGAAGTAGCAGCTAATCAGGAGGCCCCTGCAAACATTCAGGGTGGTATTATATATATGAACAGAGACAAAGTAATTCCCCAGAACAGCCCTATAGGTAATGCTGTTACTGACACCATTCTGGATTTATTTCTCCACTGTACTACTTGCAGATTGCAATGGGTTTTATCTTGTAAAATGTCTGCTCAAAAGGGCTTTCAGAGATGAGCTGTCCTGGCTCAGCATTTACTGCTCTTTCTCCTGCCTTGAAATAAACACCTCAAGCAATCTGAAAGGTCATCTGGCTTTTCTGCTGCTTCTCTAAATGCCTTTGCAAAATGGCATTTTTAAGAGCAGTTAAGTTCATCTGTAGCCTTTGGTAAACCACAGGACAACCAAGCTCAGAGCATGAGAGCTTGAGGGCAGCAGGGAGGGGAGCAGCAGAGCCAGGGCTTCCCTCTGGGCTGGTGGGGAAGGCAGAGCTGTGTTGCTGTGACCTGTGGTGTGCAGAGCTCCTTCCCTGCTCTGCTGGCTGTCAGGAGAGTCACTGGAAATCCAGATGAGCTCCTTGCAGCTGGCTGGCCTTTTGTCTGCCAGCAGCAGAGCTGAATGGGGAACAGGCCATGCTCCTAATGACAAATTAATTGGGGCAAGAGGACAGCTGGGACTGCTGAGCTAGAGGAGATTCTTCCAAACTCCCTGCTCTGGTCTGGCTGCAGAGTTTGGATACCTGTGCTCCACATAGAGCCATGAAACTCATGAAACAGCACACGAAGCTCTGCCCAAACAAGCAGCTCCAGCAGTGACCTCCTAAAGATTATAGAGGAAGGAAGACAGTTTGGAATGTGGAGATTAGAGAACAAGTGTGGTCAGTGAGATTGCCTGGTGTGAGACACCTGCAGCCAGCTGCAGCCTTGTCATTGTCAGTGCTGCAGCTGACTGATGTGCCCACAATGAGCAGCATAATTGGAAGAGACAGACTGTAAAGCAGAACTGTGCAAGCATGTTACTAAGGTAATGCAAACCCCATCCCAGAGCCACACACCCATACAGGGTGTTATCCACTCTAGATGCCTGGAGCTGTCAATCTGAAAAGCCAGTTTCACTCAGTTAAAGGTACAGTTGCTTCCCATCTTTTAAAAATCAAATTAAGGATTTTTCTTCTCCTCAGCGCAGTCTGCAGCACAGCAAATGTTAATTTAAATAGAGAAATCACAGATTAAATGTTTTTTTCCCTAAGGAAGATAAATTTTTAAAATACATGATTAGCTGTCTATTCAGATTCATCCTGTATCCTGCTTAAATCTTACAGCTCTTTCAGCAGGAAAACCAGGAGGCACAAAATCCGTATTTCAAAGCTTTATTGGAATGTATATGTGCCTTCTTTCCAGCTCAGGAGACAGCAGGCGTGAATTCCATTTCTAATCTGTGTTAGGCCACCTGCAAAGAGGGGAAGGGAGCCTACGAGTTGCTCCAGCAAAATGCAATTCTTCTTGTCAGCTGAATTATAAACCCATTCCCCATACTGTCTACAGAATGCCAATTCCAATGGAGTCACTTTCTGAGAGTGCTGCTGTGCTGCCAGGCCATTCTTCACGATCAATACGGAATTTCTGACAATATCAGTATTCCTTTCTGATGCCTGAAGGCTGCAGACCTTGTCTGTCCAGCTTTCCATGAAGGAAGGGTCAGCTGGAGTAAGGCAGTATTATTTGAGCAGCACGTAGTAGTCTGCTGGTTCCCAGGGGAATAGGGAGCTGTCACCCCGCCGTGGCAGGACAGAGCAGAGGACAGGACAGGCACTGGATCAGGGATGAGCACCTGGGACAGCATCCACGGTGCTGTCAAGAGGGGTCATTCCCGAGCAGTTCCCAAATGGAGCACACAAGGCAGAGTCTAAGGATTACACAGCTGCAAAAATACTAGGAAAAGAGCAAGAACCTGTTTGATTGTGCTAATTAAACGTAAGGCTTTCATAATTGATTGCTGTTTTCTTTAGTCTCCCTCAGCGTGGCCCAGGGGCACTTCCAGAGCTGAAGAATAACCGTGGCAGGGCTGGAAGGACACGGCGAGCCCGGCCTGGAGCCGCGGGGCCCGGGCAGCACCGGAGCCCAGCCGCGGGGAGCCCGAGCCCGCAGAGACCCCCAGCCCCCAGATAAAGAGGGGGAACCTCTCCGGGGAGTCGCAGAGACCCCCAGCCCCCAGATAAAGAGGGGGAACCTCTCCGGGGAGTCGCAGAGACCCCCAGCCCCCCGATAAAGAGGGGGAACCTCTCCGGGGGTTCGCTGCCAAGGCCTCCCGAGCGCGGGGCCGCGGCAGGCGGGGAGCGCCCGCTGCGCCCCCGGCCCAGAGCCCGCGGAGGGAGCGCGCCCGGGGCTCACCTTGGCCTGGAAGTGGATGCCGTGCTGAAAGGCCTCCTCGTTGTGCAGCGGGACGCGGGAGTCGCAGCCATCGTCCACCAGGTTGTACCGGTTCTTCACCGGCATGGCGGCGGGCGGGCGGCCGCCTCAGCCCGCGGGCCCGCCGAGCATCGTGGCCGGCAGCGCCCGCCCCGCCGAGCCCCGGGCGCCGTGCAGGGCTGCGGCCACCCGAGCCCGGCCGCGTTTTGAATGAGCGTCCGCGGGAGCGAGCGGGGCCCCGGCCCCGGCGCGGCGCCATTGGCCCGAAGTTCCCTCATGTGATGCGGGGGGCGGTGGAGCCGCCCGGCCCGGCCCTGCCCGCCCCGCCCCGGGCCCGCCGCCGGCGCCGGGGTGAGCGGCGGGACGGACGCGGGCAGCCTGCGGGGGTCATGCTGCATCTCGCTTATGGGGGCGCGCTGCGGGAGCTGGGCCTGCTTAGTCTGGAGGAGACCGAGAGGAGATCTCATCAATCTGTGCAAATATCTCCAAGGGGTGTCCTGGATGAGCTGGGCCTGCTTAGTCTGCAGAAGGCTGAGAGGGGATCTCATCAATCATAAAAATATCTCAGAGGGGTGTCCTGAATGAATGGTCACCTACGTTATGTATGTCTCGTGTCAATGTGACTTACAGCTCTGTTAGAAATTAGAACGTGCCCCCACTCACAATCCTGACGCACAGTCGGTGCCCCTCTGTGTCACTCAATATTCCTCAGGATTTGTGGCACCCCGTGTGCTCACAGTGTTCTTTCCTTCCAGCCTTGTCTCGGTGGTGAGGTCCTGCCAGGCCCAGGTAAGCTCTTGTGGATGCCACTCTGGGACACCTGAGCATGACATTACTCAGTGGGCACCAGCACTGGTAAGGGATGAGACATGCACAGCTGTGATGGCAAGGCCCAAGGTTTGTCTTCTGACGTTAATACAGCCACACTTCATGTGCAGGGATGATCAGAAATGTGAACTGTGTAGGATCCAAAGAGTGGAGGATTACACGTGTGCCAATGGATCTCATCTAAATTTTTTTTTTTTTGAGTCATAAAAGTAGCTCCTAGCCAGGTGTTTGAATGTTTTTGGATTCCACCTTTCATGTGGCTTTTGCATTAGCAAGAAAGAAGAGTTTGACCACAGGCAGACAGCGCACAGTTCCCAGCATCCATCTCAGCAGCGTGATCACCCTGAGCTTCTTGGCATTTCTGAGTACTTGTAAGTCAGTGGGAGATGGGCAAGAGCCAAGAATCCAGAAACCTGTAATTAAGAGAGGGAGAAAAACCCAAGGAATTAATATTGGTTCACAGACTATGACCCTACATGTTCAAGTATTTTGAGGTATTAGCAGCTCTTTCTGGGGAGGGTTCTGTGGTCAGCCTTCATTCTTTGTGAAGTTTTTGTGCTTCCAGACAGATTTCTTTTCTTCCAGACTTATTTTCTTCCAATCTATAGCATTACCTCCTTATTTAAATATTCACAAGTTTAAATATTCACAAGCTAATCCCACTTTTATACAGCATAACTCAGAATGGGTTTTGTCAGTTGGTTTCTGTTCAAGATGCTCCTCTAGATACACATCTCACTTGCAGATGCATTGGTTTAGTTCTTTGTTGGTGATTTTTTGTGTGGTCTGTGCTGATGTTAGCATGTACTTAGAACATTTCATGGCATTTTTCTTATCTTGTATATATCTCGATAAAAAAAATATCTATTGACCTGAATCAATAACCTAGATTTTGTGTGCAAATGGACTGATTGAGCAACATTCAGGTCTTCAGTTCTCCTAAGCCCAAGGAGGAGGAGATGCCACCCAGTCAGGCTATGCTCATGCTTCCTTTGATGCCAGCAAAGCTCAACTCATATTGGGAAAAACCTAACACAGCCGCTACTGGTGAGTCTCTACATTGATTCTGCAATACTGCATTTCAGCTGAGGCATGCAGGAACCTGTCATCGTGCTGAGCTGCTCAAAGCTTCTCCCCATTACCCTCCCATTGCCACAAGAGCGTTCCTAAAAACGTGGGAGCATATGGACTTCACTTGGGATAGTTAAATTTTTTAATCTGATGGAAAGAACAGGATGAAATAACAAGAATGGTCTTTTTAATTCCATTCTGGTGCTCTCCAGTATCCCGCAGATTATAAAATCCTTCGGGTAGGAGGCAAGAAATATCTCATGGGAATCTGAGAAAAAGAAAGCAACTGTTATTTAATAAAGCTTGCAGTGCCAGTTTCTGTTAGATCACAATTGAATGGAGGTGTTTAATGCTCCCTGTTCATGAACTTCTGTGAACTTTTCTAGGGCTTAAATCTCCTGAGGTTAATGGCTTGGATCTGTGTTTGAGAATTGAGTTGGAAGGCTGCTAAACTTGAAAAGCTGTTAATTTTCTAGTTTGTTTGTTGGGCAAAGAAAATCCTTTGACTCCACTGGAAGTAAGAAAGCTGTGTGCCTTTTCTTCTGGACAATGAAACTGGGCAAATATGTGGAATGAAGCACTTACACAGGACATTGTCACGGATTTAGTATAAACAAACCCTGGGTAGCATTGAACAGTTGGCCAAACCTCATGGTGGGTGTTTGCATCACATGGAGGTACTGAGTGAGTTATTCCTTTGATGTGCAAAGCACTCACAGAAAGTCCCGATTCTCTCAACACAGTAGGAGTGAAGCCCCAAGACAGCTTCTTGGCTCAGAGCTGCAAGTGTTTTTGCAGGGACCAGGTTTGTATAAGCTTTCTTTCTTGGGCACAACCTCCCAAGATTTCCTTCCTTCTCTTTCTCTCACATAGGTGCACATTTCTGCCTGCCCCAGCACTCTGCATGGAAGTCCCTCTTCTTACATAGCTTCATCTTTTGAAGAGACCTTGAATGTGGTGTAAATTGGGTGGTGGATGTTACATGCAGGGGGCTTTTTAATCAGTTCCTTGATTGATTTGTAGGGAAGGGAGCTTTTGCTGATGTCTGATCCTGTCAGATTTTTTCAAACCCACTTTCAAGGATAAAGGAGGAGACCTGGTCTTGATGCCATGGACTTTTCCTCCTTTCTGCTAACCCTTTTAAGCACTTATTTCTGCACAGCAGAGTTGCAGAGATTTTGAATGATAAATAAGATGTGATATAGGAAGAGCAACCAGACAGATTCTCAGTAATAGCAGACAAAACCTCTGTTGCAGGAAAGCACTTCCATATCAAACATAAGAGCTGAGAGGTCTGTGCATGCTTACTGTCCTAGGAGACCTGGGTTTGTCATGCCACTTTATCAACATTATTAACATTTACTTGTGCTGGTGCAAATTTTAGAGCAAAGCCTCTAGTGTACTAACACACCAGGAGACTTCCTAGAAATGCTTCTGTGGGATGAAATGTGGGGGCAAGAACAGCTGAACCAGCTGCTGTTGACTAAGTTTTGTGATGTTACCCTCTGATGCATTGGGGATTTCAAGAATACGGAGAAAACTCCTAAACAAAATCTTGGAGTCTCTTGAGCTGCCACATGAGGTGAGCTCAGAGGTGACATGTGGAACTCACAGTTTCAGCCCCCTCAGTGAGTGTCACACATGTCCTCTGTGAGCACAGGGGCTGCTGGGTGAGATGATTACACCAGATTTGTGTTGCTCAAGAAGAAACAGAAGCTCAAAGTCTCGGCGGTTCAGCTCCGCGGCACAGCCAGGCAATCTGCCCGTCAGGACTGCAAACCTCTTTCATGCATGGCCAGCTCCAAAGGGCTGTGCAGCAGGACTTGGCAATGAAAAATGTCATCTACAATTATGCATATTTTCATCATCTTCTATCATGCAAATCCCCCCACCCCAAATATGCAGCAAATGTTTTGTTTGCATATGTAGGTCAACCACAAATCTTCTGTGGTCGAACATAAACATGGGCAGCACGGAGTGATGTATATGGATTTAAATCCAGGCTGAAGCATAACTCCACCACGGACATTTTCCAAGTGGAGTCTGTTTGCTAGATTTGTTTTCTTTTGACTTTTCATTTTGCAGAGCATTGCTTTCTCATGGATTTGTGAAAGAACAACTGACAGGAGATACTCACCATTGTTGCAAAAAAACTATTGACTCCAGACACAGATGGATAGTTCTTCATGAGTAACACTTTTTTTAACAATATCTTGAGGAATGTGTTCTTTTTCAAAAGGGCACACTGAAGTATTTCTGCAAATTTGTCACTGGCAGGAGGCCAGTTTTATATGATATTTTAAAAACATGGTATGTTCTTTTTGCAAATTACATGCTACGTTGTTTTTCTTGTCTTGGCTATCTTTAAAAAAGAAAAGTATAGAAAAGAATACAGTTATTGCTCTTATGATGCTACATAAAAGCTAAAAATGTTGATCCCAACTTGGAAAGAAAAATGCTTACTAGAAGAAGGAAAATATATTAGTAAAGAAAAATGTTACTTGTTAACCTCATAAGCTTGACATGTTCACATGGCCAACTCATGAATTCCACCTACCACAGGTTAGCAGCACAGTCCCTTAGTGTGAGCTGCTGGGATCAGCATGGTGTCATGATGGAAAACTGTTCAGTTTGCTGTGTCTGTAAAACTGCTTTATTCCTGGATTCCTCCTTGGATCTGGCCCTTGCCTGTGCACACAGACATCAGGTAAGTGATGATTTCAGGTAAATTAGAGTGAAGTTGTTAGTCTGAGAGATGACTAAAATGATTTACAATCAAACAGGGTCCTTCCCCACTCCCATAAAATTAGGCCAGTACCTCTGTTGTCTTTGATATCCTGAATTTAATTAATGAGAGCATAGGGACATTACAGTTCTCCTGGATGGAATCCACATTCTTGTTCACTTATTATCACAAAATAGTAACAGTCTGTTCTTATCAACAACTCCCTCTGAGCAAGGGTCTCAGGAAACAGCCTTGTGTTTAAGAGTGCCCCATAACTAAATTTCCCCTCTCCTCACAGGGAACAGATGATCTCAAATTTCCCATTTCTCTCCTGCTGCTAGATCCAGCTTGCTGTATTCAGCAGGAAATGCTCTCCTCCTGCATTACCCTGTGCCTCATTACTGCCCAACCTATACTTTACTCCCCACCTTGCTGTACCTGAATGCCACGTGCAGTCTGACCCCATGCTGCACACTGCATCTCTATTTATCCCAACAGGAAATGAAGGTTTTACCCACACAACACAGGCAAACCAGGTATCGGATCTATTACAGCTTCTCTGGTGGAGGAACAACTAGTCTGTTATTAGCCTGTAAGGAATGTGGATATATGATAATTAGATATAAAAATATTTTCCCTTTGCAATAATTTTGTTTGGTATTTCCCATGCTCCAATGCCTCTTAATGCTTTGGCCCATCTTAACTCTTTCCCTGGCTTCCTTTCAGCACTGCTGACATTGGTGAGGATAAATATCTGTGTTAAAAATATTCATCTGGGAGCCTGGCAGTAAAATAAGAGAGTCAGAGTCAGGTCACCACTTTAAATCACACTCCAACATCTCTGAATTGCTTTTCTTACGACTGATTTTTTATGCCAATGTTGAACATCAGCAAAATATTATTTTTTCTTCCCAATTTGTACCTGCCCATGGAAGAGGTTTGGGATGAGATCATCTTTAAGGTGCCTCCCAACCCAAACCTTCCTGTGATTCTGTGATCTGGTGGTGGTGGTGAAGCCAAGGATGTGCCTTCAGTGATGGACTTGGAAAAGACACTCCAGACAGCTCCTCCTGCCAACAATATCAGCCCCTCTGAGCTCCTGCTGGAACATGGAAATGCTCCCAAGTTTTTAATTAAACGCTGTCACAGATATAAAAATATAATGTACATCTTTTAATAGCAACATGAGAGCACCCAAGAGCATAGATACCTGACCTCAGCCTTCCTGGTCACTTCACGTTGCAAGACACAACTCTATTTAATTAAATAATTTGTTTCTTCATTGCCTGCAAGGGTAAATGATAGAAGACTGGTGAGGCACTGAAAAAATAAGAGTCTTGACACGACCTTATTATTTTATCTCGCAGCTAACTGGCAGTGCCAACGTTTTCTGCATTTATTTAAGTTTTGCTGTAGTTTAAATAATTTCTGCTGATATCTTTTTTTAGTCCTGTTCCAGATCACGACTCTGGTAATCGCTCCTTCACACAGAACCCTGATTATTCCTGTTTTCCCCCCGAAGTCCCGGCTCTCAGGCCGAATTTCTCCCGAATTCCTGCATGCAGGCCGGATTTCCCAGGGCGCAGCGCCACCGCCTGCCCACAGCCCTGCGCTCCCCCAGTTCCATAGACTGCCTTGTGCTCCAACAGCCGCTTTTACTGACACGGTCTCGACTTCATAATAAATTGTGAGGGATTGATGTATCACCGAGTCAGACCTTTGGAATGGTTTGGGTGGGAAGGGACATTAAAGATGATATAATTCCAAACCCCTGCCATAGGCAGGGAACCTTCCAGCTTGCTCGGGTTGATGACGGAGCTGCTGTTAAGGCTGTTCATTCCATTACTGATAGTGTATTTTCGTATTTTCCTGCTGTGCCCAAGAGTGTTTAAAATCCGCAGATGGGGCTCTCCCAGCATGGATGCAGCTGAACCTGAACGGTCCATGGGAACCGCCTTCGTAAGAGAGGCAACGCTTTATAACGGCGCCGAGAGCTCCGTCTCACACGGAAACCTCTGAGCCTCACGGCAAGGAGCGGATCGAGCGTCTGGGCACCCGGGGGTTCGGTTTGAAGGGCAGGGCGGCACCGGGCCCGCCCCACAGCCCGGCCTGAGGCGGGATCGCCATGGCGGGCGGGGCCTCGCCCGCTTCCAATATGGCGGCCCCGCCCCCTCCGGAGGCCATTTCGGACCGCGCGGGGCGGGGCCTCTGCCCGACCCCAAAATGGCGGAGACGGCATCAGCGCCTCACGGCGGCGGGGCGGAGCCAGCGGGTCACCGGCCGCGCCGCTGCCATGGCAACGGGCGGGGAGCGGGGGCGGGATGGAGCCGGCCGGGCTGGGAACGGCCGGGCTGGGAACAGGGACAGGGGGGATAGAACCGGCAGGGACAGGGATGGGGACACAGGGGGTAGAACCGGCGGGGACAGGGATGGGAACACACGGGGTAGAACCGGCGGGGACAGGGATGGGGACAGAGAGGATAGAACCGACGGGGACACAAGGGATAGAACCGGCGGAGATGGAGACAGAGGCAGTGGAGCCGGCCGGGCTGGAACCGGCCGGGCTGGGGACGGCGGGGACGGGGACAGAGGGGATAGAACCGGCGGGAACTGGGATAGAGGGGATAGAGCCGGCCGGGCTGGAACCGGCCGGGCTGGGGACGGCGGGGATAGAACCGGCGGGGATGGGGACGGCGGAGATCGAACCGGCGGAGCCGGAGCCGAAGCCGGCCGGGCTGGAACTGGCGGAGATAGAACAGGCCCGCGAGGCGGAGGAGCCCCCGGGGTGCCCGGCCCTGCCCGCTGAGGCCCCGCAGCACGGCCCCCCAGCCGCGGCGTCCCCGGCTGAAGGGGCGCTGCCCACCTCGCCCGGCCGGGAACGGGAACAGGAACGGGAACGGGAACGGGAGCGGGAGCGGGGCCGGCGCGGGGCCGCCGTGCAGGGCTCCACCGGGCAGGCGGCGCGGGGCAGGGCCCGGCGGGCCCCGGGCCGCCGCAACGGGGGTGAGAACAGCCGGCGGCCCGGGGTCACGGTGGACAGCTCCAAGGCCAAGACCTCTCTGGAGGCCCTGAAAATCAGCCTGCAGCAGCTCCGCTGGAAGGAGGTGAGCGCTCGCCAGCGAGACCCTGCGGGGCCGCGTCCCCATCCCTGCGCCGGCCTAGCGCCGGTCCTGCCCTGACTCCTCTCCCGAGCCTCAGGTCTGCCTGCCCCGGCAAAGCCTTCCTCCATTCTTCTCCTCCATTCTCCTCCTCCTCCTCCCGTGCCTCTCTGAGGGCTGCTGCAGCCGGGGGTCTCCCGGCTGTGTCCCCCCGACCCTGCGGCTATTTCTGTCCAGGTGCCGGGGCCAGGGCTGATTTGATTCATGACCACGATACTGCCACGGCCAGTTATGCAAGCCAGAACAGGGGTAATCGGGTATTGCGCTTCCGAGGTTAAACTGATCGGGGAGAGGACAAAAAAGGAACCTGCTCCCGTGGGGAAGCGTTTGACGTGTTGGGTAGATTTGCGTGTATGGATGCAGTAGTTTTAAACAGCTGATAACACACACATGACGGAATTTAGCTGCTAATTTACTTTATGTAAAGCAGCTTCAGCTATTTTTTTCTCCTGCTTCTCGAGTCATGTGTCTTCTCATTGCTTTGTGAGGATTTCAGTGAGTGCTGGTGTGTGCTGAACTGGAATCTGGACAATGGGGGAGCTGGCTCAGAGCTGATGCTTTGTAACTCCTTTTTAAATCCCGGAGAGATTTCTTAGATATATCTTACTATAGATGGTAAATTGTTCTCCAATTGTAAAGATTTTCTTTCCCTAACAGCTTTATAAATGGCTTTATGGAAGTTGAGATGGCTTCTAGGAGCTTTGTGAGGAACTTGTGTAAGAAAAAGGATACTTGTAATGCATTTGTAAGAGGGAAGTTGGAGGGAAAAGGAGGAATAAAACCTGAGGATGAGCTGTTTCTCACGTGCAGAGCTAGGACAGAGTTGTGTGATCTCTGACCTGCAGCTACACTGCTTTACAAAGCTGCCTTTGGGATTCCCACTACATTCCCACGCATTGCAAGATGATATTTTTGTGCACCTGATGCTTTTTAAACAAAATCTGTATAGAATTGTTGTAGACAGCTTATTCTGTGCTATTCCTAATCTCAGAGTTAAACACTGCAGATTTATTTTCTGGAGGACTGAGTGGCAGTAAATGTTGCCCGTGTTTATTTATAATGTCCTGAATACCTAATCCCACAAGGATATGTGTGCTCCGTGTCAGGAAGAGTAGTGCTTTCTCCTTCTCTGACTTCAAAAATTTTTATTTCAAGGTTTTTGTTATTTAAATCCAGTGGCAGGATTTCAAAATCTCTTTGCACCCAGTTCTCAACTCCTGCTTGTACAGCAAAATAGTAACAACATACCAGAGCCTTGAAATTAAAACTGCTAGGTTTACCTCTCTTAGCCCTCAGTGCACCTGTGGGCTGTCTGTCAGCAGCCTTGCTCCATGTTTTATGCAGTAGTATGCAAAGCAAGGGCACTTCACACTTAATTTCTTTGTTTTTACGTTAAGTTTTATGTTCTGAGGAGCCATTCCATAGAGGGTTTCTGGATCACTGATATCAGTTAGCCTCGTGGATTGTGCTGGGAATGAGCCACACTTAGTGGTTAATTTTGTCTTTATAGTTTCCTGAGACTTCACTGTTTTGCATTTGTTTTGCATTTGTCTTGCACTTGATAGTCTTTCCTACTAATTGACTTGTTTCACAAGCCCTTGTTCCTCTCATGAATCTCTGTGCTGCATTAATCAGCTTTTTCCTTCCTGCTTTGCATCCCCCAACAGCAATTGCTGCTGCCTTTACTTCATCTCTCTTTGTTTCCCTCAATATCCTCTCTCCTCCATCTCTTTCTTGGGTCAATATTTTTCATTTAGTTTGTTGCTTCTTCCTCTGGCCACTTTGTCTCTTAATAAAGAAGAGACCTAATATGGAATTTTGTGATGCTTGACTGCACCATCTGGGTGGCTGATAACTCATTCCCTGTAAACAAGTCACCATCGTCTGATGCTGTATATCTTCAGTTTATAAATAGTTTAATATGATCTGGTCAAGATTTGAAGAGAAAAAATAGCAAAATTGAGAAGATAAATCCAAGGAAAAATCTTCATTCAAGCTACATGTAATTCTGAAACCTCTCCCTTTCAGACTTTTAGAGAAATAGCAGTAAAATATTTGTTCAGACCACTGTCAGGGATGGCCAGAGCCTTGGATTTGGTTGCACTGTTACAGCAGGACCAGCAGAGGGAACACGGGTTTTGCTTCCAGGATCCATGAAAATAATGCCAAAAAAAAAGTCCTGATAGTAGTAATGAAATGCATGTATTTTAAATAGTGATGTGTCAGGGACTGCTATTCTGCTGTTATCCCTTGTATAATATTTTTGATCCTTTTCCTTCTCTACTCCTTTTACATTTTCCTATTCTTGCTTTTGTTTCATTTCTGCTGTTTGCTGCTGGAATATTTTATTGGAAGGACACAGTATAAAATGCTTTTTCTAGTAGGCACTTTTGAGCCATAACTTTTTCTGTTTAATGTGTAGCATTCTTAAAGTGTCACATATCCATATTTTATTATTCATCAGTGGACTGACATAGGTAAATGTCATTATAAGACATACAAAAAGGGAAGAATACTCTAAACATTGGCAATACTGGTGAAATATTCTGTGGCACTGATATGTGGGGAAGAGGTGAAGGAGTGCAAGGCAGCAAACTGACCATGGAGATTCTGTTAGCAGAAGCAAAAGACAGAAAAAAACCAACTTTTTTTTTTTCCAGCTGTGGGAATTATGAGTAACTTAAACAATCAGGTTTGCTAGGCCTGTGTGGGTGGACTTTTTGAGAAGCACTGCAGAGTTGCCATGCGTGTGCCAATTCCGGCTGGACCATCTGATCCAGCGTGTCAGATTCTTGAAATGAACATGATATGCCAAATGAAATAATGGGCACAAATTGAGCTTGCATCCCGAGTTTATTCATCACTTAATAAATTATTTCTTCAGCATGCTTTCAATTACCAGGAAAATGGAAGAAGCAGATGTCCCAGGCATCAAATATCCCAGTGTCGAGCGTTTCATTTGTCTCGCTGTTCCGGAGCTGTACGGAGGCGTAGGGAGAGTTTCAGGTTTTATGCTGGGAAAAGCTGAAGTCATTTAAGTTGTCATTGAACATGATGGAACAGACTGATGTGACCTGTGAGACAATTTAAATTATTGGCTTCTAATCCAAAGGTAGAAATGACCTGTCAGACAGATTTGACTGTGATGGATTATTAATCCTGTCAAAGGTGTGGAAACAACTCTATTCTCTTTATGGCTCTTTGTTTTTGTTTTTTTTTTGGTTTTTTTTTTTTTTTTTGACAAGTGTTGCCCAAATCTGACTAAGAAAGATTTAAAAGATTTTTAAAAAGAATGGCTCCAGCTAACTTTCTTTTTTAGCCACTGCCCCACACGAGGAGCTGGGAATGTGGTGCAAAGGCCTCTACCACCACAGTAAGATTAATTTATATCTGCCTGGCACTGCCAGAGGTGCCAGATAATGGAACTTGTTGGCTCCTCTCCAAACACCACTCTTATGTAAAGTGCAGTGCAGAGGTTACAGAATCCTGCCCAGCTCATTCAGGAGGTGAGTTTGATCCCTTTGTTGGATAAATCCACATAATCTTGATTTCTCAGGAGCAGGACCCTTGCTGTGCTGTCCCAAATTCCTGACTAGGGGGGTGCAGTGCTTCCATCTTCCTGTCCAGAGCTGCTCACTCCTCATCTGTTGTGAAATGATTTCTGTGCAGTGTTTGTAGAGAGCTTTGATATTCTCTGTAGATGAAAGGTGTTATATAAATGCAAATTTTGTTCCTTTAATTTCAATTTCATTTAATAAATAAATAAATTGTTCAGGTTTTAGTGGGAAGGGCACTCTATGCTGCATCTATATGCTGGATATACCTGTGGAAGGAGGTTAAGGCCACTGATTGTCTTTCAGAGCCAAACAGAATTAATTTTCACTTGTACAAAAACAGATTTTGCAGGCTGAATAATAATGAAATAAGTGCAGAATCCACTGGCTCATGTTAAATTGGGTTTCTCATCCCTGTGAGTAAGGAAACAGAAAGGATGCATTGCTCAATTAGCATTTTAAATTAATTTTTCAAGGCTATTTACTGCGGAAACTGAAATTTTAATTAAAGTAGCAAATAAAGTAATGCACTCAAAAGGTTTATGCAATTCTTTTTTTTCTGTCATGCTCAAAGAAAAATGATCCACTGCATACAGAAATGTTTTAAAATAAGAAAAACTGCATTTCAAGTGAAGAACAAGAAGTTTCTGCAAAATACTGTGGTTCTTTCAATAAGTAAATGGCACTGGGTGATGAGGGTGGTAGATATTTAATGCAAATATGTCCTAAAATGCTAAATATAGCAGATTTATTTGAAAAAGATGTAGCTTAGTAATAGAAGCTATTCCTGTGACTGTATTCCATATGGTAATTAAATGGCATCTTCATGGAGCTGCAGATAAAATGGGGTTTTTTGGATTGATAAATGGGGCTGTGTCAAACAGAATAAGTGTGAGAAAGAAGAGCACCTTCTTTACACAAAACTGATTGGGTTTTTTAGAAATCACTTTACTACTATTAGAAATTTGCTGTCAGTAATTGGCAGTGCTGCTTCTGAGCTCTTCAGACTGCTTTAAAAAAGGTGATCTTTTTGATAACAGAAAACAAGCTACAGTTTTTCAATTTACAGTGAAATCTTGCATGAATGGGAAGAGAACCAGGAATACTTAATATTGTTGAAATAATCACCTTAGTTCTTGATAGTGGGAATATATATATGCTAACAAATTATTAAGTGAATTGTGAGCTTTTATTTTAATTACAGGCTATTAGTACCAGAAAGGAATTAATACTGTAGAAATTAATACTTATAACTGGATATATATATAAATGAATAATGCAGTTATTGTACTTAAATATCTTGCTCTGAGTGTTCACTTTACATTTATAACTTGACTGTAGTTGATCAGAATTCAGGATTCTCAGTGCAGCCCATGCCTCAGTGATTTGGGTTTGGTTTCTAAAAACCTCTCTTGGTTTGTTCACTTAAGAGTCTTTGAGCTGATCCGAATATTCTCAGTTTTGCAACCAATATAAAGAGGTTTTTGGTTAAGATGAGTGTTTAAAAAGGACAGGAGTGAGTAGGTATTCCCAGATTGCTCAAAACGTGTCTGTTCTGTTTTTCAGTTTCCGTTTGGCCGCCGCTTGCCGTGTGACATCTATTGGCACGGGGTGTCATTTCATGATAACAACATCTTCTCAGGGCAAGTCAACAAGTTTCCAGGTACTTCACTTCTCTTTCTAGTTTAAACAAATGCTTTAAAAACAGCAATATTTGACCTAGTTCTGTGTTTTACTGTTTTTTAATGTGAATTACCTGCCTGATCAGCTGACGGTATTTTTGGTATATTGGGTTCAGTGAGGGGGTGAGGATCTCACAGTGGGTGTCTCGAACAATTTCTGGACTGAAATTTGTTTTGGAGAGAAAGTGGTTTTGTTGAGAAGAATACTTCATACATGTGAAGTTAGGAAAAAGAGTGTTAGGCTATAATTTAAGTGAAGTATGCAATTACTTTCTGTTATCTGGCACTGATAACAGTGCTGTATCTTTGGATTTGGTTTTGATACAAAGTGGAAAGAATCTGTTTTGTTTTGTACTCTGGCTTATCTCAGGGAGAAGCTCGAAGCAGAATTCCTTAAATGGATTTTTTAATATTGAAGAGTTCATGTCAATCCTCATCTTATGATGACTTTTCTATTTTTTTAAGCTCCTTTTTTTCTCGTTTAATCCCTGCTGAGATCTCTCTAAATAAGAGCTAAGAGCTTAGGTATTGACTTATCTAAGCCCTTTACTTCAGATTTATGGCTGCTGTTAGTGTGCTGTGAGCACAAGAACCTCAGATATCGAACTCCAGGTTTTATTTACCCTGACTTTCTCCTGCCTGAGGGAAGTTCCCACTCAGGTGTAGGATGGTGTTGTTTTCTGATGGTTTAAATTGTGTTGGATGAATGTTACCTGTCTGTATTTTGGCTTCTACCTGGTGAACAAGTGGCTGCGCAGAAATCAAACCAGAGCCCTTCAGAACTAGACCTGATTCCCAGGAATGTTGTGCTAATTTGATGCTGGGTTTTACCAGAAACTTTTCCATTAAAATAGCTTTTTTGACATGTTCCCAATGGGCATAAGACTTCAGCAAATGTTTGTTTGGCTGTTGACAAAAGAACCTTTCTTTGTGATGCTGATACTTAAAACTGCAAAATAAACACAAAGATTGATTACATTTAAGTTACATTTGTACCTATTCCTGGAATGATAGATTAGAAAAATAATTTTGGATTATGGCAAAGGTAGTACTTACTATTTGACTAAAGCTGTCTTTTATTTTGAGCTGTATTTTTGAGAATTGATTTTTTTCTAATATTATACAGAAACACATACAATAGTAAATATGGCAGGGGAATGCCACAATTATTGTGCCAGATTTTAGATCTCTAAAGATGTTCAGCTTTATTGACAGCAGTGACCAGAGTGCCTTCCCAGCAGGGTGAGTAATGATGCTCTGAAATGATATATTTATTGTTAGGATGAGATTTCAGTGTGGGGTTTTTGTCACTTTGTTCTCCTCCCAGGCATGTTGGAGACGGTTCGGAAAATTACCCTGAGTCGGGCCATGAGAATAATGCAAGATCTGTTTCCTCTGGAGTACAACTTCTACCCTAGATCCTGGATTCTGCCAGAAGAACTGCCCCTCTTTGTGGCTGAGGTACATCACTTTTGCTCTCAGCATACTGTAACTTGTTGGATATTGAATCCATGTCATTCTTTAGCCTTCTGAACCTACCAGATTATTTAAAATCACACCTGGGACTGTGGATGACATCTTTTCCAGTTTGCCTGGGATCAGTCATCATCTGGATGTCTGTTTGTTAGCTTTGTTTGTTACGTTCTGGAATAAATTTCAGAACAAATCTATTTCTCTGCTGTGCCAGGAGAGGTGTCTGAAAATTGAACCTGCTAGAAGCATCAGCCCTTTCCCTGCATGTTCTGCTGGCCTGAGGAGCTTCCCGTACAGTGTGGGGACTGTGGTGCTTCACCAGGTGCACTGTCACTGAAATCCTTTTAGTCCACTTGGCCTGTTGTACCCAAACCCTTCTGAAGAGCATTTTGTTAAATACACTCACATCATCTCATGTCAGACTGCTGTTTTGTGTAAATATTCAGAATGTAATAAAATTCCATTCTTTTTCAGCTTTTTTTAAAAAAGGATGATGCTGTGTGTTGGTGTTTGGTTCTGTTACTACAAATATTTTAAAATACTATATGTGTTTGTTTAACCCTGTCTGACTCATCCAGGGTGTATTTATGTCCTAGAGTATGCTCTGCTTGGAAATATGAGAGAAGAAAGGTGTGGACTTTAATAGACTCTTGTACTGGGTGCAGTTTTTTAGCTAATTACCATATCCATAATCCAGTTGAATTAATATATTTTAATAGCTACTTTTCAAGTGGGCTGTGTAACTGCCACTGTAAGAGCAAAAGGAGTGTGAATAACCCTTTAGCAAGGACAGGTAGATCAGATCCATGTCCTGGAGGGAGCAGATCAGATCCATGCCTAGCAGTAGATCAGATCCATGCATTGAGGGGAGCAGTAGATCAGGTCCATGCCTCAGGGGGAGCAGTAGATCAGGTCCATGATTCAAGGGGAGCAGTAGATCAGATCCATGCCTCAGAGGGAGCAGTAGATCAGATCCATGCTTGGAGGGAGCAGTAGATCAGGTCCATGATTCAAGGGGAGCAGTAGATCAGGTCCATGCCTCAGAGGGAGCAGTAGATCAGATCCATGCCTCAGAGGGAGCAGTAGATCAGGTCCATGATTCAAGGGGAGCAGTAGATCAGGTCCATGCCTCAGAGGGAGCAGTAGATCAGGTCCATGCCTCAGAGGGAGCAGTAGATCAGGTCCATGCCTCAAGGGGAGCAGTAGATCAGATCCATGCCTCAGAGGGAGCAGTAGATCAGGTCCATGCATTGAGGGGAGCAGTAGATCAGGTCCATGCCTCAGGGGGAGCAGTAGATCAGGTCCATGCCTCAGGGGAGCAGTAGATCAGGTCCATGCCTCAGGGGGAGCAGTAGATCAGGTCCATGCCTCAGGGGAGCAGTAGATCAGGTCCATGCCTCAGGGGGAGCAGTAGATCAGGTCCATGCCTCAGGGGAGCAGTAGATCAGGTCCATGCCTCAGGGGGAGCAGTAGATCAGGTCCATGCCTCAGGGGAGCAGTAGATCAGGTCCATGCCTCAGGGGAGCAGTAGATCAGGTCCATGCATTGAGGGGAGCAGTAGATCAGGTCCATGCCTCAGGGGGAGCAGTAGATCAGGTCCATGCCCCGCAGGGTGCACGGCTGGTGGGGATGGCCCTGAGCACAGTGCTGGCTGTGCTGGCTCAGGTGACACACTCAGCCCCGGGAGCTGGCACCAGGTGGCACTGCGAGTTCACACTGCTCTGCGAGTTAACTCTGCTCTGCTCCTGCTCCCTGCGCTGCAAACGCTGCTGCTTGTGTTCCAAGAGGAACAGATGTCCACTAACACACTCCTAGGAGTTTCCTTTGCATATGTTCTTCCATCTGTGTTGGAGAAAAGCATAGTTCTTGTTATCAAACATTATATTTTATGTTGTAAGAGTTTATGTTCTACTTAACACAAGTTGGGAGTGTAACCCCTCCAGAACAGGAAAAATACAACCCAAAACATTCCAAACCCCCTGTGAACCATAAAAGGTTCAGAGCACTTTTCACTTGCAGTTTGGTGAGTTCTCAGCAGGAGTTCTCCAGTCTTTTCTGTTGTTTATTTGTTCATATGTGGTTTTGTTTGCATTGCAACCCTAATGCTGCCAAAACTGTCAGCTCTCAGAGTCTGCATTTCAGCTTGTTCACAACAGACAACTGGGGAGAGGTTTGGTGGTGCCTGCATGTCAGACATGTCTCTGGAGGAGCTGGAACATTCTTAATTATCAAAAGTCAGATTGTGTCAGTGCAGGTGTAGGTTAGACATGAGAAGATGGTTTGGTGCTCTTTGCAGTGCAGATCTTGTTGCAAAGGGCTGGATGAGAAATGGACACCTATGAGATGTTGCCTGTAATAGAAATGATTATTGAAAGAAGAAACTCCTTGAGAATTTAAATCTTGCTGCATCCCTCTGATGCACTGCAACATTTCAAAACAATTTCTCTCTCAAATATCCTTATTGTGCCTCACTTCTGTAGTCATGATGGTGAACTTTTTCAGACATATCTATCAATAATGAAATCAAATGCTGTCAGCCTTCTCCTATACTTAGATTCAGGTAGAAAACACTGCAGGTAATCTAATATTAATCTTCAGTGCTTTGAAAGCCAGTAATTGAGAAAACTGCACTGGAGTTGTGGTGGATGAGCTTCATACTGGAAATACCAACAAAAAGGTATTTGCCTTAGTGTCATTTATATTGAAACAAGATGGTGATAGATGTTTTCATCAAGGGCTTAAAAGTTCATTTTACTAAGTAAATATATATTCAGCTATTTTTAATATTCACCAATTTATTTTCTAAAACATTTTGTACTAACATGTGACTGTAACAAAAGATGAATTACAGATAAGCAAATCTCGCAGGGAAGAATCTGCTGGAATGTGTGTGCTAAGAACTTAATTCTAATGTGAAATTCAAGTTTCTGAAAAATAACTGGCTTGGAATTAAACCAGGACTGTGATTGTTCTCATACTTCCTTCTTTGTGTTGTCTGTGAAGATGATGAATAGGCCAGTATGATTAATTTTTAATAAGAATCTAATTTGGATGGTCTAATTTCCAGCACAGCATATTTTTGGTGTTTTAATCAGGTTTTCAGCTTTTGGATACCTCTTAGGCATAGGCATGAATATTCCAGTCTTTGTGCTGTCAGATCTTATAGCCCATTATATGCATTTTTTTTCCAGAATACTATATTCATTCAGCCTGTGTTTCCTCATGAAAGCCAAACCTACAGATTTTCACCAAACTCTTCTCTTGCTGTTAACTGTAAATGGTCAACATGTTTTTTAAAGATAATTTCCTTCTGTCAAGCAAAATATCTCATTTCATATAAACTCATTTTCTTACATGACTGAATTTTCTAAGTCTGGACAAGCCCCCTCATAATGAGAATTTGAAAGAATGTAGTTGAGGGGATTGTGGAGAATTTGAAGATGACTGTTGGGAATTTCCGTGAAGATCAAGAAGCCATCTGTTTTCTTCAAGACAGTAAATCTGCTGAAAAACAGACTGAGACTGACTCTGGATTACTATTCCCCCTTTCCCCACCAGCCTATCTTTATCTGCCATGTGTAGGTTTTGATGGACTAGAAAGTCTGAAGAATACTCGGGCCTTTTAGTCCATTAAATAAATGGAACAGAAAATGAGGGATAAAAATATTTGCTTTCTATTTTAAGAGAAGAGACATCTTAGAGAATGATGATTGTTAGAGTGCAATATTTTGAAATGCAGGTTCTTTTGCATCTTCAGCAATAGTCCCTGGAAAGCATCATCTCTTTTGGAAAGGTGCTCCTGGAGCAGAGCTGACAGAACAGAGCCTGAGGGGTGAACAGCAGATGTGGGACTGGGGGCAGATTCTTCCATCTGATGTCACAGAGATTCTTCACTGTTTTCTGCCCTAGGAGGGCACAATTGGCACTTTGAGTGTTCAGCAAGAGTCACAGCAGAGTGTGTTTGGTCATGGAGGGCTGACTTTAACAACAGTGAACCAGAGAGCTCCTCTGCTCTGCAGGATAATGTCACATCAGGGGAAGATTATTCTATAGTGGTGGAAAGACTAGGACATAAATCCTGCTTTCCTTCTTTGCTCATCTAGGCCTGCTGATCTACTTGGACCTATTTATCCACATGCCATTTATGTAAGCCTGACCTCCACTGAGGTGTTTTATCCCTCACAGTGACCTATTTTGAAGAAGGATCTTTCACTGAGTCACTGTGACACCTGTCCATGAGAAAAATCCTAGTCTGGATAATGGATCTTGAATTTCTGCTGCAGCTGAAGGAAGGCTTTTAGCAGAGTGACTCTGAGTGAAATAAATAACTGGGCAGGGTGGAGCCAGAAGTCCTTGAGGCCTTGGGAATGTCAGTGCTGATGGAGCTGGGCCTCTCCTGGGGGTCAGCAGCCTGATGTTACAGCAGAGGTTGCTGCTCTCACAATCATCTGACCATAATCAGCCTTTTCCCTTGGGCTGATTTTTCCCTCTTTCATTCTCCAGGGCTGATGGTGGCAACTGATTTGTTCTTTCTTTGTCAGCTTTTGTCCTCAGGCTTCTAAAAGTTAATCTCCAGTTGTTGCTGGTGAGCCACAGGATAAAACCAGATCTCTGACTGGACTCAGCACGTGCCTGGCTGCAGGGAGAGGGAGAGCAGCTGCAAGTTTGGGGCTCTAAAATGTGAGAGTGCAAGAAAGGAGCAGTCAATGCTGGGACATCCCTCTGTTTTGGATGGAAGAGGTTTAGAGTGCTTTATTGCCCTGAATCCCATGAGGAGCTGATAAACCTGCTAGCCTGCTTCCTGCATTTCTTCAGCTGCTTTCTTTGTTAGGGCTCTCCTTGCTTTCTCAATTTCATTTCTGATTGAAGCATCCCTATGTCTGCAGTTCTGACTTTTGCTGTACAAGTAATAAATAAACTAGAATTTATTTAGGTAGTGAGAAATACTCATGTAACATGAAAGCTCTGATACTCAGCAGATGTGTCAGTGACACTATTACACCTGTACATGGTTCAGCATTCCCCAGTTTTATTAACACTGGGTATCTGATGGTGAAATATTTTCAGTGGTGGAAAAAGACATTGTTAGTGACAAGTTTTTACTTCAGTTTTCTTTCTTCTGGTAGCATTTCCATTCATACCTCAATAAATAAAGCACCTTTTCTTAAGTAAATGATTGTCTGTAGTTGTTCAAAATGCAGCATGAAACTTTAACTTTGCAGTTTCATATACATTAATGACTACTAAAATGGGTCTCCTGAGATATACCCCATTTCCTTCTGTAAATTGGAATAGAACATTAAAAAGAAGTTCCTGAAATTATTTATATAATGGCTTGTTAAATAAAATGACCTTTTAGCTGCACTGGTAATTCCCTACTCATGCTTTTTTGTTTCTCCTTGTGCTTGTCAGCACTGTTCATCTTCTGCCTTTTCTGCATGGTGTTTACTACTCTGGTGATGTGATCATGCTATTTTTATTTATTTTTGTTTACTGGCTTTCACAGTACCAGCCCTTCTTCCCTTCCCCAGTTAGTTTTCCCTCTCACTGTAATGCTTTTCCTTCTAGGTTCGTATGATGAAAGACAACAATCCATCCTGGAAGCCCACATTTATTGTAAAGCCTGATGGAGGCTGCCAGGGGGATGGAATCTACCTCATCAAAGACCCAAGTGACATCAGGCTGACAGGGAGCATCCAGAGCCGGCCAGCTGTGGTCCAGGAATACATCTGCAAACCACTGCTCGTGGACAAACTGAAATTTGATATTCGTCTCTATGTCCTGCTGAAATCCTTGGAACCATTAGAGATTTATATAGCCAAAGATGGACTTTCTAGGTTTTGTACAGAGCCCTATCAAGAACCCACTCTCAAAAATTTGCACCAGGTTTTTATGCACTTAACCAACTATTCACTAAATATCCATAGTGGGAATTTCATCCATTCTGACAGTGTAAACACTGGCAGCAAGAGGACTTTTTCAAGCATTCTGTGCAGACTGTCTTCCAAAGGAGCTGATGTCAAAAAGCTCTGGTCAGATATAATTTCATTGGTGATTAAAACAATTATTGCACTGACACCAGAACTGAAAGTTTACTATCAGTCTGACATACCAGCAGGAAAGCCTGGGCCAACTTGCTTCCAGGTAAGTTGGAATTTCTGCCAGGAATTACTTCTATGTGTAGACTAATTTTCTGGGTGTTTAATGCCTTTTCTAAAAGGTTTCTCTAGTTCTGGTGCTGCTCACTGGTGGGAGCTCAGAGCTCCTCACCCAAGTCAAACCTCAATCTCCTTACCTGTGCTACTGCCAGCCCTCAGCAGATACAGAGAATTTTCAATGGGTGTAGTTTGTTAGGGACAGTATTCACTCCATTCCATCTTCTATGTGTTAGAAGTGAAGCTTTGCAGGTTCCTGACACAGTTTTGATCCTGGCAATTTTAAGACCCCCTCATTGTGGATGCCAGGATTCCATGTTGGCAGATGCAGTGTTCAGGGGTGGGATGGTGTGAAAGGAGCCATTAGTATGGGAGGCAAGTGGCTCCTGGAGTTCAGCACTGTGTAGAGCTTCTCAGTTATTTCTTTTCTGCCCCTCAAATGTTTCTTCCTCCTCAGTGTTGCCATATGGACAAACACTGCATTCTGTAGAACACTGAGTAGAACTGAAGTAACATATTGCTTGTTATGCACAGATTTTAGGATTTGACATTCTCCTGATGAAAAACTTGAAGCCCGTGTTACTGGAAGTAAATGCAAACCCCAGCATGAGAATAGAACACGAGAAAGAGGTAAGAGTTGTCAGTGTGATATTGGAATGAAATTGCTTAGGTTGGGTTTTCTGGGCTTTTTTCCTTGTTTGAAAGATGAAAGCTGTCTGCTAATATGAAACCTCCAAGGTTATCTATAATTTTCTGCTTTCAAATCATTGCTAATCTTATACATAGGAAATACGACTTATTGGAATTGTGAAAGCTCTCCATCATCTCTGTCATAAATGCATTTATTCATCATCTCCTGCAGTCGTTAATTGTGTTTAGAGAATTGTTAATAATCTTTTTTCTTGTTTATATACATAATATAAATGATAACATCGGCAACAATCTTTTTTTTAATATTTCAGTTTACTAGAGAAATTTGTTGTAACATCATACTGAAAATGTGAAGGTATCTGTGCATCCTTGAAGAAGTATTTTGTAATCCATCATCGTGTATTTAAAATATAGATGAAGTGCATGAAGTCTGAGCAAATGTGGAATAAATCACCCTTAGTTCTGTAGTGAATAATTGTATCCCTCTGTGATGTAAAGCTTTCTCCTGGAGTATTTGAAAATGTCCCAAGCCGTGTTGATGAAGAAGTGAAAGTTGCTGTCATCAGAGACACTCTGCGGCTGATGGACCCTCAGAAAAAGAAGAAGAAAGACACTCAGTAAGTGTGTTGGTTTCCCTTGGTTTTGCATTAGTGTCTTGCAGTAAATAGAAAAATCAGATTTTTTTCCCTGAGAACGTCCACAAGCAGATAGTAAATCAGGATATGCCACTTTCCCTGGAATATCTTACTCTCAACTGGTGCAAACAGTTTAGTAGCCCAGATTTATTTATTTGTACTTCTACTTGAGGCCTCTTTTATTCAAAACAGTTGTGAGACATAAATTTGTGTATTAATTTGTTTCAAAGTCACAAATTACTCTGAATGAATTGCCCCATTGGAGCTGAAAAGTGTGAATATTGTATTTAAAAATTGCTTCCTTAATCTGTGATAATAAACAGAGTTAAATCTATGATCTAGAAATGAGAGGAACTGCCTGCAGTAGCTTGCACAGGATTGCCTGTGGTGGGATCAGGCTGAGAGAAATCATATCTTTTTTGATGAAAATACTTCATTTTAAGCAGTTCCTTGAAGACATGAAAGGGTGATTTTTTTTTTCTTTTTTCTTTTTTCCCTAGAAATTCTTGCTCATAGGTCAGTCTCCAAGCTAATGTATCCATTTACTCTTCTCTTGGCACTTAGTGGTAACCTGAAATGCCATTCACATTCTGTAATGATTTCAAGTGCAAATTTGCTGTCCTTTTGTAGACAGAGGCCCATGAACAAGACATGACTGATAATGCTAACAAGTTCTGTATTACTGCAATATTATTATGAGATCAAACTCTTCCTTCAAAGGCAGTGCCACACAGAGAGGTTGCTGTGGTCAGTGTACAGAACGTTTTGCAAAGCAATTTATCCTCTGTGTTGCCTGTACTTAACCTCTACCCTTAAAGATTACTTCAGTGCATGAAGCTGAAAAAGATCATTTTTTAACCTGTAATTATGTAACTAGTCATGGTGGTTTTTTTCTGCTGAAGTTATGTCAGGCATTCATTAACTTCATATTAGATATGGAAAAAAGGCAAATTATAATTACAAATAAATTGCTAGAGGACGCCAGTGTGTGGGGAAGGCTCATTCAGCTGAGGATTCTTCTCTGATACATTTTGAGTGCTAAATAATTTCTAACAGGCTTAGTTGGTTATGAGATAAACCACTGGCTCTTCTCAGCAAGAATTCATCAGTGGTGCAGCTTTTCTTCCAGGGTAATCTGGTTAACAGAGCATCTTGGAGATGAATATTTGTGTCTGCACTGTAAGTCAGCCTGCACAGGGCAGTGCCCTGGGACCTGCTGGGTGTGCAGGACCTCGAGTGACTTCTGCCCATCCTTCCCCTGCCATTCACCCCTTCTGCTTCCAAGAGCTTTTTGTTGAACTGGGGACACTGTGTGCAACTTCTTGAGCAAAACTTGGCCAATTGACAGAAAAAGAAAAATCTGCAAGAATGGCTGTTCTGACAGCTAACCAGCAGCAAGCTTCACAGACTCAAATTTTGATGCTAATCAAGTAACAGGCATTAATCTCAGCAAGGCTTTAGCAATATGTATAGCATAGAGTGTGAACACGCAGGGGAAATACTGAGAAGTCTGAGCTGCATCTCAGGTAAATATTCTGCTGTGGAGAATTTGATTTTCTTCTCATTATCTCCTAGATTAAAAAAAATGAGGCATCTAAATGAAAGTGAGTTTTAGAAGTCATCCTGAAGTACTTCATTATCAGGAAGGATTAATAGCTCAAAATTTTTTTTAGTTTAATTTTCCATCATCTTCACGATGTTTTGCTATTTCTTGTCTCCTTCCTATCATGTGATGTATAATATTGGAAAAAAAAGTTAAGCTGAATAAGATCAGTTTATCATTCCATACATACCTCTTAATTTTTCCAACATAACTCCAGTCTTTACATGCAGGGATTGCTAGTAATTACCTTGGCAGTGCCAGCAATTAGTGACTGAAAATCTGCAGTGATACATGTTCAAATCAATGTATTTAAATATACATGGTGGCTTTTCTTCCACAGCAGAATTGATCTTTTCCTGGTTTTAAGTCACTTAATGTGGAACTCAAGTTTCACTCATCATTAAGAAATTAAAACATTTAATAAAATATCATGGAAGTTTCTGATCTCTGCTCTGTGTGGTAGTGCTGCTGTCATGGATTTTAAGGCTTGAGTAGATGATGGCAAACATCCAGGCCATTGACATTTGGGAGCTAACCCAGTGATGTGTGTGACTGAAACTTGTCTGAAGCTTGTGTAGTAATTATTAAACTTGCTCTGGATTCACTCCTTACAACTGAGGTGCTGTTCACAGCCTGCTGAAGGTGAGAGAAGGCTTCAGCTAAAGGAAATTTGCACAATTAAATGAATGGTCTAATGACACTGAACAACATGTAAAGTAAATCAACATTACTTATGTAAACAGCAGTTTAATTAAGATAATCACTGATGCAAATCATTGTGTATGTTGTGCCTCCAACAGAAAATCCATTTCAAAAGGCTTTGCAAACTTCTATTTTTCTGTGCCTAATTTGGAATCTTGACAGTAGTAAAAAGGTTTTAGTTTCACTGTTTGTTTAATTATTAGCAATTTATTCTGCCTCAAATTGCATTAGATTGGAGGAGCAAAAAGGAGTCTCAGTCTCATGTAAATGCTGTGTATTCTCCACTGGATGTCAGATGTTTGGAGGTATAAAGGCAAGCTGGGAGCATCAATTGGAGCAGGACTGCTCAACATGGTATAGGAAGAACATTTATATCATCTCAAAAATGCTAAGACTCGCTTTCCTGTCCTGTCAAAAATATTTATGCCCTAGTTATTAATGCTAATTAATCCAGCAATAAGGACTCCTTTGTATTTTGGTTGCTGTTGTTTACTCTGTGTCCCAGTGTGATCTCTTGCATTTCCATGCCTAGTTTCTTACATATTTCAAGACAGAAAAGAACCATTTTATTCTTTTGATAAAGAAATCATAGCGTCATGGCATGCGTGTCATTAGAAATATGAGTTGCTCATGGAAGAAAATCTGCTTTTTCCTTGGAGATGATGAAGGTGCAGCCCTCTAAGTAATATAATGACTTTTATTCAACTCTGAAATAGCCATTGACAGAAGAAAGAATTGAAACACTTTGGAAATGAAATGTAATTTAATCTATGGCTGTTACAAAAACAATCAATTCCTTGTGCCCTCCAAACTGAATGCTTTTGGTTTATTACCTATCAGGCCCTTGCTCTTTCATTGCTAGTTTATCTTTTCTTGGGTGCTATTTTCTGTACATGCCACTGCAGTGCTTTTTTCCATTTGAAACCAGCCTTGAAATTTATTTGTGATGTTCTGATTATTTTTTTCCCTTCTTTTTAAAAATACGTCAGGTACAATTCTCTTCTCTGGGTCCTGTGGCTCTAGCAAATGTCAAATATGATTAACTAATTTCCTGAGCAGGAAGAACTCCAATGTGGTTGCTCTCAAATTTTTGCAAGATCAGCATGCAAACATTGGCTAATGTCACTCTGTTCTGAGAACACCCTGTAAATATTAATGTCTGTCAGACTGACTTTTTTATTTTATTCTTTTGGTGTTAGGAAGAAATTCAGTCAAAACAAGGTTTTGTATAACTTGCTACACAAAAGCTCTTCCTCTTTTCTTGCACAAAACAAGATGGTTCATTTTCTCCACTGTGTTGATTACACAACTTTTGCTCTTGAAATGAGTCCTTTCCATGATAGAGGAAAAAGTGAATAGTTTCTAGAAGGAGAATGGGATCTGTATTTAATAAAAACATTAATTCATTTCTGGGCATCCTTTTGTATGTTCCAAAGGCATTTCCCAAATTCTAATGCTGTTTTTAATTTCTTGATGTTGAGGAGCAATTTTGTACTTTCTTAAGGAAAGTCAGGAAATCACCTGTTCAACTGTATTCCATTTATTTTCCAGATATTTTTCTTCAGTTTCATAACCTCCCCTGATGTTAAGAGTCATGTTTAATGGAAAAATGAAAATACACTGTGTATCGAGATGTCTCGAGAGTACGATTAGCCTAGATTTTGCTGATGATAAAGTCATTCTTGCCATTTATTACTGTGTTTATCTCACTATCAGCATTGTAAGGTTATGATTGTGTGACAGGGGTGGTTGAAGAGGGTCAGAGACTCAGTGCACAGACTCGTGGAGAGGCTGATGGGGGAATGCTGGTGCTGCAGTTATCACTGATCAGAAAATAATGACTGTTCTTCAGGCTGGCTGTAATGTACCTCAGTTTCTGCTGCTGTGAGCAACTGTATTGTGTTCCTCAGGGATTCATTACTCAGGGTTGTCAGTGCCTTTTGCATTATATGGAGTGAGTTTAGTGCCCATCAAAATAAGCATGTAATAAACCCAGCTATGGAAGTATCAGTGTTTGGGTTTCCATTTGCTAATTGACTTTTTGGGCTGATTGCTGGAGCTTGTGGTTGATTCCTGCATCCCTTTCCCTGTGAGTCTGCTCAGGTTTGCAGCTATTCAAATGCCTCTCAAGCACCACCTCTTCACTCCAAGCCTTATTTCTGCCTGAGACTGTATAAACTCATATGTGTGGCTTTCTTGAGATTGATCTTTCTCCTCTGGTTCATTTTGGAGGCTGACACAATTCTTTTTTCCATCAGTCAAAATGACCCAGCGTTCATATTCAGGCTCATTCTGCCAAAGCCCTTTGGAAGCACATTGAATTAGCCCCTTTCTCTTTCCTAGAGGGCTTTCTGGTTTAGTACTTCATCAGGCAATCTGCCAGCTCCACTATCAATTTGTGTCTGTTACATTAGCCTGGGCAGCTTTTGATGAGTTAGACATGTGAGGGAGACTTTTAAATGTGATGTTTGTCAGTGTTCCTTCAGTTTGGATTATTGAAATGTTAACTTGGTTTTTCTGTAGTTGAGAGTATTTATTTCTACTGCTATTTCTCATCCTGCTCAAGAAAAACTTGCCTCAATGGCTCTCTTCAGTTTTGTGAAGCAGATGTTTTAGTATCTTGATCCTTGCTCTCTGTTCTTGCTTTTCCAATTATTTATCTGCTATATCCTTAAGAGCATTTAACCTTTCTCCTATTGACTAGGACAGGCTCTGTTGGAAATTCTGTGAAGGACAGTGTGAGGTGTCCCTCCATGAAGGGAAGGATTTGATGGTGCTTGACTGACAGAATAGTTCTACATTGATTTTTAGAGCCACTTATGTTTACTACAACAACAGAAAATACTGACTGCAGAACGTTGTAAAATGTGAATGTGCTATGGCAGAAGTCCCAACACAGAAAAGATAATTAAATCTGATGATAGATTTTTAAATTTTTAAGTGGCTCTAATCTGAAATATAATCTGCAATGTTTAATTGACTAAAAATAGGTAATAATGGGTAATAATACTTCTTTAAAAATAGCTAAAACAAAATCCCTTGCATAGATACAGATTAATTTATGGTTATTCCTATTTTAGCCTTCAGCACTGCACAGTGCAGTTTTGCAAGCAGGTCTGTGTTTGCTCACACATTATATTCCAAGAACTCACATCTTGACTGGACAGGCTGTACTTTAACTTGCACGTAGAGAGTGAATTCAGTCTTATCCTGAATCTCTTGCAATGACCCCATATTGAGGGACAGCTGGAAGTGCTTAAAATGGACTAAGCAAGTGAGCTGATGACAGCCCCAGCTCATTTGGAAATTTTAATGGACAAGAACTGATATGGGTTGCAGGATTTGAAAAGGTTTCATTTTCAGCACTGTGGAATTAATTGGCCCAAACCTGTGGTGTGCTTTAGCAGTAATTGGTGTGTGCAGTGCCCCTGGCTCTGGGGTGAGCCCAGCTCTGGGTCTGTGCTGTCAGATTGGGAATGGAGACTGCTTTGGCCAATTAGACTTGAATCACTGTTTTGAGATGCAGCTAATCTAATTAGTTTTTTATTGACATCTCTTTTCTTTCCTTTTCTCTCTCGTGAGCAGAGGAAGGAAGGAGATAAACTGAGGAATGTGACCTGTCACAAGTGTCTCCATAAAACCTGAACTTCCCAAACATTTGAATGTATCCAAACATGCTGTAGCAATTACATCTCTTAGATATTCACATCATATTACATTTTAAGTTGATCATTAAGAAGGGGGGTTTTTTTGGCCTTTTCCCTGTCTTACAATGATTTCTACATAAAAAGAAAGCCTTTGTGATAAAACACAGAGAAAATGAAAAATATGTCACTTTCCTTGAGTTTTTGTAGTGCAGCTACAAGAGTTGCCATAATCTCCAAGGTTTGTCCAACAAGAAGGGAGGTCAGAAATAAAGGGGTGGCTGCTTCATCTCTTTCCACATGGCATCAAAATGAACATGGAGGCAGCAGGTCTAAATCCAACTTTGGATTCAGTTATTTGATGAGAGGTTATCAGTGAGTGTTGATAGTAGGAGAACCTGGTTTCAGTGATGCAGTTTGTGTCCCTCAGCACTGCCCCAGCAGCTCTGACTGGGGCCAGAGGAGCAGCAGCCAATGGCTCAGCTCTGCCTCCCTCCCAAAGTGCCACATGCATCTTGGAGCTGCTCTGCTGTCTGCTCCTGCTTTGGCTGAATTCTGACAAAGTAAGCTGCTTTGTGTTGCTTCGCTTTGTTTTTTAAACCATGAAGTCAGCAGGACTTCAAAGCATCCCTGGGAGCTGTGTTGCATGCAGATGTTTGCTGTATCCTGGTGTTGCTGACAGGGAAGCTTCAGCTGAAACCAGTGAAAATTCAGGTTAAATCTGGCCAGAAATGGATTGGATATAAACCAATAGCAATTCTGACCTTATTCATCAAGTACTGAAGTGTTTACTTAAGTGTTTGGTGCACTCAGCTGGAAGGAACCTTAAAGATCATCTAATTCCACCCCCTATAATTTCCCCTTTAGTTTTCAATACAAGAAAGCTGTTGTAGTTTGAAGTTAAAACCACTTTTTTTCCCCTCTCTTAAAGGCAACATCTGTGTGTGTGCCTTCCCTGTCCAGGGGATTCACTGAATTTCTGTGTTCATGCAGTGAGGGACATTAATAGTTAGGTTTGAGTGCAGAGTGTTTTTTCCTGACACTTCAATATGTTAATCATTTCAGCTGAGTTTCTGCTATCAGCAAAATCATCTTCACCTCTAGGTAGCCTGTAGCTTGCTAACATAATCTAGTTTTTGGGTGGTATCTTACTGCAGGAGCTGTGATTCAGCTGCACTGTTGACTGTAGAGTTTTTTCCTGGATTTTGTATATGCACAATTTCCATTACTAATCTGCAGTTAAATGCTTCTTGAATGAAATTTGATTTTCAGAATATTAGCTTAATTGCCTTGTCTAAAATGAAGGATATATGTATATTTAATTTGACATTTTTTCCCTTTCACCTTCTTGAGTGTTTGTGCTGCACAGAAGCAACTCTGCCTTTAAATCAATTTTCCCAGTTGCTCTGTAATGTAAACTCCAATAACTTCTAATTTTCTGTAATCTCTCTTATACTGAATTGCTTCCCACCAGATAGTTTTCATAGCATGAGTGTACAGGTATGTACTACAAACAGAAATTGTAGTGACATTGTGTGTATTTATGTCTGGATGTACAGAAGGGCTGTGTGTATATAAAGGTATAAAAATGTCACATTTCTTCCCTGTCTCCTTGGCATCTTTACAATCTCTGTGTAACTAAAACTACAACCAGCTGTGATAGTTCTGCATAAATTATCTGGGGGGAGTTGAATGCTTTGTCTTGGTCTCCAATTCCATCTTCCAGTTCCTCATGTGACTCCTGAGTCGTGGCATGTACTTTGTGTTCTCTCAGGAATGGCACAGCCCATGAACAAATTGATTTCAAAAAATCAGATTTCATGCAGCCTGGGAGATGTTAGAACCAATCGATGAGCCAAGGGCAGGCTGAGGTGCATCACCTCACTGAGGAAAGAAACAAATCACTGCTTGGAGTGGGGCCTGGGCCACATCACAGGCTTGTCATAGATACCAGTGAAATGGAATAAATGGATGTGCACACATGGATTATATCCCTGAACACCAGTGCAAAGTTCTTACGTGCAGGTGCCTTGTAAGAATTAGAATTTAAAATAACATGGATATAAATGACAGCTGGAAATACCTACTTTTTTTTCTTTGGCAGTACTGTGATTTCTTGAGATGAAGTTGAAAATTTTATCTTTTTCTGGCAAGATACTTACATTTCAAGACTTTTTTTCCTGTTATAATTATGTGATAGATGCAAGCATTTATTTTTGCTAATATTTGGGTTTAAATAGACATGGAATGAGAAGTGAAGGAAAAATGGAGACTATTTCACAGATTTTTTTTTTTCAGCAGATTTATTATTCTCATTAACTTCAGGCCATCAGAAAGTTGCATGTCTCAGGCACCGCACATAATGAGTGAATATTGGATCATAAACATATTTGAGAACTGTTTGCTTATTGCCCTGTTCATACCCAAATAATGGTGAAGGAGTGCAAAGCAGGCTTTTAAGGGACAGCAGTATTAAGTGGTTGGATTCTGGTTTGACTTAAGCAGAGGCATTGAACAGAAAAATAACATTTTCCCTCTTACAGATATCCTTCAGGTGTCAGTTTTGCAGAATCCTGGTTTTATTACATCAATCACAAGCAGCTTAAGGCTTCCAAAAACATCGTCACAGACAGATGTTGAGCCTGTCTGGGGATTAGAAATATCCTCTTCCATTAAGTATAAATTAACTTAATCACCAGGTATGAAAGATAAGCAGCATAAACATCATTCCCTGAAGCTTTCATTAAAATTAAAATTCTATTTAAAACTAGGCTCGTACTCTATGACTTGATCCCCCTTCAAAGAGATTATATCTGCTGTAAATTTTTGCAGTGACAGAGTGACAGAAATTAATGTATTGGGGGCAGTGATGTTCTCTATAATTTAACTTCTGCTGCAAGTCATCTTTCAGCAAGAGAGGTGATTGGCTTATTTTTAAGTAATAATTGGTCTCTAGTCTCTGAAACACTGAGAAAGCAATAAAACTCCCTAGCACCCAGTTGCCACAAAATGAAAGCATGAAGTCACATGACTTAATAGCAGTGTAATCATCAGGAGTGTTATTTTGTGTATGAGAATGCACCTGCTTTAATAGGAGGATTAAGGCTGATCAAATGCAATTGCACTGCTGCTTTCTGCTCCCTTGGATGACAAGTTAAAGCTCCTTTTCTGTCCCAGCATAAGCACAACTGCTTTCTAAGAATAATTTCCACATGGGAAGAAATATCCTGGTCTGTTTTTTTCCCCCCCTGTTCTACTGTAAGACACTTGGTGGTCTAACTTCAGTGTATTCCCAGGCTGTACAGCTGTTTTGCCTGTGCACTATCCTGCATTATTATTTTTCAGGCACAGTTTTCTAAAGAAACAAAAGAAACTCTGGAGAAATAATGAGGCACATAAGTACCTTGAAAGCAAATAGTGAACACAAATAAATCTACTAGGAATAATAACAGCTACCTCCACAGAAAATAAAATATTGGGGACTATATTTAATGATCTTTGTTCTGTAATAATTTTTGCTACAGTGGAACAAAGTGTTTGGATGCAGAATTTGCATTGCTTATCCATTATTTCATTACAGTAATGCCATATTTTCTGCTGCACTCATAGCTGACAGATAATAACATAAGCATTCACTGCTTGTGTTACACTGAGTAATAAATTTGTAGTGAATACAGAATGATACCACCATTATTCTTAAGAGGAGGAAGTTGGAAGTAAAGAATCTCAATTAATAATTAGGAAATAGCTGGGTGTTTTCAACACCTGAGACTCCTCAGATGCATTTCTCCTTTAATTATTTAAACTATGAATTAGGAAGGGCTGTAGAAAGCAAACTACAACTCTAGACTTCTCTGCATATGAAATGAAAATGTCAATAATGTTCTCATCCATGGCTTTGTGTCCCTGGTGTGGAGCAGAGCAGGATCCACGCCAAGTTTCTACATCTTGGAAACACTCATTAACACTGTGTGAAGGCAGCAAACTTTCCAGTCTTCTGTTTCCTGCCAAAAGCTATTTAATCTTTAATGAGAAGTGTTTATTTTTATAATAAATCCATCAATCTGAAGAGGCAGTGAACCATCCTTCTCAGGAAGGGGACTGATGGCTGTGGCAAAAAAACAGCACTCGAGGGACAGGAGCAGAGAGCCTGGAACGGGTGAGAGCTGCTGTGATGGCTGCTGACAGGCTGCAGGGGCTTGGGCTTCACTTTTCCAACTGTCTAATAAATTATTCTGGTGTTCTTAAGCAAATGGCAAAGCTATGGAGTACATTTTACCCATGGATTCACCTAAAATATGTTCACCAACTCCCCGAAACAAGTAGTGTGCTGCACGTCTTTCACCTTCCACAGGGGCACCCTGTCAGGCCTGGAAGCTGCAGGAGAAGTTTAAAATCTAAGTGAGGTGATTTACCCAGTTTATTTCTTTAACTGAGATACAGAGGTTTTTTTCTGTCAGAGAGATGGAAATTCTGCTTTCAGCATTTTCTGCTTCCCAGAGACAGGACAGCTGCTGTGTTTTCAAAATGTATTTGGTGTGATCAGAAGTTTGTTGTCTGCCAACACTGTGGTGATTATCAATCCTTATGTTTAATCTGATTGTTTCTGCTCTTTGAAATATGGACTCTTTACTGGGGCTGCTTTGCCTGCCTCAAAGCATTCTCCAAAGTGTTGAATAAACTCTATGTAATAGCCATAATTTTTCCAGCATAATGTCAAAAATCTCTCACTGTTTGGGTTTAATATTCTTTTAATACTTCTACTTTTGTGCAACTATATTATTATTTTGAAAGGTGGAAATTCTTGTGCTATTAATGTTTTTTCACTTTGCCAGAGGCTGAAGAGGGGATGAATATTCATTTTCTTCAAATGACACTCAGATTGGCCAGAACAAAACAAAAAATGATTACTCACACAACATCCAGGCAAACCATGAAACTGCTTGCTATGACATCCTGGGAGTGCTGGAAGTCTCTGTTAATAAAAGTAATGGGATTAGTTCATAAAAGCAAATTCATGAATGCTTGATAATGCAGAGACACTGCTCTGGCTTGGCCTTAGTTTCCTAAATGATTTATTTCTATAAATGAGCGCACAAATATATTTCCTTCCTACATGCTCCAGGTACAAACACTTACCTGTTCTTTGGGAGGTCCATATTCTGTGGTGATAAATGGGTGGATAGATAGATAGATTAGTCATGCAAAATATTCTTTGCTTTTAACTATGTTAACATAGTTCTTGCTTGGAGAATAGAGGCTCAGCTGAGGGAATAATTATAGCTTCAGAATCCAGAACATAATATTTTCTTTTATTAGGTAAGCAGTTGTAAGCTGATACTGAAATTGCTTAATTTATACTTCTAGCAATGCCCTAAATGTAAAATACCTCAAATATGCATTCTTAGAAATATTAATGTTATGATTCTTGCCCCATTTTACTCTGAATTTGAATGCTAAATTTTATATACAAGTGTACAAAATGCTGCAAATTTTGAAACCTTTAATTAGTAGTTGCAAATTTGTTTGTCCCTTAGCAACTTGTATTTGCATAAGGATTAAGGCTGGTCAGAAAGAAAGGAATAAAACATAGATGGAGGAAACATTAATAAATTAGTAATCATGTATAAAAGATAAGTAGTCTTAGATGTCATTTCCATAAGCTTTATTAAAATTTAAATTTTTTTTTTAAGCTGCACCACAGTTGATCATTTCTGAAGAGTGATCTGTCATAAGCTGCAGAATTAGAGAAACTAATGTATTGAGGTCAGACATTAGTATGTAAATGAAGCTTTGCTTTCTTCTGTGTGGCAACAGAAGCATTACCTTATATTTGACCTTTCATTCATTTGCCTGACTCAGCTGTGTCAGTCAAAACAATTAATTCTAATGAGCACTTTTAAAGAATGGGGCTCAGCTTTCTTTTCCTCCTCTGGCCTGTTGGAAATCCCGTGGGAGAGGAGCTAATGGAGGGAACCTGGAATGTGGAGTTCCTGCTCCCTTCCCACAGCCCCAGTGCAGCACCTCAGTGAGTGCAGGGGGTTTCAGGGCCAAGCCCTGGCACAGGTGCCCAGAGCAGCTGTGGCTGCCCCTGGATCCCTGGAAATGTCCAGGCTGGACAGGGCTGGGAGCAGCCTGGGGCAGTGGAAGGTGTCCCTGCCCATGGATGGGCCTGGATGGGCTTTAAGGTCCCTTCCAACCCAAACCATTCCATGATTCTATGACAGGTGAGATTACAAACTTTTGTATTTTCGAGTGGACTGCTGAGCTAAAGACATGGAGATGAAAATCCCCCTCACTTTTTCACTGTTGCTGGACTTGGAGCTGTATTTCTGTTCTTCGTTGCTCCTTCCTCCAGTACTTTTAACATAATCTCTCCTTCTCTCTGCTGGGTTTTTTCCCTCCTTTTTCTTTCCTTCTGCTCTGCTCTGAGGAAACTGCTGATGCTGGTCTTTGGCTGGGTGACCCTTGGGAGTTCAGCCCTCAGGGTGTGGCACTGGCAGATGGCAGCCAAATGCCAGAGAACACGAAATGGGGCACTGCAGGGAGTGCACTTTATCTGAGTGCTGAGGCAAAAAACTTCACCCTTTCCTTGGAAAATATGCAATCACAGTGAAATTTTGTATTTATAGGCACTGCACTTGGCTGTATGGACCTACCCAGGCAGTTTGTCTTAATTAGTTGTGTTGAGACCACACCGAGGTGGGGAATAATGCAGAAAATAAACTTCTATTGAGGTAGTGTCTGTAGTAGCAGTGGAGAATTGTACCCTGAATATAGTCAGTGTAAATCAGGGAAGGTGACTGTGCAGAATAGGCAGGTCTGTGGATCAATTCATAAGTGCAGACACAGGCAAGCCCTTGTGCAGGTTTGCTTTGGAAAGTCTCAGTTTTATTAAAAGTGCAAAATATATCTTTCACTGTAATTCAAATTGTGTCATATTAATTGGGCTCTAGTGTTTTAAAAAAGGAAAAGGAAGGAAATCTTGTGGGGGAACTAAAGAATGAAAACAAATCATTAAACTGTATAAAAGTCCTAACCTACAAAAGCAAACAAAGAAGTATATTCCCTTTTTTTTCTTTTTTACCGAATGGAAGTACAACATTTTGCAATAAAGACTAAATTAAGTTTTCTTGTTCTAATGTAAATATTTTACATATGTAAATGTATAAGTGGAAAGGAATGAGACATGCAGTAGCATACAAAAACCTGCTGGTTTTAATTTTAGAATACTTTTCTAATAGGAAGTATGGATTTAAGAGCTCTCTCAGTAAAAGTTTGAAATGGTATGCTGGTTCTGAGTTTTATTCATGACCTCAAAGACAGCTGTAGGCTTTTCTCTGTAGAAAGGAGGAGAAGCAGGAAATTCTAGGTGGTAGAACTTTGGAGTTTGTATAAACCAGAATACTTAGATAAGACATGGACCTAGATAAAGGGAAATATATGATTAAAACCATTCTGTTTAAATCCCCCTGTTATGAACATTGTGTTTTCTAAGTAAATTGTATTTGATACCAGTTTGTAAAACAAGGTTTTCCCACAGCCTGAAAGATTTTGCAAAATCAGATTTCCTGCCTTTGTGTAATCAATTGTTACCTATCTGCTAAGACCAGACTTCCCAACTTCTGCCATTCCTTATCTACCAAGACCAGATGGTTATTTATGAAACTTGACAAATTGTCTGCAGATTTCACATCACCCAGAGATCCCATGGGTGTTTTTTGACCACCACTGCTTACCTGGCAAAATTATGACAACAAAAAAATAACAATTATTGATTCCTATGAGAAAAGGAGCTGCAAACCGAGGCTGGGTGGAGCGTGGAGTGGGCAGTGACCCCCTGTGTATCCCCAGCGCTGCTTGCTCTGTCTATATAAAATAAAGCAATCGAAATTTTGCTGAATAGCAAGACTTTTGTTTCTCATTTATAACAGAGGTGTCCCCAGGGCAGGGGCTGAGCTCTGAGCTCCTTCCTGTGACCAGTGGCGTCTCTTTGAGTCTGAGATCACTCACTGCACACAGTATTTGGTGGTTTTAGAGTTCTTATTTTCCAGCTCGAGCACCGAAGGAAGAGTCAGAAGCCATTTTCTGAGGTTTCCAAGGTTGTCTATTCTTTCTTATCTAAGGAATTCTTTCCCTGACCTACAGAGATCTGTTCAGCAGTTCAGTTGGAGGCACACTGCCTGCCTTCTAGACAGGTCTTATCTTTTATACTATAAATTACATACATGATGTTTACAATTACTTTCCAATCCATGGCAGTTATATTGCACTGTCCAGCTTTCTCCCAAACCAATCCAGAAGTACCATCCTAACCCAAAAGATGGATGCCATGAAGAAGAAGAAAGAAAGACATACCATGCCCAAATTCCTCCATCTTGGCTCTGGGCCCCTTATTATAAACAATTTTATAAATTCACTTTTCTACCTTCTAACAATGTAATTTATGCTCAACTTATTTTTTGTGACTTGTAATTCTTCCCGTAATGATGGTAATTTTTCCCAGGGACTGAAATCAAACCCACAGGGGTCTTGGGCACTGTGCCAAGGCCTGTGAGCCCTTGCCTGGGTCTCGAGGCATCCAGGGAAGCCGGGGAATATCCTGGATTCCCACACCTTCCCTCTGTGATTCTGTGCTGCAGGTGCCAGAGCTGGGAGCAGGCGGGGCCGGGGGCGGGCGAGGAGCTGCCGGACGCTGTGGCGGGCGCGGAGGCGGCGCTGCCCTCGCTGTGCCTCAAGCAGGTGTTCCCCAAGTACGCCAAGCAGTTCAGCTACCTGCGCCTCGTGGACAGGGTGGCCGCGCTCTTCATCCGCTTCCTCGGCGTCAAAGGCACCACCAAGCTGGGCCCAACGGGCTTCCGCACCTTCATAAGGTCAGTTGGCTCAAAGCTGGCCCTGCTAGTGCTACACCTGTAGCTTCCAGGGCCAGGGTACTTCTAGCTTCAGGCTGCTACAGCGCTCCAGATGGCTCTGGGGGCCCCCGAGGCTGAATTCAGCTCTCAGCTAGCCAGGAATGAGACTTTGGGAGCTTCTGTAGAGATTTCAAAGGAAGCTTTATTTCTTTGAAGGGTTCTACCAGCAAAATCCGGATACATAGCACAGCAAGGGGTTTTTATAGGTTTTAGTGGGATTGGGATTCTAACCAGTAAAATTATAAGTTGAGAACTATCCGATTACTTTGAGATTCCAGGAGAGAAAAGACCAATCATCTAGTAAAGTTAAAGACCAATAGAAATCCTAAATGATAACAGGGGTTTCAGTAAGGGGGGAACATTTCTCATGAAAAGTTCCATTGTCTCAGGGTATGAAATCTCAATGGCCCTTTGCAGGAACAGCTGTATCATCCACATACACCCTCAGCTTGCAGGCTTTGTGATGCCTTCCAGCCTGCAGCCTCTGTTCTGTGATAAAACAGATACATTTTCATCATCCCCTCCTGGACAGTCCATGAGTCTGTGTCTGGGAGGAAGTTGGGTCTTTATTTGACAGCAGATACGATTTGCCGTCTTCGTCAACATGTCACGTTCCCAGTAAAGGGTGGAAATATCATTGTGGGGAAGTGACAGCTGAAATTGGGTCACTTGATGTGATTCTGTCAGCTGTGGGGCCAGCACCACCGCCCCAGGCCACAGGGAGGATTCCCAAATGCCAGTTCCTGATGCACCGTGCAGGCAGGATTTGCATTGTGAAATTGCACCTTGCAATGTCAAGGAACTCAATTTATTTTTTCACATACTTTTTATTTAGGAGGGTTTTTTTTGTTTCATTGTTTTTTATGGCTATATCTGTTCTAGTCATGGTACAAATACCTCATTTTCTGTCTTTCATTGACTATGACAAAAGAAATGAGCAGCAGCAGCAGATGTACTCTTAAAACACAGATCCTGTTTCTATGCAGATGCATTTAGCATTCAGGAATGAATATAAAATGACTTGGTTTATAGAAATTATGATACATAGAAAATGAAGGCATCTGCTCTATCCACAGACCAGCACAGGATTGCATCCAGTTCTGTATTTTTTGTAGTTTAATCCAGCCTTATTTTGGCACTTGTCAGAGGAGCACAGAATAAATGCCAACATTTTCTTTTAAGAATATTCAGATAAATTGCTATATCTCAATGAAATAGCATTTGTAGTTTCTTAATGCATATTAAATTAAACTTTTTTATACTGATATTTTATCCAGATATTTTTGTTTATTTTCTCCCAGACAATCTATACCAGCTATAAGGCCCTTTTTTGAAGAGCTGTCATTGCTGTTCATTTCAGAAGGAAGGTCAGGTTTTGTGTGTGGTATCATTTTTCAGGAATAAAATGGTACATGAGTGAGATTTCATGTGTGGGCATGTGCTTGCAAAGACTGTCCACCCAAATTCTGGCTCATCAAAATCTGTTTTCCTTTAATGTTTTCTTCATTCTAAAAAAGTAGCTAAAAGGGAAGCACTGTGTCTCTAGTCCTTGCTTGGTGCTGCCTGGGAATTTCTGGGCTATCTAGGTGAGGCTTTGCTCTTATTTTAAGGGAGCTCTGTTGAGGTTACTAAAGAGTGAGATTTGCTTCAATTATTCAAGTTTGGAGTGAATTTTGGATTTGTTTTTTTTGTTTCTTTTCTGGCAAGAAATTTTGGCCAGCTCTTTGGCACATGCAGTGGTGGCAGCTAGGCTGCCAGACATCTGGAAATCCTGGACACAGGGCCTGTTCCCATCCATGATCAACACTGCACTGTGGACTCAGACCACAGCAAGTCCCAGCTCCACATCCCCACATCCAGAGCTGCATCCAGAGCTGCTTTCCCTGCAGGGTTCAGTGCACCAGGGTAAATCCTGTCGGTGTTCAGGCACAGAGAAGCCAGGCTGTGCTGAAAGCTTCCTCCAGCCCTTTCCAAACAGGATCAGTCAGACAAATAAAAGGGTATTTCTCTGTGCAAACTCTGCCTCATGCAGATAGTCTGTGCAGATTTGTGGTGGATTTTGCACTGTACCAATTAATTCCATTCTCTTAACAGCCTTAGAGTACTGGCAATACCCTGGGAGAAAGCTCTGTGTAACAGTCAGGTCATATTTTTAATTGAAATATTCTGGGTTTGGGCCTGTTTTATTCAGATAGGAGCACTTAATGAATGCTGGTTTGTTTGCTTTCTGCTGTGTGTGATTTATTAGAGTGAGTACGTTACAGTGGGTCTGTACACATGACATGGGTAAACTTTTCTCCTGCAAGTTGCCCTTGCAGAATTTTTCCTAACTTGGGAGTTTGGATGTAACGAGAATCTCGTCTTTATTTGGTTTCTTTTTAACAGAAACTGCAAACTGAGTAACAGCAATTTTTCAATGGCTGCTGTAGATATCCTCTATATTGATATCACAAGGAGGTGGAACAGCATGGGCATTGACCACAAGGAATCAAGTAACCCAGGTTTGTATTCAAAAACTATGAAATCTGACTTTTGGGGTTATTTTTTTTCAATTTTAGTTGCTCAGGTACACCTCAGACATTCGATAGAAATGGGAAGCAGCCATGTACACCTGAGACATGCACATACAAACCAATTCTCCTGGTTAGTGCTGTGGCAGTTACCCTTCAGGCTAGTTACCCTTTAGGTAGGTGAAGGTCGCCTCAGTTCCACAAGTCTATAAAATTTGAGGATTTGCATTTAGCTTTTCAGGATTGGTATAAATTACTTAGTGGTTAGCTAGTAGAATTTCACCAGGAAAAATAACAGGCATGCAACTGAATCTCCAGGCTTTCAAAAATTCAGAGATTTGTGTATGGTGTCAATGAACAAGATGCTTTTTAGGTGTTAAAACACAAACCATCCACCTGTTTCTGCTGGCTTTATGTTTGGCCCACTCCCAGCTGTAACCAAGACAAGCATGATTCTGTTGTTCTAAAAGAGCTTCTAACTTTTTTCATAATATGCCTCATATGAGTGTCACTTCTGGGGAGAAAGTGTGTGTGTGCTACCAGAGGTGCTTTCCCTGCCTGCAGCTCACCGTGACTGATAAAACAATTTACTGAGCTGGCAGCTGCTGCTTTCAGATAACTCAACAATTCCTTTGCAAGCTGTTTTACAGCCAAGATCGTAAACGACCCCAGCTGCAGCCTTGGTTGAGAGAAATTATACTTTAGAATGTAATTGTCATATTTTGAAAAGGTGCCTTTCCTGCTGCATCAATAAGCCAACACAGTTAAAAACCCCAAACCTTTCAATAGCTCGTCCTTAAATAATCTTCTTAAGTGTATGTTCAAACTGGGAGAGCTTGTGGCATTCTACACAACCAATTGGGGTCTGGCTTCTTAATTAAGAATTTGAGTAGGTATTACTTCAAGGTTTTAAATACAATAATTAGTGTTAATACTCAGCTTCTCTTCCCTTTGGCTCTGGTAATGTGCTGTTAGTGATGGAACAGCAGCTGAAGTGTTCCTCTGCAGCATGGGGCTTCTCCAGGGAACTATTGTGTGGGAAGGGGCAGAGCAGTTGTATTATAGCAGTGACATTTTTTGGCACTGCACTCTTCTGCTGTTTGTTTTTCATTCAGTTGAAATAAATTTTGTGGAGTTACTGGGTATGACTGAAAAAATGGCCTCTTCACCTTCAAAAGGGTTTGTACCTGGTACAGGCTGTGCAGGAGGGAAGTAGTGCTTCAAATAAACTCACATCTTGCTAAGGTGATGATACTTGGTAATGGGGTTACCTTCATAGTGCTGCAGACTGAAATAACACACTGGTGTGAACTTGTGGGTCAGACCTATCTCTAAAAATACAGGGTTGAAAAGACCCCATTCAGCTGCCTACATAAACTTGTTTTTCTCTCCAGCTGGATTGTTTTCCTTGATGCTCAGTATGTTACTGTGTCTTATCTGGTTTCAACTTAATTTTGGCAGCAGAAATCAAGGCTAATACTACATCAGTTTAATGGTGTGATACCCTAAAATGGGTTCTTGCTTTGAAAGAACCACTTCGCCTCTGGTTTCCAGGCTGAGGTCTGCAAAGCCAGAAGCTGCTTCAGCTATAGAGAATGGTACCTATCTGTAATCCAGGCTGGGCTTACCCTGCCCTGAAACACCCAATGAGTGTGGCACAAATAAAGCCTTGGCTTTTGCTCTTTGAAGGACAGACAATCTCTTTGCTTTCTGAGCATTCCAGATGGCTGCCATTTAAATGAAAAGATGTGAACTGACACGATTGTGTTCACACTCATCACACACATTTGGCCTCGCTGCCACAAGCAACAAGAGATAGTATCATGCCTAATGAATATCCCAGTGTCCTGTGAGCACCTTTTCCTTGCAGGAATGTGTCTGCAAGCCTTTGTGGAAGCCTTCTTCTGCCTGGCCCAGAAGAAGTACAAGTCGCGGCCGCTGCACGAGCAGGTGGCGTTGCTGATCGAGCAGTGCGAGTGCCGCCTGGCCGCGCTGCAGGGCCCGCGGCTGCTGTGGGGCTGCGGGCTGGCCGAGCGCCCCGGGGCCCCGCCAGCCGCGCCCGGCGCCGCCCGGCCCCACCGCCACCAGGTGTTCCGGCTGCAGAAACCAGCGCAGCTCAGGGCGCTCGTGTGCCGGGACACCGCCGGCAGTTAATCCCCAGCCAGGGACGTGCGCTGCTGGAGGAGAGACTGGCGCTGGAATCCCTTCGTTTCACGGTGACAACTGTTTATTTCAGCTGCATTTTTTATTTATGCTTTACAAAAAAGTCTACTGCAACCTCATGTTGTTAAATAATGACCCTGGCAATGACTATTTCTTCACCTCTCTGTGGGATTTACGGTGCATATCCCATGACAAGCTGTGCATTCATCCTGAGTGCGTGAAAGAGAAGGACCAAAGCACAAGGGTGATAACCAGCATCATGGGATTTGCTGCACTGACTGAGGCACACTCGTGTCTCAGGAATTACATTGCTTTGTGTGCACAGGACATGTCACAGAAACCAAGGAAGGAACTGAACTCACAAATACCAGACTGGAAAACTGAAATCTGGAATTACACTTGTGCTCAGACTTCAGGTCTTGACGCTCTTCTTTCCATGGCTTGGACTGTACATGCTGGAATCAATACCGATTTGGTCAATGTCTATGTACTTATTTTTTAAAGTCAGTCTTAAAACACTGATATTTTGGCTTCTACTTCTTTGTACACGTCTTGCCATGACAAGTACTGTTAGTTTTTTAAAGAACTAAAACTCTTTATCCTTTTGCTTCCACAGAACCAATAATCTCACACTTATTCACAAAAGAAAGATTTACTTTCTTAAGTAAAATTTGGTGAATCAAGTGGTGGTTTTGTCTTCAGGGATTCAGTACTGCTTCTGCAGAAAGCTATACAAATGCCTAAGAGGTCACTTAAATTCCAGTGGAACCAAGCATCTCACTGACTTTAGCCTAAACTAACTGTATTCTAGATTTGCTTATTTTTTGGCTTTTACAGGTCCTTTTGGGACCTGCAGTAACATCTAGAGCAGATCTTTTTTGTGTCTTTGCACATATTCTTCGTTTTTCCCTTAAATAATAGCATAACTGTATGGATTAGATCTGAGGATGTTGTGTCAAAACTGGGCTGTACTGCTGGAGTAGTACAGAGGGTCTTATTTTTCAGGAAATGAACCATGACTTCTATGATCACACACTTCTTGTGGGGTCTAAGCAGAACAGGAGACTGGCTGGAAGGACAGGAATTACTTGGAACTTCAGGGATGTTGAGTGAAATTCTTTGTGGTCTGCAGTTTATGACAATAATGAATGGCTACATCTGAGCTTGATTTTCCTCCTTTGTTCTACTCTTCAATGTTAATGCCTTGGCTTATGTTCTAGTGTCTCCATGCTATCAGAAATGGCAAAGCACTGAGCTTTGGGTTGGAGAGCATTCCCTGAACTCCATATCAAAATGTTCCAGTGGCTGTGTCACTGAGGGGGAATCCATCTGTTTCACGTCAGGGACTAAATACACACACAGTATTGAGAGAATTTTCATTTCAGGGAACGTTTGTAGACATTTTTTCCTGATTTCAGTTTCCAGCAGCATGTGTTTTTCCCAAGTGGCAATAGCAGCATGGCAATGCAATGCAGGAGTCAGGCCGAGTCCACACAAAACTAGTCCCCAGTATGTGTTAATCTCAGATGTGAGCATCCCTTCTCCTTATCTTTTTCTGTAACACAAATAAAATAGTAGTAGATGATCTTTTTTAGTTCAATGGCCAGACTCTTTGAAATTTTATGTATTGTACATAAGAGGACAATTGTAGACTAACTAATGCCACTGCCCTCAGCCTTGTTCAAATGTCATAAAGATTATTACAGTATGAAGATAAAATGCGTAACTCCAAAGTCTGGCACCTGTCAGAACAAATGAAGCTGAAAGGGTCATTTTTTTTCACACTTTCATTGTAATATATTTGAAGACATTCACAGGTTGAAAAATGGTTACTTCTCCTTTTGTGACATCTGACATTTGTCTTGCAATTGGCAGTGTGTTACTGGAAAATAGCTTACAGTTCCTCTCATCTCATGATTGATGTCCTGTAAAGACAGAGTTATAGAGGAGTTGGATTTGAAATGCTATGACTGTGAATGCCTTCCCTTGCACCTTTGAAGCAGTACAATGTGTGGCCTAAAATATCCCAGTTTTGCAAGTGTATAACTTAGCCTGATATCAGTGGAATAAATTAACTATTGTATATTGAACACTGATAAGATCTCTCCCTCTGTGGGAGACCTTTATACTCTCTGGATCTAATAGAGGTTTTTATAGCTTGTGCATCCACAGGCTGATGCTGCACACCCTATTCATCGCCCACTTCAAAGATGAAGGGTCCCTTGTAGAATAGTCAAAATATTCAATTATCTGCCTCTAGTAATCCAGTGTTCGTGTATTTATATAATTGGAAAATTGAATGCTATATTATTCTCGGGGAGGGGGAGGGAATAAACCAGGAATGTACTTTAGAGATTTAATGGCAGTCACATTTCTCTTTCTTCCTGTCTAATTTAATTTTCTCTGAATATTATTTAGCATACAATTTCATAGAGCCTTTAAGTTACTAGTCTGTGCCCATGCAAATGACCAGAGACACTTTATCCAGGATATGAATGCTAATGCACTGATAATCTGTTAATCCTGAGGTACCTCTCTAGCTGAAGAAACAATACAGGAAAGGCGTTGGATTTTTAACAGCACTTTTGTATATATTCTCTTCAGAGAATACCACAGCACTGCACTCATGATTCTATTTATGACATATATGATATGAATATTGTATACCCGTGAAATCTTTCTTGTTATCAGACACACCGGATCTGGTATTCCTGTCTGGGTAGAAATCAGAATAAAACAACATCTAATGAAAATCTGAGGCAATTCCAGCCCTCTTCGCTGCAGGCACGTATGCAGCCTGGATGTGCCCAGACTCGCTCAGTGGTTCCTTGCTGCATTTGTGTTGTTTCTCTGCATCAGGCTGTCGCAGGTAAGTCACCCACAGTCTGTGCTGGGCTCCGGGCGCTCCTTGTCCTGTGTGCGAGTCCCCGCGGCACGTTCGGGAACTCTGGACAGACCGATGGCGCACACCTGTGGCCATTCCCTTAAAGGGCAGGGCAGGGGCTCGCTAATGAACGAGTTAATGAGCAGCTGGGACACCCCGCGCACTGCACCCAGCTGGTCCTGAGAGCAGGCCGGGCTCTCCGGGCTGTGCCCTCAGGCGGGGACGGGACGGAGTCCGGAGCCCTGGCGCTGAGGAGGGATCTCGTCCCGCTCCACACCGAGCCCGGCAGGGTAGGTGCGCTCCTCCTTGTGCTGGGTGCTCGTCGGGCGGGGATTTTGGGGCTCAGCGGGGCGTGCCTCCTGCAGTAATTTATGTGGGAGTCCACATAAGGGCTGTGCTGGCGCTGTAGGAAGATGAGGGCTGGCCGGCCCTACTCTGCTCCGCCCTTCTGTTTCACGGAGCAGAACCATGGGGTGGCTCCTGGGCTAGATCCTCCCTGTGGAGCGCCATGGGATTTCCGGAGAGCCCCGCGCAGGAAAATGTCCCCGGGCGGATCCCGGGCACGGGCAGGGCCCGGCGCTTCCAGAACCTTCCTGGCGCCGGGGCCGTGAGGGCAGGGCCGAGGGGCCCCGGCGGGTTGTCAGCGCACAGCCGGGGTGAAGTGGGGCTTTTCCGTACGGCGTCCAGGGTTTCCCTTCACTGCGCCGGACTGAGCCCTGTCAGTGGCCCTTGGAGATGAGTGTGAAGGAGCCGGTGCGTGCTATGCTTTGTTCCACCTCCCGTCTCTGTCATTGCAGAGGTTGGTTGGAACCTTCTGGAGCAGGGAGGCATAGCGTAGCTTTGTGTGGGAGACTCACCACACCCCTGCCATGGGCAGGGACACCTTCCACTGTCCCAGGTTGCTCCAAGCCCTGTTCAGCCTGGCCATGGACATTTCCAGAGATCGAGGGGCAGCCACAGCTTCTCTGGACACCCTGTGCCAAGGCCTGCCCACCCTCCCAGGGAAGGATTTGCTCTGCTTTCTCAGAGGTTCTGCTCCCTCTGCAGAGACCTGGCTGTGCCTCACAGGAGCCCGCAGCAGCTCCTTGCTGTCTACCTGAGCAAGAACAAACTGCTCCAAGTACAAGCTGAGCACTTGATTTTGTTAGGTACTGACTCTGCTTATGGAGCTGGCCCTCCTTTGGCCACACTGAGGGGCGCTGCTGCCACACCTCAGCCTGAGAGAGCACACTGCGTCTGTCCCTTTGCCCGCTGCAGATGTTCTGGGTGGATGAGAGGTGGTGCTTGGGCTCCAAATTCCTGCTGAAATATCAGAAGTGAGGTGTCTACATTCTGCCCAGCTACGCTCGACTTGTCTCGCTCTGCCCTCTGGTTGTTCCTCCATAAGGGGAAATTGATAAAGTATTTATTTTTCTCTGGCTGTTTCCATCTGTACTGCCCTGAGAGCATCCTCTGGCTCGCTTGGTTTGTTCCAGCAGGATGAGGTCCCGAGCCTCCCGCTATCCCTTCCCCAACCGCACGCAGCCCAGCTCGTACTTTTCTCTCAGATTATTTCTGCCTTACTTACCTTCATTTCACCTTAAGCACACACACAAAAAATCATCAGCACTACCCAGATAAATCCATCTGGTCTCTGTCTCAGCCTCATTTAACCTCCCATTGAAGAGATTGTATCACATGGTATTCAGCTGGAACCTATTACCTTGCATGCCCAAGCATATCACATTGAATTACCCTGGCCCACAGGCCTGCGGTGTTTGCTAATAGCTAATGGCTGCTCTTAACTTAGAGGTGATTTATTCGAGCGCGTTTCTATTCGCAGTGCAGCGGGGGGGAGTGGCAGTGTGTTAAGCAGAGCTCAGCGAGGGAGCGCCGGCGGGATGGCTGCAGGCAGCCTGGCTTCACACCTCCGCCAGCTGCTGCCGTTTCCCGGTGTTCCCGTTCCTCGCCGCTGTCCCAGGTGCAGCAGGTGTCAGGGACCGGGAGCGAGTGCTCCTGGCTGCGCGCAGCAAGAGGTGCGGGAGGGCACAGTGCTCTGCCTGCTGTCACCAGCTGGAGTGCCAGGGGCCCTGTGGCACATCTGTGTGCTCAGGAATGGCCCGGGAATGGGGCAGTGTCCCCAAAGCCTGTCCCTGCCCTCTGCCTCTGCGGGAGACAAATGGTTTTTGCAGTTCTGATGGCAGAATTAAGTTTACCTGTGTCATTGCTGAATTTACAGCAGGTGTAAGTGTGAAAGTGGTATGAAATTGCAGTAAAAGACAAAATGTTATGATGATGTGATGCAGTTTTCCCTCTTCCTTTGCCTCATCAGTGGAAAGGCAAAAGCCCTTCTGCAGGTCAGGTTCAGATACACTGGTGAACAAACAGGAGAAGGGAGAATGCGAGTTTTGGAGGCAAACCCAGCTCCCTGATTTGTGGCTTGCTGAGTCCTGAGCCTTATGTTTGTCCTCCCATCACCCCAGGTCCCCAGCACATGGCTCTCCTGACTCAGGGGTTGAGAATGGACCGTGGCTTCCAGGAGGAAGAGTAGTTAGTGACTGTAATAAATCAAACTAAATAAGTTTGGGAGCTCTGTTATTCAGGCTTCACTCCTTGATGGTGTAGCACAAAAATCAAATGGTTGAGGTTATTCAATTATGGCTCATACTACCAATGGGGAAATCTGATCATGTATGGAGCCTGCATCAGTATTATTTGTGTGTTGAGGGGCTGTGCTGGCTGTCAGGTGGGAAATGGCAGAAATCCTACACGTGTCCAAGTCCTTCTCTCACTTCCTGTCACCTTACTTAATAACCGAGTAACACGATCCACTGTTTGTCTAAGATCAATAATAGCACAGGGCACATTGTAACAAGCTGGAAACATTTTTCCTGAGTGTCTGAGGACACTGCAGGTGCTGAGGTGATGGTGGGAAGGAGGTGCTGCCTGGCACGGGACACAAACATCTCCATCCTGGCCTGGCTGTGGGCGGCACTGCCGGCTCTTGCTGCAGGATATAGAAGAGTGTGGGCAGTCAATAGACATGGATAAAATAAAGTTGTGAACAGCAGCAGGAGCTAAAATAGCAACATCAATAGCAGTTTCCAGATAATGATCTAATTAGCACAAACAACAAGTTTCCACTAATGACTCTTGTTCTTCCAGCTCCTTCCTTTCTGCTCGCCTGTCATTATTGACTCTCTGGCTGGGAGCGGCTGCGCTCCCTCTCTGGGGCCAAGGCTTTGGAGGTTTGTTTACTGCCTGCCTTTGAATTACTTCTCCAGAGAATGTTTGCTCGGGAGCCTGGGCTGCTGTGCGTGGGATGGCTGCGCGCAGAAGCAGGGAGGAAAGAAAATCAGCTCTTTGGCTTTTGTAGCCCTTTGGAAGGCCTTGGGAAAGTTGTGCTCCTACTGCACCTCCCTGTTGTAAAACTAAGGATGCTGGTGTTCACCCACTGCAGTGGAGTGGGAGCTGACTGTTTTTGAAGGGCTTAGGAAGCTGTGAGGGAAGGATGCTTGTCAGGAGCACATCAGAGACTGTTACTGGAGGAGCTGACAAAAGCTGTTCCTGTCCCTTCCCTCCCTAGGTATGAGCCTCATCTCTGCACCTCCCTGACTCCCTCCCACTGAAACTAACAGGCTAACTGTGCTCTTAAGGCCTCAGCTTGGCAAGTACTGGCTTAATGCTGTCACTTCCTCGCTTGTCAATGCCACTGCTGTGGCCGCTGCTTTGTCCTCAGTTGTGGTGGGCAGGATTCTTGTGTTTGCCTGTTTTGAAGATGCCCAGTTCTGACATCTCCCAGTTGCTGCTGTGGGACTCAGCTTTGCCAGGACAATGGAGTGGGAGCATGGCTGCAGCGCCTCAGCTTTGCCTGAGGTGCTTACTGGGCTGTGCAGGAGGTGCTGCCTGGCACCAGGAGCAGCTCACGGGCCAGTGACTCTCACTTACTGAACTCAGATCAAACCCTGTGCTTGTAAGGGTGCAATTACTGGAACATCATTACTGCTGATGAGTCTTGTGCTTAAATGACTCTCCAGATTAAAAACCTCAAGCAAACACATCTGCGTTCCCCAGCCTCCCAGCCCCGTATTCCCGTGGCTGCTCTGGCTGCTGATCTGCAATTCCGAGTCTCGCTTCTCCCGCCCTGCCCGTCTGCCAGGGCCGCTGGGAGCGGCTGCAGCCGCTGCGGAGCCGCAGATGCCGAGAGCTGTCAGTGCACAGAGACGTTCTGCCTGTTTTCGGCTGAGAATTCAGCTCTGCTCTAATGAAGCCCAACAGCCGCCAAGGAGGTTTTATTCAAGTCAAGGTGCTTTTGACTAACCCCTCCTTGCTGCATTTTCTGAGGTGTTTTGTGTTTCCAGGGCTGCATTTTTCTTTCTCTCAGCCTTCAAAATCAACAATGTTGAGGGGAATGAATGGCAGAGCCTTGAGAGGGGATTTTGGCCTGGCTGGGTTTTGCCTTCCCTCCTTGGGGTGTGGTTGCTGACAGGAACAGGAGGAGGGAAGTGCCCAGCCCAGCTCCAGCACTGCTGAGTGCAGGAATAGCCACAGGTGCTCCCCACATCCCGACTCATTTCAGTGCAGCCAGACTGTCTTCCACCTCTCCCGGAGGAGCTAATTATGATGATGTTAATGAGGCAGAGGTGCTGATCATGCCCTGGGTTTTTATGACTTTCCTCCAAGTTTTCTACTACTTTTACTGGAGGCAGAAGAGTGGTTTGTAAGGACTGGTAGGGGAACAGGCCTGGCTGTCAGACCCCCGAGCATGTGAAGGAAAAGTGGCTAAAAAACTACAGGGAGGAAATTTCAATGATCTCTTTAGGGAGGCAGATAAAACAGGTTTGTGTGTGCATGTGGCATGTGCCAGGATGCTCTAAAAGCTGGAAATGACTGAGTAGAGGTGCTGGAGCACTTATGTAAAATATCTAAATAAATCTTTAATATTTCTAATTGCAAATGTACATAAATTGCACAGCCACATCATTTCTTTGAACACCAACAACTTTCTCTGTACATTATTACATAGTTTAAAAGGAGCTGAAGGAGATTCAGCAAACACTTCCACTTTTCTTTTTTGTTTTTTAAACATACTTACAAAAAAAAGATTTGTTTTTCTTTATAAGAGGATATAAAACATAGCGACTGCTTATCAGGAACAAGTATCAGCCTAAGCAGATATACAGAGAGAGGTATATCTTAAGACACAGTGATGTATGATAAAGGAATATGTGAACATGGAGGCTGCACTCTGGGGTACTGGTAGCTGATGCAGAGCCACATGGCATTTACAGCAATGTCACAGCTCAGGTGATCTGTGAAAGTCAATGCTTGAACATGACACCCTTTTCTGAAGCGTGGTTGTTTCTGGATGTTGTGCAACACCCTCAGGACTGGACTTGGTTTGGAAAGCCCATGAGCTGCATGTTCTCATGCTGCTGTTGTCCTCCCGCTCCCCCAGGTGTGATTTTCCCCAAGGGAGGAGGAACAGGCAGCAGTTATCTGTGTGAGGTCAGAGCAGGGTGGGTGCCACTGGCTGAGCAGTCTCCTCTGTAACAGCCCTGAGGCCACAGCTCTGCCCCACACCAGGTGCCAGTCCTGGCCAGCCTGGAGGCTTTGAACACAGACCTTTGGGAGGAGGTGACCCCAGCAGTCAGTGCAGATGGGAAGGACGGAGCGCCCACCCAGGGACAGTGTCACAGGTGTTCCCTTTGGACTTTTGCTTTGCACTCTCCAGGCAAAGCTGTGTGAAGGACAGGGCAGGGACCAGGGTGGAGCTGCTGGACCCGTTGGTCACAGGCTGCTGTGAGGCCTGGCCCCAGTGCTGCTCCCACTGCCCTGGGCTCCTGGGAGAAATGAGCCCCTTTCAGATCAGACTGCTGGGCCACAGCCTGTGGCTGTCCTGGCTGAACACATTAATGCATCTGCCATCTGTGACTGAAAATCCTCTCCTTGTCCATCACAGAACAGACCTCAGCACATTTTCTATTGCATCTGGGTGTGGGCATTAGGAACAGGAAAAAGCCTATGAGCTATCTAAACTTTGGGAATGATTGATTCCTTGCTGATTGCTTTCCTAGGAGAGCCTGTGACACCTCACTGAGGTCCAGCAAGTCCCTTTGCCCTTTAGGAATATTCACAGTAGCAGAACCTGTGTTCTGCAACCTTGCAGCAACCTCTGGGACTGGCTCCCAGACCAGAGGGTTCCACGTGTTCTCACAGTGCAATCAGTGCTTTACAGCTGCAAAAGCAGAAAACAAAACCAACCAGACTCAAATGACAATGCATGTGACACCACACTCTTTGGATGGTGGCAGGATTTGCTTAAACTGGTGCAAAAGGGGCTGGTGACTACACTGTAGTATTAGTTGGCATGGGGAAGGACTGGGGTCCCTCCAATCTTTTGGCACTGAAGCCATAATCCCTGTCCAAAATGATGATACTTACAGTCTGAAGAGACCTTAGGATACGGGTCAGTCTATTTCATCCCCCTTCACACAAAAACCCCTCATTAATTCAGGAGCGTTCACTACAGTTTAACAAAACCCCAAATCAAAACTCTTAAAACAGAATCTTTGAGGTGGGCCCACCACAAATCTGGATCCATGGCTTTGCTCCCTTCCCTCAGATCCCCAAGGGAGGAGGCTGGAATCAGAATGTGGGTCTGGATCCAGGTTTGGCAGCCCGAGCCCACCTCTCCAACACAGCAGTGAGACACAGCCAAATCCCGACTGAATAAGCAGCACCAGAAGTAAGTTACTATATACAACTGTTAGTGAGATAGATACGGTACAGTAAACACTGAGAACATTTACAAAAAAATATTAAGACTTGTATTAAGATAAAAATTGGAGTGTTTTTGCTTTGTTTACACTTTGACGAGTTTGCACTAGAACAGCCTCTTACTGTAGAAAGCGCAAGAACCAGGAAGGAAACGGAGCCGATGAGGAAACCTTGGGGACAGTGGTGTTTGCTCTGGTGCTGCAGCACCTCTCGGGATCCAGGTATTGCTATGCCAGGGACCAGCTCCGAGGCCACGGCAGGGAACACGGGGCTCCCGCACTCACACACACACGCACACACAGAAATGTACAGCTCATAAATAACAGAAGCACAAGCTGAACTGAGCCTGGACCTGAACACTGCCCCCAAACCTTTTTAGAGGAGGGTCACGGTTAAGTCCAGTTGTTGACAGTTGCAGGGAAAGGAAACAGGGAAAAACAGGGGGGAATCTCTACTGTAATGAGACTTCATAGTGATTTAAATTTCTTTTTGTACTGGCTCAGGAAACTAAGCAATAACTCCAGAAGGTGGTGGCACTGGAACTTTTAAGATTTTAATAACTGGCTGTGGAAGGATTTAAGCATTCCTGCTATTTCAGCAGAACAATGTGTTCAGTAATTTGCAAGTTTGAGGGTAACCAGGAGTTTGTGACAGATCGGGGCGGGTGGGGGGGAGCAGTGCCTTGGCTTGTGGTTGAGGAGAAGATTAAGATGTACTGTGCATAGCTTCAGCACTAAACAATTGGTTTGTGGGTGTTTCTTTTTCCAGCTCTTACGGAGAGTACTGACTGCATCCCAAAATTACTTCCATGTATGAATGGAAACGTCGCTGGTGGGGCGCCTGCCCCGTGCTCTGTTAGCGTTTCCATTCCTCTATGTCACTTCTGTCTTGAAAAACTCCAGTCTCTCGCAACACAAATACTTAGAATTCAAAACAATTAGCTCTAAACAGGCATCTTAGGGCAAAAGCATTTAAAATAGTCTTTTTTGCAGGGTTCTTATCATGTATTTGACTCTGAGACAGTGGCAGGTGTAAATCTACGTACTCAACGGTTCACAGTACCCTGTATATTCCTAACCTGTCTGCGTCTTTCTCCAGTTGTAACCTTGTCAGATTTGTGAGGTTCTTCAAAGCCATCTGTGCTAGTCTCCAAAATGCAAAGGTGACTGTACTTGACATAAGTACTGAGTTATGACATTGCTCTGAGGAGCTCCATTTGGGGTCTGCTGTGTGCTGCACCCCTCGGCAGGTGTTGGCGGGGTGTGGAGACCTCAGTGCAACACGTTCGCTCCTCCTGGGCTTGGCCCAGGGCTTCCAGGGACCAGAAAAACATGTAGCAAAAAGAGCATCTTTAATTTTGCAAATGATTGCATGAGGAAGAATGCTGTTAAGGAGCCTTATGGCTGTGGGGCAGCATGGCAATGCAGAGCTTACTGGCAAAGTGTCCTGCTCAGGCAGCCTGGGAAGTGTGAGGCTGGAGACGGTACCTAAGCAGAGCAGAGCTCAGGGAGCATCCTAGTCCCTTGGGCTGTACATTTACACATGGCAGGAGGAGCTAGGACAGGCGTTGAGCAGTGTGTTAACCTTTAGAGGGAGCATAGGCAGATGTCCTGTACACTGTACACTGTCATCCGTATCTCAGAGAAACCTCTGGCTCTCGGTACGAGGGACCTGCTCTGAGAGTGGGCCTTGTGAAGGACTAACTGCAAGAACCACAAAGCCACAAACACAGCGTGGCGGCAGGTCAGCGGCACGACCCCCGTGAAGGGGCGCCCCCTCCGCTGAGCACAACGCGTCTCGGCGCTGGGAAAGTCTAATCCTGGCTTATGCCTGCAAGTGCTCCTGACAAGGGGCCTTTCGGTGGTGGCTGCTGTTCTTGGTGGTTACTCCCTTATGACCATGTTTTACATTCTTCAAGCCGGTTAATTTCCATGCAGTGCTCATTCCCAATTTAAAGAGATCAGTATTCCAGAAAATGGGATCTTTTTTTTTCTAATGCATACTGTGAAAGAAAAGAAATACAATTACCGATCTTCATGGTTCTTCAGGGCTTTTTCTTGTTTGTCTGTTTTTCTCCCCAGAAATAGTAAAACTCTCAGCACAGAGCATTCCATCCCCACAATGAACCCTTGATCAAGCAGGAAGCTGCCACTGCACGTAGCCCCTCGCGCCCCCTCTACCACAACAGGCACCAGCAAATCCAGCCCCTGTCCCTCAATCACAGCTCAGGGACCAAGCTCAGGCAACATTCACTTTATTCTGTGGCGGGAAGTGTATGGACAGTGCCTGGGGCTATTGCTTACAAAACTCTTCCCCTTTAGTTGTGAGAAAGCAGAAGCTGTCCAGAGGAATCGAGTTGCCATTCACCAGGTGCCAGCTCCTCCCTCCACTCCTGTGCCAGAGCCTTGGCCTTGCTCTGTGCCCCTGGGCTGCCCAGGGACCCCCAGCAGCACCAGTCCTGCCCCCCTGCCACCGGGGTTCCCCACACAGCACCCCTTTGGCCACCACACTGCCCTGACCTTCCATCTGCACTCTGCTCCCTGGATGGGCGGAGTTAATTTGACACTAATTAGCTGCATAAATGCCCTGGGGATGCTGTAGAAGTCAGTGGCCTCACAAAAGCCCCCAGGCAGGATGCTGGGCTCGGCTGGGGTTCACTTTGGGAGGGCTGTGCTCCGGGGGGAGTCACAGGAGGAGCGGGCCAGGCTTTGCTGCTGTCCCTCGGACGCTACATCCAGCAGCACAGTGGAACTGGACTTACTGGGCCCCTGCCTGCTGCAGGCTCTGCCCAGCTCCCTTTATTTCGCTTACTGCAATGACAAGGACGTTACTCCTTGCTGGGAGGGGTGAGGCATATCCTTTGGGCAGTTTAGAAGGAAAAGGTTACTTTTGTTTAAACATTAAACACTGATTCAAATCCAACAGTGACAGCGATTCTCAAATATATGTTATTTCCTTATGCCACTCATCTCACACTCGCCATTCCCGTCCCTCAAAGTGCTGGCAGGACATCTCCCAGCAGGGTCAGTCGGCGCCGTCCGCAGTAAGGAGCTGGTGCTCGGGGAGCAGCCGTTCTCTGAAGCCGCGGCTCACGCCTGCTGTGCTCGGTCCCTCCGGCCAGGCCTCTCCTGCGGCAGCGCCCTCCGCGCGTTAACAATTACTGCTGTTTCTGAATTCGCCATTCTCTGTAATCTGCAATTTAGTTGGGTTTGTGGGGGAGATCCCATTACGTGTCTGCATGCTGTACCTCTCTTTCAGCTGAGTAAGGGCACTCATTAGCCGTGCGTTGGCAGCATCCAGGGAAGCAATGCGTTTCTCCTGCAAGAAATGGGCAGAGGGCACAGTCAGTGCAAAGGCACGAGCCCTGTCCCTCCCTTGGGATGTCAGCCCAGGACAGTGACCCAGAGGCCTTTTGGAGCAGGACCCTTCTCTTTGGCATACTTAGGTTGGGGCTTTTTAAGTGCTACACAGCACTTTTTGGAATCTGCAGGGCTACAAATATCCCCTGCCTGTGCACGGTGAGCTACATTTATTTTATTATGAAAATGGAAGTAACACAGTTGCTCTAATTATTCATTTATACACTGTACTGTTTGTTCTAACTCAGCTGCTACAAAGATGGTAGAATTCCATTTCTAAACCCAAACTCTCCCAAGATAGTTATTCCTGTCAGTGTTTAATTAGTGTAAATTAATAGTGTAAATGACTTGTAGCCTCCTAGGCTGTCTTTGATGGCAGCTCTCACCCATTACAGCATTGTAAGGATGGGAGCAAGAGCTGCCATGTTGCTGCCTGATTCTACCACTCCTGTTCTTTGTGACACTGAACAAATGTCATCTTCCCTGCCACAAGCAGGGGCACAGCAGTTGCTCGTGTGTAACTCTGAAAGACTGTGTGTGAACACGTCCAACACGTGTACAGTGTGAGGTGACCAAAAGAGAACAGCAGAGAGTGTGCAGGGGCATGGTCAGAGCCTGACCTGTCCCACGAGGTGCAGGGGACAGGAGAAGGTCCCAGAGCTGCTGGCAGGCTGCAGGTACTACCCCTGACACCTTAGGGACACCCTGGGTCTGCTGGGCTCTGCTGGAGCATGGAACAGATCAGGATGGATGATTCAGCAGCTTTGAATAAACTGCTCCCCAAAAAAGCTGGGTTTTTTTACAAAATTACTACTGTCTCCTTTTTAATTAGCTATATAATAAATTAGTCCTGAGTAGTGACTCACAAGTTATCAATAGGGTTGTTAAGTGTAAGGCCAGAATATACTATCACTTCTAAGCCACAAGCTGTAGGGAAGCCTGGTTGCTGAGGACATGGTGGTCTCTGTTAGACAAACTAAAAGATTACGGGCTGTATTTTCATGTTCTCTTTTCCAATCGCAGTGTTTTGCATCCATCATGTGATGCTCCTCTTCCACTATAACTGATTGTGGCAACTGAGCTTCCCAATCCTGCAAATCACAACCCAAAGGCTGAAAAATCACGTGGGCTTGGATGTGGGCAAGCTGTGTGTTCCTTGTTCTGAAGACCCAGGCATTAATGGAACACCAAGCAATGCTCTGGGTAATGTAATCCTTTCACTGACTGAGTTGTGGGCATAATCCCTCCCCAGACTGCCACTCCACACCCTCTGTGCCACGCTCCAAGGTTGCAAACAGCTGTGACAGTCACTGTATCCTGCTGCAGCTGTCCTGTCCCTGCCTTCAGCTTAGTGCTCACTCACCCACATGGTCTCACTGTGGGCTGGAACTGCTGCAGGGGTTACCTGTGTGTTGGCAAACCTGAAAACTGCAGCAGCCTTTGGCATGGGACACTCACCTGTGCATCAATAATCTTCTGCTTGGAATCCACAGCAGCCTGCATTTCAGCGTGGTCCTTCTTTAACTCCTCCTCAACTGACATCAGTCTGGGAGTCGAGCACACAACAAAAAATTACATTGGCTGGGCTCTGCTAAGCCCAGCCCTGACACCCTGCCTCCTCTTACCCACAAACCAAGCTTTTTTTCTTGGCTCTCTCTAGTGGAGTCCCCCAAAGCTGAAGTGACACAGCACAATGAGGGGCTGACCCAGTGGTGAGGCCTGACTGAGAGCACTGAGTGGGCCTGGCTTAGGTAAAGGTGAAATCAACTGCACTGAAACAGTCCTGGACAAATGTAAACACCACTTCCCACTGGGTGGGAGAAAGGGATTTAGTTACAAGTAAGGGATGGTGATGTGATCCATGGCTATATGAACAGAAGACGCCTACCAGAGCCTCCAAGCTCTCCCTTCCTGGAGTTCTGCCCTTGTGCTCAGGAAAACGTTGATGTTTTCCTTGTCCCAGGTAACACGGAGGGGAAGACCCATATGTGAAACCTGCCTGCACCTCCAAAGAATCCCGATTCTCCTGAGAAGGGGTGAGTTCTAATGCCAGCCAGACGGCCCTGCCTCACTGCCATCCCCAGCACTCCCATCTCCCTGTACCTGCTGATGATGCCTTTCATCTGGATCTCCTTATCCTCCTGCTGCCTCCGGAGCCGCTCCTCGCTCTCCTCCAGCCTGGCCTGGTACTCCAGCACCAGCTTCTGCGTGGTCTCCTCCTGGCATTTGAAGCGAGTCTCGTATTCCTCCAGCTTCTTGTTGGAGATGCGGAGTTTGTCCTGCAGCACCACCAGGTCCTGCTGGTACTGAGCAGGAGGGACAGACACAGGAGAAAACACGTGGCACGTTACCTCGTAGGGTCTGCCCTTGCCAGGGTTTCCCCCAAACCCTCTCACGCCCCTCTCCTTTTATCAGACTACGGCTGCAAACCCGTGTCAGACAACCCCGCTCGCCGACAGCTCCTCTTCGTCTCCTCCGCGGCGCGGGAGCGGTGCGGGGTCCGCGGGGCGGGTCCGCGGGCGGGGCGGGCAGGTCGCTGGCAGTGCAGAGAGTGGCTGTTAGCAGAGTCTGGCATTTCACAGGGGAAATGCAGGTTAGAGCGGGCCAAGGGCAAGGCGGCGCGCAGCTTCTCACACTGACAGCGCGGGCTCGCACAGGCACGAGAGGCTGCAGTGGCATCTGGGGTTCACACAGGAGCTCCTCGGGCTGCAGCAAGAAACGAGGGGGCTCTGGGGGGGTCTCTGGGCAGGCCGGGTGCCAAGCACGAGGGACACTGACAAATGCAGGACACTGCTGTCCCATCGCCCTCCATCGAACCGAGGGCACCGTGCTGGCTGGGCAGGGCACAGAGCACTCCTGCTTTTTGGAGCCCAGCGTTTAACTCAGATCTCAAAGCAGGGTTCAGTCCAAGAAGAGCTGCTGCATGAAGCCAAGACCCCACAGTTGTACTGTTCATTTGGGTGAAGCTATAAATCAGCAGCAGAATCACATAAAGCAATTAAAAATATTAGGAGCTTTTGAACTTGGTAAAGCTGGGTTCAGCTATTGCAGCAGCACAGCATTCAGTAAACTTGCTTCGCTAAAGGAAAATCCAGTGAGTGTGTGCACAAGAAAACTGCTTTAATTTAAAAAAAATATATTTGGACATAGTCTTAAAAAAGCATCTCAACTGGAATAACTTTAGAATAATTTAACATGCAGCTGATAATGTGGCAAACTGCTTTTAAAGAGTCAGATACAGGAGAAAGGTTTCCATCTGAGCCGTGAAGGCTGTTACAGCTACAAATGGTATTAATGAACTGAGAGAAGTGCGCTCTGTTGTGTCTTGGCCTTTCCCTTTGGCCATCACACCTGGGTAGGCACTGCAATGATGGGCTGGGTCATGTCCCAGGTCTGAGAGTCCTGGACCGTGTGACCCCAGACCAGCTCTAGGGAGAGGGGAGGGCAGCCAGGCTGCTGCTGGGGATTGGCCAGAACGCCTCTCACAGCAAAAATAACTGCAGCTCCCAAGGATTGAAAACTTAGGAAGCTGCTGGTTTCCTGAACTGCACAAAGTACTTGGAGGGAGGCGGTTTTCCTTTAGCAAAGCTCTTACTGCAGCACAGGAACACAGTTTGCACATGGAACCTGAAGCAATGAGGGAACAAAGTGCTCGTACAGCTGCACAGAAGCACTAAAGTCAGCAGGGAGTTGCTTGAACAGGAAAGATTAATACCTACCCTAGCCTTAAAACAGGAGCAGCAAAAGTGAGCTCAGAGGAGAGCAGGAGAGGCCTCAGAGCCCGAAGGAGTCGCTCCTGTCTCTAGAACACTTGTCTCATTCTCAGTTACCATTCAGGTCTTACGGCAATGGGAGAGAGGTTATGCTAATGGTGATCTTGAATGTCAGTGACTGATGGGACAGCAGAGTAAGGAAAGATGCTGCATGGCAATGACACAGCTTGGGGCAGGCACTGGGATGTTCCAGTGCCACTGGAGTTTGTAACCCCACCATTTCCTGCCCTGCTCCCAGTCAGGATGGGCTGAACCCACAAAACTGCCCTGATCTTCCTGGGGCAGCTGGGAACTGCTGCCTTGTACCTCATGGGTCCTATGACACCTGCCCTTCAGCTTTTTCCTTGGGTTTAAGAAGTGACAGTCCCCAAATGACACAGCACAGCAGAATGAGCATGGGAAGGCTAAATCAGGAACATGTCTGTGCTGATAAACAGCATGGGGGCTTAGGGAAGGGTGATGTCTGCAGTGCTGGTGTGACAGAAGAGAAGCACATTGAGGAAATATCCCAAATGCTATTGATGCTCAAGTGGCACAATCCAGAGCCAGGCTGTTGGGAAAGAACCTTGCAGAAGCAAAGATGGGATTTTTCCAGCTCCTGACTGCTGGATCCTCATTTTTATCCTGCTTTTTAACCCCAGCCAGGCCTACTTTGTCTCTTCCCAGCTTCTCCCACCCCAGATTTGCCCAGGAAGGAGGGGAAGGGAGCAGCACCCCTCTGCTTCAGAGGCACAGGGCCTCTGTGGGCCCAGGGGCTGAGACTGAATACTCTGCACATGGCTTCCTGGCAGTCCCCGGACTGGCCAGGCCCTGATCTCTGTGACATTGCCATAAGCTTGTGGAAGTGCCACAAAGTCACTCCAGGCACCAGTGCTGTCTCTAAGACCAAAATGTGGACTTAGTTTTTTGGTCTGTGAACAACTTTTTGACATGGAAGCTGCTTCCTGCTCCATGTCCTTGTTGTGAGGCATGAGGCTGCCTGTGCCTTACTCCATTCTCTGGTACAGGTCTGCTTAATCCACTTTTTCAGCTTTCTTCCCAGCCGCTGGGTGAGTTGGAATAGGGAGAGTAAGAGGCACTGACTGGCTGCAGAGTTTTTTCAGGGCAGCATCAGCACTTTTTCTGGCTCCTGTCTTTCTTACTTGCTTTCATCAGAAGCTGATTCTAGTCACTGAGTGTGTGAAAACCTCCCAAATGTTCCCCACAAGTTCCCTGTGAGGCTGAATAGGGCAGGGAGCAACCTGGCCCCTCTCTCCTGGGCAGGGACCTGCACACAGCCCACCTTCTTCCCAGGGTGCTCAGGGAATGACATTCAAGGAAATCCTCTCTCTATTCAGAAACTTGTTTCAATCCAATAAGGTTTTACCTTTTCTGCTTGGCTGAGCTCGTCCTTATTCCTGAGCTTATCCCTGTGCTTGGAATCTGGGTCAATGCTTTCATCTTCTAAAAACTGCATGTTCATATTCAAAAGCCAAGCAGCAGTGCGGTCCAGGGCATTGGGGTTCACAGGAGAAGGGGCCTACAATGAAACAATGATACAACCATGACAAAAGAAAAACCTGTAACACAAATGGTCATGAAGCTGGAGAGAGAGTTTCCTTCCAAGCAGAGCCTCTCCCATGCTGCTCAGACAGCAAGGAGGCAGGCTGAGCTAGCAGAGCAGCTGGGGCTGCAGCAGGAACAGCTCCTGCTCTGCAGCTGGACATTACTTGGGGTGAAGCAGTGGGACCTGCTCAAAGTCATGGCCCTGGTGTCTGAGCAGATCCTGTCACCTCACAAGGACACGACCTGCGACGGCGCTGGGCTGCAGGTGAGCAGAGTGGCTGCATGTGGTTTATTCACTCCATGAGCAGAGTTCTCTCAAGCCTTCATCTTGTCATGAGCCATCTTTGCTCCGTGGATTCCATAAAACAAGGTCTGAAAGCTGAAACGCTCCTTATGACCATGCAGGTGCCTTCTTGGAGAAGAAAAGTTTCTGTTCAGCTGAGGCTGCACTAAGGATGCTGAAGAGGTCTAAATGCTCAGGATCACTTACTAGCAGTGATCTTCCATGGTCAGTGAGCTACAGTCATGTCTGATGCCTTTCAGTCCTGGCTTGGGCAGGGACTGCCACTGGCATTGCCTAAATATTTTCCAACCACATTATAAGGAAGTCACTCTTCAGCTATTTCCCTTCCATCCTGCCTTGTTATAAGCTGCAGTAAACACTCAGATGAACACATGGAATCTGGATGACTTGGTCATTCAAGTTAATGACTTGGAATTCAAGTTAACAAATCAAAAATGCCAGGGACTTTCTCCTTCATTCCAGCCTCTGAACAGACAAACCCAGTCACTGTCAGGCAGCAGAACAGGAGGTTCTGCATCAGAAGGAGTGGAGACTGGTGTAATTCCCTCACTGGGGTCAGGGGCTTGCTTGCCCATGCCATCTTTTAGTCTGCTCTTCTACCTCCAGAATTATGAAACTGAAGCATCAGACTTGGCTCATGAACATCGCTTGCTACAAATCCTCATGCTGCCAACATGCAAATAAAATGTGCAGAGTGAGGGTAGAAGAGGCATTCTGAGGCTTCAGGTCTGAAGAGAAACTTTGAGAGAACCACAGGGCTGGGTGGAGGAATCTTCTGCGAAGAGAACCTGACCAGGGCTTTCTGATGGCCACCTGGAGAATCCTTGTCTTCCTGGAAGAAACCCTGCTGCAGCCAGGCCTCTGCTCCTTGCACAGCTCTGTGCCCTCTGTCCCTAACGAGCATTGATTGTGTTACACAAAGGCTGCTGCATGGTGCTGCTAATGCCACTTACACATCGATACTGGAACCATGGAGCAGCACCAGATGTGAATATGAACAACCTTCTGTAAAAGCAGCACTGGCCAGGCTCCACAGCTGCCCTGTGCAGGACAGACAGACACAGCAACACTGAGTGCTGGAGAAGGGTCTGAGCTAACTCCGGGTCTGTGTACATTGGGCTCTTGCTGGTTGTCCAGTCTCTGAGTTTGCTTTTCTTTTACAACTCTTCCTTTAGGCACAGAGGTCTTACAGTGATAATGTTCTGTAGGGCTGGTTTTGAAATGCAGAGCGAATAAATGAGCACTACAAAAACTACTTTTCTACGCCAGGACAACCAGAGGGCCCTAGGCCTGTGACCTACTGCCTTCCATTTTACCTCCATGGCCAGTGCAATGGAATTCTGTGCAGCCCAGCACGCGGGATCACTGCAGAGCTCTGCACAGCTGAATGTCGCTCTGGGCTTCTTCCTCCCCCTTGAGATGGGAGCAGCAGCACAGAGGCTCTTACTGACAGGAGAGCAGGGTCTGCTCCAAGCCTGGGAGATGGTGCAGGGCTGGCTATGGCATGGGATGAGAGCCTGGCATGGAGAGGTAAAGCAGTGACAAGATGGTAGCACAGGACAGCTGCCACTGCCCTCGAGCCTCTGCCACCTACCGCGTCACGCTCCGGTGCCACGTGACGGAGGGACACCGGGAGTGGACACTGCTCTGTGTTCCTGTCCCTGGAGGGCCTCTGCCTCAGGCCAGAGCCCAGGTACATCCCCACACACAATGCCACTGTGGGGTCGGCATTGCTGTGGCAGCTCAGAGCCACATGCCTTCCCATGGCAGCAATCTGCACGGGCTAACACCACCTGGCCCCTTCAGTGCCAGGGCCTGGACAGCCCGAACTCACCTGTTTGTGCATCGTGCGCTGCTTCATCTCGGGGCTGTCACCCTTGGAGGAGGAGGACTGCTGCCGGAGCCGCGCCCCGCTGCCGGGCCAGTCGGGCGACGAGGACATGATGCTGCCGCTGGAGGGTCGCTGGTACTGCACGGTGTTGAGCAGCGAGGGCGGCGTGCGGCCGCGGCTGACGGGCGGCGGCGGCGGCGGCGGCTGGTCGATGCGGCGCTGCGGGCCCGCGCTGTTCTGCCGCGGCATGGTGGGCTGCCCGCCCTTCTCAGTCAGCGACAGCTGCCGCCGGGCCAGCTCCCCCGGCCGGCGGGAGAAGTCCTCGGCGGCGGCGGGGCCGGCGAAGCCCAGCTTGTTGGCCGTGAGCTCCTCGCTGTTGCTGTGGGAGCTGAGCGAGCTGTGGCACTCGGAGCCGGAGTCGCCCAGGCCGCGGGGGGACAGCGGCAGCCCGGCGGCCATCTGGTACACGGGGTTCTGGAAGGACAGCGGCGCCAGCAGCTGCGGCCGGCCGGGCGCGCTCTCGCCGCTCGGCGTGGTGGGGGTCTGCCCCACCCGGCGCACGGTGGCCATGCCCGTCACGCTGTTCTGCTGAGTCCGTGTGCTCCACACGCCCTGCAACTGCCCCAGGGACGACTGACTGTCATTGAGGGAGTCGGCCGTGCCGGGCACGCTGGCCCCACTGTCCAAGAGCCGATTGTCCTGCAAGTCCACCATGGACAAACTCTTGCTGCCATTAGACATCTGCACGTCGGGCTCATTGGCCTCTGAGTAACTGGAGCTTCGGGCAGGCGAGGGCTGGGCCCCAGCAGACCTTGTGACAAAAAACAAGTCCTTGTTTTCAGGGGTTGGAGATGGTAACCGTGTGAAATCTATCAGACTGCGGGGAAGTCAGTGCGTAAGGAAGAGGAGAGGAAAACAAAACAAAAAAGAAGAGTTGTGAATGCTGCACCGGAGCAGGAAAACGAAATCACTCAGAAATCAGGGTGGCACAGCTGTGTGGGACAGGGATGGGGACAGGGACAGGACCCAGCCCTGGCGGGAGCAGGGACAGGGATGGCCCAGCTGGGGACAGTGAGAGGAGCGGGGAGGGTGCTGTGGAGCCCTGGGCTGGCCTGGGAATTGGCAGGTGAGGGCAGGTGAGTGAGGGCCGTGTGTGCACGCCGGGCACTGCACTGTCACCAGGCTCAGGGGCACCCTCCTGGGGGCTGCTCTGCTCCAGGTCAGTGTGTCACCCTTCCCTCCCAAAGGCTGCACCATGCTCTGTGCTCCTGTAGGCACACTGGCCAGGATTTGAACAGCACAGAACACTGCGGGACCCGAGTCCACACCAGGCCTCCCAGGACAGTGAGCACTCACAGAGCAGAGCTAAAGCCTGGCAGCTGAAGGTTATCCCTCCACTCCTGCTGCAATGCACATTCATGCAATATTGATTTCTTGGGGATAGGAAGAGAGAGCTTTGCAGTAGCTTAATGTGAATATTCTGCTGATCAAAGATGGTGCATTGTAAGCAAGTATTGGGGGGAAACATATTGTCAGAGATCCTCCATAGCACTGGATTTAAATAATTGCACCTCATGCTGGGAGTCACTAGAGATGAAAGCTCTGATTACAGCAAGTCCAGTACCATTGCTGCCTTTCATTCCTAATTAAACTGTTAAATATTATGCAGTTTCCACTTACAAACTATTTTACTAGCACAGTCTTTCCATTTGTGTGGGCTCCATTTCGTTTTCCACAAACAGAAACATTAGAGGTCTGCAAAAGCCTCATCCTCCCCATGAATAAAGCTCCTTACTTACTCAGGCCAAAAAGTATGTAGGTGACTGTTGTCTGTGAATCACTGTTCTGCAGTGAAAACTCCCAGTTTTATAAAAACTGGACAGAGTAAACTGAAATTCCTTGTGAGGCCTCCACAGCTTGGATAGTTCCAGAACTATCCAGGTTTGGATCTCAGTGAATTCAGCACACACCCTACTTCATACAAAGATGGGTGAGGCCAATCCTGTACATCTCTCACAGCCCTTAACAACACCCCTCATCACCTCAAGGACAGTATACTAACAAACCCTCAAGTCCTCAAAGGGTGAACACTTTGCTTCTGCAGCTACATCTCAACAGCTGAGACCAGAACCAGCAGGTTCCTCATCTCCCAGACCACATCCCCAGTTTTGGCTCTCAAGGGGCCCAGGATGGAGCCACAGCCTGGCACTACCACCCACTGCTCTCTCCAGAGTCAGAGCTGAGCTACATCCAGCACCAGTTCTGCAATGGGAGAGCCTGCTCAGTGGAACAGGCACACTGCACCCTGTCCTGCCTGTCCCTGTGTGAATATTCTTTAATCCCTGGTGTGAGGCCAGGCCCCGTTGGTCTCTTACCCAGATAAGTCATTCTCTATGACCATTTTCTGCAGCCCTGCCGAGATGCTGTTGCCAGCACTGGGCGTGGAGGCGGCGTGCTCGGCAGTGACCGACACCTGCACGCAGGCCGGGTTACTGAGAGCGGCGTTCACGTCCCGCAGGATCCGTGGCAGAGGCCCCAGTTTGGTGGCAGTGCCCTGGGCAGAAGAGAGAATAATTACCACCACCATCCTGTGCTTTTTGCTAGACAACTGTGGGCTTTGCCAGCTGCTGGACAGTCTCTTCAGGGAATCACTTGAACAACATTTTCTCCATCATTTCCCACCCCCAAAGCTGTCCCTGCCGTCCCTGGATACCTGCTCCAGTTGGGAAATGACTTCCCAGAGTAGTGAGTGCAATGTGGACAGCTCCCGGCCCAGGTCAATGTAGCCCTCAAAGCCAGCTGTGTTTGAGATGGTTTCAGGATTGGAAATCTCCAAGAGAAATCTCTGCATGTTAGTCCATTCGTGTTCCAGGAACTGATTCATAAAGGACATGTATTCCTCTTTGCTGCCAAACCTATTGAGAGAGCAACATGGATTTCGGCTAAATCCAGGGAAAAAAAAGTGCAGTCCATAAAAAAGGGCAGATACAACACAGCTAAGAACTATCCTCTGGCATCTCAACCCTTCCAAGCACCTGGGACACCTCACTGACCGTGGAACCTAAAATAACCCCCACCTAATGCAACTAAGCCCTCATCAGTGTGGGATCCGCCCAGCAGAAACAAAGGTGAAAGCAGGAGAAACAAAGGAATTCTTGGTAACCCAGTGTCTCACAGTGGGTCAGGGCACAGCCTCCAGAAACAGGACCTGTCACTGGAAATCAAGATGCTGTCACAGCAATCACCCTCAGCTGACTGGAGCCCAGTGATGGATGGGGGCAGGAATCCTGCAATCTCCCGCAATGCCAGCACAACTGCTCTGGGATCATCTTTGTGAACCACCCCTGCAGCTGGGCCAGCCCATCATCCCCCTTCAGCCTTCCTGCCACCTCCTTCTGCCCTCCAAGCTCTCCATCCTCAGTCTTTTGTCTGCTTTAAAGCACAACAGGAGTGGCTGTCCTGGCAGCAGTTGGTGCTGTGCCAGCACCAGCGGTTCCATGGGACAGGCTCGGCCCAGTGCCATGCACAGGACAGCTTGGCTTGATCACTTCAGCTTGACTAATGTCAGCTTAGTTAAAGAGCCTTTCTGCAAAGTGCTGGAAATGTGAAAACCCTTTAGTTAGGGATTGGTCAGGAATACAGAGAATTTCTGTCATCTAGTGTAACACACTTGTACATCTCCTGCCGGTGTCCGCAGGCGCGTCTGTGCGTTCCTGACTGTGAGTGTGAGCACTAAGCCAGTTTCCAGATCTAAGGAGCTTTAGATAGAAACTGTCCATTCATGTTTCAGAAAGCTCATCATTTTGTTATCAGGGCTCAGGATAAGTAGCTCAGAGCTACAGCCAGTGGAAAGATTTTCAGAAATCTCTCGCTTTGTTTCCATCAAACCAATGGGCTTAGTTAGAAATTGATGGTGTCCCTGTTCAGTTCAGTCAGCTGCATTTTAATAGCAGGGAAGGTCCCAGAGCTCAAAGGAGGGATGGAACAGTTCCTGAGCCAAGCACATCACTGCTGCTGAGCGGGTTCTGGTCCTACACCCACAGGACATCACAGGACAAAGTCCCCACTGCCACCCCACTGCTTGTCCATGTGGTCAAAACAGCCTGTTTTCCTGCTCATGAAACACGTCCTGTTTTGGAAACTTGAATGATCTCCCTGACCTGACAGTGAGGGAATGAGTCCCAGAGAGACGTGGGGAAAAAGCCAACAGGAAGCAAACAGGCCCTTTCCAGCAAGGAAAGGAGTGGCCAGTGTGGGACTCTGTGCTGACGCCGGGCTCTGCCCATGCAGCCGGAGGTTCTGTCCCTGCCCAGCCCTGCCCTGCCCACAGCCTGGCTTACTTGGCGAAGTTGGCGAGGTTCTGGGTGACCTTGGCGATGAGGGTCAAGGTGCGCGCGGTGCGGTCGTCGGGGTACTCCTGCAGCAGGCTGAACAGCGACGGGGACATGATGGCCGGGCACAGGAAGCGCAGGAACAGCGAGGCGCTGATCAGCCGCTCGCTGATGTCGGGGCGGCCGCGGTTGCTGCACTCTTGTCTCCACGAGGCAAAAACTTCTTTGAGCTCTCTTGGGAAGACGCTGATATGACACAAGGACAGGCAGTGTCTGTCAGGGTTGGAGTGTCGGGAGTCTCAAACCACACAGAGAAAAAGCAAAGCTGCTCTGTAAAGCTCTGAGAGAAGCAGCTTCTGTTGGACCTTACTGGATGCCAATACCCCAGAAAACTGGGAAGACTGGGATATGAAAAAAACTGTGCACAGCAGCTCTTCAGGACTCAGTGGCTGTGCCATGGGGTGCTCTGAGCTGGAGGAAGCTCAGCCAGCAAGGAGAGCATCTCCTGAAGAATCACCAGCAGCACTGGAATCTCTGGCACAGCTGGAGCTTGCAGGGGGGGCTGTGCAAACTGTAATACTCCTGTTCAAGCACCTGGATCAAATCCCACTGTGCCTAGTACAAACACAGAGCCCCACCGGAGTTACTCCAGCCTTGTAGCTGCACAGACCTCAGCCTGCCTTTCCTGGATGCCAGAATTCCCTGGGGCCAGCAGACACTCACTGCAGCAGCCCTTATCGCTGGGGAACTGCTGCCTGTTCCTGCTCGGCCTCCCCAGCTCCCTGCTCCCACCTCATCCTGTTCCCAGCATGTGTTATTTATTCAGCTGCAGACTCCCACCCAGAAGCAGGCTGGCACAGGGTTGCCACTGGTCCCAGTGTCCCTGGCACACAGATCCCATTGCCCTGCCTGGAACCACCGTCCTTGTGTCACACCCAGAGCTGTTCCCCAAACAGCAGGGGTACAACAGCAAGTGAGGGGATTGGGCTCCATTTCAGGCCATCTGACCTTGTGTTACAGTGGTGACACTCCATGGAAGTGCCTGGAAAATCTTCTGCTCTGTGCTGCCTTCACACTTTCACCCTCATGAGCTTTTTTACCCTGAGCTCTACAAATAACATTAGCCAACGTCCTTGGCTGGATAAATTCTCCTCTGTCTTTGGCTTGATCCACACAATTGGACAAAACCCTTTCACTTCATGGTATTTGCCCAGAAACAGGAGAATCCTTTAAGCAATTTGAGGCTTGAATGATCAGGGCAGGTTGTGCAGTGACTGGAGAGCAAAGCCCTGAAATGCAGCACCTGCACATTCCGGTCACAGGCTGCAGCCCGTGGAAGTTGAATTGTGTCACAGGATGGAATTTGGATCATTGGCTTTATGTGACAAACGGGCCTGTAATTCATTACCCAACTTCCCGGTAATGAGCTTCCACATGCTGAAATTCTGCTTACACTGAAACTTTCCAGATGTCCAAATTATGTCATAATTATAACAATTTTTGGTTATTGTGAACCTCTTTCCTCTCCCTGACTCTCTCCACAGATGAGCACACACACTCCAGTGCTCTATTTAAAGCAGGATCCTTGGCTCTTGGGATACCTTGGCCAATCCCAACACTCATCTGCCCAATCAATCCCCAAGAACCGCTGAGCTCAAAGGATTGAGGGGGAACCACTCAGAGCAGCAGCTGAGCTGCTCCAGCCTTCCTTGGAAAGGCAGGATGAGAGGAACAAACTTCCTGTGCATTCCTGACTTTCCCTGGGTCACTTTTCAAGCCTATTTTTGGAATGACCTTTGAGTGCTGCTTTGGGTATTTTTAGGAAGACATTAATTCAAACCATTCTGATGCACTGCTGACTGGAAGTGGTGAATCCCTCCTGGGAGAGCAAGTAAACGCCATTCCTGAGTCAGAGTTATTAACTGGCCAAGGATAAGGAATAGGATACCTGTAAAGAACCTGGCCTTTTGTACCTGTGGTAGATAATGGCAGCCTGAGCAAGCCTCTTGCTCCTTGTTCTCCCCCTGAGCAGGATCAGTTCCCTTCCTGACTTCCAGGAGGGCACACTCAACATCTTGGGAGATTATTTATAGTAAGTTTTCTGACCTCAACACAACAGCTAGGAGAGGAGAGAAAATGAAAAATCCTCATTATCAAAGACCTCCTTCTTCCAATATTATCCCTTGTTGATGCTTTGCAACAACAGAGTTGCTACTAAATACATTAATAGAAACTTAGCCCAGATTTTAAGCAGAAAGGCTGGAAATCCAGCAGTGAGACAAAAGAGACAAGAATGGTCCTTCTCTCATGATCAGGACCAAAGGCTCTGGGTATGTTAGCAAAAAGCAGAGAGAAAATATTTTTATTTCTCCCAAGTGAAGAGAGTCCCAAGTCCATCTTTTTTTCCCTTTGAGGTCACCTCTGCAGGCAGCAGCTGTGGGGACCCAGGGACTCATGGCTGCCAGTCCCAGCAGGACACCATGAGCACAGCTGTGCCCAACAACCAGCTCCTCAGCAGGATCCACTGCCTCACACCAGCCCATCTGGGATACTCAGGCCTGTCCCAACCAGTTGCAAGAACCTTTACCCTGAGAACAAACAACTCGGAAATGCCTCCAGCTGCATACCAGGCCTTGGGCCAAGGAGGCAAAGGGCTCCCATCACCCAGGGCTGGGAGATGAGAGGGGTTAATGCAGAGGAATGTGGGATGCTGAGCCAAGCAGGGAGAACAGCATCCTCCTCCCAGCTCCAGCACTCTGCAACCAGAGAACATCTGCCCAAACAAAAGCTGCCTGTGCTGGGGCAGCTCCTTGCAGGTGTCACAGCCCCTGCCTGCTGCAGGATTTCTGAGCTTTGCTGGATGTTCCTGGAGGTGTGGATCCATCAGTCCCATCCAGACTGACTTGTTCCATGGATGGAAGGGCAAGCATCTCTGCCCTTTATTCCAGAATTTCATACACATCTGGCATCAAGTACCTCTCTGAATCAGCTACATTTTGTGTTCCTTGACTCCACTGCCCTGTCCCTGTGCCCCAGTGACCCTTCAGCACCTCTGAAAAGGGTGCCAGAGAATCTGGGGGGTGCCATATGCCCAGAGCAGATACTCCAAACTCTGCAGCTCCCCCTCCACAGCTGTGCCAGGCCCCAACTCCTGCAGACAGAGCATTGCACAGGAGGGATTGCCCCTCCCAGGATACCCACCAGTAGGAGTTGATGATCTTGCAGAAGGCCAGCTCACAGCACATCTTCAGGTTGCCCTGATGTTCGGGGAGGTCCGAAGATGAACATTTGCTGGGATCCACCTCACAATTTTCATCTGATTCATACAGTGCCTTGATGAACTCCCCTGTAAAACAGAGTTGCTGGTGGGTTTGGAGACATGAGAAGGTCTGTTCCTAAGCCCCAGTGACTGAGCAGCTCCCTGGCACCTCCTGGGGGAGGAGGAGAGGAATGCCAGGGCACGTGGTGGCCCCTGGGGCAGTTCTCTGGCTCTCCGTGTCTCCAAGAGGACCCAGCAGAGCCCAGCAGTTCCCTGGGAGCTCAGGACCAGCACAGCACACCCAGCACCTGCCCATTCCAGCCCTGTTCCCCAGCTGGCAGTGCTGTCCCTGGCTCTGGTATTGCATCAGGACTGCACTGCCCAGCACCCGCCCGAGCCCTGCAGCAGCTCCAGAGACATCCCTGGGGCTGATCCAGGAGGAAGGATGCTGCCAGGCCCTGTCATTATTGGTAGCACAGTCTGCTACTGAAGCCTGTGCCCTGGTGCTGACAAACCACTGTGATTCACAGGAGAAATAGGTAATTAAAGGAAAGAAACAATTTCCTTGGTTTATTTTGAGCCGAACATCACATAAAATGAAATTAAAATATTTCCTTGAGTTTTCCTGTGCTCCTCTTTGCTGTCCAGCTGCTCCTCCTCACCCTTGCAGAGGCTCACACTGAGCTGCTCCATCAGTTTCTGCTCTTGTGCCACTTTTCACCCCAGGGTACTTGGGCACAGCCCCCAGGGTTGGGGAGTCAGTCCTTCATCCCAGCAGTGGCTGGGAAGATCAGGACAGGGTAACAGGAAGGAAGAAGAGGCAGGGTTTAGCTTGGGTGACATTCTGGGAGAAAGGTTTGCTTTGGTTTTCTTCTAATTCCAGTTGGTTTGCTTCTAATTCCTGACTGTCTTGGATTTTCCCATCTGTTTTTTCCTCACTCCAATTTACATTCCTTCCCTATTGCCAAAACAAATTTAAATTACGTACTGGAAAGCCTCTCCAGTGTATTTTCAGCTCTCCCAGGGAGCTCTGGAGCCACTCTGCTTGCCTGCAGGTGATGCCTGCTGCTCTTACCTGGCCCCACCACCTGCTCCATGGTTCCAAGGACAGCACCACGCTGCCCTGGGGCACCTGGTGACACCTTGGCAGGTGATTCATCTCCCTGGGAAAAGGACACTCAGAACCAGTGCCCACAGTGAGCAGGAACCCCAGGCTCCGCCTGCACGAGATGGAAATGGCCTGGCAGCACTGAGCCCCCAAAAGGGAATATTTCAAAATTCTCTGATATCATTAATCTCCTGGCTTTTGAGAATTTTTATGAGTAATCTACTTACAGCTTTGCCTTCAACCAGAAAGCATTACAAGGCAGAAATAAATAATATTCCTTTTGCTATTCTTGTGGGCTCTCTGCCTGAATTTGCTCAATTATTTCCCTTTCCTCAAGGTTTTTATTAGTACCATTATTCTCTTAATAAAGTATTTATGCTTCTTTGCTCCTTGTTAAAATTATACAAATCCACTAGCAGGAACCCAGCATACTGAAAAATTAACACCTCAATAGAAACTCTGCTCATCCTGCCCTGGGATGTGCATCCAATGGAAGCTCACAGAGCTTCCAAGGCAGCCTCTCCCCATCCTTGTGCTGTGTTCCCTGCATGCAGCAATTCCTTCCTGACCTGCCCAGAAGCAGAAGCTTCTAATTATATTCATTTGCATCAAGAGAAGTATTTTTGGAGCCATAAACAGAGCCAGAACTTGAAAAAAAAACCACCAGGAGGGTTCCCAGTGCTGGATGATCCGGGAGGCAGCGCATCACTTCCACTTGGGAGATCTCATCTGACTGGGGAGCGCTGCAGGAGCTGGGCAGCATCTCTGGTGGGGGTGCAGGGGGGAGATTCAATCAGCCCATGACAGCCAGCACTGAGACAGGAGCCCTGGCAGGCAGCAGAATGCCTTCAAACATCCAAACGTCCTCTTGTTATCTGCTCTGAAAGCAGATGAAGGCACCAGCTCTGCGGTCACCTTCACCTGGCAGCAGGGAGCTGCCACTGCGGCCACGGCCGTGTCCAGGCTCGGAGCTGCTGCCAGGAAAACCCTCCAGCAGGAAAGTGCTGGTGCCTCTGATGGCCACCAGGGCTCAGGTGACACCCCCACCACGCAGCCTGGGGAACCTCTCAGGGTGGGACCTGCTAACGCTCTGTACGTACCTAAGGCATCCTGTAAGTATTTCTGCCCCACCAGCTTCAGGTATTCTTCGATTGCTTTGGTGGCCAGTGTGTTCTCCCTGAAAATGAGATGCTCATTCTCACCACAGCGATCAACTTCAGACATCATCAGGTCAGTCAAGAAATCCTGGAAAGCAAAGCCCATGGTGGGTCACCACGCACTGACACTGGTTCTGCAGAGCTGCAGCTCCCCAGCCCCACAGGTCCCGCCTTTGTCACACACCCCAGGGACTGCAGGTGCTGCAGGTGATGCTGTGTGAACACACTGCCTCACCACCTGCCCAAACTCCCTCAGAGACAAGGACAAATAAACCTCTGGAGAACCCCAACTCTTGCACCCCAGCAATGGCTCATTCCAGACCCACATCTGCCTCTCCATTGGTGCTGCTTTTTGGCTGCTCTCGTGTCAGCCTCACGTTCTGTGGCTGAAACCTTTTCTCCCCTGTTAAACTTGGCTGTGTTTGGTGTCCAACTGCACTGGTTGCAAACCATGCTCCAATGTCATGAGATGTGCTCAGTTAATGGCTGAGACACAGCCTCTCATATGCACTGAGATACTCAGATTTCCCATTTCCTCCCTATTCACGGAGATAAACAGCACAGCACCCACTCTGGGCACATTCTTGGTCTGATGTGCACACAACCACATCCATGAGATGTGATAATCCCTGTGCTGCAGAGCAATGGCAGAGGTGGGCAGGAGTAGCCCCTGACACTGCCCCTGCATCAGTCTGGCCTCAACTGGAAATTCCAGAGGAAAACCAGCATTTTAGAGCAAGCTCCAGGGCTGCTTCAGCCACAGCATCCACAGAGCAGAAGGTCAGGAGCTCCTGTGCACACTGCTGATCCGAGTGTGCTGCAGCCAGGCTGGGTCCAGGAGGAATGCCAGGCACCTGCTAATGCTGATACATGTTCTCTGCACTGTTAATGGACAGAGCAGCTCTGCCTGGCTCCTCCTCACTGCACCAGGTGTGGAGGTGTCACCACTCACCTGGGTGACAATGGAAAGAGGCTGCTGGCACTGTGCACATCACCCACATTAACCCTCTGACTGCCTCCCATGTAGAAGACACAGAAATGATGACACACACATTCATTCATCTCCACAACCAAGGGCACCTTCTTAAACTCCTTTCCATTAAAACAAAATAATCTGCCTAGTAATAACCTTCCACTAAGAAATTCTTCATTTCCCCTGACAGTCACAGCCTGTTTCTGGCAGGGGCAGCAGGAGCACCCCAGGCTGCCACACAGTGCCCCATATCCTGTCCCTGCCATGGTCCAACCCCCACTGGGGAGAGGGGACATCAGGTCCCACTCCCTGCCTGTGGCTGGATGGGAGCTTTGAACTAGAGGCAACTTGCTCTATTTCATTTTTCACATGGACACCTCTGCATTGAAAGTTTAATCAAGGTTCAACAAACAGCTTTCCCTGAACCCAAGAGACCCAAATAATTTAATCCACAGACCCTGCACCACTGTGCTCCTGTCCCAGGCAAAGGCAAACCCTGGGGCAGGCAAGTACCTCCCTGTGTAAGAACACAGGAGGAGGGGAGGTGACATCCCTGCAGTACCCAACAATCCACTGCTCCCACCTTCCCACAACACTCTGGGACCAACACACTGCCTTGACCTTCCCCCAAAACTCTCAAAAAAATGCCAGAGCAGGAGCTTTGGGCTAAAAAAAAAAAAGCATTTCCATTATTTCTTTAGCCAGAAGATGCCCTTCCTCAAATCCTGCTACGTCTGCAACGCTCCGGCAGCTGCAGAGGCAAAAATCCCTCCTGGAAGCAAAGCACGCGCCTCCCTCTGCTATTTTCTCTCATTTTGCCCTTTTTATCTGCCAAGCTGGAATGAAACTTTAAACCCTGCTCAAATCCCGTTAGTTGCTATCTGGGTAACTCTATCACCTTTATCTTCCCAGGGCTCTCCCAGGGTACGTTTCAATTCCAAGCCACCGCTCAGGCTGACACAAGGTGCTGATTCTTAATTAGCAGCCGCTGACCTTGGCTTTGCTTGATTCTCTTTCCTGTCACTTTCCCAACATACTAATTATCTCAGGAACACTGAGTTTTACAGCATCTCTTAGCCAAGTGTTTGCTTTCCCCCCTCTTGTCAGCTGAGCACTGGCTGCTGAGTCCTGAAAACCCAGGGCCAAGTGGGAACCAGAGTTAATGTGAATTTGGGTGACTTGAGCTGATCCATAGAATTCACTAGAATTTAAAACAAGACAAGATTCCATGGCAGGACTCAATTCAAAGCCAGAAAAGATCCCCTGGAAATCTCTGCTGCTGTTATTATTCCCTCTGCAGCTCAGCTGGGAAAAGGACCCCTTGTCTCCAAAGTGGAAAGGAAAGCTGCTAAAGTCCCAGAGAACTCCATTATGGCACAGCACCCAGAGCTGAGGAATAACACTGCAGAATCTGGCCCTGCAACTGAGCAGAGAAAGAGGGGAGAGTCAGGACACCCAGCAGCATTCATGGCTCAGGATTCTCCCTGTCCCTGCAGGTCTGGGCTGCAGAACCACCCAGCCAGGCTGTAGGACCTGGCCTGGGGATGTGTCAGGGGTCAAAATTCCCCCAGGCAGTGTCCTTGGGTGAGTTCCTCTGCAGGGACTGCTCTGGGCAGCTCCTGAGCCACGTGGGTCACTTCTTGTGACCTTCCTGTGACATTTCTGTCCCAGGGCCATTGCCCAGACCTTCACTTCTTCCCTTCCCTCCACATGGAAAAGCCACATTGCCTCTGGATCCCACTTGTGCTATCTCTGCCTTAAGTACTCCAGCAGCCAGCACTCAGAAGACACAAATGGAATGCAAATACTTGTGGAATCCCTCCGGGGGCCTCACTCACCCACATACAAGGTCCTGAATAAAATGCAATAACTAAAGCCAATAAAACTCCCTGTTTCTGAGCAGCAGAGATCAGCAGGGGGTTGTTTTCAGTTAGGGCCCCTGGCAGTGGAAGAAAATAAGATGCTTTATTTCATTACATGGGAGTTGAGAGGGGAAGGAAGAGGTCTACAGTCAAAATTAAGGGCTGTGGCACTGTTCTCCAGGCTTGTTCCCATGTTTATTTCAAGGCATTTTGCTTCAGACTGGATGGATCTGAACCTGTGCGACCCCAGTCACTGCACATATGCTGATAAAGAAGAGCAATTCATAAATAAATTCAGAGCATGACAGCACAGGGCTGCACTGGTCTCCATTCTGCACATAAACCAGCCTGTGCTATTCCAGGCAGCTCCTCCCAATGCAGGCAGGAGCCAGCAGCCCCAGTCCCCAGGTTCCAGGTGCCTGTGTCTAGGGTGGCACTGGCAGTGCCTGCTGAAGGATGGAGCCAGCTGGGTGCTGGCAGGGCTGTGCTGGGAGCAGCAGCACTGCCAAGGGAGCTGACAAGCAACACAAGTCTTGTAGGATGTGTCCTGCCCAAATCCAGGAAGGACTCTGCCATCCCAGGAAGGTCTCCCAGCCTGGCCTCTCTGGCATGTGTCCAGACTGGAGCAGTGGGGAGCCAGGGAGCTGAGGAGAGCCATGGGCTCCCCTGGGGGTCACACACCTCTGGGCTGGAGCTGGTCAGTCTTGGTATTGTAACTGACTGATGGGCAGATTGACTTTGAAATAATAAGGTTCTCCAAATCACAAGCCTGATTAATAGGATTGACTTAACCTTAAGAGGATTGAATTGATAAAGGTAATAAGATTATTGCTTATTTCAAAGGCCAGCTCAGAGTCCAGCTGGGCCCTTATGCAAAGGTGAAAAACACCCGTGGCTGGCAGGGCTGTAGGTTTCAGGTGGAGCACTGGGACACACCCAGGGGGAAGGAACTGCAGCACAGGCAGCAGGAGCAGGGAAAGGAGAGCGGCAGAGGGGCAGCAGCTGGGTCCTGCACAGATGGTGTGAAACCAAGGACCCCAGCCCCAAATTCTCGACTCTTCCATCACACAATTCCTCTGAGGATCTGCTCCAGACACTTCTCTGCCAGGAAATAGAGTGATGTTCCCTCCTTTGAACCCTGGAACTCATCCAGGACACTTTTAGCCTTTTCTAATTCTCCTTGGGAGAAGGTGGTGAATGGCAATGTGAGGGTTAACTCACAGCAATCCGTGTCCATCACCTTGCTCAGGGAAATAAATAAACCTGAGGGATGCAACACTAACACACTGAGTTACCTCTCATGTCCCTGTCCCTGCTTGAGCCTAGCAGCCACTTTTCCACAGCCCTGACCCAGCCCTGCCTCTGCCACTGGAACGTGGGGCTCCAGCACATCCACACGGGGGGAGCAGCTCCATCTGCTCAGCTGAGGCACATCCTCGCAGCACAAACAAACAGGGACACATGTTTATTCCTCACTCCATTCCCAACACCATAAATATTTATTTCCAGTGAGCAGCTGGTTAGTTAGAGCTTTGTCTAATGCTCGGTTTGATCTACCAGTGCTCTGGACAAGAGAAGTTTTTTGTATATTTATGGTCATGAACTGAGCTCTGGGAGCTCTAAGACAGCCCTGAAACAAATCTAAGCATGAGAAGTATTTTGGAAACATCAGAAGTCCTTTGGGAAGGATGCAGCCACCTATCCACAACCACATCACAGGGGCCACACCAAGCCCTGTAAGGCAGGACTGAGCACTCCTGGTTACTGAAGCAGAACTGCTTCATGACTTTGTGCCTTTTGTCTGTGGGTTGTAAAACGTGAAAACTGTGAGCAGCCCCACATCCTTACAGGGAACAAACACTTCATCAGTTATCTCACTAGGAAGGTGAAAACAGGGAACAAGTGAAGGACTGAGCTGAGAGATCACATCTCTGTTTCAACCACCAAACATCCCCCTTTCAGCCTTTCCTGCCGTAAGACACAGGGAACATTCGAGAGCTGATGGAGCACTGGATGTCTGTCAGATTTTCCAGTGGGCTGGGGCAGCTCCATCCCTCCCTGAGTGCCTGCACTCAGACCCTTATCAAACCCTCTTCCCCTCCCCTCCACCCACTGCCCTGGCAGTGCTCAGGGCTCTCCAGGCCTGCCCCGTGCACACCAACCCAGCACTGCAGGGATGAGTTCTTCCCTTTCCCACACACAGATCAAGGGAAGCACGGACTTCGACTCCAGTGGGGGCTCTGCTCTCATGCCCCACCTGTTAACCTATTGTGATATAACCCAAGAAGAAGCAGAGATTTAGGGAAAAAAGTCACCTGCAGCCCTTGTCCCCCTTCCACCTGCAGCCCCAGGTGTCTGGCCCGGTGGCAGGAGGGACTCTGGGTTTTAGCAGCTCCAGGTAAGCACACCTGGCTGGCAGAGTGTCCCTCGGTGAGGAATGTCTGTGGGTAAGGATGGCCCTGCCTCCCCAGGGACACTGGGACCATGGCACATCCCTGCCCCAGCCCTGGGCAGACACAGGACCCATCCCGGCCTCATTAAGGGATTACCCCGCATTTACAGCAAATCGCTGCAGGAAAACAGGGCCCCAAACGGCACAACAGCAATTAGCTGCTAACGAGCGTTCCACGATAATCTACTGACACTTGTTTTGCAGTCAGTAATTGCTGCTTGAGGTCAGCTACAGCAGCCAAGAGCCACAGAACCCCTTCATCAGAGAAATCAATCCGTGCCTGCCATGGCTGCAGGGCAGGGGGGCTCTGAAGGGCTCCTGGTGATGCACAAGGATGAGGAACACTCCTCTAGGCCGGGCAAGCTCCCCAGAGCCACGAGGGGACAGAGCCTGGAGCAGGGGGGGTCCCTGCCCTGCTGTCCCTGCAGCCATGGGGAGCTCTGCTGAGGGGCACTGGGCTGCACCCACGTCCCCCAAGCAGGGCTGAGGGGCTGCTTTCTTCTCTCATTGTTTTTCTACCTTTCTGCTGCTTTTCCCTCTCCCAGGTTGTCCAGCCCAAGATGCAGCACCTGGTCCCCATGCTCCAATAACTCCTGTTGCTCTGACAGCTCCCCAAACCCTGTGCTAATGCTGATGGCAGATGACAGGCAGGGAAAGCAGAAGCTCCATTTTAGGGGAAAAGTCATCAAGCCTGTTTACTGTTTGCTGTGTCCCCTGTGTAGAGCCTCTGGGATCTCAAGCACTGATGCAGACACATGTCTGGAAACACACTTGCTCTCTCTGGAGCCTCTCCAGTACTGAGAGGCAGAAGAAAAAGGCTGGAGCAGTGACAACCACACTCAGCCATGCTCACACACGATCCATGGTGATTAAGGCTGGGATGACACTTGAAGCCTTTTGCACCAGAACTGTGTAAGCCACAGACAGAGTGTTTCATGTCAATGGTATTGCCACAAAACCCTGGCATTAGAGCTGCTGGAGCCACAACAAGGAGCAACAGAACCCCTGGTGCCAGCACAAGGCAGGGCTGTGCCCAGGAACCACGAGCTGCCAGCTCTGGAGCCCTGGAACACTGACCACAGCTCCTTGAGGAGCCTCAGTGTTATTCCACAGCCCCACGGTCCCTCCCTGCACTCCCAGGATCAGGAGGCTTTAACAGAGCTATTTTCTCTGCTGCTGCAACAGCAGGGCCCTGCTCCCAATCCTCTCAGCGAGCTTTGCCTGCCTTGAACTAGATCAGGAGGCCAAGCCACTTCTCTGTCCAACAGATGGCAACTAAACCTAATCCACGAGCCCAGCCACGGGCCCTGGCAGCTGCCAAGGAAGCAGAGCCTTGTGACTGCCCCTCAGGTGAGGAGCTCGTGTCTCCTCAGCTCTGCAAAGCTTTGGACATCTTGCCCCTCCTGAGTCCTCCCCTGCAGAGTGCAGGGAGATGGTAACAGACAAACAGTGATGCTTCAACTCCTGCAGCCCTGACACAGGGATGGAGGATGCTCTGCAGTGGGGTCACTCCCTGCCCTGTGTGCTGGGCACCTCAGCAAGGAAGGGCATTCCAGCCCTGCCCACCCTGCCTGCTCCCCCACTGATCACAACCACAACTGATCACAACTCCCACTCTCTGCCTCCTCCTGGCCTGCTGCTTCCCCAGACTTGGCAGGGCATTCCCAACCAGGAAGGTGGCTCAAAGTGGTCCACAAAGGCTGAACTCCCACCACATGCAAGTTGGTGGCATCAACCCCCAATGAGCACTACCATGGCACCCCACTGGACCCCCTTCCAAAAGCAGTAGGACAGACCCTGAAGACCAAGAGCTGATCCAGAGACATGCATGCCTGCAGGTCTGGAATTCTGGAGGGGCTGCTCACAGCTTCCACTGTGCAGGGTGCTCAGTGCAGAGGGAGTGGAGCACAGAGCCTGCTGGGTTCCCCAGGAATACCCAGCATACACAGGCAGCTCCGCTCAGGCCAGCACTGCTTACATTCCATCCTGGAAAACTGCCTTCTGGCTTACTTTCACAACTCTGATTGTTTATACAGAAAGAGACTGGCCCCTGGCCTCCAGAAGAAGAGTGAGGGAAAGTGGCTCAGTTGCTGTCATGTGGTCCCACCAACCTCTGCTAGTTAAGCAACACGTGCTGTGTGTGCTACCAACTTGTGTGCAATCAAAAGAAAAACAGAGCCTATTACCAATAACCCAAAGCCCAACTGCTGAGTTTTCCCAAGCCAGTCAGCCCCCCCACAGTGCCTGGGGGACACTCCCCGTGGCACAGGCTCCTACCTTGGCCTTGCCCGTGCTCTGCAGGATGTGCACCAGCGCCGACGCCATCTCCTCCTTGTTCTTCACGCTCAGCGAGGGCTCCAGCACCGAGCACAGCACCATGTAATTGTTGGTGATGTACTCAGCAAACTCCTTGTACATCTCCATGGGCAGGATGCTCATGCTCTGGTAGCGGGATTTGATGCGGATCATGGGCCCTGGGGACTTGCCCTTGCCGGGGTTGGGGCTCAGCACCGGGTACCACTTCTCCACGAACTGCCGGCCCGTCACCGAGCTCACCGGGATGTTCACCTGCCCAATGAAGTTGGTCTTGTCCTTCTTCTTCTTCTTGTCAGTCTCTTTGTATAAGTGCACAGTAATGTTTTTGAGTGATGGGAGGTTATTAAATTCAAAGTGCTCCCCCCAAAAGACATTATCAGTTTTCAATTTACAGGTAGTTCGTGCATAAAGAACGTCATCCAGGCATAATTCACACAAGTACTTTTTCTTAGCTGGCAGGTCCTTGGCTTCAATAATCCATAACTTTAACATATTCTCTACCCTTCTGCTGTTGTCCTGAAAAAAACAAGATGCAAAGAAAAAAAGGTCAATAAAAAAACCCCACAAAGCCAAGCACAACAAAACTGGAGATATGAATTAATTATTTCGGATGTGCTAAATGAGTGGAGGCTTAATTACACTTTATTTTAAGGAAATACTGGCTCTCAAGAATTTGCATAATAACACTACTTATGTTAATTTTCCAAAATATCATCGTGCTCTCCATGTCTGTTGGTGCCAATTAATATAAGGAACAAGGGAGATAAAACCCCTCCAAATCATAAATGTACCATTTCCCATTCCCTGCCAAGAGGGCCTCTGAAGACTCCAAAAGAACCTCATGGTCCTGAATGGTTTGTACAAAGCAGAAGCTGTTACAGGTATCTCACAGCCTCCTCTTCTTTCAGTAGAGCTGCTTTACAGCAGCATTGAGTTCCTGCTATTTCCTGTAACATAGCAGCACAAAGGGACCTGAACACACATCCAGGGATCACCTCAATCACATGGGAATGCCACCACCAATGGCAGGGAAAAAACTGTTTGTAAAGCTCACCATACTTTAGTGCAGAAGTCCAGAGCACCCAAGTTAAACACTGAGAGGAATCATGGGAGAGGGCATCCCATGGGAGAATCACAATGGTTCAGAGACAGAAATCTGCCTTGGGTATCTTTTAAACAACAACAGAGTCAAGAATCCTGTGGATCTTTCAGAGCTGCCTCGTGATGCTGACCTCATCCTGGAGGAACAGCCAGGGGTATTTGCTGCAGGAATGACTCCAAAGATAAAACACTGGCAGCTGCACCACTGCTGGGATTCTGCAAACCCTGTTTTGTTTGGAAACCCCTCACTGAAACAGCAGCCACAGCTTACTCTGCTTAGCCCAGGAGTCTGGGCAGGAACATTTCTGCTGGAAGCCCACAATGGGGTACTGTAGGTTCAGGAAGTACACACAGGAACTGCACAAGAACACTGGATTCCTGACAGAAATATCAAGTCAGATACTAAGAGTTTATTGTCTATGAACTCAAACAAAGATGGAAAGTCAGCCATCATTTACTGCAGGTTCTGAGATGATGGAAACACTTCCAAATGGATCTCCACTCAGCACTGCACCTTGAGGCCACAGTGACATGCCCAGTCCCAACTCGTGTTCCAGGAGTTCTCTCATGCTCAGTGTGAGCACACAAACCTTGCACAGCCCTCTCAGGTCAGAATCACCAGGAAAAGCCCTTGGGAAGCACTGGAGCCACTGAACTCCTCTAGAGGAACTGTGCTGATGCTGCCAGGGGCAGAAGGCCACATCTCCCCTCCGCTGCACACTCTGCTATTACAGGAAATCTTTAATTTTGGCTTTTTTTTTTTTTTTTTTTTTTTTTTTTTTTTTTTTTTTTTTTGTTGCTGGCAACAACAAACTCTGAGACTGAGGGCCCCTTTAGAACCCACCAGGCCTGGACTGAATTAGTGTGCACAGCCAGGAGGAGTTCACAGGATCCCGTCATTTGAGTCTCTCTGACCAGCAGAAGACCTGGTTGAGCTCATCAGCTGTGGAATCCTGCATTAATCCTGACCAATCTTTGCAGCCAACCCCAGCACAGCAGGGAAGAAGCAGCTGTACATTTTATTTTAGGATGTACTTAAGTCTTAGGGAGCCACAAAAATGCATATTGGGTGTCCCTGTGTTCTAGTGAAGAGAAGGATTTGTTCCTGTAAATCCCAGGAGATGGTTTTGCACCTCGACTGGCTGGCGAAGGGACTGAAGGGACTCCACTGTCACCCCTGAAAATGGAGATCTGATCTGTCCATCACTAGAGCAGACTCTGCCAGGAGATGACATGGGAACCCTTCACACTGTGCAGCCTTGTGACTCTGCTGGCAGCTACCTGACATCTGTCCCACAGCTACTGGGAGGTGAGTCCTGTGGAAGGGACAAATACCATCAGTAACAGCAACAATGAGGCTTCTTCAGGTCTGATCAATTCTTAGCAAGAGCTGAGGCAGCTCGTGCTGAGAAGAGAGGGGAAGGAATAATTGGCGCTTGTCTGTAAATATAATTGTGGAAGAAAGCAATATGGAAAAAGGCTGACCCAGAGTTCCACTTACTCACTCCAATGACAATACTTCCCCTGCTGCTCCCATGCACTGGGCTATAAAATGTAATAACAAGGAACTGAAGTAGAGCAGAGGCAGCTGCTCACAGCCATACCTTGTTGGGGTGCACGGCACGCCGCAGGTTCTCCATCCATTTATCTCGCTCTGCTGCCGAACGACACGAGAAGCATTTACTTCCTGATGAAGTCGTCACCTACAGGGAAAGGAACAGGATTATGTCTTGACCAGCACACTGCAGAGTGTGGTTCAGGGGAGAGGGGGGCTTAGGGAAGATGCTAGTGGATTTTATTTTTTTTAAGTAAACAGCTTTACCCAAGCATGAAGCAATAGCCCCTAAGGCTGGCGGAAAAACGGGACAACCCTGTATGTCACAGAAATAATCATAGAAGCAAATTTCAATTACTTCTCCTCTTCCACACCAGAAAACACTAGATAATGGGCCCCATGCATGTGATGCTTCAAACCACCAAGTTCCACAACTGAGAGAGTGCAAATCCTTAGACGAACTAAAGATAAATTGGAACTCCAAGTGGTTACTTGGCATTCTGCCAGGCTCAGCCCAAAGCCTGTGACAGTAACAACCATTCCTTGTTTCCAGCAGAACACTGGGCTCCAAAAGGCTGCTTTCCCACCTTCTTCCTTCATGTCCTGTGGCTACTGCAGCCCTGGCTGTGGAGATCACAGGGACAGGAGTGTTCACTCCTGGCTGTAGTACAACTCATACCAGCTCATGGCCCAGTCAGGTCACTCTGAGCTCACAGCACCCATCCCCAGCTGGGGAGAACCAGGGGAACTTCCCAACCTGGACATGGCTGAAGCACTGCTGAGCCATCCTCTCACACTTCCAGGTTCATCCCAAGGGATTTTCTGTAGTATTTGTGTGACTTTCTCTGGCCATTGGGAGTTCATAGCCAGGGTTTAAGAAACACACCCATAGCAGTGACGTTTCCAGAGGTGGAAGTGCCCTTTATGGCTCATCATATTCCTGCTATCCCAGGGAAAATCAATCATACTGAATCCATGGAAGCACCACTGGTAGCCCAGAATGACAGGCACCAAATTTCCTTCCTATGCCCCCACACCAAACTTCCTTGGCATCAAAGCCAAGAGGTCCCTGCACCTGCTCCTGACTCACAGTTATTCCCCAAGCTGCCATCTCCTCCACACGTGCTGCTCCTGACCCCCAGCAACGTGGCTGCAGCTCTCTGCCCTTTGCATTTGCTTTTGTCCAGCAATATTCACCACGTTCAGCTCTGCTGGGAGGCTGAATGGACCTGGCTGGTGCTTTAAATAACTCCCCTCTGAGCTTCATTTCCGCCAGTCTCAACCTGCAGAGTTATTTGTGAGTGCTTTATCATCTCCCAGTGTTTGTGTTTACACACTGTGCACTGGGTTATCAGCTTTTGGGAGACACAATCTCCTTTAATTTCATGTATCTCCCAGAAGCCCAACCTGTTCTTACAGCAGAGCTGGCACTCGCTGAGATTTGTCATTAGCAAACCTCAACGATAAGTTGAGCACATCCCTTCCTTTGAACACAGAGCAGGGCAGAATGAGGCCTGTTCTGCCTTTACATAAAAACGCAAAGAATCTTCCAACTCTTGATATTCCAGAGGTTTTCCCCTTCAGACAGACACTCTCCCAGTCCTTGCGTGCTTTTATACTCTGCCTGTAGAATATATTCTGTTGTGCACAAGCTCTCCTGCAGCTCCAAGAACAGACTCCAGTGGGATCTTTCCAGCATCCTTTCACACTCCAGAGTATTTCCAGCTTCTTCAAAATCTCCCCTGACAAACGCCCCTGCCTCATCTCCTCTCCTCTGCTGCCATTGCTTCTGTTCCTCCATCCCTGAGCCTTCCCACATGGAGTTCTGCAGCCACATAGGCTGTATTTTCTTGCTACATTTAGGTAAATGAATTATCATGGCTAAATTCATAACTGAATTTAAAAATGAATTTTATTCTAAATAATTTATAATTATAAATTAATGTTTCAAAACCTAAAAAAACCCTGTAACTGTCATACTGAAGTGAGAGAAGGGGAAAATCGTGTGTCAGATATGAAGTGTGTCTTGGTCTTATGGGAGCTGAAGATCACATCTACCATGTGTGACCAAAAATGTAATTTTCCCCAGATCTGCAATCAGGTCCCAGCTTTGAGTTCTGACTTTAATATTATATACTATTAATGATCTTTATGAGATATTAATTATCTTTATAAAGAGAATATTCTAGTCTCATCAAGATTTTGGATATGCTAGAATACTGTTAATGTACAGGATAAACTCAATTAATAAAACTCATTAATTTCTGAAATGTTACTTTTCCTATTCATTATCCCCAGTCCTTGGATGGGTGATCTGTTGAGATAAAATCTTGTCCTTTTTAAGACAGTCCTAAGGTACAGGGTGGCTTGAAGGGACTTGCATGGAGTAGCAGGGGATGAGAACTGAGCTACTGAAGGTGCCCAGAGCATTTCCCAGGGAGCAGCCAGGGCTCAGCTGCAGCAGCTCCAGGCATCCCAAGGGCCACGCCAGCAATGGCCAACGTTTGCACAGCTGGATCAAATTCAGTGCTGCTAAATTTAGCTCCACTAAATTCTCCCTTGCTGAGGCAAGGCCAGGATGAGGCAACAGGCTCAGTTGTACTGGAGCAACTACAGTTTGTGTTTCCCTCAGCTGTGTCCTGGGACAGCTCAGGCGTAAGTGTGCAGCAGGACAAGGCTTTGGTCTGCCAAGACCTGAGAGCCCCTCAGCCCTAATGGCCCTGCCTGGCCCAGGACCCCCAAAAGCCAGGGCCAGGAATGGGCTCTGGGAGCCTCTGGCATGGCTGAGATGCCCACTGTGTATTGAGTACATGCAGCACGTGCCGTGCCATGGGATGATTTGCTGACTGAGGAGTCTTGCAAGGAGAAAGAAGATGATGCTGAGTAATTAAAAAAAAAAAAAAAAAAAAATCAATGAAGGAAACAAGTAAATACTGACTGCCAAGTACTCAGCAAGTGAGAAAAAAGCAAAACTAAGTAAGCAGAAAAAGCCAAAAGCAGCCTGTGGAAAAGCCCTGCCTTGGTGCTGTGCTCCCTGGCAGAGCTGAGCACGTCTTAATGCAGGGTGGGAGAGAGAAGGGAGGAACCATTCCCTGCACCTCCATCCACCAGCTGCCTCCCAACGAGCCACTTGGTTGTTTTCCACTGCAGATGGCTCTGGCACCCTCGCTTTTGTCTCCGTCTGGGTGCGCTGCCAGTTCCTCTCCCAGCCCGCTCTGCTCCATCTGCAGCCGTGTCAGATCCTCTGGCCCGGCCCGAGGCGGCTCCGGGGGAGGAGCTGCGGCAGGTGAGCACGGCTGGCCCCGCTCCAGCCGGGGACGGGAACGGCTCCCGAGGCACTGTCCCGTCCTGTCCCTGTCCCCGAGGCACTGTCCCGTCCTGTCCCTGTCCCCGAGGCACTGTCCCGTCCTGTCCTGTCCCCGAGACACTGTCCTGTCCCGTCCTGTCCTGTCCCCGAGGCACTGTCCTGTCCTGCCCTGTCCCTGTCCCCGAGGTACTGTCCTGCCCTGTCCCTGCTCCCGAGGCACTGTCCCGTTCTGTCCCTGCTCCCGAGGCACTGTCCCGTTCTGTCCCTGCTCCCGAGGCCCTGTCCTGTCCTGTCCCTGCTCCCGAGGCCCTGTCCTGTCCCTGTCCCTGCTCCCGAGGCCCTGTCCTGTCCTGTCCCTGTCCGTGCTCCCAAGGCCCTGTCCTGTCCCTGTCCCTGCTCCCGAGGCCCTGTCCTGTCCTGTCCCTGCTCCCGAGGCCCTGTCCTGTCCTGTCCTGTCCCTGCTCCCGAGGCCCTGTCCTGTCCCTGTCCGTGCTCCCAAGGCCCTGTCCTGTCCTGTCCTGTCCCTGCTCCCGAGGCCCTGTCCTGTCCCTGTCCCTGCTCCCAAGGCCCTGTCCTGTCCTGTCCTGTCCCTGCTCCCGAGGCCCTGTCCTGTCCCTGTCCCTGCTCCCAAGGCCCTGTCCTGTCCCTGTCCCTGCCCGGCCTCCCCAGTGCCAGCAGAAGGTGCAATCTGAGCAGGGCTGGCAGTGCCCAGCAGCAGCTCTGCCTGTTCCCAGCACAGGTCCCGAGGAGCAGATCCACAACAGCCCCACCAGGCAGGGATGGGGCACCTGCACAAGTGCAGCACCTTCCCCGTGCCCAGCTCAGCTGCCCCCAGCCCTGGGCGCTGGCAGGGCTCCTCACCTGGCATTCCTTGGGCAGGGCTGCTCTCCCAGGACACGCCCTGAGCTCCCGTGTGTCCATCAGGACACAGCTGGGGGCTGCAGTCACTGCCCAACAGGGATCTCAGCAAATCTGCAAACTCATCCCAGAGCTGAGCTCACTCCCAGCTTGGAAGAGGCTCTCAGGAGACACGAGACCAAGGCATTGACACAAAATGCCATTTAGCTCTCACCTCAGTCCCTCCTGCTGGAGCTTGTTGGTGAGCAGCCACCAGTGACAAATCAATGTCCCTGTTGTTTCCTGGCATTCCTCCTCTGCTCTGCAGGGTTTGCAGAACAGCAATTAACACGTTCTTTTTTTTTTACAGTGTGAATTCTCTTTATCCAACTCACTTAACCCCAAAATTTTCTTCCTACTTCCAAGTGCATGGCTTGTGTAATTTCCCTCTCACTCAACTTTCTACAAGTTCTGTTCATATCCCTTCCTCGCTTCTTGTGGGCTGAACAGAATTGGTAAACAACTCTTATATTATGGATGTCACATCCATTTCCCATCTAGCTTCATTTTATCTTTCTTGAATGGAATGCAGTAGAGGACACATAATTTACAAAACTGTTCCCCTCCTGACCCATTGCACTTGCTCAATTCCACAAAGAATGAACAGCACTGCAAAATTTATAACTCAGCCAACTACAGAGTTTATGTTTGAGGCTATTTTTTGTAAGACTATTTTCATGTTACCCACTTATATTTTAAGAAATAGATCTTTTAACTCACTTATTTCAATATGTGCTGTTTTCAGTAAAGAAAAATGTCTTTATCTTTCCAGTCTGACTCCTCTTGAACACTGACATGTTCTCATCCAGCACTGCCCATCCAAGGACAGCCTGCAGCCCCATCACCCCTACAGCACAATCCAAGCACAGCTACACCATTTTATCTGCTTCTCTGTGTCCAAGCACTAACAGGTGTTGCGTGCTCTTCACAGAAACACAAATATCCACCACCTTATTACTGTAAGAAAACCATTTCCCAGTTCTGTACCCAGCCACTGCCATAAGCAATAATACTTTGCCATCCACAATTCAGGACAAATGATTCCCAAGATATCCTGTACTGAATTATCCAGCTACAGCCTGGCTTGTACGTGTCCTACTCCCTCCTGCTAGCACAGACCTTACCACATGCCATAACAGATGTCAAAGTAATCTGAAATACTCACAGATTTTTCTATTTACCCAAACAAGGGAAGCTTCAGTTTTCTAGACAAAGTCCCCCACACTCCCACTGACAGCAGCAGGCTGGCTCTGTGACCACAAGTAATGTCTTTGGGAACACTGAGTAGGGATTAGCACTTCCCAATATCTGTATGAACATAAACTGTAGGAGCATAAACAAATTTATGCTCTGCTGATACACAGCCCTAAGCAGTGCAGCACCTGTGCCAGCAGCTCTGCTGCCACAGCACTTACAAGGAGCTCATTGCTCTGATTGTGTGGATATGATCCTCCTTGGAAAGATGGGAGCAATTTTCTGCCTCTGAAATGGTCTCTGTGCAGCAATTCTGAGCAGCAATGTTTGGTAACAGCAGAGCCCAGATGCCAGCCCACAGCTGGCTCCCCAGCACAGCAGGAACAGCCCCAGCACAGCTCCTTACCTCAAAGCAGTAGTCTTGCCCCAGGATGCTGCTGTGGACTGGCTTGATGACCACTTCCTCCTCCATGCTGAGATCCAGAGCCTCAACAGCACTACTGGGACTGAGCAGGGACTCGTGGGAGCGCGATTCCTTCAGCCTCGGCATTAGATGGGATCTGGGGGAAAAACGTGACGGTGTCAGTGCTGCTCCCCTTCCCAGAGAAATCTGCTAGCAACATCTGTTAGCAACAACTGCACAATATTCCTGGGAATGTTTTATCATGACATAACCAAGGGCCCTGAAGGACAGGGCCTGCTACAGCGTCCCATTTGTAATTTCTACTCTAAAGGTTCCATGACAGTCAGTATGAGCAGTAGAGCAATTTTTCCAAACTCCGAGGCAGTCACGAGTCAATTCTTTAGAGGTTTGCACACTGTGGGGTCTCTGAACAACTGAATCACACTCTAAATGGGCACCATACCTGCTGAGGGGGAGGTCCCAGGTGTGCTGTGTTCCTAAACCAGGCTTCCCCGTGTGCTTGTAGCAGTGTGGGTGCACTGGAGGCCAACTGGCCCCAGCACCCACTGCTGTCTCTGCAGCACCTGGTGCTGACAGAACCTCACCAAAACACCCACTGGCACTGGCACCAACAACCTTTGGGCTCATGTGCTCTCTCTGATTGTCACACACATCCCTGGGATGGGGACAGTGTGGAAAATAAGGCTGTGATAGCTCTATTGATTGATCTAAATGCTCTGGAGTCCCACTGGCAGCATTTAGCAGCAGGGAGCCCACAGACAGTGAGCAGAGCACCATTTTTGAGACAGCCAATACAATCAATGGTGGTGTAACTCTTAAAGCAAAACCAGAGAGCTCAAGGGAAAAAAAAAAAAAAAGATAGTTAAGTACTCCCAGGGAAAACACAGCAAACCCATAAAGTGGCAAGGGAAAAAATAACTTGAATGCAAAGGGAGCAGCTTCTCTATAGCATGCACCATGTCAGATGTTTCTATGCCAGAGATCCTGGTAACTCTGACCTTTAAAACCTCTGGCATGCACTTTGGGGGCTCCCAAAGAGCCCAAGTGTCCCTGTCCACAAAGGGAGTGTGACGCCTCCTCCAAAGGCATGGAAGGACAGCAATAAGAGAGTTTGTGATATTCTCAGCATGGACTTTCATGAGCCAAACAACAATGCTCCCAGTATACTCCCAGCTTGCTCTGATGTGTGTGCTGGGTTTTGTTGTTCTCCAGAATGAAGCTGACCAAAACACAGAGAAATGTCAACAGTGCATGCAAAATTCATCGTTTCCAGTAAATCACACTCCAGGCTGGATCCAGAAAACAGCCCAAGGAGATGCTCAGATAAACAGCAGCAGCAGATAAACAGGTGCTTCTCTCGATTTGCCATTAAGATTCAGGCCATGCATGAAGCCCCAGGTGATAACAGAACTGCCTGTGGCTGGTTCCCTGCCTGAGCTGCTCATGGACAGCTCTGAGTGCCAGGGCCACCTCCTCCCCAGGGACACCCAGCCTAGGGACACCTGCCCAAGGGCCCTGGGACATTTCCCAGCCAGAACCAGCTGTGGTTACTCTAGTGAAACATCTGCAGGACAGCCACCAGCACAGGGCTTCTGAGGGGACAGCCTGCAGCCCTGAGGTGCTGAAAGCCCAGTTGGGGTTGGCACAGTCCTGTGCTGGATCAGAAGCCCGGGGTTCCCAAAAGCTCTCTGTGCCGTTAGCCACTGTCAGCTGCCCACTCACCCCACATCGCTATGGCGAGTAAATTGATCTTTAGGAACCCAGCACAGTCATTTCCCAGTACTTTGTGGGCAATTTTGCACTATTTTCAGAGAAAAGGGTCCCTATCCTTTTCCTCTGAATGATGCTGTAAATTAACTCTAATACAGGCAGACAGATCAAGTTACCTCTGGATGCTGAGTGCAGAACTAATATCCAGCAGCTCAAGAACTGACAGTACAGACTTCTTATCCAGCCCAGATAAGCCCAGAATCAAGGCATTTCTGGTAAATCTTATTTCCATATTTTACAGAGGAAATTAGAAAAGGTAAATAACCAAGCTGAGACTTGCATTGTTGTAGACAAATATAAATACTGATAAAATAAATCCATAACTCAGTACATCACTGAATTGCATCATCTCATGCTGGCATAAGAATTTTTGTAAAAATTAAAACAAAACAAATCTATTTTTCATTTAAGACTACTGCAGCTGGATGCCATGGGTGGGAGTGCAGATGTGCAATTCGAAGGATTACCAAGGGGAAGTTTCTCAGGACACATAATGTTCTCACCAGATTCAGCAAATGTGTGTTTATATCCCTCCACGCTCTGCTGAATGCCTCTGGGAATCCTCAAAGGAACAGGACTTTTTTAGGGAGGTAATTTATCAGGTCCTTGCCTCAGCAGGACCTGCTCCCACAGTGTCTCAGTCCCGAGCGGCCGCTCGGGTCCGGCCCAGGTCAGCAGCAGACACGACTCTCACCAGATGCTGCTCTGTGCAGGGGGAGCGCTGCAGGTCTCAAACCAGCCCTAAAAACCCAGCATCTGTCTGTGTATCAAGAGCTAAGTGGGGAGTTGTCATTAATTAGAGCTGCTGGAAATCTCAGCAGCAGGGATGAGGATCTCTCTGCCAGAGCAGCCCTGGCAGGGCAGGAAGAGCAGAGCCCCCTGCCAGGGCTCTGTCCCACCCTCCTGCCTTCAAAGGGCACATGGTCCTTTCACTTTAACCCCTGCTCCAGGGCAGAGAGCACGCGTGTCCCTTGGTGACATGGCGTTGTGGCAGGAGCCCATTTACTGGAAAGCACTTGCCAGTCCCTGTCACTGCTCCCACAGACTTCCCCTGGTACCAGCAGTAAGAGAAAAGCCCCAAGCTGCTTTCTTGAGCCTGAGAGCAGCACCCACAGTGACAGGGACACCTGAGTCCCTGCAGACCTGTACTGTCCATCAGCCATCCCAAACAGCCAAACTCACCTGGAACACCATCTGCTGACAGTGAACACACACTTCCCAGATGACAGAGCTACTCTGTTCCCATTCATTCCCCCATCATCACTGTGAAGGTGCTGCCTGCGGGGCCAGCTGATCTCTTGCTCCAATAACTTGCTGTGTATTCCAGGTCCTGTCCTGGTTTATGTCAGCTGATCTAATTCCAATCCTACACCTTTGTTTTAATACTGGGAACGGCCAGCTGCCCAGAGCCATCTCACAGCGGGAACCCTCTTTCCAAATAGCACATTCAGTTCTTTTTGCCAAGGGCCTTTTTTTAATCCCTTTTTTTACTTGCCTAAAGTTCAGTTGAAATGAAGGGGGGAGGAAAAAAAAAATCTCATAAAAGACCACATTAGTTCTAAAGTGAAATAACATTACTGCTACCGGCACTGACCTGGTGAGTCCTGCGGAGCAGCAGCCAGTCTCTGGTTATTAAAGAAAGGGCTCTGCTGCCCGAGAGCAATCAGAGAGGATTGTTGTGCTAAATAATAAAACTCATAAAACATTACCATGTGAAGGGATGTATCCCCTCTGCCTGTGGCCTCCACAGCCACTTGAGTATCACCAGATCCAACCAGGACCACATGGACTGCAGGAAAGACTCGCAAAAACAAGAATGGAGAGGTAATCCATCTTCTCCTCACCCAACTCCAGGGCTGGGCTTTGAGCAATGGAGGCAGCAAACAGAGCTGCAAAGAGGCAACTCTGTCAGCCCTCATTTCAGAGCCTCACCTGCCTGAAACCACCTGGCTGCTGCTCCTGTGGTTTTATGATGAAAACAGTCCTGATTATTTTTGAGAGACAGAAACAGAGAGCCTGGTGGGTAGCTGCATAGGGATGGAGCAGACACAAAATCTGACACTGAAACACAGGGGGGGAAAATGAAGAGCATTTCTTAAATCTCCTACTGTTCTGAGAACATGAGCAGATTGAGGAATTCTGAAGGAAGTCCAGGCCCTAAGCTGAAGAAGTCCCATTGACAACTGCTGCAGAGCTGGCAGTGTGCATGCTTCTCCAGCGTCAGAAGGATTTCATCTCCCAAATTATAGGTTTGACCCTGTGATACGTCTCCTGGCCAGGCAAGATTCCCTGTGTGTGGGTTTTTGAGGGTGACAGTTCTTTGCTGTGCCCAGCTGGGCACAGGTTCTTTAGAGCAGCCCTGACCCCCTCCCCTGCCCTTGCCTGCTGCAGAGGGTCGTCCCTGCCCAACAGCCCAGCAGATCCACAGGCAGCACCGACAGAATCCAAATCTGTCTCCAGCCCGGGGATTAGGGGTTTGTTATGACTGAGAACCAAGCGCACAAGTCCAGTAAATTGATTTGCAGCATCAGATGGGAGAAGGATTTTAGCAGTCGCAGATGGGAGTAAATCACCCCCCATGCTCTGCCAGCCCCACCCGGGAGCTCTGCCCTGTGCCACTGTCCCACCCGAGCCCCAGTGCTGCTGCTTCACCCTGGCACTGCTCTCTGCGGAGCCCACACTGCTCTGTTTGCTCCCACTCTCTCCCCAGGCTCCGCAGTGCCTGTGTGACCCCCCCGCCGGGCCCGGCTTCCCGCTGACCTCGCGGCCACGGCTGGGAGTTCTCATCCCTTCCTCCCCTGTGCCTCATCCTGCTTCAATGTAACAAATAAATGGGAAAGCGATGTTATGGGAACAACCACCGCCAGCAGCACACAAGAGAACTCGCAGGCTTCCAGGAGATGAAGAATGTTTTTCTTTCTGTAGAAGAGGAGGTGGGGATGAAGCCTCAGCATGCAGCAGCACACCCTTCTCCATGTTCTGCTGCCCTGAACTTTCTCCTGCCGTTCCCTGACCTCTAGCTGCTGATCTCTGCCTGGGAAACGCTGCTCAGCACACTCACGACAGGAACCTGGCGTTACAGGTTGCCCTCACTAATGCAACACCTTCCCTGAGCAACACAAAGGACATGTAATTAAACTTATTAATGCCTGCCCTTGTTTTCAGACTGTTCTCAGTTTCAACTGGCAGCAGGATTAATTACATTCAGAAGGACTCTGTCAGCTCATAGGAGATTCCAAGCGTTGTTTTTGCCAGAACAAACCTGAAGGATGATTTTAACCTGTGACATTCACCTGAGCATGGGTGCCACTGCAAAGTTTGTCAGGAGCAGCCTGCAAGCCCAGCACAGGACAACCAGCAAGGACACCGATGACATTTGTCATGTGCAAGAGGAAAGGAAATGCAAAAGCAAGGAAAGGGCATCAGGAGCAGGATGCAAAAGGTGATCAGAAATACACCTAAATTTCAGTCATCAGAAATGTTTTCAAGGAGCCTCTTTCCCATAAGCAGAATGGCATCAACGTGACACTTTCAACAGAAATGAACACTTGTATTAAAAAACCTTTTTATCACACCAGCCTAAACCAAATTAAACGGTGACAGATTTGGGGACATCTGATGCAAACAGCAGTGACAGATCCACCACTCCAGTTTGGAGCCCAAGCCACAGCACAGCCCTAGGAACAAGTCATTCCCAAAGCAGCGGCCTCTGGAGCGAGCAACAAACACCCGGAGCACGTCCATGGCAGCAGAATCAAAACCGGGACACAGGGACCGAGGCAGAGCCCCCTGCTCCCCACAGCACCCACGGGAGAACTCCCGGGGGGCTCCCAGCTGCACCCCAGAATCACCACCTTCCACGGGGGGAGCAGGGTGGGGATAAGGGGTTTGATTTTTATCACCTAAATTTTGCGTAACATCAGTGTGGAGGCGGAATCTGGATAAGGCGGCAAAGGCGAGGCAGGATGTGTCCTCCTGGACCAACCACACGGAAATGGAGCCGCAAGGCCCATCTCCACAGCGCGGCCGCCGAGCCCGGCCACGGATGATGAAACGCCGCCCAGGATGAAAACAAACCGCGAACGCACGGAAGGAGGGACGGAGCGCGGCCGCGCATCCCCGGGCGGGCCGGGAGCGGCTGTCAGCGCCGGTCCCTCCAGCGCGGCGGCCTCCGCGCCCCGGCCCCGCTGCGCGCCCGCCGCCCCGGCCGCAGCTCCGGCCCCGGCCCCGTCCCCGGCCCCGGCCCCGCCGGCTCCGCTCCGGGCGCTGTGCGGGACCCGCCGGTCGGGGCGCGGGGCCGGGCGCGGAGTTGGCGCTGCCTGCTCTGCCCGGGCACGGCCCCGCACTCACCCGCAGGGCCCGGCCCCGCCGCCGCCGCGCCGTCGCCCCGCTCGGGCTGGGCCATGCCGCGCTCCCGCCGCCGCCGCCGCCGCCGCCGCGGGCGGGGACCCCCGGCCCCGCCGCCCCCGGCCCCCGCCCCGGGCCGGCCCCGCCGCCGCTCCGCCCCGCCGCGGCCCATTGGCTGCGCTGTAGCTGGGCAGAGCGCCCCGGGCCCACCGCCCCCGGAGTGCGGGCTCGGTTTGGGGGGCACCGGGTGTGTTTCGCTGTCCGTCGCAGCCGGGGGTCCCTCCTCGCCTCCCAGCAGTGCCCCGCGGTCCCCGAGCCGCTCACCCCTCGCCTCATCCCGCCTCTGCCGCCCGTCGCCCTCATTCTGTTGTGATAACCGGGGTAAAGCGCAGCTCTCCGGGAGCTCCGGTCCGGACAGCGCGTCCCCCGGGCCGGCACCGGGAGGGGAGGGCCGGCACCGCCCGCCCGCTGTCCCTGCCCTCGGCCGCGCACCGCATTCCTTTCCCGTTTCGGAGAGCCGAGTCACTGACCTTTGCAGCAGCGCGATCCACAGCAGCGAGTAGCGCCTGCAGCAGCAGCCGGCGGCCCCCGCCTGAGCCATGGTCCGCACCCCGCGCGGAGCGCGCCCGCATCGGCGCGGATTCACCGGGGGGCTCCCGGCCGGGACCCCCGGCGGGCTCCGCGGGGCTCAGGCCCGGGCGGCCTCACGGAACGCGGGGCCCGGGGCTGCAGGTGAGCGGCAGAGGAGCTGTGAGGCAGCGGAGAAGAGACGGGAAGGCTGCGCGGCATGGTCCCACTGTCCCGACTGCCACCATCCTCTGCCAGCCCACGCCGACACGTTCCCAGAGCCAGACTGCTGCTGTCATCCTGGCGTATTCAAATGCCTCCATTACTCATCAAGAACAAAGTAGGACTATCTAGTAAATGAAAAACCACCACATGGCACTGTCCCCTGCCTCTTACTGATGGCTGCTTCCTCTTCCACTTTTCAAAGGCTACTGTCCATGTCTGCAGCAAAGCCTAAATCCTGTAGCTCATGCGAGGCAGCTCAGATCAGCGGAGATAGCCGATAGGTGCTGGGCTGCAAACGCTGGTCAGGGCAGACACCAGCAGCGGTGAACATTCCCAGGTGACAGGAATACTCGGGGCTCCCCCAGAGCACAGGAGAAGGAAGATCTCAGAGTGAGAGACGGGCAGCTCCTGCCCGAGGCACCAGGCACAAATCTCGCCTCCTCTAGGGACACACAAGGCGGATTCCCAGACGGACCATCCCTCCAGCCAGTGCCACCGTGCACGGTGCTGGCAAAGTCAAAATTCGTAGGTTCTCTGCCCAGTTCCAGCACTAACTCTGCAGAGCTTCCCCTACATGCCTCTCCTCAGCCAGAGAGGTGACCATGACCCTCTCACTGCCAAAGGGTCCAGAAAACGTGAAGCAGCATTATTACTGAGCTTGGCTAACAGGGAGCGCAGTCACCTAAGACCGGTGGGGTTCCTTCTTCCTTCCAAAGCAAACTGGTCCCCAGCGTGCCCCGGGGACAATGGCACAGCTCACCAGCCACGCTGGCAGCAGAACACCCCAGTCTCTGCCTGTCCCACCTTCCCTCCTCAGTGGAGGGCACACAGACCCTCTTTCCCTTTTAGCCTGCAAACAGCGCTCTGGATTTAGCACATTTTGCCTCATTTTTGCCTCCCCCATTCCCCCCACCAGCGGTTTGAAGTTTTCTCACCCTTTGCTGGCAGATGCCATGCAGAGAGACAAGCTCGCTGTCCTTGATCTGCTTTTCAGGGCTTCTATAAAGTAGGGCACCAGATTCAACCCAGCGTCAGGTTTTTGATACATTGCTGGAGTAGCCAAAAATAATAACAGGCAGCTTCAGTCAATCTTCTCCTTCTCAAATGTGCAGCAGCAGCACGGGGGTCCTTTGTGTGGGAGATCCAAGCTGTGATGCTGGTCAGCAGTGCAGAGCCATTCCCATTCCCGTTCCCATTCCCATTCCCAGCTGCCAGCCAGGCTCCCCCGAATCCTGCTCGGGGTCCTCACACGGAGCTCTTGCCTTGTGAGATCCCTTTCCCCAGAGCCATCCGTGTTTTGCTCTCTGTGTTTCCTTCAGCAGCTTATCACCGTGGCTGCTGCGAAATGCTAAGGTCAAGTTACAGTTTTACCAACCCCTTTATCTTCCTGGCAAGGCACGAAAACACAGAACCTGAACTTTGGAACGATCCTTCGCACCTGCAGTGGGTGGAGAGCAGAGCAGACCCAGGGCAGTGGGAGAGGGAGAATTCAGGTTCTCTCTGCAGCCCAGCACTGCAACAGTCTCAGTTGCACATTCAGACACTTTATTAGGACACTCTGGAAGGAGGTACTGAACCCATTGAGCTCTGCTGGGACCTGTGGCAGCTCCAGCTGACATAAGGACCCAGCACAGCTCTGCTACAGCTTCCACATGACAGCAAAGACCAGCAGGACCCAGCAAAAGAGCTCTGTCTGCTGGGAACTGCCCAGTTGAATTCCCCCTGTCCCAAACCTGAAATTCCAGATGGTTGGTCTGTGTAGGACTGGGAAGTGAGCCAGGCATCAGGGGATGAGGTCACGTTGGACCTTGGAGCCTGTGGGGCTGTCGTGCTGCACATTGCTTCTCCACACTCACCTCAGCAAATGCCTTGGGAAAACTGTGTTTTCCCAAAATGACAATGGGGAGTGTCGCTATGCCCCTGTCCCATTGATCACACTGGGGTTGGGCTGGTGTCTAAAACACACAAACTTGTTGGGATGCAGATCTGGAATGCACAGGCCATTCCTTGCCCTCTCTGTGGTCTCTGGACCCGTGTGGCTCAGGAGATACAGAAAGAAACTGAAACTCTGCAGAGCAGGGCCTTGGGGACTGCTCTGTCCCTGTCCCCAGGGAGTGCCAGCCAGTGAAGGAGCCACATTCCACTAACTCAGTGTTCAAATACTGCTGCAGGGAGCATTTACTGCCACCTAGAAGAACTTGTACATTGATATCTCAGCTCGTTTGTCCAAGCCAGGGTTTATCCAGCTCCCTTTCAGCGAGCTGTAGCTCACTCCTGGTGTGCACAAGGTGCTGTTTCCCTGCAGACAGCTGTTCCCTCTGTGCAGCAGGTCATACAGGGGGTATGGCACAGTCAGAGCTGTGACTGCCCCTGCAGTGCTGGCATTGTCCCGGGCACTGTGTGTGACCTCCACCCCACCCCTTCTCCACATTTACACCTCCTGTTCCTGACATCCCAGCACCACCCACCCTGCTCACTGCTCAACACATGGCATTTATAAAGGAAAGCCACTGTGCCCACTCAGGGCAGGTAAAGAGTATTTTTCCACGGGTTATTAGAGGAAGTTTTCCATTTCCAGTTATTATTTGTATTATTTATAGGCCCCTTTTCTTGGATCACGTTTTCTCCTCTGGTCCCAGCCAGGCCTGGCTGTTTCCTTGGCTGGGCAGAGGAGGATGGGCACAGCTTTGCCTCCAGCCCTCCAGGCAGCAGCCTTTCCACACTCCAGCCATGTTTACCTTTCAGAGCTATTAAACCCAGATATCTCCACTTTTTATTGACTGTGAAGCCAGTGCTTTGTGCTTTATGACCACACTGTCTATCACTGGGAAACAAACAATTTCCTAATAACCTCAAGGAGTCAGGAGGAGAAGGGATTGTGATTATTCAGATCTACTCCAAATTTACAGTTAAAATCAAATAACCATTGATGTCATAAATACACTTGTTTTCTAAAGTTTGAACAGTCTCATACTGCAGCACAATTAACATTACAACAGATGCACAGGCTGTTACTGATAGCTGCTTCTCCACCTGCTGCATTGACCCCCAAAGATGAGCTGCAGTCATGGGGCAGAGTTGACTTGAGCACCCCTGAAAAATGGGGCAGTGTTTCATTAGTGTTTACAGTGAAAGAATATTTCATTCTGCCTCCAGCCCCCTTTCACAGCACCCAGACAGTTCATCTGACTGGCCAATTTCTCCTTCTGCTTATAATTAGCTTCACTTTTCTGCTCTCCTGGATAAGCATTAGACTTTCCACTAGGAATGTAATCCCAATCCACAGGAAACCTGTCTTTACTGAGATGCCACTCATCTCTTCTGCAGGTTTTATTTAAAACAGAACATTGTTATTAGCAGCAGATTTTTCTAAACCTTTTTGTGAGGTCCCATTCCTGCAAACATCCAATATCATTCTGTGTGATTAGTCTCGCTTCAGAGACACCACTTAACATTCAACCACAATTTGAGCCAAGGCATTTGCAGGAGTCAAGTTTTGAATTCCAATCTAAACTACAGAGGAGTACCAGTGGTGAATGACTTTGAGCCTGACAAACACAAATAGATGTTTTAGCATCTAAACTACATTTTCCTGTGATTTGTCCTTCTGTCTAATGATACTGGCCTGTCTAATGGCTTCAGTTTAATAGGGAAGAGCTGACTTTGGAGGCTGAATGATGTTCAACAAAATTATGTTCTTAAAAAGCAATATCCAAAGAATGCAAAATTTATAATCAGGATAAAGTTGGGGAAACTGCTGCTGAACTTCCCTTAAAGAAAAAAGAACAAAAGCTCTAAGCATTAAAGTTTGTTTGTGGTTTTTTATCCATAGCTGGCACCCGGATATAAAGCTAATTTCTACTGATTGCTATCTGTCTTTTTGCCAGAGAGGTTTTAGTACCTTGAGCATCTTCTAGGGATGGATATAAAGCACATCCTTCTCATGGGAACCTTCTTTTCAGATGGAATGAGAGGTTATTTTTCTATGGCCTTTTCTGGGAATGACCCCTTTGTTTCCCCTGGAGCAGTGTGATCACAGCTCTGCGCCAAACCCAGGTCAGCCCCAGGGACTTCAGTGGACCATCCTGACTCTCACCATTCCAGACTCCACGAGCAGGGATTATGCTTGGCAGTACTGGGGTGCACTGCATCACTTCTCCAGCTCATTTTTTTAAGTGCAAGTATCATTACTGCATTCTCCATACAATGCCAAGGGCTGCTACTTCCAGAGCTGATGTAAAAATTGTTATTAAAACTTACAAACTGTGAAAAAGTCTTTAAAAAAGTCAAAATCCTGGCACTGGCCTAAATTAAATTACAGCCAGGAGCTGCCAGGGGTACCTGGATAAGCACAGAGCCAAGTGTGCGTGCAGTCCTTATCCACAGCCCACACCTGCTGCTCCCTCCTGCAAGTTCCACTAATGAACACAGTGTACAGCCCAGAGGATTGCAGATAAGGGAAAGGTCAGGGTGAAGACTCAGGAGTGAAGAACAGATTGAGTGGGGTTCATAAATGAAAACCCCATCTTAAATCTCAAATTAATTTTTTCAATAAATTAGGGCAAGTGAGCTTTCCTCCAGCTCAGACAATGCAGCTTTCCCTGGATGTGGACCACTGGCAGGAGAAGGAAGCACATGTGCTCAGGAATCAATGCTAATACCCTCAAAAATTAATCTCTGAAAATTGCTTCAATGGAATAGAAATGATTTCATATAAATCTCTGTATAGCAAGAGCTGACAGAATATCCCAGTGACACCTGGAGAAGGTACAGACTGAAAAAAACAGGCTTTGTCTTTTCTTACACAGGGCTGATGTGGTTGCTCTGCCTTTGTGTGCCTCAGTTTCCCTGCTGCAGACATGGGCTGGGGCATCAGGGAGTGTGCTAAGAGCCAGCTGGGTTACCCAGGGTGGATGTGGCTTCCCCAGGATGGGAACTCTGCCTATTCCATGGAAATGAGATTTGTGGATTTCAGCAGGCAGCCAGGATTGCTCTCTCCAGGGAGGGGAGGCCATGGGGAGCATGTTGCACTCAGGATGTGTCTGGGAATGCCAATGTCTGTGCACACTGTGCCTCCTGGTACCTGCAGCACCAAGCCAGGCATGGTGGCAACAAGCTTTGCAGATCTCAATCAGCCCTCAGAAGAGCAGAGTCTCAGCCTGGCTGAATAATGCATTAATTAAAAGAAGACAATGAGCAGTGTGTCAGCTTTGCTGCTGACAATTCACCCGGGGAGCTGCAGCCCTGCAGCCCCTGCTGAACTTGCAGGGGCCCTGCTGCTCCTGCCCTGAGCACCCAGCCCACACCTCAGCACAAATCCTGGGAGAGGGACCCAGAGCCTGGCTGCCAGCAAAAGGAGAAGGAGCTGCAGAGCCATTCCAGAATGTCAGACAGTCCAGAACCAGTAAATCATCCTGAGCAGAAACACTTTTACCAACTTCTCAAGGGGATGTGGAGATTCCTGAACGAGTTCTCCCTATAAATGCCTCCACCCTCATCTTCTAAACAAGGGAGCCAGAGGGGAGCTTGACCTAAAGCTTCAGCCTGTGGAAGGGAATGGAGGCAGAGCTGGGGCATGTGGGAGCCCCAGTGCAGGAGCTGAACAGTAGGAGCAACTTCCTTTTCTAAGCAAGCTATTTTAAATCAATCTAGTTAGACAGATGCAAAGCACTGACACAGATGCACTGAAACTGGTTTGATCCTTGCCTGAACAGGATTAACTTGCCTCAGTTATTAACCAAATTAAACCCAGCTCATCATCATTGCAGAAATGACTGTATTTTACAGTTGTGCAGAATTTTTGTAGACAGAACCTGGAAGGATTTTACTTTGTGACAAGTGTTCAGGGTCACCACAGAGCTCCCCATAGCCCAGCCTGGCCTCAGTTAACTCCCTGAAGTAACCTTTGCCTGACTCACCTGCAATTTTACTCCTTTCTTAATGTCTAAACCTACATTTTAGGCTATTAGCCTGTACTGATCACAGGAAGAGTTAAAACTGCTCAGACACACTAAGAGCTTGAGTTGATGTCAAGTAGATTGAGTTAAAATAAACAGAGTTGCACAGACACCTTCTTTTCTGCTGGGGTTCACTCCTTACTCACAGTCCTGGCTCTGCCTTTTCCACTCACCACCACTGGCATTGCTTTGCAGGTCCCAACTCTGCAGGGTTAAATCTGCAGGGCAGAGCCCAAAAATTCTTATTTTACTTTCTTCTGAGAAAATGCAAAATGTTTGGATCTGGTTTAGATTTTGTTCTTGTATTTACTTTCTCAAAGCATTAATTTCCACAAATATTTTTTCTTCCTCTGATGGAATATAAAACCATCATCCATGTGGGAAGAGCCAACAATCCCCTCTGCCCTGCTGCCCATCCACTGAACTGCTGCTATGCCCCTGCACTAAACCACTTTTTCTTATCCTGACAGATGCTAAGCTTAGGTCAAATCCCTGGGAATATGCAGGGCCAGCGTATGTTCTCATAAACAAAACTGCAATCTGCTCCTGAGCTGATGAGGCTGCCCTGGATTTACACCATGGCTGGAAGTGATGCACAGCTCCATGGTGGAGCCTGCACACAGCTCCCAGCTGCAGTGGCCAGAGGGAAGCCTGAGAGGGGAGCAGGGGGTGTGGGCTGGCAGGATGGCAATGTCCCATCCCAGAGCTGGGGATGAGCATGGCTCCCCTCCCTCCTGTGCCTTTATCTGCCACTCCAGTGCACCAAAACTGAAAGCTCCAGGTGAGTTTCCAAATGAGCAACCTTGCTGTAAACACAGTGAAAAAGCAAAGTCCATCCTGGTCTGACCAGTCCCAGCTGCTTCCTGCTCCATCACAAACAGCAGCCACGAGCGTCTGATGTCACCATCTTGCACCAGCAGCATTAAAGACTAAAATGGTTTCAGAAAACAACTGGGGCTGTTTGAAAAGGACAGTCTGTGTGGCCCTGGGCTGTTCTGTCTGTCCAGGACAGGATCCCCTCCTGGAGCCCAGCACTGCAGTGAGATTTGCTCTGGAGCTGTGCCTGCCCTGCCAGGGCTGCTCTCCCCAGGACAGCAGCAGCGATTACAGGGACAGAGTCTGGCTCTGGGGCTGAGTCACTGCACAACCTCCAGCCCCATCCCACTCACAGGGCATGAGAGCAGCACTTCACACTGCTGGGCTGGGATGTGGGACAGGGACAGGCCTGGCACAGAGCAGACTTCTGAGAGATTCTTACGATTGCCAAGTGAGAAAAATGTCCCATGATTTCTTCTTTGGACACTTGAAAAAAGCAAAAAGATGAGGATCTGGCTGGCTGATGTGAGGGTAGAGCAGGAATCTTCCCTGGGAGGAGGGATGGGTTAAATGCTGTGCTCTCCAACCTACAGCTCTTGCAAAATCCAGATGCACCAGCAGCTGCCACACAGAATACAGAGAATTTGGGAAAAGCTGCCAAGTGCCTTGTCTGTTAAGTGCCTGCAACACTCACATCCATGTTACAAATGATGGGATAATAACTTAAGATTTTTTGTTTATGCATTTTTTTTTTGTTTGTTTATATGTTTGTCTTTTTAAGCGATTAGAGCTGGAGGAATGTGTTAGCCCAGTTCCCGGGCAAAAAGCAGTTTCAGTTCTGGGAGCTGCAAGGATGCACAAAGGACTGAATATTATATCCAAGTCTGAACATTGTGGTTTGGGAGAAGCCAATAAAAACCTTCCTGCATTAGGTTGATGTGCAATTCCCGAGTACAGTCTTGGCCTGCCTTTGACATGTGACTTCCCTTATTCTATCCCTTAAACACCTTATTACTTTATACTTTAAGAAGCAAAACAACTTTTTAATTCTTTTGCCTATAGAAGTGTGAAAGCAACTTCTTCCTAAATGCAAGTGAGATCCCAAGTAGAGCCAGGAAGCCACTTGAGTTGTGCACCATAAACACTTCCACGATGTGAATTAATAAGTCTCTCTGAGGATTGGGAAGTGTGCCACATGCAGCATTTCTGAGTCCACAGCCCTTTTATCTAAGTTGTTTTTTTCCTTTATCCTTGTCTCCCTCCATGACAGTTTGGAGATTTTTGGCATCCAAACTGCAGCCTGGCTTGTCAAGCTAAACATCAACTGAGCCTTTATATGTACGTGAGAAATGAGAATAGAGACAAAAATAGTTATTAACTCTGCTTTTAGAATACTGAACAAGCAAAATGGCTGTGTGCCAGTAAAGGCAGGGTTTGGAGCAGTTCTGATCCACATCTGTTTAACAGTGGCCAGCCCTGCTGACCCTGGGGCTGGCTGGCAGAGTTTCCCCCTCTGCACGGTTCTGTCACCCTGGTGACGCTGTATTGGGGCAGTGACCACATCAGTGGGTGGCAAGAGGCAAGTTTTATGTCAAAGATTTGATGTCTGCACCCAGGGAGGAGAGGAGGCTGCTCCTGGAGCACATCAGAGGGTTCAGCTCCTGCTGGGAGCTCTGGGTGCTGGGATGGCTCCGTGGTGCAGATCCAAGCATGGTACATGGGGACAGTGGGGACAGTCACCTCCCAGTCCACCTTGTGGCACTGGCAGGGATCCTCTCGAGCCTCAGCATTCCAAGGAGCAGCCAAGTCCATCCCTTGGCTCTCAGAGTGCTGTGCAGGGTCTCTGCTCCAGCACAGCGATGTTCCTGCCCTCAATCACATCCACACAAACTGCTTCTCAGAGATGATCCCAGCCTGCTGCAAACACTACAACGAGTTTGGGAACACTGGGAACACTGGACTCCATTAAAAAGAGGTGATCCACGCCAAGGCTGAGGGTACAGGAATGTGACCCAGTGGGACAGCCTTGGCTCGCAAATGGCTGGTGGACAAAGCTCGCTCTCCCCCTTGCTTCTCACCACTGCCAAGCAGTGCCTGGCTCCCTTTATTCTGGCAAGTGTCTTGGGTAAAACGGACAAGAATTCCTCTCCATGGAGGGAATTTTAGAGGAGAAATGGAAAACGGTGCTGGGTGACCAGCTGGAGTTCAGCAAGGTGCTGGAACAAAGTCCTGCAAGGCTGTTATGGATGGCAGAGCACCCAGCCCAGGACTGCAGGATGCTGCAATACCTGTGTCACACTTCGAATGGAATTTTAATTATAAATAGGAATAATAGACATGGCCCAGATCCTCACTCGCTGCCTGGTGTCTTCCCCACACTTTGAAAAAAAGCCACTAAAATCAGAGATGTTCAGCTCCCTGTTACAAGACTGCTAAAAACTCCTGCTCTTTTAGTAATTACTCCAAAATACTTTCAGGCAGTTTTTAAAGGCATTAGCGAGATAAAATGAAGAAAAGAAATACTGCTGTTAAAGGTATGTTCACCATTCCCCTTATCATCCAGCCACTTTATTTTAATGAGGTTTGTTTTACTTCTGCTATTTGCTTTGTCACACAGTGCAAGTCTCTGAGTATTTCTGGGTGAGATAAATGACTTTGGAGCAGGTGGGGCTGGCAGTGCTGGGGCTGGTGGATGCCAGCCAGTCTGGGCATGCTGGAAAAGGAGTTGTCACTCATGCCCTGTGTCACAGTGGGCAAGCACAGCCTCTACTTCCATCCCAGCACAGCTCTGAGGGCTTGGAGAGAGCCTCACACCCATCCTGCAAGTGGGAATGCAGCTCCAGGAGCTTTATTTATGGTGGTATTAAATATGCAACAATCATTCCCCAACATCAGAGTAATAAACATCACTGCTCCATCTGATCTGGAATCAGCAAGCATGCTTCTCACATTCACAGGGAGAGACAAATGCTGAATTATTTATGCTTTGACTATGAACAAATATAGAGAAAATAAGTGAGTTTGGTACAATGCAGCAGAGCAGATTCAGGGCAGATTATTGTACATCCTTCAATCAAAACAGACTCATTACTCTAAACAATTGTTTCTCCTCCAAGGAAAAGTGGGTTAAAAAAGACTAATTAAGGGATAAGCAGAATAATTGTGGGTATTTTTTAGATCTGACTACTCAGGTACAACCATCCCCCTCTCAATCACTGAGTGTAAACTGGGATACAGCACCAGCCACAGCAATTCCACAGGAGAGCAGGGGCTCACTGACCTCCCAGGACATGGAAGATCCATTTAGTTGGTAAAAGCAAATGTGTTCCAAACTTTGTTGTACAGACTCCTTCTAAACCAAAACAATTCAATGTGGTCACCAAGTACCAAAGCAGCAAACACAAAACTGGGCCATCCTGCCTCATCCTGCCTGTACTTCTCATCATGAACCATACTGTGCCAGGCTTCTGTGGGAAGCAGTGGAGCTCTCTGAGCACAGACTGTGTGGCTGTGCTGAGCCTCAGCCCTGCCACAGACAGATTTTAAATGTCCCAGGAAGCTCTGTCATTAAATGAATGAAAGGAAGATACTCCAGAGCTGCACAGACACCTTCCTACTTTCCATATAAATGCAGGATCACTATTACACCTTCCACTGCCCTGAGACCTGCAGCCAGAATTAGCTGATGTTTGCCGTGCCCTGCTGACATTTCAAGCTTGGCAGGAATAAAAATCCACAGCCCAAGTGGTGCAACTGCAGGAGGAATGACAAGAATTCTGGGACAGGAATACCCCCAGAGCCTGATTTTCAGCAGCCACATCAAACCCTTTGCTACCCACATGTGTGTGCATGTGATAGGGAAGGGGATGAGATGGGAAAGAGGGGATGAGAGCTGTCCTTCAATTTCTCAACAGTTTCTTAACTTAAATCCTTCATTCTGAGCATAAGTACTAAATCAGGCTCAAGGAAGGAAAAACTTAATTAATCAGAGGTAGCCAAGTTCAAAGTGCGCCTGGGGTCGGCTTTATTCCTCTCCTTCACTTTGGAGGTACAGGCTTTATGGATAATCCCTGTCTGCTGCAGAATGACAACTATGTGGTGCCCAGTATTACTTCCTGGCAGTAACTAAATTTGAAGGTCTCCTTTCCTTCCAATCATCTTTTTAAAGTTTAATATTGTCACTGAAATATAACCGAGGGCCATTTATAGCAGAAGGGTTTAAAATAGCCCAGCCTGGTGACACCTGGCTCCAGCTCCACTCCTGCCTTGCACACTCCCCTCACCAAGGCTTTTGATCCCAGTGAAACTGGGAATTACTGGAGATGAAAAAGGGCTGTGTGGTGCCCTGAGGTAAGAGGCCAAGCAATCCTCTATCATCTGCTTACTGAGTGCTTACTCCACATCCATAACTCTGCTGCTCAGCCCAGGCAACTGCATCATCATAAAAACCACTTGATTATCTCCATAACAAACACTTGATTTTCTCCACGCATAAAATCACTCCAGAATTTAACCAATACCAACAGCCATCTATTACCTGATTAAACACAGCAGTGATAACAGCATCAAAAGCAGAATCAGGTTTTTGTGGAGCACCCCCTTGGCAGAAGCAGTCTGCAGAGCTGCCCACACGCTCTGCAGCAGCCCAGGGACTCAGGGGTCTGATCCCTTCCACTGAGCTGCCCAGTGCTGGCAGTGACATTTCCCTGGGGGTGGAACAGCCCCAGCTCCTGTGCTTGGAGCAGGGGGCACAGGGGCTGTGTGCCCAGCAGCCCATTCCCCCATCAGGGAAGGAGGATTCTACCACAACACACTCAGAAATGGATTTTTCCTTATTCCCAGCAGCTGGCAGCAGGCTGGGCAGTTATTTCTTCATATCTGGATGTGTTTGGTTATGGATCATCATGTTCATACTGGACAGAGCCCATTGCCATCAGCCCCAGCAGGAGCAGGGGGATGGAAGGAGCTGGCTGGGCCCTGGCCAGGCTGGGCAGGTGCAGGAGCTCCCCAAGGAGTGCCTGAGGTGGGATCTGTGCCAGGGACCAGCAACTTCCAGGGAAGCATTTGTTGAGCCTGGGATGGGGAGTTCTACCCCATGCCTAAATAGTAAAGCCAGCATTTAGTTCCTTCATCTCCACACGAAGTATCTCATTTCAATTTAATTTCACAGTTGTAATGGATTTTTCAAAAATATTCAAGAACATATTTACTTTCCAACATCTTATTTCCTTTCACATTCGAAAAAACTTTCTATCTAATCCCTCAAGTCATCCTACAGTCTGAATAATTTCAGGTTTTTAATCAATAGCTGTCAGACTTGTCAAATTACTTTAGGGACCACAAAGCAATTTTTAAACATTCATAAACCCTCGTAGAACAGTTAAGTGCACTGAATTTTAAAAGAAAGAGGAACTGAATAACACTGATCAAATAGGATTATATTCTGGCAAATTATAAATTAGTTTTTTTATGAATCTTCTCACAGCTACTTATCTAGTGTCAGGCTTCTCCTGCTGCAGGAAGAAGTGACTGTTCACCTCTAGAGAAAGGAGCCTTTTCTCTCCTGCCACCAAGCCTCCTTAGCAGGAGCAGGGTGCAGTGCCTTTTCTGTTGTCCTTTATAAAAGCAACATCATTACCCAGCCAGCTGCCCAGGGGTTCTCTCCATCATCCTGGGCCAGAGATGGCCAAGCTGCTGCTCTGAAGCTCTGCAAATGCATCTTGGCTCCTGGCATTCTTCCCAATACAGTCTTTGCATCCCAGTGTGCTTCTGGCATGTGCATCTGTCTGACACGTCAGTCTAGAAATGAGGGTCGCCAAAAGTTCTCCATTTATTGGACATCTGTACCAAACCACAGCTTGAACCTTTTATGGGGCTGATTTTGCACATTGCATTGAGTCAAACTCTGAGGTGACTGTGGGAGCTGCTGCCTGTTCTGTGTTTGCTCTGGGCGGAGAGATCAGGAACATCTGAAGAAGTCAAACATGTTTCTCCAGAAATGACTTTACACACCACAGTCCCACGTCACCACTGCAGCTTCTTTCTTAAATTTGAGGGATGTGGCCTGAATAGGAAGGAAAAAAGGGAGCTTCATAGCTACACTGAGAATGCTGGAAGCCTTCCAGGAAAAAGTGCAGCTCAGATCAAAGAGGAGCTGAAGGATGGTGAGAAGAAAGGAACGTTTGGTGAGAAGAAAGGAACGCTTGGCTGGCCACATGCAAACGAACAAGCCCAAAGCCTCTGTCCTCCTCCTTCCAGCTGAAGTGACTCCTCTGCTGCCTCAGAACCTCCCCAGACACCCCTGCCCTGCTCCTGTCCCCGTGGGAGGCTCTGTCCCTCCGTGTTTCAATGGGAACAGCTGGATCCAGCAGCCCTGTGTCTGTGGTACTGGATCCACCACGACAGGGACAGCAGGGACATTCCTGTCCCTTGGCTGCTGAGCACAGGATGGGGCAGGACAGGCTCCTCCTGGGGAAGAGGGGCTGACAGGAGGGAGCAGTGCTCAGGCAGGGCTGAGGGAGCAGGACAGGTAGGACACAGGGGATGCTGAGGTGCTGGGACTCGCACTCTGCTGCTGCTGCTTCACATCCAGTGTGGACAGAGCCAAGAAGCAGGGCCCAGGCCCCTCTGGAACACTTCCCCTTTTCCTGTGCCCTGTTTCAGCACACTGTCTGTCTCTCTGCCCCTCCCCAGTGCTCCCCACACAGATCTGTGGCTGCTCAGCTCTGCCAGCCCTGCTCCCCACCTGCTGCCAAGGGAGCATTAACCACAGGCCCATCTCTCTGCATCTGCCAAAGATGTCCTTTGCCAGAGATGTGCAATTCTGTCTGCAAAGCCCCCACCTACCAAACAATGGCTGTTTTTAACCTCTCCACTGGTTTCTGGTTTCCAGAAGGACTCTTGCTGTTGCCACCTCCATCAGTTCAGCACTGGCAGCACCAGGGGAGCCCCATCCTTGCTGGTGCAGCTGCCCAGGCACAGCTGCCCTGGAGCTGGAGATCAGCAAACACAGGTTTTTGGTATCCAGCTGACCTAGTTTTGACAGTGGTTCTATGTCTAAACCATTGCTCTGGGAGCTGAACCTGTCCCAGCTTTGGGAAGCCTCGTTGCTGGAGCCCAGGTGGCCAACATCTGCCCAGCTGTTTCCTCAGCCCTCAGCCGGGGCTGGGGCTCATTAACAGCTCTGAGGAGATGGGGAAGGGACTGCAGGAACTGCTGATGAACTCAGTTCAGCCAGAAATGTGGGATGTCTGCCTGATTCACACTTGATCTTTTTTGTAGTTCAAGTTGAAGACATAAAAATTTTTCTCAATGAGAAAATCTCGGCAAGTTCTGAGGCTTTTGAAATTTGCTTTGCTTTTCTTAGTGAGGTGCTTAGTGGGTCTGTCAAGCTCAGATATCAAAAATGTGATATTCTCATTCAGTTTTCTCTAAATTTAGCTTTTTTCCCTGTATTTAGCTGATTGCTGTTTGCCGAGCAAAGCACAAACCCAAACCTCAGAGCACTGTGATCAACAATTTGATCTCAAGACATAAAAAACCAGTAAATAATAATAAATCTAAATAAACAGGAGTAGGACACTGAGCAGATGAGTTCAGTAAATGATGGAACAAACTTTTCCTTTCAACTGAAATGATTAATCCCCCTGAATTACACTTGATAAGGATTCAAGCATGTCATTACTTTGTGTTAGTAATAAAAATAATAATAATAGAAGTACCTTTTATTGTGAGATACCCTGATCAGGGATTTGTTGAAGAACATTTAATTTCAGGGCTATTTCATTAAATGTAAAAATTAAACTGAAGACAAGAGGCTGGGATTTGTGGGGGGTAAAGTAACTGGGAAAAAGAGGTGCTTACAGGATCTAAAGGGAGATAAACACCTTAAAAGAAGCACTGAAGAACAAATTCTCATGTTCAGAGACAGAAACCTGCCTGAAACCCATCAGGAAAAAAACCTGAGAGGAGCCAACTGAATAAAATACAACCAGACAAGAGGGGAAAGCTCCAGAAATGGAGCAAGGAAGTTGAAACAATTACTCCAAACATGAATTTTAAGTTGTGCTCAGGGTCCCCAGAGGGCAACCCAGAGGCAGCAGGGAGGGGAGGCAGGAGCTGTCCCTGCCACCACGTGTCCCTCTTGTGTCCCTCTGCCCCTCACTGCAGCTCCTGCAGAATGTTTGTTTTCCAACAGCTCGTCCCTGTCTGTATTTGTGGAAGCATTTCACAAATATTCCTGTCTGTATTTGTGGAAGCATTTCACAAACTCCATCAGTGCCTCCATCAGGGAGCTGTGCCTTGCTCTGCATGGACTGGGAGCTGGGAACCACTCAGGAACTGGCTGGGATGGTTCAGATCCTACATGTGGAGGGGTGGGAGCTGATCCAAGGTGGGTGGGAAGAGAAAAATGATCAAACAGAAAAGCTTGGATCTCTCTAAATACATCAGGTTTCTCTTAAGCCAGGCTGAATCTTCTCTTTCCAGAACATCTCCCTCACACCTGCCAAAGCATTTTTTAACTTTTAAAATAGTTAAAATAGTCCAAAATGTGTCTGCAACACTTCCAAAAGTGATAGTTTCCCTAATAAGAAAAATAAAGCCCTTCCTGAAGGAATGCTATCATTAATAACCCTTTACTGTCCTGCTGGCCTCCTGTCATCCCCAAAATCCCCAAAATCCCCATGCAGTGTGTCCCTGCAGGCTTGAGGCGCCTCACGGAGCCCAGCTGTGGGACTGGCACTCAGTGGCCTCCCCAACCAGCTGGGCTGCTGCAGGCACTGGTGGTACTGGACAGAAACTCCCCCTGCTTGTAGATCCCTGAGTGATTTCACAGCTCCAGTCACCAGCCAGGCCACAGCTGTGGCAGGAGAGAAAACAGAAAAGTTTTGTGCTTGTCATCGTCCGTAGCAGGATGCTCTGAACAGAGATCAGCTGCCAACACAGAAAAATTAAGATGAATTTTTAAACTCCACTGAAATGCTCAGTGCTGCAGGAAGATTTCTAGGCAGAAAAGAGGAGGAAATGCCACATAAAGTGATAAAATAAGTGGCAGTCCTGCCAAGGAGAGCAGTCTGGCACAGCCTGTGAGTGGGACCAGGACAGGGCTTGGAACTCCAACAGCACAGGAGTTATCCTGTACTACCCTTCATTCTCTCATTAAAACAATAGACCTGGTTTAGGAATACAGTTCCATAGGTTTAGGAATACAGTTCCAAAGAAATACTGGGAGAGCTGGCCTGAACACACAGGTTTATAATTAATGCCAACTTTAGTGTCTGTGTGAGTAAAGAGGTCTCTGGGGTTCTTGATCAGGGAATAATTCTGTTTAAGGCCTGGATTGATGGTGTGGTGCAGCTGTGCAGAGGGCTCAAGGCCCTAAGAGTTTGGTTGCAAAGCACTTTTAGGGGATCTTCCCATGGCACAGGGCACTCACAGGGCTCCTGGTGATCCATGAGGCTGCCAGCACTGAGCAGGGACTGGAGCATCTTTTCCAACCTTCTCCTGACTAAGCAGGAGGAAGAAGCAGAGATGGAAAACACCCTGAGGTTATAAGATGGTATTTTTTAAAAAACAAGTTCCATTGAGAAATTATTCCTGGGATTTGATTTGTTGCCATTCCCATTGGCATTTCTGGGAAATTTTATAAATAAAATATATTTCAAAATAAAACGTCTTGCTTCTAGGTTTTCTGGTGCAACCCAGTGAAGAACACTGCACAATATCTCTGTAGAAAATAAAGCTCAATTATCTAATAGGCCTTGGATCTGTGCTGCAATTGTAGCAACGGGATGGGCGCCCTGAGCAACAGGAACTGTGCAAACACAGAAAGTGAACAAAGCCACAGAGATTCACCATTTCAAACAAAAACTGCTGCACTCATCCAGTTACTCAGCTCTGCCATCTGTGGGGTGGAACATGGTCTGGAGCTGCTGCTTGGAGACAGCCTAGAATCAGACAATCCCAGAATGGTTTGTGTTGGAAGGGCCATTGAAGCTCAGTCCATCCCACCCCTGCCATGGCAGGGACTCCTCCCACTGCCCCAGGGGCTCCCAGCCCTGTCCAGCCTGGCCTGGGACACTGCCAGGGATCAGGGGCAGCCACAGCTGCTCTGGGCACCTGTGCAGGGCATCCCCACCCTCCCAGGGAGAAATTTCTGCTGTTTCTGTCTTTCACTTGGAGCCAATTACTCCTTATCCTGTGACTACACTTCCTGATAAAGAGTCCCTCTCTGATGCTAGGAGGACTTATACAAGAGTAATTAGAAAATATTATCTATATGTGTTAGATGTTACTGTTCCAAGAGCCTTTTCCTGTAAGCTGGCTTTGTGGCCTTTGGCAAGATTCTTCTCTGTCCTTTCCCTCCCGTTCCCAGCTCAGTATCCCAGAACAAGCTCCACCTACCACAGGATCCTGCCTCCAGCAGGAAGGCAATCTTGTTAACAGAGGGAAAATACAGCTCCTGACCCTTGAAGGCAGGCAGGCAGAGCCCTGAAACTTTTGATTTATTCTTCTTGCTGATGTTGGTTGCTTAGCTACAAATATTCTCAATGCTCATAAAAGCCTCTCTCCATTAGTCCTCACTGCAAGGTTTTAAGTCCAGCCACAGTTTATTTTTCTTGAAACCTAGGTGATGAAATTTTGTGTTGCTGTTCCATCTGAGCTGGAGAATGCCCTGTTCCCTGTCCAGAGCCTCACAGCAGCTGTTAGCACAAGCAGGAGCAGAGGAGATGTCACCCTCCAGCACCGAAGATGGGCAACAGAGCCTGGCTCTGATATATGAGCACTCTCAAAAAAGGAAACAGAAAGGGAAAAAAAGTAAGAGCCAAGACTGAGGAACCAAACTGAGCCTGCAGCTCAAGCAGAGCTGCTGGCAGCTCGTCCTGTGGAGCTCGACTGAGGCATTGCCTTGAAATGTGTTGGGTCTGCTCAGCATCTGCTCACAGGGCTCAGCCTGAGGCTCCAGGGCAAACCAGCCATGGGCAAACCAGGCTGGATGGGATCAGCTGCTGCAAAACTGGCACAAAAACGTCCCCAGCACACGACACCATCCCCACAGAGCTGCCCCTGCCCAGCCCTGGTGTGTCCCTCATTCCTGAGGACACGTGGCTGCCAGGACAGCTCTCCCAGGAAGGTGGAACCTGAGTGCATCCCACCCTGCACTGCCTCTGTGACAGGGACAGGAAGGGGCCATCAGCAGGTGACATGAGTCACTGGGAAATGATGGTCTGGTCTCAGGCAGGGAGAAATAAAATCACTGTGGAAACAATCACCTCTCAGAGCTGCCCAGCAGAGAACAAAGGACGTTGGTCTGGGGTAGGAACCCAGGGACAATGGTGGCACCAGCTGTGGGGACAGGGCAGGCAGCAGAACTCAAAAGTGGGCTTTTTCCTGCCTGCTGAAATTAGAGAACAATGAGCAAAACCTCTGTGGTAGGAAAGGGAAGCAGCTTAGCAGGAACACACAGTTCTGGCACCCAAGTGCTTCCAGCAGCACCCAGCTCCTCCCAGCCCAAACTGGAATTCTGTAATCCCAAAATTACTGGATTGGAAGGAACAGACAAGCACAGAGAACTGTGAGTGCACATTCTGATGACTAAAAACTGGAACTCTTGAACAGTGAAAAGCACCTTTGGGCTCACAGCGCCTCATGTTCGGTGAGCAGGTAATAGAGGAACGCACTGGGAGTCAAGGGTCTCTTTATCAAACTAATTTTTTAACAAACAACCTTGCAATGATGCCAAGAGAGAGCAGAAAGCTCCCAGTCAGCACTGCTCTGCAATCAGAGATTAATTTGTTGCCCGATGCTTTGCTTGCTGCCCATGACAGAGCTCATAAATCCTCATTTTTATTGATGTCCTGGCCGAGGGGGCACGCTGGAAAAGGCTGGCTTGTGCTGCAGGTGTCCTGGGCAATCACCTTGCAGGATATGACAAACTGCTTAGAGGCTTTTGTAAAGCCTTTTAATCATTTTATCAGTCTAATTCTTGTTTTTATTGTCTTTGCTGTAAATTTATGGCAGCAGCTCAATTTGATCCTGCTCTTTCTGGGAAATGGAGTGTGAGACCCTCCCACAGCAGCAGGGCAGAGGCTGTGACCTCTCAGTGCCACAGCCCCAGCAAAACACAGAGAATCTCCAGCAAGGTCCCAATGGAACTGGAGCCATTCTCCCCTGCCATTCCTGGGGGCTGGTGTTACCACAGTGGAGGGGATGACATGAAGAAAAATTGTTGCCTGTTCAAAAAAAGACAAAAAGTTCCTATATAGTGAAGAGGTGGAAGAAGGAACCAGAGCTGGGGGAAGGGAGACTCCATTGGAACAAGTTTTCAGCCATCAAAGTCTGTTGGACAGGTCTTTAAAAGTATTAAAGTCTGGGTCTCAACAAGTCTTAAAATCTGGGTCTCCAGCACCTAAAATTGTGACTGAACAGAGCAGTGCCTTTACATGTTGGTATCCCAGGTGATACAACTCCAAGTTCTTTGAATGTCTCCTCTCAACAAAAGTGACAATTGTATCTTATTAAATCTGTCATCAAATTGCAGGTCTCTGAAACGGTGCAAGTCAAAGAGAAGCAAGGCAGGGGGGTGTTTCTGTATAATACCCAGGGGAGCTGAGGGAGCCTTTTACATAAGAAAGGTGTTATTTCTGCCACTTTGAGCAGAAGGAAACTCAGGGAATTACTGAGTGCTTTCTCATCCCACTCACTGTGCTGCCAGCTCCCCCAGTGCACTCCAGGACAGCCTGGAGAGTGGCTGTGACAGCACCAGGCACGGGGCTGTGGCTCAGGGAGCTGGAGCTCCACCACAGGGGTCCCTGGAGGGAACAGAGGAGTCTCCGGAGGAGCCGGGGCTCCCCTTTGTCCCCAGCTCTGCTGTTCCACCCGCTCTGCTCGCACCTCCCTGTGCCAATATTGGCACTAACAAGGCCACAGGAGGCGGCTCAGCCTCACCAGAGGCTCTGTTATCTTCACAAGCCCCACGGCAGCTCTCTCCTCCCCAGCTCCAGCCCTGCCCAGGGACACTTCTCACTAATTGCTGTGCAGTGGGGAGGAGGATGGTGCCAGGAGGTGCAAACAACCCACAAGGTCACAGTGCTGCTGGCTGGGCCTCTCCAGAGATCACCCAGACCCAACCCTGCCTCAGCAGTGCTGCTCAAAAGGACTGAAGTCATGGCTGGGAATCAAGAGGAAGCAAGGAGAGTCCTATCAGCTTACCTCTGAGCATTAACACAACCATTAATTACCACTTGCTCATCAAGCTACAGCTTAATGAAAACCAACAGAGCCGGGGCCATGACCTTTCCTGCCTCCCTGCACACTCTTCTCCTGACACTCATGCTCTGAGCCACGATCCCTGGTCCTGCCTGGGCTCAATGCTCAGTGCCAGTGCTGGGATAACTCATCAGCTGTGACCAGCACACAAATCTGAATGAGGCTTAATGCAAGAATTCCCTGCTTTCATTGTATTTCAGTGCTCCTAGCTGTAGGCATCACATAATCCCAGAACACTCTGGGTTGGAAGGGACCTTAAAGTTCAGGTTGTTCTAAACCCTTGCCATGGGCAGGGAACCTTCCACTAGGCCAGGCTGCTCATATTATTATAAGTATGCTTTGTTTTTAAGTCTTGCTGTGATTGTTATTTGCTGCATCTGTTGCCAGTGCAGGGCTATGAGGGCTAAGAGGGATTCTGCTGCTATTTAAGGTACTGCAAGTGATACTGGCCACCCTGCAACTTTTGGGAAAAAGGAGATGGGAGGGAAAAAATGTGTCTGAAGCCTAATGAGGACACAAGCACTTGCCAGATTTTAATTTGAAATACTTTCTTTCTTTTCAAGCATATCCTTTTCCGCTGGGCTCTGCAAAGAGCAGAGCTGGACAATCGTACGGGAAGCTGGGAGAGACTAACAATAGAGGAGGAGTGGAGAGGGGAGTGGAACCAGCCGGTCTCCTTGTACTCAAAATGAAACATGATAAAGAAACAAATCGCATAAAGGATGACTAACAAAGACAGCTTTAAAAATCGTTTCAGGGTTAGTTTTCTCAGGTTGACAGCAGGACAGCAGGAAAGGACATTCGGTTTCACACATTACATAAGTTTTAGTCCATTTTCCTTTCAAGTTCTCCGGCTTCTCCTACACGTATCCACTACCCACAGCTCCCTCCAGGGACTGCCTGCAAACCCCCAGGCACGGCCACTTCTTCCTCTACAATCACACAGATCTTTTACAAGGGCTTTGAAACATCGCTGAATTCTGCCCGCACGCTCCACTCCGCTCCCCATGGATGTGAGGGAATCGCTTGCCCGGTATCCCTGCTCCCGATCCACCGGATCCTTCTGCAGGAGCAGCAGGGCCCGGAGCAAGCCCTCCCCAGCCAGCCGCGGCACCATTCGATTGCTGCACCTCCTGCGTCCCCGCTGCGCTCCCGGCGGGTGATGGAATCCAGAGGTTGGCTCCGGGCGCACTGCCCCGACCCCCACAGGCCGATTGCACAGGAAACAGCACAAACATCTGCAGCCCCGAGCTGCCTGAGAGAACCCGGCAGAGCTCTGCTCAGCACTCCAACCTCTGCAAACCCGGCACGCTGCAAGCTGCCGCAGCCCCAGCAGTCCCCACCAGCTGAAACAGCGGGCTGGGAAGTCTGATTCCTCCATGTCTGCTCCCTGTCCCTTCTGAAAATGCAGTATATCAGTTCAAAAGGTTGCAAAGGTCCAGCTTTTCCAATCTGGATCGTTCAGTTCCAGAGCAAGCTCACAAAGGCGCAGGGAACACTTCTGTCATTGCAGTGCCATTGCACTCTGGTAGATCCTAGTGAACCAGCGAAGAGAAAAGTAAGTGGAAAACTACCAGGCACTTACCCAAGCCTCCACAGGACAGGGAAATAAGATCAGAACAGAGGAATAAGATCAGGGCAGAAAAGCAATGCTGAGTCCCAGGAAAGTCAGCGGCTCCGGGAGCAGGGCGAGTCCATCCCCCGCTCCCTCCCCCGGCCGCCTCTGCCCGCTCTGGATTCAGCTGCTCTGGAACCGCTCAGACTCCGGGACTGCGAGACTTCCTCTGCAGCTGATAGTGGGGTTATGAAAGTAAACTGACTGTTGCCCTTTGTGAGGGGAGGAGGGGGCTGCGAGGCTCAGCCCCTTCCCTTCCTTTGTAATTCAAGCCCTTCCTTGAGGCTCGGTGTTTTGGAGGAGAGGCATCTGCTCCCAGCCCTTCGCCGCTGCCGAGGAGCTCACACCGGTCCTGGCGGCCAGCCAGGCTCGCAGACTGCGCTCCGAGTTTACATGACAAAGCAGCTCATTCCTAATTAAACTTCAGCCAGCATTTTTCTGTCTCATACATAATTAGTGCAGAACAACAAACATAGAGGTAAGAAGGGAGAGTTTGAGCACGGGTTGCTCTGTCTGCACCTCTGATTAATTTTAAGATTTCCTCTTTATTTATGCAGTAACTATATCCCATCACTTCCAAAATATTCTGCATCCACCATCCCTGATGGGGGCACTTGGTCTGACTGGGAAGTGCTGGGAAGAGGGATGGAGAAGGGATGGAGCAGGGATGGGAGCAGAGAAGGGAGCAGGGATGGGACCAGGAATGGGAGCAGAGAAGGGAGCAGGGACGGACGGGAGCAGAGATGGGAGCAGAGATGGAGGAGAGATGGAGCAGGAATGGGAGCAGGGGTGGATCAGGGATGGAGCAGGGATAGAACAGGGATGGGAGCAGGGATAGAGGAGAGATGGAGCAGGGATAGAGCAGGAATGGGAGCAGGGATGGATCAGGGATGGAGAAGAGATGGAGCAGGAATGGGAGCAGGGATGGAGCAGGGATGGAGCAGGGATGGATCAGGGATGGTGCAGGGATGGTGCAGGGATGGATCAGGGATGGATGGAGCAGGGATGGAGCAGGGATGGAGGAGAGATGGAGCAGGGATGAGAACAGGGATGGAGCAGGGATGGGATCAGGGATGGAGAAGAGATGGAGCAGGAATGGGAGCAGGGATGGGAGCAGGGATGATGCAGGGATGGTGCAGGGATGGAGCAGGGATGGAGCAGGGATGGGCACAGGGATGGGAACAGGGATGGAGCAGGGATGAGAACAGGGATGGAGCAGGGATGGAGCAGGGATGGAGCAGGGATGAGAACAGGGATGGAGCAGGGATGGGAACAGGGATGGAGCAGGGATGGAGCAGGGATGGAACAGGGATGGAGCAGGGATGGAACAGGGATGGAACAGGGATGGAGCAGGGATGGAGCAGGGATGGAGCAGGGATGGAGCAGGGATGAGAACAGGGATGGAGCAGGGATGGAGCAGGGATGGAGCAGGGATGGAACAGGGATGGAGCAGGGATGGAGCAGGGATGGGAACAGGGATGGAGCAGGGATGGATGGGAGCAGGGATGGAGCAGGGATGGAGCAGGGATGGAGCAGGAATGGAGCAGGGATGGTGCAGGGATGGAGCTGGGATGGGAACAGGGATGGAGCAGGGATGGGAACAGGGATGGAGCAGGGATGGAGCAGGGATGGCAGGAAGGATACTGGTTGTGTCAGAGGATGCACATTCCTGAACCCTCCCCGACAGACAGCACTGCTCCCAAAGCCTGTCAGTGCAATGCCAACATCTCTCCAAAGGCAACTACACCAGGATGGGGCAGCTCTGATCTTTCTTACTTCCTGAAGGCAGTTAATCTTTAAAGCTCAAATTGTAACTGCTGTCAGCTTAGCTCGCAGGCTCCTTCTATTGGTATTTACAAGTTACATTTCAAATTGCAAAGAAGTCCAGGCACACAGGAGTTTGTCCATAAATCAGACAGATGGGAATTAAAGCACATTCTCCCCAAATCTGCCTGAAATCTAAACTTTTATTATTAGCCATCCCCAGTGTGATAATAAACTCTAGTCCCTGACAGCAACATATGGATCTCATCTCCACTGTAGTCCAATATTACAATAATCCACAGTGACCTGGTAAACAGGCTCAATCCAACAGATTTTACTTTACCCTGTCAATGATAAAGTTCTGGCATATGACAGAAATGAAAGAAAAAAACTTGGAATATTTTGTTTAATCTCCCACAACCCCTTATGACTCCCAAATATGTGTGTGTCTATTGTTCTAAGACACAAGGAGCTTGTTTTCCTTCTAATTACACTGGTTCAAAGTAATTATTCGCATTTATTCTCCATGTACATAAGCATATCAAAATAGGAATTGACCCAGCATCAAATATTCCCTATTTTAGAAATTATTCCAGCTGCTCATAACACTGAAGGTCCATGAGAGCCTGGGAGAATGTATCCACATGCAGGCTTATCTCTTCATTTCAGACCATTCATCATTTCTTGCCTGGAAGCAACAGTTAATTTCCAACAACTCAATGTCAAGATGGCAGTTTAAATCCTCCTGAGGATTGCCTCAGGAGAAGAGTTTGTTCCAGTTCTTCTGCAGCCACTGTAGAATCAGCCTCTTTTGAAGTCACTCTGTTTTAGAGTGTGATAGAAATAAAGAAAGAGTGAAGATCTGCTGGTGACCATCCCAACCCAAGGAAGGATCACCTCTCCAGAGCCTTCTCTTGGGATTTCAGTAGGGACAGAAATTAGGAGTCAGAATGGTTTGGGTTGGAAGGCACGTTAAAGATCACCCATCTCCATCCCTCCTGCCATGGCCAGGGACACCTCCCACTATTCAGAAAGGAAAAACACAGCCTGCCAGAAAATGCTGCATGTCATGGAGATGATTTCCTAGGGTTTATAATTTTCTCTGGATATAGATTTACACAACTTTTGCACAGAGTAGGAGATACTTCCAACTTAGAGTGGAGGAGAAGGACCTGAGCCAACACCAACAGACTGGACCTTTCTGAAAAGGCCACATCCCAACCAGACCTGTCCTCCAGGCCTCCAAAACCCCCAGGAAGAACCCTCAGAGCACAGCAGAACCTTGACATCCCCTTTTCCCCTTTTCTGTCTCTTACACTTCTTTGGATTCAGCTTTATCTCTTCATTGTAAGGACTCTCTCACCACATCTTACTGGTGTCGTGGCCCTTTTACCAAGGACAATCTGCATGGAACATTTTGGAAAGCAAGCAATGATTTAGGAAGCTGCAGGCAGCATGGCAGAGTGGCTGATGAGCCATCTCTGGAAATCAGAAGGTGTCTAAAGAGGGTGTTTACAAGAAGAGCACTGTTAAAAGTCTGCCTTGGTTGCAGATAACAAGGCTGAGACAATGACAGATTTCCTTCCCCTGGCAGCCAAGAGCAGCTCCCCGTGATTGCCTCCCGTGTTTATCCAGGATGCTGGGAGAGAGCAGGCACCAAATATGCAATTAATTGGCAGTTTGCAAGAGCATATTGCCTAAAGATAAACAGAGTGGGTGATCGTGTCGTATGGAAAACGGCTGAGTGCTGCAGATGTAGTGTTGACCCAGTTTAAAAAAAAGAAGTTTTTTTTGTTCTCTTGGAAAATAAATGTACTGAAATGAATACTTTTTTTCTTTTTGCACGGTCCCTCTGGCCTTTGAATATTTTGTGTATGTAAGCCATTCCAGGTTCTTTCTTAATCTGGAAGTACATAGTAAATTATGAATTAGCTGAAAAGTTTTCCTGCTGACATCAGAGGAGCAGGGGCTACATTGTGACATTGTGACATGGTGTTAATGGCCTTCACTCTTCACAGAGGGTGTTCTGTGAGCTGGAGAAGACACAACTGCTGGATCCAAGTGGGAATCGGGTGATGTGGAAAGGAACAGAACTGCCCAGGACAGTGGATGTGGAGATCAGGTCCAGAGGAAGGAATGGTTTTTCACAGAATCACAGACTCATAGAATCGTTTGGGGTGGAAAGGACACCTCCCACTATCCCAGGTTGCTCCAAGCCCTGACTAGCCTGGCCTTGAACACTTCCAAGGCTGGGGCAGCCACAGCTTCAGGGAGGATCTGGACCAGGACCAGGATCAGGGCAAATGGAGAGTGCTGTGAGTGGGAGGGATAGGCTGCAGCTTCCAAATACAGATATTGTCAGACAGAAAGGCACAAAGATGAGATGAAACCCAGAGACAGGGAAGGAAGAAGATATGGGAGAAGACTGACTGGTGCTGAGGAGCTCAGGATTGGATACATACTGTGGAAAATACGCTGAGGCTGCAAAGGGAAGGGGAAAAGCAACCTGAAGGTGATGCTGCTCAAGCTGCAGAGCTGGAGACAGAAGAAGGGATATCTGTGACACGATCAGGGCAGCAGCACAAAAGCTGTGGATCAAGTGTGAGGCACAAATGCTAGAGAGAGAAGCTCTCACTTTCAGGAGACAGAATTCATTAGGAGGAAAGTCCTCGATGTAGAATTTCAGACTTAATGTTCTGCAGCTCCCGTGCACAGCAGTAGCAGGCAATGAAAATCAGTGCCCTCACAGGACAAAAGGACACTCTCCCTCTCATTTTTTATATTCAGTGCTATAAAACTCAAGCCTAAAGCACGTGACAGATCTCTCACTTCGTTTTACTGCGACCACTCTGACCTCACCAGCACCCATCAGATCCAACAGGAAAACAAGTCATGACCTGGCAACTTCTTTGCAGGAACAATGCACTGAGATTGTATCTGGCCTGACCAACGTGATGACACCAAAAATGCCTTTACAGGAATTCCTGATCCCATGGGAAGATTGTTCCAGCAGGCTTGGACTTGCTGTGTTGCTCTTCCTGTGCCCTGAGTGGATGGGGTGCACTGCACACTCCACAGGTGAGGACCTTCCTTCTACATCGAGGTGATTCCAGGTGAATGCTCCATGCAGGACTCAGCCCAGATTTCCTTTGCATTCCCCCAAAGGCCAGGACTCAGGAAGGAATTGGAACACCAACACAGGAGCTTGGTGTTTCAGAAGCATGGCAAAAATTCAGCAGCTTTATAAAAAATATTTTTCTTTTAGATCAAAGTTTCTGTATTTGGATACCTAAAATTAGCTAGCAAAATAAGTGACATTTTATTCAGAGATGCAAAATTTCCATTGATTTTAATGGATTCAGCATCCTAGAAAACTAGGCCACTTATTTATGTACCTACATAAGCATTTGAATCCCTAACTTGAAGAAGCCAAGTTTGTAAATGATGACCTTATGTTTTAAAAATCATGAGACAACTCTGCATGCATCAGTCTGTTATTCCCTTTATTTCTGTCAGCAAGGCTCATTCAGAGGTAGATTTAAGCTGTAAAATGTGCCTTTAAAGTTTCCTGCAATAAGGTCTCCTCTATTTAGCAAAACACTTAGGCACAGCTTAATGTCTTCCCGAAGAGAAGCACTTGAGTGAATCAAGGCTAACAGCTTCCTCACAGCCCTCCTTGAGATGAGATCTCTGTCTCCCCACAGAAAATTGCTGATCCTGATGGGAATGGCTCAGCAGCCTTGAAGACTCTTTCTGCCTCATCACTTTGCCCTAGGAACAGACTAATATTGCACAGCACCCGGGTCTAGAAAGCACAGCAAGGTAACAACATGAAAAAACAATCCACAGGTGTTCCAGGCCAGGCTGGAGGGGGCTTGCAGCAACCTGGGACAGGGGAAGGTGTCCCTGCCCAGGCAGGGGTGGCACTGGGTGAGCTTTAAGTTTCCTTCCAACCCAAAGCATTCTGTAATTCCTGCATTCTGCAGGGATGTGTGTTCTGGGCAGGGCCAGGGTGGAGGGAGGGAAAGGGCAGCAAGAAGCAGCAAAACCCCCAGCAGGAGGTGCCCCTGGTGAGGGCAGGGGTAAAGCAGTGAGGCACAATCCCTCTGCTGGTGCAAAACCTCAGCCTGTTCTTATCTTGTAACTCCTCTCTGTTAGTCCTGCACCCCTCAGGAATCTGCCATGCGGCTGCTTAAGGAGAGAGCTGTATAATTTACCTCTGATTGTTCCAAACACTTGGCAGGAAACAATAGATAAAAACTGACAGGACCTTCACAGTTAACAATGCAACCTAATGAAGTGAAATACTGCTCAGAGAAATATTGTGACAGCTATCCCTGGATTCAAATAAAGGAAAAGACGTGGTGGGGTAGATTGGGCTCTGCAGTCCTTCAGCCCTGACTGTGAAGAGGAGTCACCAGATCTTCCTTCCCTCTGAATTGTGTCAGGCTGCTTTGGTTACACAGCACTGAATGCAAGTTTGTGAAAGCAGAGAAGTTAAAAAAATTTCCCAGAGAGGAGCTAAAATGAGTTGAGCTCCATTCTGTCCCATTTTCACATTCCTGCAACTGTTTCCAGCCACTGGAATGAGAAGGACCATGGGAGGGAAGTATGGGGGGAAAACCTTGAACTTGGTCAAACACAGGAGCAGGACTGAGCTGCCAGCAGGTGCATTTATTGGTGTGCAGGTGCTCACAGGGACAGCTGGGGGCTCCTGCCCAGCTCACTCCTGAAGGCACTGGCAGGATATGGAACCTCAGGAGGAAGAGTTACTGCCACTGCAGACAGCCACAGTCACTTGCTATTTTCCTTTAAGTTACAAATTACAGCTCAGAGCCTGAATTATTCAGAGCAGACTCCAGTGACAGCTCCCTGCAGCAGGGGGACACAGCCACAGATGGTGGCTGCAGTTTCCCCCTGTGCAGGCACACCCCGGGTCCCGGGGGGGTTGGATGGACAATTAACACAATTTGTTAAGCAGGCAAGAGGCAGAGAGGTGGAGCTCACCGTGCTGGGCACACAGAGGGGTGGAACCAGCCCCTGTCCTCGTGGTGGCCCCACAACAGAGGATGCTGAGATGAGCTGCAGCCAACCTGCCCTGGCAGGGGACAGACCTGGACTGGGCTGATTATTTGTAAAATGACATCAGAGACTCCAAGGTCTAATGACCAGAAGCACAGAACTGCTCCCTGTTCTGATCTTCCTGTAGGCAGGGTATGATTGTCATGGTGGGCTGTGAGGAGGTTCTGTGCTCAGAGCAGGATCAATAACTTGATTATAAATCTATCCATATCATCTATATCTATATCTATATCTATATCTACATCTAATCTATATCCATATATATCTATCTATATCTATATCCATATCTGCACACTGTGACACAGCCCTGGGTCACCCCTCCCAACAATGTTTCTGAATGCCTGGTCACCCTCCATGCTGCCAGCCTCCTTCTGCCTTGGCCCAATGAAGAGACACATTAGGCTACAGCTTTCCCAAAAAATCAAGGGCAAACACAGCATCTGGACTTTGAGGCAAGTTAAACACTGGGAACTAATTTGGTTTCCATGGTGAAGGACTGTGAAGTTTCACTTACTCTGGGAAGAATGGGAAGTTTCCATTTTCTGGCCTCAGGTAAAAGTCTAAAGAAAATTACATCTGGCTGGGAGTGGAAACAACTGACTGGGAGAAAACTACAGAAGAAAATGAAGGGGGAAATGGTGCAGCTCCAGCAGCACTGCCTGAGTAACACCACAGTGATGCACCCTGGCCAAACTTTTGTTATTACCTGTCCATCTTTTACACAACTCAGTAAAGGACACCCTGACCTGCTGTGGGAATGTGCTCCAGCAGCTCTGAGGAATCAAGAGGCAAATCCCTGGAAAGGCAGAGAATGGAATCGTGGTGTGTGGGGCCACACAGACCCCACAGGGCTCAGAGCCCACTGAGACCCTTCTGTCCCAGCCCCTCAGGATGCAAATTCTCTGAATCCATGGCCACACCCTCCCTCTGCACACAGTGAGTTTATCTGCTCTGGACAAACCTAGAGAGGGAACATTTTAAAAAGCATCTGGTCTGCTCTCAGAAGTCCCTTCCTGCACCAAGAAGCAGAATTCCCAGTACTTTAAGCTAAAGCTGTTCAAGGGAATGTGAGATGTGCCAGGCTCATTATTTCTAATGGGAGCTGACACTGCCAGCACTGGAAATCAGATGGGAAGAAATCCTCAGACAAGGAGACTGATTAAAAAACATAACTGACAATGGCAAATAGCTTAAAGGATTTAAACCCCCCAAAATCAAATCTACCCTCAACCCCAAAATAAAACACAGAGAAAATCTTTGCTTTCATACAAGTCAAAGTTAATTTAAAGGCAAGGAAATACTCTAAAGCTCACGTGGATCTTTCATGTATCTATATACCTGATAGTCAAGGCTCTGTTTTCAAACTACATTTGAAATTAATTTAAAATTTACTGATGTTTCTGAACTCATTAAACTAAAACTTTGCAGGAGAAAGCAAATAGAGCTATTGGATCAGATCAAACATAATTTTCTGGGTGGCAAGAGGGAAGAATCCTCCTGCCTGGAGCACTGAAAAGATACCAGGAACTCTTTGGAGCAGCTGCCCCTCTGCCCTGGCCCAGGGAGTTGTGTCTCCTGCCAGGTCCAGCCCCCACAGGCAGGTGAGGCTTGGGACTGGCACAGCCCAGGGACAGGCCCAGTGCCTCACAATTCCCATGGCACAAACATTCCCACCAGGAATGGCACCAGTTTTGTCTGTCAGCGTGTTCTCTCTCTGGGTTAACCAGAACTTATGTTCCATTCACAGAAAAAAATCATTCTTTGTGTGAGAAAACACTCAGCAGGCTCGAGTGTGACACTGCTGTTACAACACCCCAGCAAAGATGAAAGAAACAATAATAATAGTAAGCAAAAGTTTAAAAACATCTCTATGCATATTTCACTATGACAGAGATTTGCATGTTAATCTCCAAAACTGGGTGAAAAGAGTCTTAAAATATTGTTTTTGCTATTTTAACTGTAAATACAGGAAGCTTTTTCTGTCTCTACCTACTCAATGACACCATTGCAAGACTTTTTTCTACAAAAAGGGGAAAAATAGAAAGAAGGAAAGAAACAAAGTCTTGGCTTTTAACTAGTGAAAACTAAAATTAGTCAAAGTTATTTAATAATTTGATGAAAGTGGGGGGTTTTATCAGCATGGAGTGAATCAGAGGAGGCTCTGGAAAAGCTGCACAGGGCAAGTGACCCTGAGCTGTGGCTGGAGCCAAGGACAGTATTGAGGAGGGAATCTCTCTGAACCACAAGTGTTTGAAGGCTGCAAACAGCCTGCATGCTCAGTTTGGTGACTCACAGCTTGTGGCAGCCCATAAAGACCTTTGTGTCTGCTGTGAGTGGGATTAATCTCTCAGATACAGCCCCAAAATCAAAGTTTCAAAGGCCCCTGGCTGCAGCATTGCTGGGTCACTGGGGAATGAACACCTCAAAGCTGGGCAGTGCCAGCAGCTGCCTGGGGCCACCCGGGGCCACTGTCCCTCACCTGCAGTACCAGGGGCTGTCCCAGGAACTGGGAGGGATCAGGGCACTGGAATTCCTGCACTCATCCCCTCCCCAGCACCTCAGCCTGAGCCCAGAGTTCTGCAGCCACCTCAACACAAGCCAGCACTGTGGATGTCATTAATATACACAACTGAAACTTGGGAAGAGGGAGAAAAAACCAATCTGCAGTGTTTTGAGGCACATTGAGAGGCCAATAGCAGTGGCAGGCATGAAATGAAAAGTGAGGGGCCAAGCTCTGGGGAGCAGCAGCTCTGCAGGGTCACACAGACAGGGCTGCCTGGCACTCCTGCTTCACTACCAGGCCTTGCTCCACTGGGACTCAGGGTGGAAGGAATCTGCTTCCCATCAGGTTCCCTGCATTTGGGCTGTGGGAAGTTTTATTTCTTAGAGGATGAGGCAGTTTATTGGCCAGGGAGATTTCCAGTGCATTTATTTTGTTGTTGTTGTGAATTTGGATTAGAGGCATCTCCTTCCTCCCAACAGTTGCTGGCAGCATGCTGTAAAGATATGATTAATTAAAGTGTGACTATGAATCCACTCAGAGGCTTAGAGTTTTCCTCCTCTTAAGACTAAATAGAGAAAGGGCCACTTAACAAAGTTCAGACCTTGAAGCAGATTTCAAAGTATTCTCAGTTTAGCTCAGCAGTTTAGCTCAGCACAACAAGGAGGTTCAACCTTCAATATTTGAAAGCTGTGAGCCCCTGGAGAGAAGAGACTTCTGCTTCTGGTCCAATCCCAAACACAGAAATAAATAAATAAGAGATAAATAACCAAGGCACGCTCAGAAAACACTGCAGCAGCTCACCTGGGGGACTCCTCCTTAGCCTACGTGACATTTTTACCTTGGTAGGCAGCTCAGCCATGGAACACACACAGTCCAGAGGTTTTAGATTAAAACAACACATTCTGGCTCTTGCTCTGCAAGAAGCCACTGGAAATCCTGGAAGACCTTCAAAACTGAGCAGTGTAGCACTTGAAAAGGAGACACAGCTTGACTAAATTGAAAAATCTGAATTTCCTAACATGGACTTAAAAGGTGCTACTGAATCTTTAATGACTGCAAGATAGAGCTGGCTCAATCTGAGCAGGGCTCAAGGTCTTCTTTTGAAGAAGTCAAACTTTAAAAAAATAAAATAAGAAAAATGTCTGCTACATTCCAAGGTCACAAAGGGTTCCATGAAACTCTGTATCTCTCCCAACTCCAACTTCCTAAATGACAGTCACTTGTGAATCCCGAGCACCCACTTCAAGCCAGCATAATTAGCTGGGGAAGGAAAACACACCAGCCTAAAAGAGTCCTTCTCTAACAAGAGGCTGTGAGGGGCAGTGTGCTGCAGAAACAGATGGAAAATGGGGCTATTTATTTATTTCAAGAGCACAGAATTCCTATTCATTAAATGTTACTTTTAAGCTCTTTGGTACCCAGAGTTTTCTGCCTGACTGATGGCTCAGAGGGATGGATGAAGAGTGGGAAGCACAGGTTTTGTTGCTTACTGGTATCCATGGGGTCATTCCCAGGCCACTTTTCCAAGTTCTCACACTAATTTCCCACCATCAGTATTATCTTCAAACCCCACAGTCAGCTCCTCTGCATCACTAATTCTGTTTCAGACAAGAACTCAGGCTGCAGTAAAGCACCTAAACAGCGAAGCTGTAAATTTAGATGGTGCAAGACCAAAAATGTAAATTTAAAATTAAATATTTAAAGTTTAGGCGAGGGTAAAAAAAGACATAAACTCTTTGAAAGAATAGCTATTATTAGAGATTATAAATCTGCATGCTAATTTATGTGGTTACTATTGACATTTTTTTTCTAATTCAGCTTTTAGCCCTTTTCTTGCATGCAGATAAATCCTAGTTAAGAGCATTGTGATGTGCAGAAGGCTTAATCCAACAGAAACCCCCTAATATGCAATTTAAGGATTTCAGGTTCATTAATAGTCCTAGGAGCAGCTTGTTTAACAGTTTATTTCATGGGACTGAGTCCATCTGAGACACTGGGTGCAGGAATTCCCTTCCCACTGACGCCCTTTGGAATGTCCAGGCTCCTGGGAGGATGGAGCTCCTTTCAAGGGCATTCTCCACCCTCAGTCCATTTACTGGACAGCTAAAAACTGCAGAATCCTGCAAAGATCTGCTTCCCAGCATGATCTGTCCTCTCAGCAGGCATTTTGATAAGAAAATGGAATGAATACCCAAACACTCTGCTTCTCATCAACCATTGATTCACCTACTGGCAGTTTCAGTAATAAATTAGATCAATGTAATTATTGTGTGTGCACACAGATGTCAAATCACAATCACTATGATCAGATCAGCTGGGTGTTTCCTAGGAAAACAGTATTTATCCATATTTGGTAGAGGAGAGAAGGTTCACCTGCCCATCCAGAACCCAAAGGAGATGAGCTTCCCAATGAGGTTTTGACACTGTGTTTCATGGACTAAATCCTGAAAATAATTTACTCTAGGAAACAAATGCATTCTTTTTCTAGTTCTGTGCTCTATCCAACCACTTCCTCTTTAACAGATCCAACTGTTAGAAAGGCCAACAATTCCCCAAACTTTGTAGCTTTCAGTGTCCTGGATCAAGTCAGCATTTTGAGGGCACGACGCCCACCTCTGGTGTCAAGGGGCAGCAGCTGAGCTGACACAGAGACCCCACAGAAAAGCACCAACCCCTCCAGAGAACAAACCCTGTCCCCAGAACAGGCACCCAGACATCCTCCCCCTGCTCCCTCAGCCCTCCCACTCCCCCTAAACCTCCCTGCTCTCAGACCCATCCTGGGATCCTCTGGTGGCACTGGGAAGCAGAACAGACCTGGTGGGTGCTCGACTCCTGCAGCACATCCTGCAGGCAGGCTCAGGCTGGCAGCCTCCCTGCAGCTCCAGGCAGCTGCTCCCATGGGTGCAGGCAGGTGAATTCCCCGTGCCTGGGTGCCTGCATCTCCCCACCTTGTCTCCTGTTTACCTCCCAATTATCCACCCTAAATTCTTTCGCCTCCCCCTGGTGACACCTCGGAAACCCATGGTTATGAAATTCATCCTCTGTTATCTGCCAGCGACCCAGATCACAGCAGTGCCTGCGCTCCACGCTCCCCTCAGCACTCAGGAACTCATCCTCTCCAGCCTGAGCTGTTTCCCAGGCTCTGACTGATGCTGTCAGGGCTGTGTTTAGATCACACATCAGGGCCTCGTCAGACGCCGTCCCGAGGAGCACCCACCAGGGCCCGAGCCTACTTTGCTGCCTCCAATTTAGCTTGTTAACCATTCCCAAAAATGAGTATATTTTAATTACTGTTTTCTGAGAATTGGGATTATTTTCCTTCTAAATATATTCGTCTGATTATCTCCAGGATGAAATTCATTTGGTTAATTACCATCTTTTTAATTTGTTTAAGACTGTGTCTCTGTTTCCTGTGCTGTAACACCTCCCTGCCAGCTCTGCCTGCATTTATTCAGTGTCTGACAGATTCCCATCTCAGGGAACAAACAGAAGGTTTCCATAAAAAACATGCAGTGCAGGCAGCCTGTGATCCCACCTGAAATCCAGAGGAAGGGAGGAGCAGAATTCCAACGTGGGACCCTCTCAGCCTCCAACTCCACTTCCAATCCCTGCACTCAATGCAAGCCCTCCTGGCAGACACCCCCTTATGCAACATCTCATTCATCTGCCAAACCATAGCAATTCTGTACCTGGATTATTCTCTTGTCATCTTATTACTACCCCAAAACAGCAATAGACAAATTACAATTTCATTACCAAGATCCTGATTCCAGGCACTGATGTATTTACTGGAAGAACCCAAACATAATTTTATTTCCAGTTTTCTAGACTGTCCCAATAATAAAAAATAAAGTCTTCCATGGGTAATGCAAACAAGACCAATGGAGACATTAGGAGAAATTTCAGATATTCTTAAGCCAATAGAAACACCACCCAAAGGGAAAGGTCATGGCACCTAATTAAATTATATACCTGGAATTGAAAGGCAGGAACAGCAGGAAAGTATCCAAAAGCTTGGGAAAAGGTTTTTACATGGAGAACAGTGCCTGTCCCAGCTGGGTGGGCATGGACTGGCCTCTCCCATGGCCTCAGCCAGGCTGATTCCCACCTCAGTTTGCAGGGATTTTGCACAGCAGCTCAGGAGCTCTCCCAGGGCTGCCCCAGCCTCAGCTGCACCCATGTTTCTTTTCCATGCCAACATATTTCCATCTTATTCACAAAGCTGTTTGTCCCATAATAGGGCACATTTTCCAACCAGCTTTGTTGTTCTGCAAATTATGGGCTATAAAGAATTAATGGTGGAATATAAATCAATTTAGTTCACTGAGAGAGTGTGTGTTTTATGTGGTAGAGGTTTTCAAAGAAAAATAATTAGTTGATTTGGCATTTTAATCTTCAGAAAAATAAAGAAGCTATTTTTCTCCTAAGAGGATGTGTTTGAACACATAAACATATGCTGCATTTTCTGAAACTACATTAAGAAATATTATTTATTGGTTAGATATGGCTGATAACTATTGTCTCAGGAAGATTCGTTGTGATAAAGATTTCACTACAGGGATTGCATTTCACTTTCCAAAATGCCTGACCAGAGGCTTTTAAAAAAAAGCCAGAGTGGTCCAGTTTGCTTCTCTCCCAGGTATGTCACTTCCCCAGGGATGTCCTTTCCTCCAGATGGCCCCTTCTAAGGACTGTTTGGTGGAGATTCCATGAGCACAGGGCTGACTTGTCGCTCTGGCCATGTCCCTAAGCAGCAAACAGCACCAGGGAGCACAAACCCTCCTCTGGTGCCTGTGTGTGTGTGAGGAGCAGCCCCAGGAGCTTGGGCAGAGCTGGGCTGATGGAGAGAGAGCAGCAGCCCCTCCCAGGGACTGTTGCATAAGATGCCTCTGCTTTGCAGTTTGTCCTGTCCCTGGCTGCAGCCCGAGTCTGTTTTGTGCTTTGTGAGAGAATAAGCCTGTCCCACTGGTGAGTCTCATTTGCCCTCTCGATGTCTGTGCCACAGAAAAAAAGGATTCCACCTTCCCCCCTTTGCTGAATTTCTCACATTAACACCCTGGGTGTGTTCAGCAGAGCCAAAGCAAAGCCAGCCAGCCGTGCATCTGAGTTTGCTTTCCCCCTGCTCCCCCAGAACAACTCATTTAACAGCAGCACAGCAATTAGAAAATCGATATTCCATTCAGACATGACTGTTTTGGCTGCAGCATTGCTTGAGGAACATCTCTGGCAGCCTCACCTTTGCCTGGACAAAGGATAAGGCAGGAAGGACACTCCTGTGTGGGGAGATCTGACTGATTTAAGATGATTTCTCTTAAAGCCCACACGGTATCTGAAGAGTGTTTCAGGTACAGGCAGTGTGGAGATGACATTCTCCTAATAAGCAGCTCTGTGCCAGGAGTGTGTGTATAAATACAGCTGCAGAGAAATGCAAGCTTGCTTTCTTGTTTAATATCACACCACCCACCTGAATAAAACAGAACCTGACACATGTCATAAGGAATTACTGGAAGAATGCAAGGCCCTTAGGCACCAGAGCCCCATTTGTATTCCAGTCGTATTAACCAAAAATAAAATAAATAAGTAACAATCACATCTTTGCCATGAAAGGATTTTCCAGCCATTCAAGCACTTACTACGATGCTGCTACACATCCCCGTGCTGGAAGTGCAAGGGCAGCAAAGGGGAGGGAACAGAGACAAAGCAAAGAGCAGAAATCACAACCGAGAAATCAGTGAGGTTTGCTGCTTTGGAGTTCATGCTGGAAGGCTCAGCCTGGCCCAGCTCAACCTGGCCCAGCTCAGCCCAACTCAGCCTGGCCCAGCTCAGCTCAGTCCAGCCCAGCTCAGCCTGGCCCAGCTCAGCCCAGTTCAGCCCAGCTCAGCCTGGCCCAGCTCAGCCCAGTTCAGCCTGGCCCAGCCCAGCTCAGCCCGCCAGGCCCCACTGTCTGTAATTCTATAATTAGTCTCAGTGATTATTCCAGCAGGATTCAGAGCCCTGCCCATCTGCAGAGTCCAGGGTGGGAGCTTTGTTTTCATGTTATTTAAAATAAGAACTGTAATTGCCAATTGTTGTGGTGGAAAACCACTCCCTTGTGGAGACAGGCACCATGGAAAGCACTGTGTGGGCTCCACCTTTCCAAGCCACGAGGGAGAGTGGGAGAGCAAAAATTCCCCAAACTCTGAGCAAACCCACCCACCTTCCCCAGGAAAGTAAAAATCAGATATATGGTTACTAAATTAAGGAGCAGGAACTCCTTTTGCAGGGAACACATCCAACACAGGCTCTGAGTCCATCCCACATAGCAGTCCTGGTTTGTTTGCCTGGCTGTGCTGTTGTGTAAGCCATAATTATGCAATCTCACAGTTTAGCACTGAGGACATTCCCAGCTTGTTCCAGCTCAGCAGCAGCAGCTCATGGCCATAAATGAAAAAGCCAGACTTTTTCCACAAATTTATTGGAATGGAATAATGTGACCTCTTGTAGCACAGAAAAGAGCAGTGCAAAGATGAGCTCTGGGAAAAGGGGCCACTGCTGGCCAAAATTACCAGCAGTGGACTTTGCAAAATGAAGCCAGCCACGGCAGGGACATGTGGAACCTTTAAACTGGTTCGTGATGTTTCTATAAATTGGATGCCCTGACACAGCAAAGTGGGAGATCTGTGACCTCAGGAGCAGCACAACAAACAGCTACACACAGACACTGCACTGAGAGAAAACATTCCCAGTGCACTTCCTAATGGAAATGGTACATAAAATCACTGGACAAAACATCCCATCCTCAGTCATCATCACAAACTGCTGCATTTCATGACTTTTTTGCAATTGGGTCATTAGTCACCCAAGTAATTTTTCAATAAAAAACGAAGACTTCTCAGGAGATTTTTCAGGTGAGACAAAATGAGTCTGATTTTGAAGATTCACAAATACTTGCAGATAGTGGTCAGATGCCAGGAGCAGCTGCAATCACTGTTTCAAACTATTTCATCTCCAGAGGCATCCAACGGGTTTTGAAGAGCTCTTTATGTTAACTCAATTTTAGAGGTGAGCACAGTTAGGAGGAGTCAGTTCCCCAATGTATTGTACTGACACCCAAGTGTTGCTCTTTATGTACCAAACACCAGGAGCACAAATCAAATTGAATCCTGTGCTCTTTATGCACTGACATTTATAGAAAGGAAAACGTGTCAGAGGAAGTGTCCACAAAACCACTCAGGGCTGAGTGATGCTTTCTAAGCTTATCAGTGATAGAGGTGGTGGTTTCAACACATCTCACAGCAGGAAATCAAAGTGCCAAGATGCAGGTGAGCAGCACAGCCTGCTCTGGGAGCTCTGCCTCTGCTCCAGCCTGGCACTGACTGCAGCATCAACAATGCCATGGGCTCCTTTGGAACCCAGGAGGGGAATGGGCTGGGAGAAATCAGGGGCTGTGGAATTAGCACAGAATCCAGACTGGTTTGGGTTGGGAAGGATCTCAAAGATCATCCAGTGCCCCCCCTGACATGGGCAGGGACACCTTCCACTGTCCCAGGGAGCTCCAAGCCCCACCCAACCTGGCCTTGGACACTTCAGGGGTTCAGGGGCACCCTGTGACAGGGCCTCCCCACCCTCACAGGGAAGGATTCCCTCCCAAAATCCCATCTAACCCTGTGCTCTGTCAATTTGAAGCCATTCCCCTTTGTTCTACCACCATACACCCTTGTAAAAATCCCTCTCTTAAATGTTTAAGGGAACTCAATATTTCCAAAACCTTCAGACTTACGATTGGACTGGTGGAATTATTTAGGTCAAGTCATGCTTTGCATGTTAATTTGAAAAAATAATCAAATCTAACGTGAGTTTCAAAATGCCAATGCCAGGACAGCCAGCCCAGGAAATTATTGATGAGCTTTCAGACAGGACTGAAGCAATTAAGAGTCACTTTTGGTTGCCTGAAAGCAGCTTGGTGACCTGAGTCCAGCTGTGAGGCAGAGAGAGGAGATCCCTGAGCTGTCCTTCAGGGCCACTCTCACACACAGGATGTTTTCTTTTCCCATTTCTGGAAGTTGTTATTGGAAAATGTCACTATTCATTGCTGATGTTCCCAGGATGCAGCAACTCTCATTACACCTAAGCCTTCTCAGCACAAAGTAGCCACAGATAACCTGGGTGGATTTGCTGCAGCTGCTGTTCCAGAGGCTGCACTCCCATTCCATGGGGGGATTCCCATCATTATTGGCTCTGTTATTTTATATCTCATTCCTCTGTGTAATGCTGACTCCAGATCCCTTCATTTGAACAAAAGGATGTGTTCTTCTGACATGAGCAGGGATGAGGAGTGTCAGGGATGGAAAGGCATGCTGGAGGAAAGGCAGCAGGTCATGGTGTGGCTGGGCTGAGGGCACAGGAGCCCTGGAGCCTCTGTCCCCATGGGAGCCCTGGAGCCTCTGTCCCTGCTGCTCACAGACACCCAGAACAGACCTGCCACTGCTTTCAAGGAAAACAGGTGTAGAAAAGATGTTTCTTCCAACAACATAATACTGTACATGAGCAAGCACACTGAGTAGGGAATGGCTCAAAGTGATAAAACCACGGAAAACAATTTAACAGGAGTGTCTATAGCTGGAAAAGACAAGGAGACACAACAGGACATTATCAGCAAATAATGCATGGTAAAATCAGGAATGAATTGCCTGTTTCTATTTACTGTCTTTCCTAAAATGGCCAAGGAAGAGAAAATGAAGATGAAAGATAACGGACTTTAATAAATTAAAAACTGTCAGTGCTATAAATTATGTATCAGACAGTGTCTGTAGAACTCATTGACATGAGATGTAATTGAGACCAAAAACATCACACCACTCAAACAGGATTACTGTTGTTTTTTAGGATGATGAAACTTTTCCTACTGTTCAGAAAAGAGAACAAAGGTCCCAAGCCAGGGAAGAGCAGAGAGCTGGCCCTGGCTCCTTGGCCACTCCTTGGCTGTGGTGAGTCCCTCTGTTCCTCCCTCCTGCTGTCAGTGTGTAACTGAGGGTCTGTGGAGGCTCTGCTGTTGTGTGAGAGGCTGGACTGTGATTAATAAAGTGAGGGAGAGCCTCAACATGAGTGACTTTATCTAATGAGGGTGAGACACCCTGTACAGAGGAGAGCTTCAGATATAAAGGCATCAAGGCAAACTTCTCTCAAGTGTGTGTCAAAGCAGGTACAAGAGGGCCGTGATAATGAAAAAAAAGACAAACAATTCTTTGCCCTTTTCTTGCAGGCTTCACTCAAGGACTGGAATTGCTCTATGAATACATAACAGAGCTGCCAACAGACTTGGGAGGCTGCAGTGTTATACAAAGACATAAGCCACGCTTAAGAGATGAGAGTTAAAAAAGAATCCAATGCTGCAGTCAGCTGATGATTTTTCCTATCTTATATCTCCTGTTAGAACATGTTTAAACAGAATCAAAATTATTACCTGCTCTGTAGGGCTCAAATGCCCGTGTAAATGAAGCTGGGAGTAACTAGTTAGAGGAAGAGGGATTGAGGAGATTAATGTGAGCTACACTCACTTCCCTAGATGGCTCAGAGAGCTTATAACAGAATTGGGATGCTGGAAAGCAATTAAAAGAACTAACTTAAATAAATCTCTAGTGCTGAAGGTTTGCCAGCATATACCTCTAAATTCTCCTCTGATGCAACCAGGCCCTTTCCTCCAGGGATGTTCTAACAACCTCTCAGACATCAGGATAATTATTGCAAAGTGTGACCCAGACTGTGGTTACTGGTATAATCAAAAAAACCCTTGAGGTTTCAGAATTAGGCACAGTCTCCCTGGTGGAGCAGAGTTCCCAACTCCTGGTAATTGTTATGACCAAACTTGCAATGACACTGTCAGGAGTGGGGCAGCCCTGTGGGCTGGGGGTGACACTGGGGATGTGGGGCTGCTCACCCTGATGAGATTTCCTTCTCCCAGAGAGGATTCCTGGCAAGGAACACACTCCAGGAGTGGCAAGGGGAGATGACAGATAAGGGCTCAGAGAGTCACAGAATATCCTGAGCTGGAAGGGACACACAAGGATCATCCAATCCAACCCTGACCCTGCACAGACACCCCAACAGCCCCACCCTGTGTGTGAGAGCATTGTCCAAACACTCCTGGAGCTCTGGCAGCCTCGGGGTTGTGACATTCCCTGGGGGAGCCTGTTCAGTGCCCCACCACCCTCTGGGGGAAGAACTTTTTCCTGAAATCCAGCCTAAATCTTCCCTGGCAGAGCTTCATGATGCCATTCCCTCAGGATAGAGAGAGAAACAAATCCAAATGTTGTTATTGTGAGTGAAGGATATGGCTGGTGAAGTCCCAGCTCCAGCACACCAGGCACTGCTGCTCCCCCACACCATTTTCCAAGCAGAACATGTTTCCCTGATATTTCAACTTCTCAAAGTGAATGTTTGATCCCTTGGGGAAGCTTAAGGACTGCAGTGGATTTGCTGATTTCTGGTGCACAGGGAACTTCCACTGCTGGGATGTAAATCCTTGCTTGGTGCTAACACGCAATCTCCAATTTAAGCAAACAGGGAGCAAGGGAAGGAATGAAATACTAATTGCAATCCAAATTGCTCCATCTTCCATCCGCCCCCTGCCAACGCTGCTCCCTAATCCATAAGGTCGGAGTGATGATCAGTGAATAATTAATTTGGGGGAGCTGGAGAGGTTCCTGCAGAGCCTCTGCGGATGCAATTATCCCGCTCAGGGACGGAGCCTGGGGGTGCCCAGCACCCTGCAAGGCACCCCCTGCACGTGGGCCTGTGGCACTCACTAATTACACCTTGTGTGACAAACCCTGGGCTCACCCTACTGCACCAACAGCTCACACTGCACCTTCCCTGGAGCACTGGGAAAGGCAGGAGGTGCCACAGCCAGGGAAATGGGGGACACTGGCAGTGACTGGAACTGTTCACATGCTGGCGGCACTTGGCCTTGCTGGGTGCCCAGGGGGATTATGCCCAGGCAGAGGACAAACACCAGACTCCAAGATGAGCAGCAGCAGCCCTGAGCCTTTCATTCCAGTCCTCAGAGCCAGGCATTGGTAAAAACTCTGCTCCCACCAAAAGAATTTAACATAGAAATGTTAAATTATAATGTCACCCTTCTCTCTCTCTCTCCCCCTCCCCCCGACCCCCCGTGGCTTCCCATCATCTAAAGTGCTACTATATAGCAACAAACACATCCCTAATGGAACAAATCTCCCCACACAGTCAGGACACAAAGTATTAATAATTCAATGTACACAGAGCTGAGTTATGTAAATCATTTGGGATCTGCCACAGTCCTGCTCTGCACAGGGATTCCTATGGAGCAGAGCTGGGGGCTGGGATGGGGATGTGGGAAATCCCCCCTGGACTGGGAGGGGCAGTGTACAGGACCAGTTAATCCCAGAGCAAAGGGCACACCCTGATAGAACAGCTCTGGCTTTCTAATTCCTTCTACATTTCCATCCTTTGGAATGAGGGAATGCTGCCCTCCTGCACATTATCAGTCACACACAAGGCACGCCACAGCCCTTTCTCATATAATTACTTATATAACACACGTGGATTAAAGCTAAATTCATATTTCTGGCTTTAATTCAAATCACTTCAGTATTTTTAAACAAATTACATTTTAATTCCAACTAAAATGCATTGGTTTAATTCAATTAAAATCTTTTTTTTGCTTTTTTTTTTCATCACACCAGAGCTGAACTGTGTGGAAGAGAACCTAAGTGAGACATTCTGCAGTTGTACTGAAGATTTGAATTGTAAACACTTCCAGCCAGATAAGCATCACAATATCACAATCATAAGATATCCACAGGTGAACAAACTACTTGAAATCTCACTAATAACCATTTTCAGAGGCTCTGTATCCTAAGGTTTTATTAAAAAATATGGTAAGGAGGAAGCCTATTTTTTCCTCAATCTGTTTTTTCCTTCCCTCTGAGCTGATGGATGAATTTGACAGAGCTATTTGGTATTCACAAGCCCTGAACATCATTCCAGGCAGTGCTCTGTAAAAGACAGTGAGCTCCAGCTCCAGCTGCTGCCTCCAGCTACAATCAGTGGATTTCAGGGCCCGAGCACTGAAATAAGAGCTGGGATAACAAGGAACACACGTCAAATATCGGCATCTCCAGCTCTGAACAAAGGCTTGGAACCCTTCCCCACCTCACTTCCACACTCACTTGCAACTCTTTATCCCTCACACAGATTTTCCAATTGAGGTTTTGCAAGGTTTCAATACAGAACAGAGTGGAAGTTTGGTTTGAGAAGTTTTTTAAAAAACGTTCCTTCCTTCCTTCCTTGAAAGAAAACCATTTATTACTAAAACTAATTACTAGAAATGACAGAGTAGAGACAGCAAAGTGTGAGCCAACATGCAATGGATCTCTCCTAGGAGATGGGAAATTCCATGGGAGATGGAAATTGGAAATGCCAACTGGGTATCCTTTCCCCAGGCCCACATGCATGAGGGGCAAAAACTGAGAGTGCAGTTACATCCCATAAACACAGCTGCACGTGCCAGAAACACCCTGCTCTGCCATCTTCCTTCTGGACCTGGTTCAGTGCCCCAACCAAACAGAAAATCACCCCTTAAATACTCATTTCCCATTGAATCCCTTCCTGCCCTGTGTGATGGAGGCAATGGGCTGGGGAGAGCAGAGCTGCTCCTCCCAGTGTACCAGTGATGGTTTCATCAGGAGCAATTTTCACTGCATGCAGAATCCCAGAATCCCAGGTTTGGGCTGGAAGGGACCTTAAAGCTCATCTCATTCCACCCCCTTCCACAGCCCAGTTTGCTCAGTGCTGTGGGAGGTGCCCCTGCCCACAGCAGGGGTATGTTTAAGCCTAGGGTAGAAGTATCTCAGTATCTATTGCAAACTGATGATAATTAGAAAAGCAGAGAAGAGTCTAGAAGGAACAGAAAGCATTCTCTGGTAGAAAAGCTGCAGCGATGGCATTTTCTTTCTTTCTTTTTTTCCTTTGAGGTTATTGACATGAAGAGTAATGCTAATGTAATTGCACTGAAATTCATGCACATGAAAACCTCACCAGGGTAAAGTCAGAATAAATGGTCTGTTTGGAAACAAAATGTTGATGCAATGGAGTAGCAGGATGTCTCTCTGACCTGAAGAGTACCACAGCACCACACACGAGCAGAGCATTCTGCTGGCACCCCTGAGGTGTGCATTGCTGCACCACCACATCCCAGCTGCAGGCAGTGGCCACACCAGTCAGTAATGTGTATTCAGGCTGGGAGAGCAGCAAAGTGAAAGCGAGCACCCCTGAATCCACGAATCAACCTGATCCCCGGCCGTGCAGACAATGCCTCGCCATCGTCGGCGCTTCCCAAGCATCGCTCACGCACTAATCTGCAGCTGGAATACAATGCTCTGATTACAAACGTCAAAAAGATAGAGCAGAAAATTAACTTCTCCTTATTTAGTAGGTTTGCAGAAATGTGGCTTCACGCTACACTAATTCAGTGCCCTGGGTATGAAAACTCCCCATTACGATGTCTCGTCAAATTAGAGCCGACGATCCAACGATGTCGTCTCGCTCCTCACACAACGCTCTTATTTTGTAATTAAGCAGGACAGGGAAACAATGGCCTTGCGTATAGAGAAAAGGTCAGGGATGCAAAACATATTTTTGCAAGCTAATTGTAAGATGCATGAAGCCAATTATCCCAGCAGTGCTGCATATGCTGGAGCAGGAAGGATTTTCTAATTCTGCTCGGTGACTCCGAGCCGAGTGAACGCACTGGCTGCACCCCGTGGGGCACGGGGCTGTCAGCAACCAGCCAGTGCACAACTGGGGAAAAGGCTGGGAAAATTCTGCCATGATTCTATGATTCTATGAAAATCATTCCAGCCTCTTAGCCCTTCCCCTGACGTTCATCATGACTTGAAGAATTACCAGGAGCTAACACAGCCTTTACTGAAAGCTTCAGGCATGACCACCTGTTTAATTAGGAAGTTGGTTTGGATGTGTAGAATAAAGGAAAGTGTTTCTGTGTCCTTTAGAATGGGGAATGCATTTACCTCTGGCAGCTTCTGATACAAGTTCACAAGTACCTGCAAAAGTCAAATTAAGAGAAGGAACAGTTGGGACCTTGCTGCTGCCTTGGGAGAAGCTGAAAGGCTTTCAATCCATCTCTGTTCCTCTTGGAGTTATTAAATTATGATTCTTTCAATGCCTTCGAGAAAAGTCCTTCCAAAATGCCCTCTTTCCGTAACAACATTCTCCTTTTTTAAATATCTAAACTTCCTGATACCAAGACAAGAAGATGAGGAACATCACAGTTTATGGAGAGAAATGGTAATTTTTTCCTGCATCCATCTCTTCTTCAAAGCAACTCTCTCTGATTTTACTCCAGCCTTTTAGCACAGCCACTAATTAGAGATCAGTAATTAACTTTCTGGTTCAAGAAATATTTTGCAAAGGAACCCCATTAAAAGGCTGATTTGCTTATCCCAGGACAAAGCAGCCTTGGCAAAAATGCAGGTACAGCATGAGGCTGGTCTGAATTCTGAGACTGTCCTTGAATCTCGATTTTTCTGATGGTGGGGGGGGGGGAGTGGTCACAGGCACCACCCCCAGCATGAATGACATGGAGTGTCACATGAGGGACTGCTGGATGCTCCTGGCTGTGCAAGATGTTTGATTCTGCATTTCAGCCACTGCTGCTGGGGCTGGATGGTTCCCCTACACAGACTGCACAGTGTTTCCTCAATATCTTCATTGCAATCACAGCCAGAGCCTGGCTGTCTGTAGTGCAGGGTCAGTGCCACCCTTCCAGGGTCCCCTCTGATGCAGAGTTTCCTACTCAGCCAGCTTCCCTGGATAATTCCATTCAAGCAGGATCCAGAGGAGGAAGCAGCTCTCCAGCACTTGTTCACACAGATCTGGAAGCCCTCTGTGGCTCTGGGGTCTGCCAGTGTCCTACTTCTGCAGGATGAGTCATTCCTCTTTCCAATTCCTGAGGAAATAGAGCAACTTCTTCATCCTTCACCTTGCAGCACTCACCAGATTCTCCTCAAAGGTAACCAATTTCATCATGCCTAAAAATATTTGGCATATCACCTTTGTTGGGAATATATAAATTAGATCTCTGAGAACTCCCAAACTAAGTTTGCTGCAGGAGCACAAATGTTCATCAGTTCCTGGTGCACCAAAATAAGGTTTGTGCACATGGAAAGCTCCTACAACAGACAGCATGGGCACTATAGTAGGAATTAAATGTGCTGCAGTACATGACTTGTACAATTCCTCTTCCCTCTGGGGGTTAGAAGCAAGAATTTTGGATGGGCTAAAGACAAAAAGGAGTTTAAAGAGGAAGTCTCAGTAGTGCAAGTTGCTGCTGTTATTAATGCAGGGCTGTACCCCTTCCAAGGCTGAGGCTCATTTAACAATCAACCATATGCTCAGGCTTTTGTAGTGCCAATAAAAGCTTAAATAGAATGTTATCTCCTGGAATTATAAAAAAATATAAACAAAAACCTTGCATAATAATCACAAATGTTGGTAATCCAGAATCCCATAGCATTAAATGTATTTTAGGTGCACTGAGGAAAGGTGTCTCCAGCAATGATCAGTTCAGGGATTCCATCAGAACACAGAGTTACCCATTTTTCACCAAATCAAGACAATCTGAAGGCATTTGTCCACACAGTGAAACCCTCTCAGTGCTGGTGTAAAATCACCTTTGCCACTACAAGAAAACCATCAGCAATACATCCCCACAAATAATTAACAACTACAGCAGAACAACCTTCTCCCTTTCTCTGGCTCTACTCCCTGTGCTCCATGTCCAACACAAAAATTTTCTCCATCACAAATTTTGTAGGAGAAATGTGGGTCCAATTAAGAAAAATCCATCTGCCAAATGCTTGATTTGTGGCTGATTCCAGAGGCCACTACAAAGCCAAGCATTCAGCACTGCATGATAAAAACTTAGTGAGCTGCTGTAATCAATCAGGAGGCAGGAGACACTGTTAGCAAAAAGCCACTTCTTGGAACCCTTTTTAGCTCTAACAAGCAATATGACCAGCCAGCAAATTGAAAGGAACACTCATTCCACAATCCCCCTTTAGATCTCATTTTTACATACTCTGATTGTACTATATTAATGCACCTACCATACAGAAGGTGAGTTACACTTGCTCTGATTTTGTTTCTTATACTACCAATAATTGTGTTACTGTTACTGTAACAGGAAAAAAAAACCCCAGTATGCACAAGACTGGCAAAATTTGACCAAATACAGCCATGTGAACCCCACAGTAATTTAGTGAAATATATTTGTTTACATTCTCTGCCCCGCACACAAGCCACATCCATGACATTATCTGTGTGAACAGGCATGTGCACAGCTCATGTATTTAATATATTCATCTGCAGGATAAACAGGACATGCAAGGAAGGGGAAAAGAAAGGAATAAGAGGCAGGAACAGTCCCAATTTAGATACAAAGAAGCCAAGTAACAGAAGCATTTACGATCTACTGTAGCTCAATATTTCCACCTGGAGTGTTTTGACTGCATTTACTGCACTATTCATTTTTGCTATGGCATTCCCACAAAAATTGGCCCACGCTCCAGAACAGAACGCTGTTCTAATGGTGACTTCCACGAGCAGAGGAGTGGTTCCTGAACAATCAGCTGTGATACAAGATGGAGTCAAGAATCAAATATTTAAGAGGTGAATATTCCAATACCAAATGCTTCTCTGATTCTTGGATTACAAGCAAGACAAACACAGCAGCAAATGCACAAGAATGATCTGAAAGACCTGAGCTCTTTCATACACATTTGCACATACAATGGGATGGGAATGTTCAGAAAGATAAAATTATCTTCTGTGACCAAAGCCTTGCTGCATGACTGAGGGGCCCAGCTGCTGCTTTGCTTTCACCTCTCTGAGAGCAGCAGTCCCTAAGGCCGAGCTCTCCTGCAGAGGACTCCTGCTCACCTGACAGATCTGACACTGCGATGGCAGCGAGGGACGAAGAGCCTGCTGTCAAAAGCCTCTGAGTCTCAGTGTCCTGCAGCTCAGGGATGTCTGTGTATCACAGGGGAAGTGCTTTTGTGAGAGATGCCTGACTAACAGAAGGTCTAATCTCAGGTATCACGAAGGTATCATTCATTTTTGGTTTCTCATACTCATACAAGCAAATCCTTGGTTATTTGAGGTTGCCAAGTGCCACCTCTCCTCTAAGCCACCCTTTAAGCTCTACACTGGAAATGCACTCCAGGATTCCCCGAGTCTCTCTAAGGAGGAGTTGCAGCAATCTGGGTCTCGGGAAGCCCAGCCAGCTCCTGGGCTGGTGTGCTGGGAGGGCAGGGAAATTACAAGGCTTAATTTGGGAAAACAACTGGCTGCAGGGCTGGCCAGAACAGTTCATTCCCAAGTCCTATTATGCCAAGTCTCAGAACAAAACAAAACCCATGCAGGTAGAAGGGAAACCTTGCCTAATCTGCCTGCTCTTCGAGCACAGCAGCAGCACCGGAGGCTCCCTCCCGGCCACCCCGCTCCACTCGCCTCCCTCTGGAACACAGTGCCCTACTTCGAGCGTTTGGGAAAACTGCAGCACAGGAATCAAATCAGCTGTCTGCCCACAGAGTAATCCCTGCAATCCCACTCGGCACTAACCAGCACAACCACTTCCCTTGCAGGATCGGGAAGGAAAAAGCTTAGGAGGCTGCAATAAGTCGGGAAAGGAAAAATCCAGATTGAAAATTGCTGTTTGTGAGCTTCAAAAGCTCATGGCCCCTCCAATGAATAAGTACAGCTAAAACAAAGTAAGTTGTCATTGCTTTTCAAAGTGAAGCATTTACTCTGGGTTCTCAAGTACCATCCTGATGTATTAAACTGCCTCTGCTCCGAACTGGTTACATCAGGGGATGTCCAGCCCGGTGGAATTGTCAGACACAGACTTTTCCTGGACCTTCAATATTTCTGTCACTCCCCAAAATTATTTGTGTAAGGTTGTAAGATCTTCCTTTTGGAAGCAAACCACTTGTTTGTGGTTGGTAAAGGAATCTGTCTTCCCATCCATGACCTTGATCTGCATGTGAATTTACACATGAATTTACCTTGAACGGCGCCTGTCTGATGCTCACGCTAACATAAATCTACACGGACATAAATACACACAAATCCACTAAAGAGCTGCTCTACTTTCTAACCAGTTGAAGAATCTCAAAGATCGCATTTCTCCTTTACTTTACTCGCAATTTGCTCCAATACTGGCTCTCCCACGTGAAATGCTTTATCAGATCCATCTGCACATTCCCTGCAACACATCCCTCCCGGACTGAGCTCCTGCCATGGCTCAGGCAGAGGCAGCAGCTCCGGCCGCACGCCGAGGCTCCGTCTCCATCGCCGTGCAATGACGGCAGACACGGCAGGATGGAGACGGATGTGTGTGAGGGGGACAGAGGCATTTGGAGAGATTATGGTTGTTATTGTTCCACGGTATTGTTCCCACCGTGTGTAACCCAGCTGTGATCGGTGCAGTCCGGTGCGGGAGCATCCCTCCCCTCCCTCCCTCACCTGCATCAGCCGGCTCTGGCTGCTGCATCTCTGTGCTATTTATACGCTGGTGCATCAATTTAGGATTTATTGGGGAAGAGAAAGCAGAGCAGTCAGGCTTCTCTGCACCTGGATTTTGACCTGAAAAGGGAGGGCTTGCACCGTATCCTCAGCAACAAATTAAAACTACCCCTCTTGCAATTAACCAAGTCTACTTCTATCAGAGATGCAGCCCTTGCTTTGAATAAGATAAGCATGATCTTAACAAGAGCTGGGAAAATCAATATCCTCCTTGTCTCTCCCACACCCTCCGCGAAGCGTCCCCTTACCTTTCATGGTCCACACTCCTGAAGCCAGGTAAAATGTGCCGGAAGCTGCTGTTCCTGTCGAGCTTCGGTTGGCTCTTTGTCCTTTTGATGGAGCCTTTAAGCCGGCGGCTGAGGAACCCCTGTGGGGTGAGACAAGAATACTGAGTGACGCGGCGGAGGGGAGCGGGAGCGGAGCCGCCCGTGCAGCCGGGCACGGCGTCCTGGGCAGCGCCCGGCGTCAGCCAACATCTGCCGGGCCGGGCTGCGGCGCGCCAGACTCCCCGAAGCCTCGGTTGCCCTGGCAACCATCAGATCCCATAAAAATCCCGTCTGAAAGGCAGGACTGGCACATGCAGCTCCTGACGGGAGCAGGGGCTGGGCGCGGGTCCGGCCGCCCCAGCCCAGACACCACCCACACCGAGCCGAGCCGAGCCGAGCCGAGCCGAGCCGAGCCGAGCCGAGCCGAGCCGAGCCGAGCCGAGCCGGGCACACAGGCACAGCTCCGTTACCTGCTCGGAACCCCCCGGGGTCGCGGCCATGGCCGGCAGAGCCCGACTCAGCTGTCCCGCTTACATGGATGGAGCTCCATAAAGCTCGTCCTAACACCGCCCGTGGGCTCGGGGTACAGGCACCACCTTAGGCAAGAGAGAGATCCCGGCTCGTTCCCTCTCCTCAGCCGAGCCTCCTCCCTCACGAGCATAAGTCACGGCTCCTGGAGAGCTCCACAGCAGAGCCAGCACCAAACGTTTTAATAGCAAAGCTTCTAATGTGTTATTTGCTTATTGTTAGGAGTTAATGTTCTACATAATCTGAACATTACATTTAATCTCTCCGCTAAATAAGGCAATAAAAGTATAACACTACTGTGCTGGCCGGCATCTACAGCGTGTGAGAATGGTGGGAGAGGGTCAGGCACTTCGGCCAGAGAAAATGGGGAAGGGGGGCATTTTAAAGAGAAACCAGGATTTTGGGGTGCAGCCTGAAGGTGTGTTCCTTCTATGAGCCATCACACCACAGAAACAGATCAGCTCCACATAAACACCTCAGCAAACCCCCAGAACCTGAGGTTCTGTACACGCCGCTTCCCTTCCCCAGCCCCAGGAAAGGGGATCAAGCACAGATCCTGATGTGTGTGAGCAATACCCACAGATCCTGATGTGAGCAATACCCACAGATCCTGACAGGTGTGAGGAATACCCACAGATCCTGACAGGTGTGAGGAATACCCACAGATCCTGATGTGTGTGAGCAATACCCACAGATCCTGACAGGTGTGAGGAATACCCACGGATCAAGCACAGATCCTGATGTGTGTGAGCAATACCCACGGATCAAGCACAGGTTCTGACATGTGTGAGGAAGGAAGGTGACAGTACCAGAGCAGCATCCAGCCATGCCCACAGTGCATCCTCAGCTCCAGGCAGGAGCCTCAGGAGTTTCTCCACTCATCATATAGGAATGGATCCTTGGCAGCTCACTTTTATAAATGAATACCTTTAATATGTCTTGCAGGGAGATAATCACAGTCTAACTTCTATGGAGCCTGTCATTTATTCATGCCATTTAAACACTCCTTCCCCACCTTGGACATTCATGGCTCACATTATGTCTTTCTCAAGCTGCAAAATCTCCCTGCGCACTCTGCGTGGCTCTTGTTATGGAAGTGACTTTCCTGTTCGTAAGTGCACCAAGAATTTCAAACATCTAGATAACCAAAGGTGTTTCACAAAAGTGCCACTTTACTTACAAACGAGGTATGTAACATGCATTTGTGTGGACTGAATATTTCTCCTGGAGTTATTTGCATGACTGAAATAGCAGGAGGTATAAAACACAGGCCATCACATTGTACTCTCTGTCATACTGCACAAAGCCAACTGTGAGATAACAAAGGCCTTTTTAAAAGGGTTCTGTCCCTGAGAAATACCTTTAGAGAATTTTATAGTATAGAGAAACATGGCTGTGAAAAGCAAATTTGAGGATTTGCATTATCTAGAGCATTATTGAGATATTTCCCTAGGTTCTCAGACCTCAGCCACCTCCTACTCACCCTATCAGCCTGGTATCAACCCCACACTCACCCTATCAGTGCGTTATCAGCCCCACACTCATCCTTATCAACTCCCCATGCTCTTGTTCTCTGACTGGATCAGGCCCTGGTTGCTTGCTATGGACACTAGCCAATATTTGCTGTGAAATGCACGACTGGCCAACCACCTGATACCACCCTAAACTCCTCTGGTGAGAAGGTTCCGGCCCAGGAATGAGAGTTTGGAGTTCCTTAATCACTGCCAGCCCACCCACAAATATGTTCTCATTTTATCAAGCCCCTTCTTCAGTCCAGAAATAGCTTTGAACTCTGGACAGGGCACTGATAAGGAAAAACTCAAATGCCTTCTGCAATCAATGGTGACATTTTTCTTCCTCAATTGTACATTTCACATTTCCACAACTGTTCCATGATTCATGCAGGATTTGGAAATTAGAATTTAGGTTTGCAGCAAGACATTACTTCCCTTCTGTTTCCCATTGTTTTTACATTTGTTGCCACCAGAAGGAGATCACACGGAGCCATTTTCTGTTCTCATTGCCAGCTTCCTTGGGAGAATGAGATGTCAAAGATTTTAATGCTGATAAATTATGCTGCTATAGTGATACTTTGCACCTCCATAGTGCACACCAGAGATCAGAAGGCCTAATGTGTGAATTAATACCTTCTGTAATTTTTAGGTGGGGTAAGAAAAAAAGACAGAATTTTGTCTGTGAAAATACAAGAGAGAGATTCTGACCTGGGGTGTGACTGCTGAGCTTTCCTAGTGAGATCATAAGGACATGATCCATTTCGTCTTCATTTATGACTTTAAACAACATTTGATTCTGATCTCCAGACAAACAAGGCTAATCCCACCCTCTGAGCATTGCCTGCTCCTCTAGCTGAGCTGCATTCTTGGAAGTTCCAGCAATTAAAGTGCTGCCCTATGCATGCATGTTCTTGAGACACTTTTAAGTTTATATTGAGAGCTGTCTAGGGCAGAATTGTGTCTTCCTGTGTGTGGGCAGCATTCACCACCAGTGAAAATATCTTAGCAAAGATTAAACTAGTAACTGAGAAAGGTTTCATTCAGAAGTTAATAGTGTCTATGAAATGACAAAAAATAGAAATCTGCAGAGCCCAAGAATCCCTTCAGCTAGAATGAATCATGAAATATCCTTTACAATGGAGGCAGAGGTACCAGCTATATAAATTCATCCCTGCACAGCCTAAAATCTGAGCAAGAGGAGATCTCTCAGGGTCTTTAGAGACAATTACCGTGGTCAAGAGTATGGCCCCATGCAATCCCTGAAAGCCCATGGAGAAATGTGGCACAGAACTCATCAAGCCTGGCAGGAAAAAGGGGTGAACCATGGAATCACAGGGAGATTTGGGTTGGGAGGACCCCAAAGAGCAGCCAGGGTCACCCCTGCCATAGCAGGGACACCTCCCATGCTCCAGGGTGCTCCAAACCCCGTCCTGGGGGCATCCCAAGCATGGCCTGGGACACTCCCAGGGATCAGGGGCAGCCACAGCTTCTCTGGGAACACACAGAGCTCCCACTGAGCACTGATTTCACTTCTCAAGTGCAAGGGCGTTGCTTTTCTTGCCGTGTTTCTGCTGCTTTGCCTCTGACATCTCCAAGCCCGGAGTACAATCGCTCTAATCACAAGAGCTGACTGAAGTCATAATAAGACACAAAGAACGAAGGCAGGAGAAGAGAAAACAAAACAAATCCTTTTGAGGAATGGCTTAATCACAACCACAGCAACTCAACTAAAACAGGATGGCACAATTCAAAACAGCACAATTAAATCTGCTGTGATTTGGGCTCTTTTTTACATATTTGACAAACCCAAAATCCAATGCCTTCATCTCACTGCAGACAGAGGAAGGTGGGACTCTCATTTAAATTTTTCTTCCTTATCAAATTTGCCATTTTTGATTACTCTAGAACCTGGAAATAATCTTATATTCTATCACAATGTTTGAATATTTTTGGTATTATAATACTTTTAAAGCATATGTGCAAGCCCATCAGCACCATATGCCTTTGAGATGCAGAACTGTAGAATTCTACACGCCCTGGGGCAACACGAAAAGAACTAGAAAGGAGAGAGAAAAAGGGAGGGGAACAAAACTGAGCAGAGTGTTAATGACAGCAAAATCTGGAGCTCCTGTTTTATTAAACATAAAGTAATGATGCAAGTCTTGTGTCTGGAGCTGACTCCCACACCAATAACGTTCACTCTCAGTGAACCCACACAATAAAGTTATAAAGGTAAAAATTCAGCACCATGGAAACACAATAGAGATAAAATTTAAAAAATGATATATCAATAAATCAGGCTGGATGCCTCATGAGCAGCTTTCTTTGGAAGAGTCCTGGCAGCTCTCTGTGCTCTCTAAGCCAGGAAACCAGGGAGAGGCTGGGGCAGTGTGAGGGTCTGGCCTGGGGCACTGGGAGGGCACTGGGAGGGAATGGTCAGACAGGAGCACAGACACAACCCTGGCTTCTGCTCTCACCCCAAACCCACACAGAGCCCCTACAATCAGATCACAGCAACTACTGAACAGATGGGGTTATTTTTATAGTTCTTCCACATCTTTTTGTTTTAGTTCAAGCAAATCTCAACTCTGGGGGATATGAGAGGACATTAGGATTTTTTTCACTGCTCATAATGAGGAACCTGCTATAAATAAGTGTTTGCTGTGAGTACAAGTGTGCAATGCAGCCTTCCATCCCAGTCTCCTTGTGCTCTGCAATGTCAGGGATAAGGTATAAAACTGGGAGTAAATATTTTCTACCAGATCTATCCTTATCCTGAGCTTTAAAATTTTTATTTATTTATAATTAATTTAATTCTGGAGTTAGTTTGGGTTTTTTCCTACTCCTGCACAGCACATGGAAATACCCTCTTATTGAGGCTCCACTAAATGGATAATTAATATTTGTATTTGTGAAACAAGTCGAGCTGTGCCAACACTAAGCATCCTTTTATAGACATAAATGTTCCAAACAAGTGACTTTACCATTCTACAATTACCAGTGTTAGTCTTAGCTTTCAAAATAAAAGAGAAACCTTTTTGGGGGAGCATCTGATGCTGCCTCTTACCAGGTTAAAGACACCTAAGTGCAAATTTTTACTCTTCTCTCTGTAGAACACAACATCATTGAGCTACCCCAAGAATACAGAGCCCAAAACAGCCCTGAGGGTGAGTTCAGGCACCATTTGTGTCTCTTGGAAGCCCAGGAACAGAAATAATCCCCCAAGCACTCCCTGGCACTGAAGCAGGGCAGGAAGGGAATTTCTGTACAGCACTGACCTTTATGGATCAACTATTTTTCATTTGTTCAGTGTTAGAGGCACAGGGCTGGAAGTGTCTGTAGCCCCTCAAACACTTCATATATCATTTATTTCTGTCAGCTCTTTTTGATTTGAACTTTGGAGTTATAAGTTGCTTTGCTGTCCTGCAGCTCTGCTCCTGTCAGGTGTGATGAAGGGCTCTGTTCAGGTGACAGCACACGGCCCCTGTGGAATTCCCTTCCCCAAAAAGTGCATTTCCAGGATACACAAAGCCTGCACGGGGGCTGTTTTGAACTTGGGATGTGGGAGGCAAGAGGATGTCAACCTTGAGGCTGAAGACACCCCCAAACTTATGAGAAATCTGCAGGAACCTGTAGAAATGACACTTTTGGAAGTTTATCAACCACCTCCTCCAAGTTCTGTTTACATGGCAAACCTCAGCTTACTCTGAAGATTTGCCCAATGCAACCCCAGGGAAAGGGAAAAGGACAGCAACAGTTTCCCAAGGTCTGCAGAGCAGGAGAGATGTGAACTTCAAAGGAAACCCAAAGGAGTTTATCCTCTCTGGACCTAGAAATGCACCCACAGGTGAATGTGTGTTCTCTTTCTGAACCCATAACTCTGTTTATGTGGCTGCAAAGTCCCTCTGTGTCTCTTTCTCCATTTAATTTGATAAATCTCAGGACTGCTCCTGAGCCCTAGGGGCAGAAGCAGATCAGATAATCATGGAATTATTAAGGTTGGAAAGAACTTTAACATCATCAAGTCCAGCTATCAACCCAGCACCACCACCCTGCTCACCACTGAAACATGTTCCCAGGTGCCACATCCCCTTCCAGGGATGGTGACTCTGCCACTTCCCTGGGCACCTGTTCCAACACTGGACAATCCTTTCCAAGAAGAAATTTTTCCTAACATCTCATCTAAACCTCCCCTGATACCTCACTAGGAGCAAGGAAGCACCACCTGCTCTGACTGACATTACCCTAAAACCTTATTCCAAAGGGATGAGGAAAGCCCCAGGGAGACAGAAGTGTTTTGGAATTAGGCTAAAACACAAAGGAATGACAAAACAGCTGCAAAGCCATTGCATGGCCAGAGGTAACTGGCAACACAACCCCCAGTCCTGCTGCTCCACGCTCTGTGGTCAGACTGGTGCTCTTGTTGAAGGATAAATGTGGAGATCAGCCCTCAGGATCATGAGAGGAGCTCTCTGGGAGCCAGGCCACAGAGCAGCCCTGGAATGTGAGAACCAGCTCGTGTTGTAAACGCTGCTTAGCAACACTGCCCTGCCACGGCCAGAGATGAATCAGATCTGCAGTGGCACTGCAAACACTCTGCTCTGCCCATCTGAAAAATCAGATGAAGATGCACTGATGTCTCCCAGGTCACCCAGGGGACAGTGTGGGCCTGGCCAGGTCAGGAAAGCTGGAATTACATCAAATGAGAGGCACTGGGGGTTAATTATGGATATGGCAAATCTCACACGTGTGAGTATCAGCAAATCACAGAGAAGCAGCAGTAACAGAACACATTGACACACAAAATCTCATCCCTTTCCCACCTCTGGCCAATCAAGGATTGCTGCTTGAGCTCCATTTTCATAGATTTTATCCATCTTGTTGAAACTGCCTCGATGACAGGGTCTTCTCCCAATGCCTTGGAGAAAGAATTCCATGGACTGGCAGCTCTCAGCTCAGGACACTCTCCCTGATATTTTCAGCTAACTACTTCTTTGCAGAATTTCAATCTATTCCTTTTCTGTTCTGGGAAGATTCCCTTCCCAGCCTTTGGTAAAGTAACAGAAACCTTGGGAAGTCTGGGTCTGGATTCTCCTCTTAGCACTGATGATTTCCATGGAACATGGACAGGGAATAGGTGGGACAATAATAAAGGATGAAGGGACTCAAGTGTAAGGAAGATCCAGATGACCACACTTTGGCAGTTGCTATTCAGGGATCACTTGGTTCTTCAGTCTGGATTCTTTTGTTCTCTTATTAAAACAAACCAACACTATTCTGGATTATTGGTTCCCAGCTCTGTAATTATACTGTCAACGTTTCACATCCCAACAAGACAGATAAATATTCCTTGGGCAGGTAGGAGAAGGGTAATTGAGCAATCAGGGATGAAAGATGCAGAAACAGAGACACAGGGAGAATGCAAGTAACCCTGAAGAGCAAAGCCAGTGACTCACCCAAAGAGAGCAGAAGTGGGGACAGCCTGACCCAGGGCTGACAAGCAAGGAGGATTCCCGTGGGATGGAGCAGTTTCTTTATTTAACAGGAACAACAGAGTCCCCAGCCCAGAGGACAAACTGCTGCATCCAAAACTCTGAAACATCCTGGTCCAGGTCTCTTGGGGTTTTGCCAAGGGCTAAGGAGCCCAGGAGCTTTCAAGAGCTGCACTTTGGAAAAGTTTCTGTGGGCAGCACTTCAGCTCCAGTGGGTCACTGACCACTGGGCTCAGCACCATTACACCAGGTATAAAACCTGTCCAGGAATAGCTGACATCAACCATTGTGCCCTTCTATTTCAGGAAAAAAGGTATTTTTTCATATAAAGCAGATTAGTTTAATTATTTCCCAATCTCAGAAATGAGAATAATTTAAAAATTATTTTTAAAAGGCAGTCCCCAGGCAGAGCCATGCTTCAACAAGCTCACTGTCCAAGGAGGGAGAAACGAGGGCAGGCTGGTGGAGGTGGAGAGCAGGTAGGAGATCTGTCAGAACAGAGGGTTTGGCAGGGCACAGAGGGAGGTGTGAAGGCAGAGCTGTCCAAGTGATTTGCTACACTGACTATCTCCAGATAAGCTGCAAAGCCAGGATTACTTCTCAAGTACTCATTTCTATGCCAGCCCTCCAACCACCCAAATTCAGCACTCCTGGTGGAAGAGGTATCAGAGCAGTGAACACAGGGGAGAGGAGAAAACCACTCCCAATAATCTCTTTACATTACTGCTCCCTTTTAAACTCCACCTTTGCGTATGAGTGCAGAGTATACTGATCCATGAGTGTGTTTTATCCCTGCTTTCCCTACTCTGTATGGTCTTGGAGCAGCACTGGATGTCCTGCTGTGTCAGGCACCTCCCAGCTCTCTTCCACCTGAAACCTCTGGGGCAGAGCAAACACTGGAACCCCATTTTCCACAAAATTGATGGCCAGCTCTAGGTCTGCAGCAAGGTATCAACACCAAGCTGCCTCATTTTCACTGACAAATCTTGTGTGCTTTTAGTAACACATTTTCTACAAAACCAGCTGCCAAGCCAATAAATTTTAAAAAGCAGTTGGTAGATGATGTGTTTAGAGTAAAAAAAAAAAATTATTATCTTTTGAATGTAGGGATTCATTGTGTAATTTTGCAGTAAAAGTTACTCATTCAAATATGAAACTCATGTTCCAGGCAGATGCTCTTGGCTTCAAAAACTTTCCCCACATTTCTGCAGCTTAAATTGGAACATTTGTATTCAGCAATAATTACAGCTGCAATCAAACAAAAATGCTCACTTTTGTGAAGGTGTGGGGAATACCAACTGGAATTCAGATGATACATCAGCCCTGCATTTCCCCTATCTACCTCCCTAGACAACTCACTTCCCAGACACTGTGCAAATACTGAAGTTCATTTATTCTCATCTCAGAATTTATGAAAATTACTATTTCAGTTTGATTCACTTCCTACTTACAGCTTTGGAAAATGGGAGAAAAATTACAATGGAAGGACAAATATAACACACATATGACATTTCCAGGAGTACCAGCCTGGCTTTCATGATTTCTCCATCCTTCAGGACACACAGATCAGAAAGCTTTTTGATTAAGAAAGCTCAGAGCGAAATGAAAACCAAGGCAAGACTACTCCCTGCTCTTTATCCCCACCTTTAGTCCTTTCCTTTCCCTCCTCAGCTCATACTTTGTGTCTGATTTTGGGCTGAGGTGCTGAGGAAGGTGATGTGAGGCAGCACAACTGACAATTCTCTTAAAACACTCCCATTGAAAGAGAGAAACCAAAAAGAATATCCTTGAGGAACTGGAGCTAAAAGTAAAGTTCACTGCTAGCTTATCCCTCAAAATAATAAGACAGACATTGCAAGTGACAGATCCTATTTTGGGGTCTTAGCAGTGACTATTTCTTGCCTAATTATTAGCAGTGGATTTACTATCTTTAAAGCAGAATTTTGTCACCTCGCAGGAAATTTCAATTCTATCAGGCAGATTTCAGTGTCATTCACTTATTCCTTAACTATTTCTGACTTGGTTGCTAATTATCAAGGAAGGCTCCATTCCCAGAGGGCAGGGCCAGCACAGTCACAGCCAGTGCCACACCAGCTGGGACACTCCCTTGTTCCCCAGGAAGGGATATGAAAGTGTCCTATTTCACCCCCTAAAAATTTTTTCTTCTTGTGTCTAAATGGCCTCCGTGCAGGAGCAACCATCACCCCTCACCTCTTCCATGGGACTCCTTGGGAAATGTAAATAAATTAACCTGTCAAGTAAAATAACCTGAATGATGTACACCAGTGTGGCCAGGCTATGCCATCATGGGAATGCCATGGAGATGACCTTGCAAGAGGAATGAAGGGAGGGGACAAGGGCAGGGACAGGGAGAGGTTAAACTGCTCAGGGTGAATCCCCTTCTGCAGAGCTGTGCAGGGAACTGCATGGAGCCGTTCAGGAAATAAAGACATGATTAGTTCTGGAGTTAATTTCCTCGGTGCTTTGAAAAACGTTGCAGGGAAGATATGATCCACTGTAATTATGGAAGAAGATAAAGACAAGAAAGTTTCTGGCAGAGCTCCAGGGCTGGGAACACCTGAGCACCTGAGGAAAAGCAGCAGAGCTTCCCCAGCTCCCTCTCAAATTATCCCTGGTGCCTGAGCCATGAATATCACTGGCAAAAAGAGAGTGGGGAGGACAAACACAGCCTATTGCTTATCAGAGTGCAGAGCTGAGGAAAAGAGACAGCATGCAGGAGAAAGGGAATCTTGTTTCCATGGCAACTAAAGTTTGAAAAAAGTATCTGGAAATCACTGTCATCTTCCCGTGCGTGCTCCACCCAGAGCACATCCCAGGTTCCTCCCCTGCCAGGTCCTGAGTCCGTGCAGTCACAGGAGAGGCTGGAATCAGAGCTGCTGCTCCAGGTCACCACCTGGAGAAAGCCTCACACGAGGCATGCCAGGAGGGGATCTGCAGGGGAGGAAGAAACCTCCAAAACAACTTCCAAACGATGCAGCCGAGGGCCACAAGCTCCTCCGGGTCTGCTACAGCTCAGCCACTTCCATGGGTGAACAACAGGGACAAGGTCACATCTCTCCCATGATTTCCTGTCACAGCACCCTGTTATTACCACAGCCCACAGGTGCCATGTGAACCATCTACAGTGACAGACCAAGAAATTATGGCTAAAAAGATGTTCTGGCAATTAAGGAGAAGTGTTCAGTCTAAACTAGAGAAAAAATCTGTCTCAAAAACAAAACTTGGCATAAATGTATTGAAAACTGTTCAGGGTAACTGTGGTAATGCCACAGATTTCTATGAATTCCAGTGCAGTGAATTCAGTATTTAAGCAAATACCAAATATCCCTGAGCTAAAGCAGCACAAATCCCCAAAGGGAGAAGTTCAGAGATTAAGGTCTTGATGCAGTGGGCACTCATGTTCCAGTCTCCAGAAGATTCAGTTAATACCTTCCACTCTTTGTCTTGTTTTCTGAAAGCACAATGTCAGTGCCACTGAAAGAGGGAGAATGGAATGTGTTTATTATCCTACCTTTCATATCTGCAGGACAATTCTTTATCTGTGACCCAGAAACAAATTAAAGGGATACTGTCATGTTGGATATTCTAATGGCCCTCTTTTCTCTGTGCTACCAGCAATGTGAGAGCTTTCACTGCCCAGAGGTTTAAACAAATTGAAGCTTTTGTTTGTTTACTTTCTGCCTTTCATTCACTCCACAGAAATGAAACCAGTCAGGTCCATTTGCCTCCCTATCAATTAGTCCAGGCTGTTTGCACTTGGGCTTCCAGGGAAGAGACTGAAACACTATCACATTGTTTCTTGTAGTAGCTTTGAAATGAACATTTCTGTTCAAATCATCCTTTGGAGACGGAAGTCTCTAAAGAATGGATATGGATCCAAGTATGTTGCTGAAAAATCCAGGGAGAATCTGAGATTGTTTCTCTGTCTTTGTGGGGGGAATTCAAACAAAAATACACCTGAGCACTTGAGCGTATATTGAATTGGCAAATTACCAAAATTAATGTCAAATTACCAAATAACATATTTTAGAGAGTAAAGGCCAGTCACCTGGCTGGTTTAAACCCCTTTCACCATTTATAGTGATGCCTTGAGTTGGTTTTGTTTCCTGTAAGATGACCAGCAGCACGACTGCACAGCCCCAACTGTTTCATACAGATTTTGAATGATAGGGAAAGTGGTACAATCTTCCCAGGCCTAAGTTTCCCATTTATTTTCAGGCATTATGGTAAATTGCAACCCCACAGTGCCTGCAAGCCTGAATTCATTCAGATTGGCAGAACACTTTAACAGCTCCAGATGAAAGGTGCTACAGAAGTGCCAAGTACTATCACTGTAATTATCATTCAATATACACTGATCAAAAGAATGAAATGTGAATTAGCATTTCCTATTAGCCCTACTTACTGCCTAAATGTTAAATATTCCTCCCATGGGCTCTCTCCATGAAAACACACAGGAGCTGTTGGTATTTCTCATCTGGCTACAACACTGCTTCTGCAGGAGTGGAGGAATGGAGGGATCTGAGGAGAGTCATGAAATCAGGAGAACAACACAGCAAAACCTTGCTCAGGCTTTCTGGGCAGTTTGGAGCTGCTTTCTCACTCCTTCCCTTCTCATTCCTGGTTCAAGGAATCTGTCTCAGTCCTGAGGATTTTCTGCTGCTCACCCTGGTACCCTGAGCCCTTCTGGGAGTCCTGGGTTTCACACAGCCCACAGGGACCAGTCCAGTGTCCTTGGAGGCTGGGAAAGTACAAACATCTGGATATCTGAACAAAGTCTATGGAATTGTGCCAGTTAGACCTCTGCAAAGCCAGGCAACTTCCTGAAACACTTCTTTCCCCCTTTCCTACCCAAGAACTACACAGTATTTGATTTTATCTTCCCCAGATGCACAAGATTCCCTGTTTATCCACTGCCCAAGCTTCACACAGGAAGCAACAATGTGAGCTCCTGCCCCAGTCCAGAACACATTTCAGAGGTGTTGGGGCACAGAAATTCGGTGATGTGTGGCATTTCCCTCTCGGTGGGAGCTGCAGGTGAAGCCAGGGGCTCTGGGCACTGTGAGGATCCTCACAAGCAGCACCAGCTCAGGTCCCATCCCCTCCTCCCTGCCCCACAGCAGAGCCAGCCCTGCCCCAGGAACCCTCTGCTGTCCAACCACCCCAGTGTGACAACAATTAAAAGCAGGCCAGAACCCCACAAAAACTACACCAGGATCATTCACACTTCTGTAGAGAAGTGGCCTCCATGTGTGAATTAAGCTGTTGATGAGCCCTTGTGCTCTTCTTTTCTCTAAAACTGTCCTTCTACAGCTGCAGGCTCTGACAAAGAGACCTCCCAGGAACACACTCGGTTCAAAAAGGGAAAAAATCCATAGCCTGCCTTGCTGAGCCCCTTTCAGTGAAGCAGGTCATAGCACCATGTCTTTTATCCTGTCATTCTTGTCTCCTGCTTGATGCACATCATAAATCCTCAGTGGTTTGGACTGCAGCTATGTGCTGAAATCTGACAGTCCCTCCTTCCAGTACTCCCCAACTGGAAATTCTAGGTTTACTTAAAAAAAAAATTCAAGATGCAAGGTCAGACTCAAAGAATTAAAAATATCTTTATAGTCAGGTTTACTTTCCAACCCCTGTGCTAGGGAGAATTGAGTAGGAAAAAAGATTCCCTTTTTCAAAATGAAATTTATCCTTCATACCTTAACTAGAATTTATCTCCTGTCTCATAAAGGACAAGCAAAAATTAAAGATCAAAAATACTCACAGATTTATGCTAATAAGATGACTTAGAAAAATAAGACAGAAGGCTCTAATTTAAATAACAAGCAATTAGAAATTTGACAACATGAAATGCTGGCAGAAAAAGTAAGAAAATCAAGGCATTTCTGCCCTAGGAACAAGGACTTGGGAGTCCAGGTACCCACTTACTAATTTTCACATTACAGCATCAATTTGGAGAATATTTAATTCCCTTGAAACTGAGGAGGATTTCACAGAGGTAATTAGGAATAGCTTAGCTAGTGGTTAACACCAGGATTGGGAATTAGAAATGAAGAAATTCAGCTCAGGAAGTATTTTTGGGCTTTGGAGCACAATCAAGTATGAGTTAGTTAAGTTTTCCCTCCCTCAATTTTCCCAGCTGGAAAATGAGGGTGGTAAGAACGAAGCACCTTTGTGGAGAGCCTGGAAATCCATGCACAAAGGATGCCCAAGGTACAAGGTCTGGCTGCTGGGGTACCTGACAAGCCCCTCTGAGAGCCACAGGAGCCACCTGATCTCTGCCAAGCACACTGGAAATAACTGCACAGGCTCCAAATGACCTCATTTTTCTTCCAATCCCTAAAATCCTCCCAACCCTGAAGCTTCCAAGCATGTCCTGTTGCAGAAGTGGTGACTGAAGTGACAGATACATTCTCCAAGTAATTTCCATATTTCTTGCTGCCACTAACACTGGTTATCCAGTCAGTTGCAGCTGACAGTTTAATGATAATGGCTTTATGTTTATATATCATCTGTGATAATGTTCCTATTCTCCTTAAATTCAACCCCTGCAAAAGGGGCACTTTAGTGTATGCAGCCACAGACCAAAATGACAGTAATTTTCCCTTTGAGCTGCAATGGTTTAGTAAACAATTACATTTCAATTAAAGAGGGGTGATCATGCCGAGGGAAGTGCCATTCCCCACTCCACGTAATACAGGAACAGAAATTCTCCAAAGTCAAATCATTATAATATAATTTACATGACTGCTTTTCAGAAAAAAAAATTAAAATGGAAAATAGAGTATATTATGCACAGGCAAAAACTTGGGAAAAAAATCCTTCAGTAACTTGTCCACAGCAGCTTGAACTGGGATCCCATTATTTAGGATTATGTTCAGTGAAGAGAAATGGCAGAAGGGCTCTTCACTTTCATCTCTCCAGGAGTTTCCATTTACTGCCATTAGTATTTAATACTTCATTTATCAAGGATTAAAACCAGGATAGATGGAGGAATGCTGTAAGAGTAGCTTATGATGGATCACTGCAAATTCAGCTGTGCACTGAGCCCAAACAGGCAGGAAAACTGCAGGAAAACAAGTGCATGTTACAAGGAGAAGAAAAACTCTCTTTTGGTGTGGTTTTGGGGATTTTTGGAGCCAATGTGGCTTCAACCAGAAGAAGCACTGAAGTGTTTTTGGTGCTCCTGGAAAGCAAATTATTAATGTGAGAATTGAGGATTAAAGGGCTGGAGAAAGAAATCCTAAATTCTCCCCAGTAAAAGACAGAATACAGGTGCTTCCTCGAGTTTTTTGGCAATTTGCACTTTGCTTGGCCTGAGATATTTTCCTACAAAATGAAGTAAATCGGGCTCTAACAGAAGGAGTCAATAGATGGCAGTGCTTGATGGGATGGGAGTGAGTCCTCCCCAGTGAGCCTCAGCAAATGCTCACCTGCAAGGTGGGCACAGTCAGGGATTTCATTTCCACTCAGCAGACTTTCCCAGCTTCTGGCCCCTGAGTTTGACAAAATACCCCAGAAATTTCAGGTTTAACCCATCTCACACCTGGAGCTATTGGGATTCAATGCAGAGAGACAAAATATTTATCTGGATTCTCCTAAAGCAAGGCTTTAACCAGGCCATGGAGAAGGGACACGTTGGTGTCTCCAGCCCTGCAGCATCACTAGCTGCTGCCAGGTGCCCACTGGAAGTGGAGACCAAAATAAATCTGAACACTTGGCTCTGAGAGCAGGCTCAGGACCAGGGGCCTCAGCTCAGGCACCACTTGGGTTGGAGCCTCAAATTTCTAATTCTGCATCAGCTCATACAGAGAGCACAGAGCTCTGAGAGCACAGACCTGAAGAGAGGGATTTACATGGAAAATAATTCATGTACAGCATGAGATAACCAGGACTAGAAGAGATTTTTCCAAGTTTAAGAAGATTCATTAAAAATTTATTTTAGGAGAAGGGGTAAGAACAGTTAAGTCACATATCAAGATACAGAAATCTTAAGACTTGATTTTCAAGGTTTATATTCCATAATTCAAAAACTACCAGGAGCTCTTGTTTTCAAAAACCACAATGCCCAATTATCTGTAACCTGCCTGGCAGACTTCTGTATGGGAAGGGAACTCCCAAAGGAAGGTCCCAAATTTCCACCCTATTTTGCTCTGGTTTTGAAATGAAAGAAAGCAACTGGGAGTGTAACACTGCCAAAATAGCAGAATCCAATGGTTCCTGAGCTTCCCAGGCCCTTGGAGACTCAACAGCAGAAGGATGGAGATGTCAGGGAAGAACAATCAGCTGTAAAATATGAAAAGCTTACAATTTCCAAACCTACAACAGCAGGCTCAAAAGTAATAATCCCATTACCACTAAACTAAGGCACTAATTACTATTCCCAGTGGCTGGAGTGGACTGACTGCTAATGTTCCTCTGGTTAATGAAGGAAGGTGAGGGGAATATATTTCTAAAGTCAGACATCTGCTGAAGGCTGGGCAGCAGCACCAACTGTACCTAATGAAGCCATTCATATTAATGCAGTGACACTCGGAGGGGGAGCAGGGGAGAAATGAGATGAGGGTGGATTTGAACTCAGAGAAGACAAATGTCATCCATTACCCGTGTGATGGCTGCCCTTATTTAATCCACACTGAGTAACAGAGCTGCTCAAAGCAAAGAACTGCATCCCACATCAGCTGTTCCACCACCAGGGGCTGACCTGCTCAAAGCTGGAATATCTTCTCTAAACACCAAAAAAGCAGGAAATATGCCATTGGAAAGGAATTAACAGCTCTTTATTTTCTTTGACTACAGGGACACTAAGAAAAATATTCCTATGTCTTGTAAAGAATCAGGGTTTTCCCATCATGTTTTGCAATTTTCACCAACCAGCAGTAGTTGTCTCAGGTTCAAGGATACGATTTCACTGAGATCGACAGGTTCTGATGGTTGGAAGAACAATTTCTAGAATAAAATAAACTCCTTGTCCAAACTGCTAATCATGACTCATTTGCCAGTGCAAATGTTCTCAGGTGAACTGGGTGTGCTCAGATTATTTTTTTTCAGGTTGCACCATTGTCTTTCTTTTGAAATTCTGGTTCTGCCTCCCTGAGTTTGGTAAGCAGCAGCTGAGTCTGTAAAGAAGGTGGGCCTGCAAAGAAAACCTCCATGGAGCAAAGCTGAATAAAAATAGCTGTGTGCAATGAGAGGCAGCCCAGACCCCTGGTGTGTGCAGGGAGTGGGGAGAGAGTCTGAGCTCACACTCCTCACACTGCTCTGACTCTGACACTGGGCAGTGACAGCCAGGGCTCAGCACTGACAGCTCCCATTCCTGGGGTCAATGGGCACAGCAGTGCCCTTCCCATGGAGCACCAACACCACTGTTAGTCACGGTAATGAACAACCAGTGACATCTAAAGCACAGGGATTGAAGCCATGGAAAAAGTGGATGGCTCCTCCAGGCTCCTGCTGGGACAGGATCCCAGCTCTGGGCAATCCCAGCTTGGCAGGTGTCCTGTGAGTTAATGACAGGTTCCTCTAGAGGAGATTTTCCCTCTGTAGGAGTGGGAGCACACACTGTACAGCTGCAGACATGTGAATGCACACAGGAACACACTGCACCAGCACTCACAAAGGAAACCTCTCCAGGAAACTCACCCAGGTAAAGCTCCAGACTCCATCCAAGCCCTGCTGCTCTACCAGGACACATCAGACAGCTGCTTGTTGCTATAACAGCACCTAAGAGCACCCATTTCCCCACACACAAATAAACACCCGGTTTCACACCCAGCACCTCTCTCTCAGGGTGAGCCCCCAGGCTGCTGCTGAGGCTGCCCAGCAGTGCAGAAGGAGAGACACTGACACTGACCGTGACCCGGAAAGGCGTGGTGGCCGCGGGCTCCATGCCGGGGCTCTTCTCCGCGATGCCGCTGGGCATGCTGCGCCTCTGCCCGCACCGCTCCGGGGGGGACTCTGGGGACACAAAACAAGGGACAGTCACCAACCCAGCAGCACAGGGACAGCACAGCAACGCCAGCAGGCCGTGCACGATGTGCAGTCTCCTCCCGAGATGAATGAGCCAGAACAACGACCCCATGGATTCCACTCGCATCTCCTCGAGCTGCCTGGAACAGCATTCCACCAGCAGGACTTTCACCTTCAACAATTAGCATTTTTTATACAACTATAAGCTTCAGATGATGCCTGACAGGTTGGCATTATCATTATTTCCAGTCTGCAGATGAGTAAACAGGAACTGTATTGAGATGAGTGAGAATTATATGCAAGGTACAGATCGCTGCACTTGTGGATTTGATCCTCCTCGGGGAAACTGCTAATGGGGTTAGAGGCACAGGATGCTTAAGTTACCTCTCTAATTCCTTTAGCAATTTGCTTTGGAACCAGAAAAAAAATCATTAAATCCTGCTTTTGCTGAAGTATAAGAGGAGGATAGGAATACTTACCTCCTTCCCCACTGGCAAGGAAGGGAGAGGACTGAAAACGCAAAATTAGCAGCTATGCTCAACACTGAGGAGATTTAGAAAGATGTTAGGACAGGTCAGCTACAGCATTGCCAGGTGATGTTTCCTCAGTTCACAAACCCTCTTTCAAAGCCCCATGGAACTCAGAAAAACAGATTTATTTCCAAGCTGCCATTCAGTGATGCTCAGACCTTGTACCAAGCTACCCTTCCCAAAACCATCCCAGAGTCCTCCTTAGCCAAGCATTTCCATGGAGGTTGTCTCCTCAGCAAAGGTTCTGCCCTTGCCAAAGCCTGACTGTAAGAAACAAATAACACCAGCAATCCCACCCAACAATTCCTGAGATGTCTCTTAAACTATTCCAAAAGAACAGATTGAGATTCCAGCCATGGATGGGGTGAGGTGCTGGCTCAGTGACATTTTCCTTGGTTTCCACATAACCTGTGTGAAACTCAGCCAGCCCCAACCAGCAGCTCACTGCCTTCCCAGCTTCAGCTGAGCCTTCACATGTCTGGGGCACTTTCTCTGCAGAAAGCTGCACTTTGAATCTCAAGCAGTAAAACCCTTTGGTGTCATCTTCTCTCAGAAGATTCAGGCTCCCACCCCATTCCTTTGAGCTTTCTTTTGTTTGTGGACTGTCATAAAGAAACTACTTGACTATAGCATTTTGAAAGTGAGCTCAAGATGACAACTGAAGAAGCTGCTTTGCATTTTCTTAATGACTGGAAAAAATCAACCTTGTTTAAAGCATTTCTCACACACCTGGCTGGAAAACAGGAACGATGGCATTATGTGAAAGGCAGCTACAAGAAATTACTTTCACATCGTGCTCCCCAGCCCCAAACACTGCTCAGCACCAAAGGGAACACACCAGTACTGGGGCAACACCCCCCAACTTAGCTTCTTACTTCATCATCAAAATATACCCCAAGCAGAGCCAGCAAACACATCAATGTGACCCCAGCCCAAACTCGGAGCTGGCTTAGCACCTAAAACCTTCTATAATTATTAAACTTCTGGTTTATAAAATGTTTGGAGTCAGATCTCTATTTTAGCTCCGTTTAAGCACTGTGGGGTTCACTGCAGGAGAGACACGTTACAAAACCCTCTGTAAGAAACCAGAAATAACCAGAAGGAGGGGTGGGTGTGGGTGTTGGGGGGGATGTGGGGGGAGCTGTTTGTTTTAAAGGTTAATAAAAATAGCTTACAGGTAAATTAGTAACTCCAGGAATGTACAGAACAGCTTCACATGGTGAGCAGTATGAATATATAAAGGTTTAAGTGCCCTTTTTACTCCTTCAGGGCTGGAGGCACCATCCCAGGCTGGGTCACTCTGCCCAGGGCCTGGGACCAGCCATGCTGCCACAGCAAGCCCAGAGCCATGGAAAAGGGCACTGCAAGCCAGTAATAAAAACTCTCCACAGTCACTAGAGGCTGAGAAAGAAATGTCTTAATTTGCAGCAGAAGATATTTGGGTTAGGCACTGGAAACATTCCCATCTTGCCATGGACAGTTACACACTGGAACTGATGGCCCAGAGAGGGAGAGCTCTCCCTGCCCAGCGAGGTGCAGGGACAATGAACCTCGGCTTGTTCCTTCCTTCCCTCCCCTCTGCAGGGCAGACAGACACCAAACAGCTCCTGAAATTCCTTCCAGCCTTATCTTCTGTGATTTCTGTCAAATTCGCCCACTTGTGCATAAAATAAGCAGGCTACAAGAGATCAGATTCAGTGTCTGATTTCAGCCTTTTCCTCCCAACCTCTCTGGACAGACTCTGTGGCAGTTTTGTGTCACCTCTCAATAGCACAGAGGGCCCAGGGCTCACCCACGTTATACAACACAGGAGAGAGAGAAACAAACAACAGGGCTTCCTGCTTTCCCAAATATTTACAGAAGGCTGCAATGGTTTGGGTTTGCTCCTGTGCAGAGTTAGGTCTTCAAAGCAAAATTTTCTTGAAATTATCAAGGTCCTGAAAGCTCTCCCAGGTTATCCCCACAGCTGGGCCAACATTGTTGGCTGTGGAAGGCACCAGAAGGTTTTTAAGTTGAACATATCCCACTGCCAAGAGGACACACAACACTGCAAACACTGCACATTAATTTAGGACCTCAGGCTTATGAGTATTTCTGAAACTCTTTTGTACAGTAATAAACACATTTGATTTGTTAACTAATTCAAGGCACTGGAACTGACAGAACAATCAATCCTCACTCCAGTTTTCCATGCCTGTTTTTCAGGCAGTGGAATCATTATGAAGCAGCACAGTAGTTCCTCCAGGGCAGCAGCAGAACAGGCTGTGAGCAGCTCCTGGCACCCAAACTTTTGTTTAACCCACCCAACATTATTGCCTCCTTTGAGTCCACTTCTCAGACACTGCTCCAAGCAGGTTGTTATGTGCAAGAAACACACAAACCACTGTTACTACTGTTTACTTTTCACTTGCCAAGTGAGGTGTTCTTCCATTTGCATTACCTGCTCCTGTGAATCCCAACAAGTCCAAGAGATCATCAGGATTATGCTCTCATTATGGAGAATAAAATACATTAACTCCTGTTTGCTCATTTCTCTTCACACTCCCCCCTCTCACACAATTCCAGGATCAGCCAGTGGAAGAGGCAGTGTGAACAAAAGCAAAGCGAGGCCGCTGGAAGGAATAACAACAAGCAGGCGCTTCCCAGCAAGTTGGTTCCTGATAAGAACCTGCTCCAGCTCCGAACAAGAAAGGGAGGTCCAACCTGAGCGCCGGGGGAGAAGTCAGCGAGGAGAAATGCTCTGCCTGAACTCACCAGAAGGAAGGCGTGCTGGCGAGCAGCGCTCATGCCATGGCACTGGGAAGGAGCCGGGAGGGAGAGAAGGAGAGGTGATGACTTCATCAGAGGCAGCAGAGAGAGAGGAATGAGCGGAATGCCCGAGCAGGGACACGCGGCAGGAGCGCAGGTGCCTGCTGCCACCGCCGGGACCTGCCTACGGAGAGGCGGCTCTGGAGCGCAATAAAACTTCACCGGATCGTCTGCAGGTGACGCAGGAAGCTCCGAGTCCTCCAGAACTTAGAGCCCTGCGGAGGTCAGGCTGCTCCGAGCTCGGCACTGAGCGGGGCTGAGCTCCTCCTGCCCGTCCTGCCCCACTGGCACTGCCCGACATCGCAGTGCCCCAGCGCTGCCAGGGTGGAGTTTCTGCGAAACCAGAGCGAACAGGAATTACCGGTCTCCTGCTCATACAATTACAGCCCGTGAATTAATTTTATTGCTTAATGAATTTAGGTGTTATTCCTCTAATTTCTGCATTATCTAATAAGTTCTTATTACAAGCCCAAGAGAGGAGTGGAGGAGGCAGGTGACAGTGATTTAACATGGCTCACGGTAGCATTTACGAATTAAGAACAATCCCTGGAGAATAGGTATCTATAGTGTCTGTGTGATTCCACACACCCAGGAGAGCCTGCAGAAAAATCTACATTTCAGACAGCTTTGGGTGGCCACAGGAGCCCAGCAAAAAAAACAGATCTTTAGTCTGAATCCAAATGGGGATTTGGAAGGAAATACAAGCACTTTTAAAAAACAGAATAGACAAGGACAGAAAATAAACACTGAGCTGAGCCAACTTTCCTCTTCACAAGGCGTGAAGAACTTTGAGAGGGAAGCAGAGATGCCAAAATGTCTGATTTCCAGTGCCAAAGGAGCTGTGAAAGGTTATGAAAGCCCTTCCTGCTCCCATCAGCTGGCCCAGGAATGCAGCTGCAGGGCCACCTTCGTGGTTCAGTTACCTGCAGAAGTGTTTATTGAATGTATCACCCAGAGCCCTGCAGATCCACAGCGAATTCCAGCTGATCCCTTACAGCAATATTAACACCATACAAAATTAATTAAAAGACAAAGCTTTGTTAAGCAATAAAATAGCTTTTTAAATGAAAGTGGTCATGAAGCAGAAGCTGAGGGCAGGTGCTGGTGCCCTCTGAACAAGCAGCCTCCTCTGAAAGCAAAGCTAATGAACTCAGAGAGGTGCTCTCCAGGCTAAGGGAAGTTGTGTCACCCTCACTTCTTATGTTAGAATAAAATTATTTCTTTTTGCATCTTAGAATCTCTGGCTTATGCATTTATACACTTCCATAAAGCCCAGCAATCCCTCTGGCTGTACCCACAACTCTTCCACGTCTGAATCTCTGGTTTCCTCCCCACTCATTTCATGCTCCAAGCAGAAATAGTTTCACATTTTCTCATGCTCTCATGACCTTTCCAGACAATTAAGGACACTGTTTACAGAGCTACAGCTTGTAAAAACCCTTCCCCCTTATATAACTGTTTACATACAGAACAAAAAAATAAATTGGGATCATTGCTTGCCTTCTGGGCTACACTCTGCCACAACATACTTCGAATCAAACAACTGAGTCTATACCTGTAGTTAATGCTCCCCCAGGGTGTCTACACCAAACTGACCCAGCTTCTTACCAGAACTGTTTTTCCCCCACAGGTGACTTCAGTGGTACAAAAGCACCACATTCAGTGTGTCTCTGATAACTGTGCCCTTGCCTGAAAGCAGCAAAGGGCACCTGAAGCAGCACTTAGAGTCACAGAATTCTCTGCAGCTCCAAGAATGGTGGCTGGGACAGTTGTGTGAACTGAAGAGCCTTGTTAGAAGTGGCTGGAATACAGAAAACAAATCCCAGAAAACATCAGAATACACTGGTTCCCTCAGCTAAAATCTGTTGCCATCTTCTCTCAAAGTGGGACTAAGAATTCCTGAAAGAAGCTTTTTCTTTGTTAAATAATAATTTGGAGTGACACTGACCTTCGCCACGGCACGCTGAGCACTTTAATGGATCTCCCTCATCTCTGTGTCAGGTTCCTGGATATCATGGATTTAATACTCCTCATCCTGCCCCTGAGCCAGTGCTATTAATGGCTCTTCAATCTAGTACTGAAAAAAGCTCTGCTATTTTTCTGAGTACTTGATATGTATCTATCTCTCTATTTTCTCTATTACCCACTAAGAGAACTCTTCTCCCAGCAGCTGCTTTTTGATGTGAGAAGCAGCAAAAACTCTTCTCCCAACTTTCTGCGGGCTGTGCGGGTGCCGCAGCCCCTTCCCTCCTGGGAAGCTCGGGCGGGATTTCCATCCCCCAAGCCCGGAGAAGCTGCTGTGCCCTCCCCAGCAGCGGGATGTGTGTGACAGCCGCGATCCCAGTGCCTCACTAGATGGAGCTGGAGGCCCTTGGCTGGCCAAGCGCTCCAGCCCCGAGCCAGCTGCAGTGCTGGGAATTCTCCAGCTGTGCTTTCCCTGCTGGGTCACTCGATGGCCAGCGGAGTTAAGAGCACTTTCCCTGCACTTTCCCTGCACTTTCCTTGCTGTGGAGACACCCCAGCACAGCCGGGCACTCTGACAGACACCCAGGGCAAGTCCTGCCCCCAGAAATCCAGGGGGAACTCATCTTTTACCTGAGGAGAAAGATTAAATGCATTTGTCAAGGAAAAAAACCCTCTCCAAGGGCAAAAAAGAAAAAGAAGAGAATAGCACTAATGGGAAAGAAAGCTGAGGTAATTTTCACTGTGAGGGGTCTGAGAATACAGCAACTTTTGAGGGCTACAAGCCTGGAGACCAAATCAGATCCACGTGCACAAGGCACAGCTGCAGGTCCTCAGGTGCCAGGGACAGAATATAAGGCATCCAGAAAATGACCCTCCCTCTCTAAAGATAAACAGCAAATCATGCTGATAGAGCAGCCTGTAGTACAAACTCCATTTTACTGTCTGGTATTTTTAAACTAGATATGTGTATATATATTTGGTATTTTTATTCTTTCTTTATTAGTCTCTGAAATAAAATATGTATGATATTTATCTTCCTCTGCTATGATATCCACAGAACAAATTCCTCCTCTGCTAACGGCACATCATTAGGAGCCTTTTCTCCAGGGCAAAATTGAAATCAAGCTCAGACTTAAAAAATACATTAGAAAAAGCTGAAATTCTATCCTGGTTGGGGGCCAGATCGTGGTGACTGCCAATAGCCTGGTTAAAGTGGGAAGGATGATAAAGTGAAGTGGAACATCAGCTTCCTCCCATGTGATGATAAAGACAAGCAACACAGAGTGTGGAGAACAAGGAGTCAGCTCTGGGGAGATTTAAATTAGGCTCATCCATCATGCTGAACCTTCCTGCAAAGATTTTGCTCTGTCACCAGGCGCTTTCTTACAGCACTTTATCCACAGAGGCAATCTGAGGGCAAGGAGAAGCTTCCACACTCCCTGTCCCTGTCACTGCAGCTGTCACCTGGACACCCCACCCAGGGCAGGGCTGGGGCTGTCCCCTGCCAGGGGAGGTTGGTTGGGGGCTTTTCCCCACAGCTGACTCAGACAGCTGAGCTGAGCAGGCCACAGCAGCTCCCTGCTCGTGAAACATCCTCAGGAGAAATGAAAACTTCACTCAGTTAATTCCCAGGCCATTTTTCCAGCCGTGTATGGTGGCTGCTGGAACAGGTCTGTACTGGTAAAATGCAAATTAAATAAATAAATACTTAATTTATAAGCATGATTCATCAGAGGTTTCATCTTCTACAGCAAAGAAACAGATGTTCTATTGATGGCTCTTCATTAGAGAGATAAATGGGGTCACACACGTATCTCTGTTCACATCCATCTGCATAATAGACCAAACATTAAGATTTGAATTTCACATGGTGCCTGTGGCTCTCAGAGCAGCTCAGAGAGTCCCAATGCCCAGAGCCAGCTCTCCCACCTCAGATTGTCACAGCCAAGGAACCTTAACTCTGCTCAGGAAAGCAGAAGGTTGGGATTTAACACTGGCTATTTAGGAGACAGTTTCACTGGAAGCACAGAAGAATACTGGATTTAAGCAATGGATGGCTGTGATTTTTGGTAGCCACCAAAATACAGGAATTAACTCAAAGCAGCAGTAATAGCAAAGTGTGGAACCATTGTTCTGTCAGGGAGGGTTAGGGACAGCTGAGAGGGATTTTCTGCTTTTCCAAATGTAAATGCAGAGGCCTTAGAGTTCAGAAACAAGTCTCCTGCACTTCAATGTGCACTAATAGAAGAAAATGCTTAGAAAATGAGTGTTCTTTTTCCCACAGATGTTGTGCCTTTGCTATGTGTGGATGTGTGTGTGCACAGGCAGCTGTGGCAGGCACAGCAGCTCTGCACACCTGGGCAATGCACCCCGTGCCCAAACCACTGCTGAGAATCCATCCCTGCTCACTGCTGCTCCCCATCCATCTGCCTGCTCAGACTCTCTTAGCAATTGTTTCACTATTAGAAATTGTGGAATGTAAATCCTAATTTATTGTGACTGATCCTTTTATTTCCTCTGGGGGTGGGTGGGTATTTCTGCTCCTCTCCCACAAACCTGCTCTGCAAACACTTGCAGGTGGCAGCTGCACACACTCTCTGCAGTTTTCAAGCAAATAACACCAGTGCCAAGGAGAGACAAGAAACATTAAAAACCAGTCGTGTTTTCACTTCCCAACCTATTTTTGAAACAGGAGAGAGCAGGAGAATGTTCTTACCTACACCAACACTGACATTTGCATTTTCCATCCTGAAAAATATGCCAGATCTGTGTTGGAATTTCTCCCTCCACTACTGCCCTGCAGTCACTCTGAGGAGCAAATGGGCACTTGAACAGCAACACTGCAACCCTGCAGAACAATTCAGCAATTTAGTGACCAACATTCACCCTCCTGGGGAGGTTAATGCACCCCCTCCACTCCCTGAAATTTCATGTTGGTGTTCACCCAAATTGTAGCTGCTCCTGGAAGCAGTTATGTAAATGAACACCAAATGTTCTCACTTCAAACACACCAGGCCCATCAAAATGTGTTCTTGTCTAAGGGTATAAAGGTAATAACTGGTAACCTTTGACTGCTAAAAATGTAAAGGGAAAATATCTTTCATTTAAAACTTGTTCGTTTGGTTACCATGGACACTGCTTAATCATGAAGGATGACTATTACTTGTTCCTATAGAAACCAAGAAGCTTAAGAAGCATCCTGTAATTTAACTCCAGACGCCAAATTTTGCACCAGTCCACCTATTACCACATTTGGGCACTTTAGAACAAGCCCAGGCTTGATCTCTGACTTTAAAAGAAATTCAGTGATGCAGAAATGCTGTAAGAAACCAAAAATATGAGCACATATAGTACAAAAGAAACTTGCACTTCACATAAATTGGTTTCTTCAAAAGGAAACATTAAGTGCTCAGCATCTGAGGATTCCTCTTTCAGTGCAAATGTTAATGAAGCAAAACTCTGGCCGTCTTTGCTCTTGTCAGTGTTCTCCAAGTCCATACAATTGCAGGGCATGTTTTTCCTCCAAGTGAATGCTTCAATGCTCAATTTAAGATGAACTTCTGGAGCACTATGAGAGCCTGGGATTCCTAATGAGCCTCTGGGAGCCACTCGTGGTCCCAGCCTGCTCTCCAAACCAGACCTACAATAAAAATATGCCCCTCATGCAAGGAAAAAAACCAATGGACAGCACAAACCTGCAAAATTCATCTGTTGCTCTAACCAGTCTTTTAGAGTTCATGCTTATTAGTAAAACCACACCACTTGTCTAGCATTGCTCATCACCTCAAAGCTTTACCTACAGCACCAAAGAAACATTAGTCAGTATCTCTCTCTTGTGTAGGTCTGGGGGGAAAAAGCTTTCAGAAATTATCTGACACTGCTCCTTGACCCTCACTGGCTCCAGATGGGGAATGGATTCACAGTTCTCAAAAAGGCATCCATCTTTCCATTCTCTGATTCCCAAAGGGGCCTGAGGGAACTCAGTGTAAAAGCCTGACCCTGGGGCTGCACAAACCAGTGAAAGGAATCAGGAGTTCTGGGGCTAGTACACCTTTTTTCACAAGCATACACATGAACAATTAGTGTTTGACTAAAATATTTTTTGGGGTGCAAAGGAAAGCAAACCACCCTCAGCAGTGTCTGAGCTGAAAAAAGCAAAACTGATAAAGCCCAAATGAGAACGTTCCCTGACCCAGCTCATTCCCATCTCTATTGAGAGCAGAGTGAATTAAAGGATTAGAGAGTGCCTTCAGTGCAATAACTTAAGGGATTAGTGGCACACTAGAAGACCTTCAAGGGAAATACAGGTTTAAAAGCTTTAAAAGGCAGCTCTGTGTCTAAATTGTTTGGACTGCCACAGCTGTAAGGAGACAAACTTACTCTAATACATGAGTGATCATGAAAAGTCTGCTGAAACCCCTCGAAGCATGTTTTTGGAAGCAATTCTAGTTTGGACTCAGACCAGGGTTTTTAACCTCTTTCTCATTTAGTACCTATGGCTTGTAGATAAAAACTCATTCTGCATTACTCGAGAGCAAATCTGCTACTTAATTCCTCTCAGAGCAGTCAGCCCCTCTCAGGAGCCCTGTCAGGGGAAAGGAGGCGACTACCAGAGGAGAGGGCTGGAAACAGAGATAAAGAAAAAGATGAGCAAAAAGTGACAGTTCTCCTCAGAGATTCCCACTGGGGTCTCCCAGGGGAACTTTTACAACTTGATTCATTTCTGATCTCGTAGAATTTCTCCCAGAGAACACTCAGTGAGTGTGGATGTTCCTGCATTTCTGACGTGTCTGGAGGAGGTGGGGCAGGTCAGGGTTGGCTGTAGGAGCAAAGGGAGTTGAGGCACTGCTGCCACCTCACTCCTGCTGAAGGGTCAGTCCAATAAATTTGCCTGCAATAAATTCACTCTAAATTTTCGCTTATTAAAGGGATTCTGAGATTTAAGCATTGTTTAGAATCAAAACAGTTTCAGAATTTCTCCATCACGCACCACTTCCCAAGTCATTAAATTTCGTCTCGATTTTTACTAGACAATGAAGCATTGAACAAACACAGCAAAGTCTCAGCTGGAGTACTGGTGCTAAAAATAGCACAGCTGCCAGTGAATATTTCCTATAAACAGCACAGCTTTAAACATTTTGCATATCTTTTCTATGGGCATCTGTCAGCCATGCTGTTAAAATTTCAATGAAAGACTGCAGGACTTCTGTGTTGAAACAGAAAATGCCACAAAAGAGACTTGAAAAACAAAGCAATGATCATTAAAAAGTGCAAAGCAGGAAGGTCTCCTTTTCCTGGCATTTAAAAGACACCACCCTTGGAAAAAAACAACAGCCAAGCCTATTGCTAATATTTATTACTGGGCTACTCACTTGCCTGCTCCCAGTCCTTAAATGAAAAACAAAATCCTGAAGAGGTGGAAAGGGAGAAATTAGATGTGGCATTCCTTGTCCAACATCACATTTTGTTAATGTGCTGCAGAACAGATTTTCAGCCAGGAAATATTAGTGAGAGGTGAGTGCAATTTCAGTTGGCTTTAAATATAACAAAACCTCCTTAGTTGTTATGTCACTCTGGGACGTGCTGGGACAATTTCCAGGCACTGCTTCCCTTGTCCCAGGCGAGTGCCTGAACCTCCAAGGTATTGATTATTTGGTTATAAGATCTCTCATTTATCACTTAAAAGGTTTTGATTTCATCAAACAGAGAGAGAAAGACTAAATTCCAGCTGTTTTCAACAGATGTGTATCTGAATAGCCTGTGCTGAGAAAAAACCCCAGCCTGACCTTGGCCTCCCAGCTCAGTGTTTGGTGCACTGAAATTCTGGGTTTTGCTGAAGATCAGTCAGTTTTCTCTTCACAGCAGCCATCAAAGGAAAGGAAGAAGAAAGCCTGTTTAATAAAAATCCTTTTCATAAAACACCTTAAAAGCATCTGTGATAAACAGAACACAGAGCAAGACATTTCTGTCCGAGGCTGACAGAGGCAGAAGGATCAGGAACGTTAAACCTTCAAGATCAGAACTCCAGTGCTCCCAGATTCTCAGGGCTTTGATGCCAACTGGTTGCCTGCAGAGCTTTACACAAGAAAGCCCCAAAGCCAAAGCTGCATTTGGCTCAGAGATGGGACTGGGAATGGAGTACCATGAGCGGTTTCTATCAGCAAAGAGAATTTTCACAACACTTCCCACCGATCCCCAATTCCTTCATTGTGTCCATGAGTGAGGAGGAGCAGAGAGATCCTGAAGAAAGCCACGGACCCAAGTGCAGCCACAAGCAGGTGCTGCTGTCACTGAAAATTCCCCTTCTCCCCTCTCTTCCCTACCTCTCCCAAGTACCTTCCACATCATCAGATGTGTCACCTGGGAGTAATTATAATTATTGCCATGATTCCTCCTGCAGTCCCACACATCTCTGAGCTGAACAGATGGTCCAGGAGTTCTGCAGGTCGTTTTTTTATCTAACTAATGTTTACCTGCAGCGTGTCCTGACTCTCTGGAGAGCAGAGCCAGGGGTTTCAGGCCCTGTCCTCACTCCAGCAGAGATTACCAGAGCAGTGAAGCCTGTCTGCTTTACCCACTCCCAGACAGCCACAGTTTTAGCATGCTGGAGGATCCCAGGAGCCTCCTCAGAGCAGCTTTGCCTCCTCACCAGTGTCACTGCTCAGATATTGCAGCCTGGGCCTCCCAAAGGGGCAGAGTGGCAAACACACTGAAATGTGATGAATGTGTTAAAGGCACCAGGGCTGACCAGAGAGCTCCAGAACAGAGGATGCCATCACATGAGCTATTGAACAAGCTGCTGTCACTGCCAACAGCTCCAAGTCCTGGACATCTTTCCATACACTGCAGCAGATTGGCTCCATCTGGAGTCCCAACACAAAGCTCTCCCCTCCTTCCCTCAGATCCTTGCACAGAAAATGCAAATTCTGCTCACTTTGCCCAGCTGAAAGCACCACTCCTGAGGGAGTGGCTCTCTCTGTACCTCAGGAAGCAAAACCCATTTCCCAAACTGGGTCTCAGCCCTCCCAGAGCTGTGCAAGCTGTAACCCCAGCCTGACTTTTCCTGCTGTTCCTGGGCAGGAACACAGGGCATGGTCCTACACAGGGACAGGATCCTGTGCCAGCAGAGATCTCCTCTTCCCTGGTAAAGGTGTAAGGATTGCCTGACCCCCAGCAGGCTCCCTGTCCAAAAGCATCTGCTGAAGTGACACCCCTTGGAAAAGAACAACTTCCAGGTATCACTGCTCCTCCACTGGAGTCACAGGCTCACCTGAGCCCAGTGGGGATCTTGGTAAAGGGTCTAGAGACTGCAGAGTGCAGGAAGTGCCAAGAGCATGTCTGGGAAACACACACATGGCAAACCAGACATTGCCAATTCCTGTGAAGTAACTCCAGTCTGCCTGAATTTATGGCAACCTCCCACTAAGGATTCCTGATCTCTGAGAATCCCAGCCAGAGGCAGCAAACCTCACTGCATATCAGCCTTTGAGGAGGGGTCCTCTGCTCCCTCCTTCCTCCAGACTTGCAGGGTTTGAATTCAGCATTACATCACCTCCCAAAATCTAGAATCTCCTTCTGATTTCTGCATTTTCCACAGCCCCCAGACCCCTACAGTTCATCAGCCTTCCAGTGGGAACAAAACTGTTAAGGAAAGTATTCCTGCATGATTCCAGAACTTCCATCACCCTGCCCAGCCTGGACCAAGCCCCCTCTGACCTGCTGTGTGACACCACCACTGCACAACAAAAACAGATCAAAAATAAAGAGAAAACTCTCATCCAGCTTTGCAAATCCCTTTCAGATTTACAGATAAGAGGAGCTCAGCTGGTGCTGAGAGGCAAGGATCTCAGAAACAACACAAAATACTCCAGGAGAGATCAACAGCAACAAGATTTCAGCTGGTTCAAATCCAATTTCTTACAAACTTTCGGGCTGATTCCCATTTCCATCAAATCTGCCTGTATATTCCTCGTGTTCCTGACAAATGATGCCATTAAGTTCACATTGGGTTACCTAAACCAAACTAAACACATTTAGTTTGTCACAGTAACTGAAATGACAGTAAAATATTTTGGTTTTACACAGCACACAAATAAAGAGGGAAAGGGAACTGGGACACGTTTGGGAGTTTACAAACACTCCTCGCTGACAGGCAAAACAACAAAAAAAATCATGCAAAGAAAACCATTGTCTGCTTAAAGGAAAAGCTGAAACTCAGGGACTGATTTAGCTTCCTATTGTTTTCTCAGCAATGATTCAAAATCCTTCAAATCATCCTGAGTGCCAGAAAAAGAGGAAAGAGGACATTGCACTGAGCTAAACCTTGCAGCACTAGAGTCAAGTTGAAAATCTGCTTTGTAAATCAGAATTAACTGCAGTGAGACAAGTCCAAGCCTGGATTTGCACAGACACCTGATGTAAAATTGCAGTTGTGCTTTTTATTCACACAATAACAAGAAAGAGAGAATTATTTTCAGTTAATGGCTTTGATTAGGCTCACAGCATGATAAATACACCAGGACTGCCAGACTGGAGGGCAAACACAACACTCTCCCCTCCTTTCTGAAAAAGTTCAATAGGAAAACATTCACATACTCCCACTTTTTGGCTGCTTTAACGACAGGGAAAAGAACCAACAGTTATTTCATGGTAGAAGAGAAAGGCAGAATAGCTTGTTTTAAAAATGCAACTGGGTCACTTGCTGCCTCCAGTAGAAGGAATGGGCTACAGAAGCACCCCTCAGTGGACCTCCCTCCTGCTGATGAGGACAAATAGGCCCTTTTAGAGCAGGATTTTTAAAAGTGCAAAAGTGATTTGGGGCTTCAAGTCCCACAGGTTTCTGCAATGCCTCGGGAGCATAGTCTTTAGGCTCTTTGGAAAAACCTACCCCTAAACTGTTTTCAGCTTTGTCATCTCAACCCCCTGGTGACACTCGGCTCACGAAGAACAAGAAGTTCCAGCAACAGATCTCTGCAGAGAGACACCATCTCCTAAGCACAGCTTTCCAAGCATCAATGAGGCCTCCAAACAGCTCGGAGCAGTTCCCATAATAGCACGAAAGCTGTGGTTAGTGGGAGCCTCGGTTAGTGCAGCACACGGGAGGTTCCACAGGCACGCCTGGCCCGAGCCCCTCGCACACTGACCTTGTGCAGAGCCCGGCCCGGCTCCCGGCCCGCCTCACCCTCATCCTCACCCCCATCCTCATCCTCATCCTCATCCTCATCCTCATCCTCACCCTCATCCTCATCCTCACCCTCATCCTCATCCTCACCCTCATCCTCATCCTCATCCTCACCCCCATCCTCATCCTCATCCTCATCCTCATCCTCATCCTCATCCTCACCCCCATCCTCATCCTCATCCTCATCCTCACCCTCATCCTCATCCTCACCCTCATCCTCATCCTCATCCTCACCCCCATCCTCATCCTCATCCTCATCCTCATCCTCATCCTCATCCTCACCCTCACCCTCATCCTCATCCTCACCCTCACCCTGATCCTCACCCTCACCCTCATCCTCACCCTCACCCTCATCCTCACCCTCACCCTCACCCTGATCCTCATCCTCATCCTCATCCTCATCCTCATCCTCATCCTCATCCTCACCCTCACCTTCACCCTCACCCTCACCCTCACCCTCACCCTCATCCTCATCCTCATCCTCATCCTCATCCTCATCCTCATCCTCATCCTCACCCTCACCCTCATCCTCATCCTCATCCTCATCCTCATCCTCATCCTCACCCTCACCCTCACCCTGATCCTCATCCTCACCCTCATCCTCACCCTGATCCTCATCCTCACCCTCACCCTCATCCTCATCCTCACCCTCACCCTCACCCTGATCCTCATCCTCACCCTCACCCTGATCCTCACCCTCATCCTCATCCTCACCCTCATCCTCACCTACCTACGGCGCGGGCTGTGCGCGGCAAGGAAAGAGCTCGCAATTACCCCTGCTAAGCCTGCTCCGGCTGCGGGATCGGCTGCGCTGTCTCTGAAGTCGTGACCTCCGGAGCAGTCGGTAGTAGTAGGACGGTCTCCCAGAACTTTTCCTGCTGTTCATGGACATTTTTGGATCTATTTTACACACACACACATGCAGGCTGTACAGGTTCGCTCTCCCCTCTGGCACTGGAGCGGAGCAGTCCCAGCGTTTTAATGAACTCGAGGGTGGTTCTTTGGAGTGGAAAGGGAGAGGGGGGAAGAGGAACTCTTCACTTGACACATTTAAAAAGAAAAACAACAAGTAGAAAACATAAAAGAGAGAGAGAGAGGGGAAAAAAAAAGCAGGCGGCACCGGAGTGCATGTCTCAGCTGAGGGAGGACTCGAAGCGAGCAAGATAAACTGTGCTAACAACTCCTGCCCCCAAAAAGATAAGGCTGCTGGAGTAGGAATAGGAAGCCGGAGCTGGCCTGGGCTCCCGAAACGTGAAGAATAGGCTGGAAGAAATCCTGGACTGGATCCTGTCCGCCAGCAGCAGTGTCTGATCAAAGTGTCCTGGAAGGATTCCCGGCTCCGGCCGCTCTGCCCTGCCCCGGCAGCATCGCTGCGGCTCCGCTGCAGCAGGGACCGCGGAGAGGCTGCGATGGGGAAGGGGATAATGATTTCCTGGCCATGGGACACATGTTAATAATCATCATGGAGCAAAAGCCCCGGAAAATAAAGTGAAATTTGAGAGGGGAAAACTTTAATTAGAAGTTGAATGAACAGTGCTCCAGACTCCCCTGGAGGCCCATTTCCTTTCAACATTCAAACTGAGTTATAGCACATCCCACAAATTAGAGAAAGGGCCTATTTACCATTTGGGTCCTGATGGCAGTGAAGATTCTGCCTCCGGCTCATATTGCTCCATAAAATTACATTTCAATGGGCAGAATTAAAACTTTAAGCCATGGAAGATAATAAAACAATAGATATATTAAACAGACAAAAAAAAAATCACTCCATATTTACTGTTTCAAAAGGTCAGAAGTGAATTGTCCAGAATCCTGCACCTAAGCGCCTTCTCCTGCTGGCACAAAAATGATTCTGAAGGAGGAAGGGAGACAGAAAACATTTCAGAGACCCAGAATAGTGGCCAAGAACTTAACGTGTGGCTGCTGCTTCTCCCAGGCTGGCAGGTAACAGAGAAACCTCATCTGAGTGGGATGAACTGCAAAACAACATCTGCACAATAACTCTGTGTTGTGTTCTCTGCTTGTCATTTTTCCCAGACTTCTGTGCAAATTTATCTTTGTGGTGTCTCATAACCAGACACGGGCTTGGCTGTGGATGAGCCCCATTCCCGTCATCAGGAGCTTCAGCAGAGCTGGAAAACTTCCCTGGATTATCTTGTGTTGTACCTCCAGTAACAAGAAGCAGAAACTCTTCCAATTCAGCAACTTCATGGGACAGGAGTCCCTTCCCCAGCACCAACCATCCTCCCTGATTTTAGTATTTCACACATTTCCACCGTCATGGAAAACATCAGAATTCTACACAAGCCGTGTTTTCCTAGTCAAGCCACGCTGTGTGTCAGCTGAGAAAGGCCCTTCCAGAGGAAACCCGAGCCTCACCCTTCCCTGCAGTCCATGCCTGGTTTTGAGGCCACATGTGAGGAATTCGGTGCAGCTTTCAGTCAGCGAAGGAATGAGCGCTGGGAGGGCATCGACAAGTTCAGGTCAAGGAGGCAGATCCCAGCTGGACAGCGGGGGCTCCCGGCCCGGGGGGGATGCGGCCCCGGGCCATCGCCCTGCGCTCCCGGCCCGGGGGGGATGCGGCCCCGGGCCATCGCCCTGCGCTCCCGGCCCGGGAGGGATGCGGCCCCGGGACATCGCCCTGCGCTCCCGGCCCGGGGGGGATGCGGCCCCGGGCCATCGCCCTGCGCTCCCGGCCCGGGGGGGATGCGGCCCCGGGCCATCGCCCTGCGCTCCCGGCCCGGGGGGGATGCGGCCCCGGGCCATCGCCCTGCGCTCCCGGCCCGGGGGGGATGCGGCCCCGGGACATCGCCCTGCGCTCCCGGCCCGGGGGGGATGCGGCCCCGGGCCATCGCCCTGCGCTCCCAGCCCGGGGGGGATGCGGCCCCGGGACATCGCCCTGCGCTCCCGGCCCGGGAGGGATGCGGCCCCGGGACATCGCCCTGCGCTCCCGGCCCGGGGGGGATGCAGCCCCGGGACATCGCCCTGCGCTCCCGGCCCGCAGCACAGCCCGGCTGGGAAAGCCTTCATCACTGCACATCTGCTCTCTTCTTCTTAGCCAGAACAATCTCCTTTTACGTATTTGGGTACATTAAAAAAAAAAAAAAAAAAAAAAATGCAGGGGCAACTCTGTTTTCCAGATGAGCAGAGACTCATCATGTGCAGCTGTTTCAATCCCCAAATGGAGCTGAGAGCATCCAGAACACAGTGATGGGAAAGGCTGAAACTACTGAGGTTTGGTTAAAGATTTGCTGCAGACGAGAACCCAAATATTCAGTGTCTCTGCAATTTTGTGTCATAATAACTGGGATGAAAGCTCTGAAGAGGGTCTTTTACAATTATGCTTTTATCGCTAGAGAAGTCTTTAGAACGGCCTATGCAATTTACTTTTGTCATTCCCAATAGCAAAAAAAAGGCACTGATGGAAATGAAAGTTTAAACAAAACCATTTTAAAAGCTCACCCAAATTTAGATGATCGGAAAGGGGAAGGTTTGGTTTTGTTTAACTGGAGCCAGGTGACTCACACTCAGAGCTCTGGGGATGCAGGAGAGGCGGTGCTGGGGATCCCCTCAAGCTCCGAGGGAATGTGAGGTGGGAATGCCCCGGATTTTTATTTTTAATCAGCCTGGTACCTTCAGAAACACTCACACAGGTGACCACAAAGCAGGAGAAGTTCATGAGCGATTATAAACTATATGACCAGAGAAATCAGCCCTACATAAAAGCATAAATCAATGGTTGGGAGTTGTGTTCCAATTTCACCAGCTTGGCTCTGTCTCTCTCACTTAATAACATTTTTGAAGGATTTAACCACAGATGCTACAGAGCAGCGGGCAGGAAAATGAACATCCCACCTGGGGGGAATGTGACTGGGCTGGACTTTTCCAATTAATTCCACACTGCTCTGTTTTCTTCTTTCTTTACTACTTTTTTTCTCTTTTTGAAAGCCACACCCTGACACAAATGCTCTGTGTACAGCAGAATCTCCACTCACAGATGTGGGATTATGAACTGCTCAGCAGAAAAGCTGACAGCATTAAATCTCCATCTCTAAAATAACACATCCCAGTCTGGCTGCTCCCTGCAAAAGGAAGCTGGATGAGCTCAGTCAAGGAGCTCTGCTGTATCTTTCAGGAAGAAGAGCAACTGGAGATAAATGCAGCAGTGATTTTTGGGGTGTTAACTCCTCCTCCCCAGCACCAAACACAAACCTAACCTGTGGAATTAAATATAATTAAATTAAATTAAATACATGCCGAACTGTCGTAAAACACCCAGTCTGAGGCAGTGCTGGGCTTTAGCAGAGAACCCAGCACTCAGGGCTGACCTGGATGTCACCCACTGCTGTCACCCTGCCCCTAAACCTTCCTAAACCCAAATGCTCAGAATTTATGGCAAGGAGCTTGGATTCCTTATTTTGAAGGTGAAAGTTCCTGTGCTCTGTCAGTGGGGTCCAGTCAGCCCCAAACCCCTGATCTGGACAGGCCTGAGGATGCCCTGACTTGCTCAGCACAGAATTCATGACTTTGAATTCAGGCTGCCTCTGAGACTTCAGGGATTTCATTTCAGTTTCCAGATTTCTTTCTTAAAAAAGTGAACGGAAGTTTTCAAAATTTAAACTTAACAAATAGCAACACCCCCCCCACAAAAAACAAAAAAACAAACCAAACCAAACCAAAACAAATCCCTTTAACTAACCAAACAAGAAGTTTTGGCTCGGCCAGCAGAGAGGAGTGGTGGGTATCAGCTCAAAAATTTCTAATTTGCGTTAGGCCAATGAACTGCAGACAGACCATCAAGAAATTGAATAAAAATCAGATTGCAATCCCAATTTCCCTGTCACATGCAACCCCTCTGTGCCTGAAGAATGCTCATATTCCTCCTAAAATCCGAGGACAAAGGAGGAAGGGAAAATCTGCACAAAATATCTCTTTTACAACCCAAGAGCAATAGAGTTTCTGTGGGTGCTCCCAGACTCTCAGTGTGTGCCCGCCTGAATTCGCTCACGAGTCCATGGCAGACTCAGCACTCCGAGCCTGGAACATTTCCAGGCTTTTTGCCTCCAGGCTCCCAGGGATGCATCAGCTCAGGAGCAGAGCAGGGAGGAAGGTAATTTCCTTTGTGTGAGGATAACTTCACTTTCAATTCAGCTGTACCCACACCAAAATCTTCAGTGAGTTATTTGTTTGAAGACCTATAAAGGAAAGTTTTATACACACAATTAAAGTAAAGTAGTTCTTTTTAGTATTCTAACAGCACATGATTATTTTTAGAGTGCACACAGGCAAAGTAGTTTACTTACTACCTGAGGTAGAATGTAGCAGCTTCTTGAGAGCCTTGCAACAAAATGGTTCATGGACTGGAGATCAAAATGAGAATGAGCATTTACTTTAAATTCAGGCAGAGAATTCACTGCTCTCCACTTATTGAATGGTGTCATAGCTACCAGAACACTATGGATTGCTCTCGCTGTGTGTATGGGGATGAAATCCACAGGAAAATGAAAAGCAGCCACCCCGGAGCCGCTTCCTGCGCCCACCCCGAGCTGCGGGAACGGGGCAGCGCAGCGCGGCTGACTCAGAGCACAGCGCATTTCCTGCCCTTCCCAGCAGGACAATAGAGCCAAGGAGCACCAGCGTCTCACACCGGCTCCCAGAGAGCTGGGGGAAACCAAAACAGAACCACTTCACTTGCTCTGCTGACACAGAACACCCCACTCAGGTACACTGGTTTATGATCTGACTGGTAATGATGCTAATAAAATTTACAAATCAAAATCCATCTAAAGACTTCTGCTAAATTTCCACAGACCTGATGAAGCAATTAAACACACGGAGTCCAACGCAAATGGAAGAAGAAACTTCTACCAGAATCAAACATCCCGTGTCTCAGAGCAGCCTGCTCCTTTCACTGGAGGAAAATCCCACTGTACAGCAAAAATTCCAAACTACAAAAAAAAATCTTGTACAAATCCTTAAATCAAACAAAGCCCCTCAGTTGTAACTGGGAGCTGCACAACATTTCCCAGCACTGTGTGTCTTCCATGCCGAGCTGCTGGCAGGAAATATTTGTTTAAGCAGCACCGTTCTTTGCAAATATCCTTATTACTAAAATAAAATGTTAGCAGTGATTCATTGAGTGATTAACAGAGTAACTTCCCAGGATCCCCTATTTCCTTCTCCATGACAAAACTGGAGCAGTTCTCTGCCATGACCCTAGAGGGGATTTAAAGGGACCTCAAAATCTCACCTGGTCCAACCTTCAGTAGGAAGGCAGCCCAGATGATGATCTTTACCTTCCTATCTGCACATTTAAATAAACAAAACCCACATCACCTCTAGGTTAGGAATCTCATTACCAGATGTAATAACAAATTACTGTAATAAACTACAAAATCCACGTTGACCTTAATCAAAATATTCATACAACAAAATAAATTAACTCCTAAAAATATTTTTATTTTGTATTTCAGCAGTCAACTTGCTGTTATGTTGCTGCAGGGAAGGAGTTGATAAAAGTCTGGCATCACTGCCTTTCTGTGCCAGATTTATGGGTTATTATTAGCAGAAGGCTCAGCTATTTATCCTGAGTTCTGTTACAGTGGCTTTCCAATGTGGTGTGCTAAAAGGTCAGGGAAAAAGCCATGAACCTTTCAGAAAGCTCCTGCAGGGCATCACTCTCCTTGCTGTGTGGAAGCTGAGTGTGTTCTCCCCAAGGGGGAGAAGAGAAGGTTTTACAGGTGCTGCAGAGCCCAGCAGCTCTCCCAGCCCCAGGAATGCCCTGGGCTCCAGGGAACAGCCTGGGACCCTCCCCTCCCCTCCCGAGGCCATCTGGACACCCAAGGCTCCCCCTCAGCAAAAATCAGCTCTTGGGGTGTTTAATCTCATCCACTGACAGCAGCATCTCAGCTGGCAAGTGAAATGAAAGATTAACTTGATTACACATTATTTCCTGATTAATTAATAGATTAGGCACTTCCAATTCATGTTTAAATGCCTGATAATGATCTCACGCTCATATAACAAATCACTGATTTATATACACACAATCTAAACTTCATTTTTCATGTGACAGATTATTTTCTTCCTTTCTTTGCCACATAATTTGCAAACTCCACTACAAATATAGTTGCTTGTTTCACTTGCTTTTTGGCATCAGATGACTCATCCAAGGAATATTTTGGCAAGAAGGATCTTTAGCCATCTTCCTTATCAGGCTGACATGACAGAGTAACACAGAAAACACCCTCTGTTTTAAAAAAATTCCCTGTTAACAAGTTGAAAAATGAAAATGTAGCTATTGTTTTTAAAGAGAGCTTTACAAAAGCGAACTGGAAATCCTGCAATCAGTTTTTAAATACCATTGTGAGGGTGGTTTATTGAAATTTACGTTTTTCCTTCTGGCACAACAACACAGGGCTGCCCTGAGAGATGTTATTGTCCCGAGTGCAGCTGATAGCAAAATGTGGAGAGCCTCCTTCAGACAACAGAAATATGAAAAACACTCCAGGGCAAAGCAAGGGCTGGGATGTTTTGAAGTGTGGAAGCTCAGGGCACCAACACCTCCAGTGCCTGAGCTCTCTTGAGCCAGAACCCAGTGCTGGGAATTCTCACCCTGCTGGGTCCTCCCCAGCCCTGAGCAGGGAACTGGGTGACAATGTCAGAAAGGACACCCCAAATAAAAATAATAGAAAATATCTAGCAAGGCACACAGTGCCCAGTAATGCTCCCCTATTGCAACATCATCTCAAATTGTTTTTTTTTTCTGCAAATCTTTCTACTTTTTTTATATAGATCTTCCACTCACAAGTGTATGTAGTCTGTATGTTCCTGTTCCACTAATACACTTGTTATATTTTTAGAGAGAAAAAGCCACTAAAAAACCCTCTTCCTACTGATTTTATTTCCTTTATTCTTCTAATATATTCATTTTTCCTGGATTAACAAGTCTAACTCTTTCCTTTGAGCCCCTGCAGAGGCCCAGCCAACAGCAGCTTGTCTTCACATCCTGGGACATGCATGTGGCAGCAGCCTCAGACGAGCTGCCTTGCAGGGTTTGTACAATTCAAAATGCCACACTGATGCAAAGAAGGCAAAGTTTGTCTGATTGGTGTTTTATCTAAGACAGTTGGGTGGCCTCAAAGCAATTTTGGGAGTAGACACAAAGAGCAGCTTCTTATTGACACAGCTCATGCTTGGTGATGAATGGCATTGCAGGAATCATCCTGCCATGTCTTTTTTTTCCACCCTAAAACAGAACTTTGCTGCTGACCCCTTTGCTGACCCTCCCAACGAGGACATCTGAGGTGAACTCTGTGAAAAGAGAACACCAGGCCAGGCAGAGCACTGGGGATGGGACATCATGTGCACTGTGCAACATTCCTTGGGTTTTCATCAGGGAAGAAAATGCAAACACCTGCTGGAGTGCAGGACTTCAAAACAAATTCTATAAAAAAATGAGGAGCTCAGTGGGACTCTGATATAAAGCATGACTGAGTGTGCAGCCCCTAAACAATGCACAGTTCTAGATTTATTTATCTCAGGGCAGAAACAGCCCCTCCACACTGCACAGCTCCCACCAGCCCTGGCAGGATCCAGCATCACAGCTCAGACTGCACAGTCAGTCTTTGCTAATCTTGGCCTAACTCAAAACTCTACTTATCTTTTCCTTTCTAAATCATCCCCAGGACAAGACTAGAAATCTCTTTTGAAATGTAAAGGTTCTATAATAAAATTTAGAAAGCACATATGGTACAAATATCAAGCGTGAACATCTCTTCCCATCTCGTACGTTTCAAAGCCTGTGCAAACAGCACTTTTCCCTGGTTTTGATCATGCAGCCAAAATGAGTCATCTGTGAACAATTATGGCTCTGGCAGGGGCCTGACTGTTGGAGAATGAAAGGAAACACTTTATTATTGAAATGATCAGTATGCCAAGCTGAGAGGCAACTGCAGAGAATGTTAAGAGTCCTTTATGCTCCTTCAGCTAGCAAAATTGAAAGCAGAGGATGCAGCACTCCCCTCTTCGACACCTGAGAACACCTGAGCTGAGAATGGGCAATGCAAAGCACGAGGAAGTGGGAGCTGTGGAGATGAGCAAGGGAATACATGGCAGGAAAAGAAACACAACCTTCAAGCAGGAGGCCTGGCTTAAGAAAGTGTTGGTTATTCCTGGCTTAGTTCTCCCAGGGGAGTCGTGAACGTATTAAAGGAACACACAGTCAGAGGCCTCCGTGCTGAAATCTGAAACTATTAAAGGACATTTGTTGGGAGTTTGGGACTGGCTGAGTTTAACAGGCTCTTCTGAAAGGAAATGAATGGAATTCCCCTTGAGGAGAAAAAATAGCAACCAAACAATTTAGTAGGAACAGGGATGTCCCCATGTGCAGCCCATTCCAGCAGTGACACTGTGTCTGGGTTTGCTGCCAGCAGGGACCAGGTAGGATCCCTCTGGAATTCCAAGGGGAACTCAGGATCTATGCTGCTTGCTGAGAGCTGGGCAGGGCAGGGAGCTAGCCAGGATATTGGTTTGATGGACTTGGCAAATGAGATGAGCAGGAGATGATTTTAAAATTGGACTATGAACAAGCAGTGTATGAGAGAATAATTCTTGTCCTCTTTTCCATGAGCAGCTTGCAGAGGGAGGGGGAACAATGTGGTGATCACCACCCAGAGCCTGCAGACTATTTAAAGACCATGAGGGTTGACAGGATGATAAGGGAGACTCATGTACACAGAACTGCTAATGGAAGGTGTAGGGGGGAGATCAGGCAACAATCTGGGAAGAGCACATTTTGCACTCTGAAATCCAGGTCCAACTCCCAACAGAGGAGATGCTGGAGGAATTGGAGATCAATATTCTGACAGCAGGACCTCTCAGGTCTGCACATTAGCTGACAAATACCTCGCTGTTTCTGAAACCATGAGATTTGACAACCTTTGGAACAGCTTATCCCACCATCAACACAGTTTGGGCAGCACAGATCCAAAACTGCCCTGGCAGGCCTGGAGCCCAGGCTGAGCTTACAGGTTTTATATCACCTGAGGCTGCAGGCTCATCAGTATGGGGGGATTCCTGCTGGCCAGGGCTAAAATGGAACTTCCCAGTGATCCTGAGCAGGGCAGGGAATGTTTACAGGTATGGCATTTGTCTTTGCAGGAATCAGCCTTGGAAAAGACTTCTTCAGAGTCTCACAGAGACCAGGAACCCCACACCTACTGTGTCAGAGCAAACACAAGTGACTGCAGAATCCTGTTCTGAGGGGGTTTTGGAGGGTCCTGTTTAGCTCATTATACAAAGGCACTTTTGCTCCTAACAGAACTCTTCAGGGCAAGGCTACAAATTACCTCCAGATCTACTCCAAACAAGACAGCCTGGCAAGCAGGGACACACCTGAGATGGTAAAACACTTAGCAATGCTGAAAACAGATATCAGGAATTGGGAATTTCCCAAAATGCTCATTCATTGCAATTTCAGGAAGTAGCCCATGGTTACCTTCACACAGTAAGTGGCAATCCTACATGGAAGGCGCCTTGTTTCAGTCAGGAGCAGCCTGGAATGTCATCTTGGCAGCAATTGGAGTGTTCTTTTTGTTTGGGTCATGTCACTCATAAACTTCCTTCCATAACACACTGAGCTGGGTATAAACCCACATAATACAGGCTATTGTGGAGCTTTTCCCAGCTGTGGCCAGGCTGTGCTTTGCTCACATGCACTGAAACTGAACACCTCACTGCAATTTGGTTTGACTCTTCTGAGCTTTCCTAGGTCACAAACAAGCCCTCACAGTCCATCACTGCTTTGACTATAGCAACAGAAATGAAACTGTTTCAATTTAAGCTATATAAAACCAAGACAATGTCAGCGGTCTCGGAAAAACATTTGTTATACGCACTGAGCACAGACAAACCCGGGAGGAGGGAGGGAACTTTTCCAGCTGAAAACGCCAGAAACGCCAGTGCTGTGTCAGCACATTACAGCCTAAAGAAAACAGCTCTGTTGTGGACACAGCCCTGCTGCAAATCCAGCTGCTCGCAGGGCATTGCTTCGCAGGCAGCACCCGGGAAGTGCCCCAGGGGCGAACTGCGCTGGCTCTCAGGTTCCGTCATTTCAGCACCGGCCTGGGCTGTCCCCGGCAGGGCTGTCCCTGTCCCTGTGGCTGTCCCGGTCCCTGTCCCCGTCCCTGTCCCCGGCAGGGCTGTCCCTGTCCCTGTGGCTGTCCCGGTCCCTGTCCCCGTCCCTGTCCCTGTCCTGGGCAGGGCTGTGGCTGTGGCTGTCCCTGTCGCTGTTCCCATTCCCGTCCCCGTCCCTGTCCCTGTGGCTGTCCCGGGCAGGGCTGTGGCTGTGGCTGTCCCTGTCGCTGTCCCCTACCCCTACCCCGTCCCCATCCCTGTCCCTGTCCCTGTCCCTGTCCTGTCCCTGTCCCCGTCCCTGTCCCTGTCCCGGGCAGGGCTGTGGCTGTGGCTGTCCCTGCCGCTGTCCCCTACCCCCTTCCCGTCCCTGTCCCTGTCCCTGTCCCTGTCCCTGTCCCTGTCCCTGTCCCTGTCCCTGTCCCTGTCCCGGGCAGGGCTGTGGCTGTGGCTGTCCCTGTCCCCGTCCCCGTCCCTGTCCCTGTCCCGGGCAGGGCTGTGGCTGTGGCTGTCCCTGCCGCTGTCCCCTACCCCCTTCCCGTCCCCGTCCCCGTCCCCGTCCCTGTCCCATCCACTGTCCCTGTCCCTGTCCCTGTCCCTGTCCCTGTCCCTGTCCCTGTCCCGGGCAGGGCTGTGGCTGTGGCTGTGGCTGTGGCTGTGGCTGTGGCTGTCCCCGTCCCTGTCCCTGTCCCTGTCCCGGGCAGGGCTGTGCCTGTCCCTGTCCCTGTCCCCGTCCCCGTCCCCGTCCCCGTCCCGGGCAGGCGGGATCGCGGCTGCAGCGGCTCCGCACGGCTCTGCTGCCGCCCGCAGGCGGGAGGGCGCCGGCTCCGCCTGGGATCGCTGCCACTTCCCGGGACGGGATTAACCGCGATTTGTTGGGTTACCGGGGTTAACTTTTAGTGAAGTTTGTTACTCTAAGCTTCCCTACTTCCAACCTAAAAAAACTCCAACAAACCACAAATCCTTGTGTTTCGAAATAAGTAAATAAGGAATAGTGCAGGTGAGACCATGACAAGTCAGCTGAGGAGTGAAGTCAGCGGCAATGCAGCAGAGTTAAACGTGCAGGTTTTATTTCTAGTGACACACTGAGGAACAGTTCCTAACTCGTGCTGCTGTATCCCAGGTAAGTTTGTCCAGATTTCACATACAGAGAGGTCAAGTGCGTTTTTTGGACTTGCACTGCATTTTCTATTTTGTCCATGAAAAAGGAGTAAATTATATAAGATGCTGACCAGTCTGAGGGCAAATTAGCCAAACTCTTATACCTGTGCTTAATTCCAAGAATATGACTGAAGGCAATCTAAACAGCCCAGGTTTCATTGCTTCCATCTGGAGCAGCACACAGGCCTGGGTATGCTCCCAAGCTTTCACCCAAATCACTTCCTGGCCATCACAAAGGTTTTACAGCCCTGCCTGGGAACCTGCCCAGCTTTCCCAACCTGCTTTTTTCCATGTCATACTAAAAAGCATATGTGGATTTAATAATTGCTAATCCAATGACTGCATTACTTTACTGCATACAACTGAGCTAAACGTGCCAGCATCAAATGATCCCAGAGCCCCGGCTAAAACTGAATGTCTGGAACAGGTCTCTGCTTTCAGAAACACGTGGGATGCAGCCAACAACCACTCTGGAACTGTGGAACACATCCTGTGCCCAGGGCAGGGTCTGACACGGAATGGGACTCCCATCTGGGAGCTGAGGTACAGGGTCCAGGCAGCCTGAGGCACAGCAGTACTCAGAACAGATTTTAGGGAATCTGTTCCCTATGAAAAAGGATCAGAGAAGTTGACTGATGAGCAGGAGTTTTTGCTGCAGTGCACTCCCAGACCTTGGTTTGGACACAAGAAGAACCAAGGACTTGCTTGGTGATTTGAGACCATCAGACGAAGCAGCTTCCCCGCCCCTCCCCACCCCGTCTCGAGACCCCTGGGACATTTCCAGGGAATTTTCCCCTCTTCCATGAAGAGGCTCCAGCTGAAGCACACAGAGGATTTTGGTACAGCTGCCTCCTCCCAGGCAATGCTGTCACTCGCTGTCCCCTGTGAAGTGCTCTGACCCACGGGCCCAGCTTTGCTCTCCAAATGCCCAGAGCAGCTCCAGCCTGTGGAAGGATGATGGAGAACCTCCCACCAGGAGCACAGGAGAGGAGGTGGAGGAAGCTCCTGGCTATCTGCCAAGCCTCACCACTCTGCTTTTTCATTTTTAGTTTCTGCTCTTTGCTGGAAAGTTTCTACTTAGCTCCGGTTTCCATGGCAACTGCATTTCTTGCCTTTCTTCTCTAGCATTAAATTTTTTATTTGATTTCCCTTCTTCCCAAGACATGACTCTCTTTTCCTTTTGTTAAAAGGAATTAAGTGTTGTCTTCTCTTTGGTTGTTGATATTTTTAAAGGAGGTAGGAGACACTTTTGCTCAGCTGCAGAATCTGTCTAGAACAGCAGAACAGATTTAATCTCCCAGGGAAGAATGTCTGGGGATTCCCTTGCAGAAAAGCCATTTACTGTAATTATCTTAACAAGGTTATGACATGTAAGAGTTCCAGGTACTGTAGAACCCAACATTTTTTAAAAATTGGCTGCTCATCTTTATGAGACCTGACCTGGCCATTTTTTCTCTACAACTAAATTTTAATTTCTTTTAAAGCATTACTTGTGACTCTTGAGCAGTCTCAGAAGAATAGTTTAATATTGGAAGTGCACTAGGAATGTGCTCTTCAGTTCCAGACTGCAGGAGAATTCCAACTTTTCACTGATAGTGTTGTCCCCTGCCTGGGAGTGAGGTGTTGGGGTGAAGGACCCTTCTTTCCCCTGCTATGGTCAGTCACCCACAGCAATGCCCTGCAACCCTCACACAAAGCACACAGAGACAAAACCCGCATGGAGCTTAAGCTAATTAATTTGCCTGACTCTTGTCATGTTGGATCTGAATTAATCTGACAACCTCAAATCATTTGAGAAGAAAAAAATTCATCAGAATAGCAAATCTGGATTAGATTTACCAATTTGGTTTTTCCAAGCTTTAGCTTCATCGTAAACACAATTTATATGCTGCAAAGCCCTGAAATAATACAGGTTTTTATGCCAGTTCACTATGAAAGATTCTCTCCACATCTAAATTCTCCAGCACACTCAGGCCATAAACTGACCCTCCTGTACAGCTGTAGATTACAAGGTTTCCAGTCTTTATCTCTGCCTGGTGGGATTTCACAGTAAATTCTTTCAGGACTGAATAATTAAAAGAAGCAAAACCACAGCATTTGGCTCACAAGGCAACACAAACAAATCTGTCCATGGGTGCTATCTTGTTTGCAGCACATGTGCACAGATTTACATGTAGGATTGAGGCTTAGTGCTCTGTTTGTTTAGATTTTTCATTATTCTTTACCCCAAGCATAAGGTAAATTGTATAAAGACTGAACTTGGAACAACTTTAAGACTGAGCTGATCATCTTAAACCATTTTATTAACCCAATTCTGCATTTTTTAAAGATACCTACTACTCAGAAGAAATAAGGGAAATGGATCAGAAGTGAGGAGCCCGGTCTACCATAGTTGATTCATGTCTCTCTCCTGCTCTTGAATTCCCTCCTACAAGGAATATCTAGGTCAGGAATTCACAGGATCTTATAGAAATATGGCAATGTTCATTGTGTTTGCCAGCCAAGCTATTTGAATTGTCAGATATTAAATATATGTGCTAGGATCTGTACTGTAAAATCCCATTACAACATACACTGTGCGTGAACTCCCCATAGACTGACTTCACTGCAGGCCAGGTCCCCCACTTGGAGTCAGGCTCAGGAGGAAAGTTTTAGCCATGTGAGCATGGCCTCCTTGCTTTCTTCCCTCGGAGCTCCCAGGATTAGGGATTCAAAGAGCTGCTCTAGGCGGAGTCTCCTAAATCGCAGCCATAATGCAGCTTTTATGTGGCCAGGGCCTGGCTTCATGTCTGCACTGTTTCAATTCCCAGAGTGGGGATTGATTTAGGCAGACAGCAGCTTACTCAGCTCTCTCAGCTGCTGTGCTGAGGCGAGAACATCCAGCAGCCCCTTGCTCATCCTCGCTTGATTTAATGATTTGCTGGCCAGACTACAGAGAGTGGCTCAGGAACTCCTACCCAGCGTGCCATGATTTGTGGGTTGCTGTTGCTCATCTGTAATTGCAATGAGAAATGCTCATCAATCATTCCAGCTCTCCAGCAGAACGATGGGAGATACAGCAATGGAGAGCTTTCAACCTGGCCTATCTTTTTGAAACATTCTAATCCTGCAAATAAAGATCTGGATGCTGTCCTGGTGCCAGGACGAGAGCAGCTCCTTTCTGATCCCAAGGGGCACAACCATCCCTCTGTGAAAAGAACTAATATTCCTCCCCTGAGAGTAGACACAAGAGGAGGCTGGGAGTAAAATCTGCAAATCTTCATTGCTGCACTCATTAACACCAAACTCTCAAGTCACAGCATCAAAACATTTTTTCCAGCTCTCTTGGAGCCCCTTGGAAGGGGTTCTAAGATCTCCCTGAAGCCTCTTCTCCAGGCTGAAGAGCCCCAAGCCCATCAACCTGTCTCCAGAGCAGAGGTTCATCCTTCATCATTCACCCTAAATGTCCAGAACTCCAGTCTGACACGAGTGCCCCTCTTCCATTCCCTGTGCCTGAGCTATCTGAGCCCCACTGCAAACATTTCCTTTCCTCTGTGACGCACAAGCAGAAAATCATCATCACTCCCCAGTGGGACAAGAGAATCCCTGTAGGTAAACCCAAGGCTGAATGGGGATTCCTGGAAAGCTGCACTTCAGATCTCTTATCACCCTTGTTATTGCTCAGTCAGAATTGAAAACTCCTTCTGTCAGCCCTGTGAGCAACACACCTTCCCAACAACATCCAGATTCGAACTGCTCGCATTCATTTCCTGCAGTCTAACAGAACACAATCTTAACACAATTTATTGAGACAATTAAAATTCAGAAAACAAGCTTCTCCGTGCTCCATAAAGCACAGCAAATTTATTTGCTGCAGTCAGTAAAACTCTGCTGCCTAAAGCTGTGCAGTAACTCAGCAGGGCCTGGTCTGGGACTGTGGGACCCTCAAAGCTGGGCTGGGATCATCAGTTAGAGCTGGGTCTGCACCACAGCTCCCAGGCCCTTCCACACCTGGAGAAGCAGAAAAAAGATTCAAGAAAGAAAAGCTTTGGAGAGTCTGTGGTTGGTCTGTGTTCAGCTGCCATGCCTACCAATAATCGTGACCAGTTTTGAAACTGTACATTTATACTAGCCAGTATTTCAAGTTCCCTTAACCAAAGACAAAATTGAATGGATTTTTCATCCACCAAATTAAAAAACCTCTCTAGTTTGGAATTATTGGAATCATTGCAAATGTGTAAGAAGGCTGCAAGCATTTGGATACACCACACTCAAGCCCCAGTATGTACATTTATGCAATGAAATCACTTAATTTGAAACAGATCACCAAAAAGCCAGCTTGCATTTAGGCTGCCTCAAAGAAGAGATGTCACGCTAGAGATTTTCCCAGTTACTTATAAAATAATCATTTCTTTAAAGTTATCTGGTTTGAGAGGTAATTATTAAGTGAATTTAGAATGTAATTGCTCTGAACAATGATAAACTTGCATTATACCCTGAGTAAGCACTACAGGCAGGTGATAAATTGCAAAAGTAATGCTACATCAGTTTAACTTCCTGCCGAGTCACCCTGAACTGCTCCAGCCGTGCACAAAATAGCCCCTGCTTTCATTACTAATAAAACACAGAATTAATTACTCAAAATAAAACAGGCCTTGAAAATGTGCCCAGACACTGAACCATGCTGGGTTTTGCATTCTTTTTCCTTCTCTTTTTTTCTCCTATAAAGGAACCTCAAACCCATTGCTAGTTATTTCTTCAAAGGCAGCTGCACCACACGAGGTTTTGTTCCAGGATTCTTCTGTTCCCAAGTGGATACCCAGGACCTGCATGCACAGCAGACTCTCCAGTCACCATGCTCCTCTCAAAATACTTAAGCTGATAGCTGACTGCTCCACAAATTTCATTTCTCTGACTGGATTATGATAAAAAATAGCTCAGTTTTAGAAATTCGCTCAAGCAGTGGAAATATTTCAGACCAGGATCCAAACCTTTCAAATGTCTAGTGCTGGACTGGAGTTCTCCAGGGACTTCCAGGCAATTCTGCTCCAGCTTGAACAAGAAGAATCCCTGGCTTGTTAATAATAACAGCTGGGAAACTTTATTTCCCTACTCTCCTGTAAGAAGGATTCCAGCTTCTCCCAGAATCTCATAATTATAGAACATGCAGGTTTAGAGCGGTGCCTGTTTTCGTCTCAGCAGTTCTCCAGATGAACATCACCCAAAGTTTCCAGGATTTTAGCTCCTGACCCCTTTGTGTCACCCCCCACACGCTGACACGGGGCTCTGGCAGTGGGAGAGCTGCACCCTCCTCCCTCAAAGCGACCTTGTCACGAGCTGGACCAGGAAAAAGCCATAAAACTTCTTTAGAGAAACACAAACACAAGGTTCCCACCAATTCCTAACCAGAGCATTGAAAAGCTCTTGGGCACCCATCCAGCCCTTCTGGCAGCACTACATGGAGGAGCAGAGCCTGGGAGATAGAATCCAAGCAGCCTGAGCAGCCAAAGAGCTGCACAAGGTGCCCAGCATGGGCTGTGCAGGGTCATTTTGCAGCCCAGCACAGGGCTGAGCACAGCCTGGGCCTCGCTGTCCGTGACAGTCCCTGCTCAGCCTTGGCCACCTCTGTCCTGGCTGACTTTGAGTTCTGGCTCTGCCTGCAGAGACAAAACTCTTCCTTTCCAGAGAGCCCAGCTGGGGATGGACCCTCCAAAGGAGAGGCCTTGGAGGTTTTCTAATTGTGAGAAACTGTGGAAGGGGCTTCGTGGACCCCCCAGGGCTCCCCTGCAACACGCTCCGATGCAAGAACATCTCTGCTTCTGCTGAGAGACTGCAAAGTCACTTCTGCAGCTCTATGAGGCAAAGAGTGACACATAATGAAGGCAGGATTTAGAGTGTGGGCTGAATCTCATGTGAGAAGATTCTGACTGCAGAGGTAAAGTATTGGCTAAATTTTATAATGATGGAGTTAATTTTGTTGCTAAGAAAAGCAAAGCCACGATGAGGATTGGCTCCAGAGATTACACAGTGTGTGGTCTCTGCACTTTAAGAGCTCTGCACAGCACTCACTCATGTTACATCAATTACTTTAACAAAGTTAGATTCAGAATAATATTTATAAAACTGAGATCCACAGACCTTTTTGCAATTACCTGGGTACAATCACCTTATTCACAAAACTGGCTATAAATTATGCTAATCAGTGAAACACTCAGAAGATGAAAAGAGGTTTCTTGTGCAATTTTAAATTGATTCCAATAAAGAAAAAAATTGGGAATATATAAAATTACTGAGTTTCAGTGCACATTTCTATTTGAATCCTGGGTGTCAGTAATATAAAGGTTAAAGAACTATGATCAGGAAATTTAAAATGTATCATTTTTATTGTGAGACCCCTTCTATGTGTCCACAATGATTAAATATAATACTGGAAGGTTTTGGTGGACACTGATGTCATCTCAAACACCAATCCTGACCACTCCAGTGAAGTCTAAATGAAATGGCAATTTTGCTCAAGACAGTCCTATCTCTTACTTAGTGCCCTTTTTGTATTTTACCATTATCTTAAAAATAAACCTTTTCCTTTGTGGTTTTCATAACAATAAAAAGTTTAACAACACAGTGAGTACAGTTTTCTCTTCATGTCCTTTGAGGGGTAATTAAAAAAAATATTTAACTTTGACCTACATCTAATGTATATTTCAATTAATGGTAAATTCCTGTGCATTATTCAGGTGAGACTGCACCAGCTAAGCAGTTGGATCCCTGAAGGTCATCAGCAGGAGAAGGAGCTTTGTGAAGTGTGTGGCTGTTCCTGTAAGGCCTGGGATGTGAGAGCAGGGGGACTGCCAGTCCCCAGGGAGGGTCCTGCCCGGATCAGGAGTGTTCCCTGCTCAGGGAGAGCTGCCAGGTGTCTGACTGCAGAGCTGCATTTCCACCTGGAACAACACGGGACCTTCTGTGGCTCCTGAGCAGCCGAGGGAGGGGGAAAGCACAGCCTGGGAGGTCACAGGCTGTGAAGTGATCCCCATCCATCAGCTCGGGCACAGGAAAGGTAACAGTGCACATGTTTTTACCCAAATCCAGGGATTTGAGGAGAAGTACAGGAAATCCCCTATTAGGTGTGACATCTGGCAGCCCCTCCTCAGGGCTGGGTGCTGAGCAGTGAGGAGGATAAATGGATAAATGGCTCCTGAAGCCAGGACTGGCTGTGGGCACGGGCTGCCCTGTTAGCTGGGCCACTGCTCCTCTCCAGCTGCCTCTGCCCTTTCTAGGACCCAAGGAAAGTGTCCAGGCTGGATCCCAGGCTTGGATCCATGCTGCTCTGCTTCACAGAGTACAGCTTTCCACACTCTGTGCCCAGGTTTCTCTTTACTCAAATCAGATTTCTCCCCTTTCCCTGCTCTGCTCTCCCATTACTGCTCACAGCTCATCACCAGCTACAGACACAGCTGACTCTTCACCTGACTTTGATGATGTCTCAAGTTCAGATTCCATGGAACTAAAATCCCCAAACAGAGGTTATAACTTACAGAAGTTATAACTCAAACTGTCCAGACTTTTGTAGGACTCAAAGCCATTGCAGACTACTCCTGCTCCCTGTGACACAGCCCTAAGGGCTTTAAACCCTTAAGGAATGTCCTTGTGTGCAGATTCTTCCTCATTTCCATGTGGTTATTTGCAGACACATTAAACAGTGCTGCTACTTGGGACACAAAATCCATTAAGAGGAGTGATGTGCTAAAATTAACTATGTATTTGTTTTCTCTTCAGTTTCTATAGAACACGAGGAGAGATGCAGATGGTTAACAGCACTGAGATTATAGTGATAGCTGTAAAATTTGATGACTGTTATCAAAAGCATCGTATGGCTTATGAGAGCAAGTAGCAATTAAAAAAAAAAAAATAAAAAAAGAAGAAAAAAAGATTTCCAAGCTTACCCTGGACAGGGAACGGGAATAGCAAAGGGGGGCTAAAGGCAGTTTCACACCAAGTATTTATTAAAATAAGAAGATCACTACTTCAGACCTTGACAGGCACAGGTTATCTGCAGCAGTTCAGATGTGAATGAAACAGAGATGCTGTGTATGAGCCTGAATCCCTGACAAAGGGAGATTTAAAGCTGGGGTGGGAGTTTTACTGCTCAGGAAAGCAAGGCAGGGATCAGCTGTACCCACCTGAGACAAAGGCCAAGCAATTGCTCCTGGATCTCTGACTGGCACTGCAGACAGAGCTCTCTTTCTCCATGGCCAGAAAAATGCTGTACTGCACCTTGTCACAGGCAGGGAGATGCCTGACAAAATAAGCTGAATCACTCACTTCCTCCACTTTCAACCAGAACAAGACTTTGTTCCACCTCTCTGGATGAAATATTAATCTGCTGTAAGAGAACGATACCCACAGCCTTCCATCAGAGACCTCTCTGTTCAGACTCCTCTGTGGAGAATTACCTTTGCTCTTTCCCCAGCTGGAAAAGCTCTTGTATTCCTGTTTCTCCTCCCTCTTCTGAGCTGCCATAACTGGAACTCCAGACTTTACAAAGCTACAATGATTTATTGAAACCAGTTCTACTTAGTGAGAGCTCTGGCAAGCAGAAGCTGTGCTAATGCACCCAGCAATCCACAGAGCAAGATAAAATCTCCCAAGAACATTTTCAAGTGGTAAAAGAAGAAACAACGAGGGAAGGGTTGGAAGTTTCCAATGCTTCCTGAAACATGGAAAACCAGGAACAGAGAAATTAGTATCTTTTCTCTTAAGGTGCATATCTGCCCATTCAGTGGAGGGAAATCAAGGATTGACTCATTAGAAATCAGGACAGACAGAAGGACAGGACACACTGTTCCTTGGCTTGGCCTCCAGAGAACACATCCAAAGCATCTGTAAGAGATGGACCCTTAACCCTTAAACATTACAGTGCTTTCAAAAAATCCATGTTACATCTACTGGGATACAAGTTTTTTATAGTAGGAGAAAGTTTTTTACAATCCATTGGGGAATGTTTCTCTGTGTTGGTTTTTAATTCATATTTAATCTCTATCCAACACCAAAATATGTACATATATAATTAGCTTAAAATATTCAATAACATTTCTTGATGTGGGATCTATTTGCAAGGAAAATTATAAGCACCAGAACTGGGTTGATTTACTGACAAAGCACCAATATTTTTAAAAAAGAGCTTAAAAAAATTCACCAAGTTGTTCTTAGATGGCTCAAATGCCTGAGATCAAGACGTCAGGCAGCACTTTCCAAAGGCACATAAAACAACAGCAATCTCAAAAGGCCTTTTGGACCTTTTGACCAAAAATACTAACACACCAATTTTAAGCCCTGACTTTATTCCAGAGGTTCAGTTCTTCCACACTGTCCTTAAGCCATTTAATTTCAGCTCTGTTAGCCGGGGCTGCAGAAGGAAGCTTAGTACAAGACTCCCAATTGACATTATTCTTTGCCTTCAGTTCTCTGCTCTTAAATTAAAAATCACAATCTCAGAACAAGGGAGTATGAAATTGGGGGTTGGCAATTCAAGAGCCCCTCACAAAATTGCCATGAAGCTCTGGCTACATTTTTTCTAAACTAAATTCCCAGGATTGGTTGGAGTCCCTGCTCCAGTCGCTCCGTACCGTTCCCAGTACGACAGTCCGGGTCAGGGATCTAAGGACAGGTTGTTGGCAGAGTTTCTGTAACTAAAGAGAAGACGTGGGCTGGAATTCCTTGAGAGAAAGAAGAACTTCCAAAATTTCCATGAGGAAATTCTGAACCAACCCTCCTTTTGCTGGTTTTCACTTTCACAGCTGCTCTGCAAAATGGTTTCACACAGTCTGAACCAGGAACCAGGAATTCTCTGGACTCCTGTGCTTGCTACTGGATTGTCCCAGTTTTTCTGAAATCATTCTGGCCCCATCAATGCTTCTCTTCTGTTAAAACACTGGTTTCTGTGCTTCATCTGATCTACATGGAAGCAAAATACCAATTTTTTTTCTTGATTTTCTTATCTTGATTTTTAAAATGTTGATAGTCTGCTGGCGAGCACCAGGAGCGATGACTTCATAACAGGAGGCGGCATCTATTCCAAGGAGCTCAGAGCCAGCAGAAATACTCCCAAGATCACAAAAATAGTTCCTATTACATTTTATTCCTTGGCAAAGGACTATTAGATTATATAAAAGGCTCAGATACAGGCAGAGGTAATGGTAATGGTAATGGTAATGGTAATGGTGGAGCCTCATCACTCTGGGTCATGTCTGCAAACTGGAAACCTCAGTTCTAGGTAGGTCAGACATCTTAAGCTGAAGTTCACTAGAAATGTCCTGATTTAGACTCCAGGCACTGAGTATGGCAGAAGGAACCACATTCTTTGTGAATTAAGTGAGACTGAACTCCCAGAGAAAGTCTGGCAACCAAGTCAGACAAGAGAGTTGTGGTGGAGGAGAAGAGGAAAGGAATCCGTGTGCATTTCTGTAACTGGGCTGTAAATAAACAATGATGTTGAATTGTCAGAGTTGCCACTTTAGCAAAATAAAGTACTTTCTTGTAGTGAAAATGAGAATTCTTCATCTTCAAGGAAACAAAAATCCTGGCCTGCTGTAAAACCTGTGCTGACATTTTCCAGACTCCAAAAGACATGCAAGGTAGATTGTGCTCTCCACAGCAAAATGACAAACGTCCTCCAGCAATTTATAATTGGGAAGAAGAACAAAGAAAGGGAAATGGGCAAGGAGGAAGAATGTGGAGCAAGATGAATGGCAAAGGACTAATGGGGAACACAGGAGATCCTGTGGCACTGCAATACCATGAGAAAAACTCCCTGTGTGTGACCCTGGACAAGGCACTTCTAACTCAGTTCCCCTTCAGAAGAAGAGGATAAAAGCAGCACGTTTAAGCTGGCATGAAGTTATCTGGATCAGAGAGGGAAAAACATTTGGAGCACTGTAGTGCTGATGATCAGAGCAGCACATCAGCCACGGGCAGACAAACAAAAAGTGCTCTGCAGCTACACAGGATCCTGTTACAAGGAAATATTGACCAGTGCTGCATTGTGGAGGGGTTTGGGAGGGATCCAGCAGGAACCCTCGGCAGAAGGGTCAGAACCAGAAAACTCTACCCTTGCACAAATATCTACCACAGGCAGACCAGAGAACCAAGGAACTGCTGTTGGATGAAGTATGGAAAGCAAAAAATAAACACACTTTTCCAACCAGCTAGTGTTTGGTCTGAGAGTGTATATGGACATCCCATGGAACTACAGAGCTCTGATTCCACATCCCATATTCTATTGGACAACGCTGACAGTGGCTGAGAAACCTTCTGGAGCCAGGTCTGAAATGGAAGAGATCCTCTGGAGGTCAGAGGTCAGGATTTCATTCCTCACTATAGTCACCACTGATTATATTATTATATTATATATATTATTATCTGGCCCAATGACAGGCTGGGAAATCTATGACTGACAATATAATTCCAGCAGAAAAGACTTAGGTGAGTATTTACTGTTGTTATTATTATCAATGAATGAGAAATAGCTTTTCTGTCCCCAAAATGTGATATTACTGCAAAACCCCACCCGGACTGGCGCACTCAAGACCTGTCAAAGTTTTTTGAGCATCCAAAAAACGAGTGGCACACGTGGCACAGTGAGACCTTAACCCACAAATCCCATGTCCCAGCAAGGACAGTGCCCTCCAGCCAATGCACTGTACTGGTGCAGCCAATGCTGCAGCCTGGTGTGATCCAGACATTCCTTCATGAATCATCGAATATACTGAGCTGGGACTCACAAGGATCATCAAAGCCCAACTCCTAATTCCTTCTGTGACTTGTCACAATTTTCCTGATTTAAGCTTCAGCAAAGTAAGATTTTTCTTCATTGAAGGAGCTGATTTTGATGATCTGGCAGTAGGCCAGGAAAATGACTAAGTGAAAAGATGCCTCACTGTCAATGCAACAGCTCCTTGCTGTACTCTGGAACATTTGCTCCCCAGGCCTGGGTGTAAGGAAGCACAGTAGGAGCACGACCTTCTCTTGTTTATCTGAAGTCGATTAAATATGAAAAGTTTAGACCAAGCATCAGCTACATAAATCTACTGTTCCCTTAATTACAGGTACTGAGTATTTGCCTTGCAGTACATATCAGTACATACATGCTCACACACTTGCTGCACAGTTACCATCAACATACCAATACAAAAGAAGCTAAAAATCAGGTATTTGTCAAAAATAAATTACAATGAGTCATCAGCAGTCTTAGAACCATTTTTTGCAGATTTCCCCCTTGAACAGACCACAGTAAAATGAATAATCCGGCTCACTGGAAGGAGGGACAGGATTTTACAAACCATTAATATTTCTTACCCTCCTTTTGCTAACTTTGCCTTGTGTAGATAGAAGAGTCTGAAAGGAATGCAACCTGCAGGAAAAAAAAAAAGTATACACATATTTTCAAAGTCGCATGCAAGAGTTCAGAGAGAGAGTGGTGGCCCCAGGCTGTGGTGTCAGCTGCTGTCCTGACTGAAGGAATGGCCCCAGCTCTCTCTGCAGGTCATTAGTGGGCAGGATTTAACAGGCTCACACACCTCGTCTTGTCCTCTGCGAGTGAAATACAGACTGCAGAAAACTAACTGTGCTTGGTCTGAGATAACAGAGAAAGAGGTTCCATAAGCAGGAAAATGAGACCTGAGAGTTCTCTGCATAAAGATACAACCCTGAAAAGAGCTGCTGCTCTGAATTACAATTACACTCACACTGCCGAAAGTTTGGGCTAAGACTTATTGTAAAACAATTTCGACACAAAGGAGAAAGAGACAATCATTGTTCCAACTCTGCTCATTAAAGAAACTCGGAGACAAATCCCAGTCTTTGATCCCCAGCATTGCTAGAAGGCAACTGTACATTGCAAACGAGACACATTCATTCCTAACAAAACAAACCCCTCCTGCAAGTAAAAAGTCAGTCCCGAAATTCCAACGTCTTTCCTTGCTTACCTTTTTACGAGCAGGTCAAATTTTTGGAAGTAGTTTCTCAAAGCAACTCAGACATTCCACGTGAACTCTCGTGCTGCAATAAACAGCTGCAAAACTCCCTGATTTATTTGCCGGGTTGGTGTGCATGCTGAACCCCAGAAAAAATCCCACACAGGGGAAAAAAATAAAGGAAAAACACCCCCAAAACGTACAGGAAAAGCAACTCAGCCCTCGGGCAAAGCACAAAAAAAGTTCCACGGGGAAATAGAAAGGAAATCCAGCGCCAACTGCAAGTTTGGGTGAGGCAGAGGGAAGGCAGGCGTGCTCCCCTCGCCTGGATTCCTGGCTAAAGGTGCCTCTCCAGCAGAAGCCACCGAGGCTCCCGGCTCCTCGGAGCAGATGGTATTCACACATTATTCCCGAACAGCAGCATTCCCCAGTCCAATCAGGAGGCAGCACTCAAAAGCCAAGTGCTTCCCAGACTCTGTTACAGTTTTCAATAGCTATAGCACAAGATGAATGACTCAGAAAATGAATAAGCAGGGAAAATAAAACCTGCCTCTCTCCTCGGCAGAGGCACAGGCAGGAGGGTCAGCAGCCCTCAGTGTGCTGAGCACTGGGTTCAACTTCAATGCACCTGCTTTTTTCCCTAAATCCTAAATGCTGATTACTTTTTCTGTGTCTTGAACTTGTGGGATCAGCTTCATCTTGGGTTAAAAGTCACAATAATTAAACCTTCTCTCTTTTTTTTTCAGTCTCAAAATCAACAAACATTTGTAGGAGTCAAAACAAAGGATGAGCTGTGTGTGTGCTCTTCCAGACAACTCAGACAAGCCCCTCATGCCATCTCCTGCTGAATATATCAATATATATTTCTAAGATTAAGGCCTTACTTTACAGACCCTGTTGCAATGACATGAAATAGATTAATACATCCTCTGGTTTTGCCTGAAGTTTACCAGGAAACTTTAAATGACAATAAAACAAATATCTCTAAGAACCTATGAAATAAAAATGACTACCAGCTTTAGGGAAGTGGAATCATTATCCAAAAACTGGCCAAACTGAACTGGAAACTCCTTTCAACTGCAGCTTCCAAACCATCCCATCCAGAGGGCACTTCTAAATACAACCCCTCAGCTCAGTGCCTGTTTTCCCTGACAGCTGCAACCCAATAATAAAGGATGATCTGCTAAACAAAGCAAGTTACTCATGGGAGCACGCACAGCACCCGGGCTCTCCCTGGAATAGCTTGGTGCACTCCTGAGCTTTCCACAAGTCGCTGGAATTCTCTCCAGCTCTGCAGCAGAAGTGATTTTGAGGAAGTTTTGCTGTGCTTGGTGCTCCTGCCCCAGCTCTGCTGCAGCCACAGACTCTGCTTTTAATTGCTGTGCTCAGGGCTGAACCTGGAAAAGCTGGACCCAGGCTGCAGTCGGGCAAGTGGGATCACTTAAATCACTGAAACTATTTGGGGTGAGAAACATTCCCCCAGGTCCCTCTGGACACTTTCAGATCTTTGTCTCTGGCTGTAAATTGATCCTTTGCATTCCTGTCTGACACATGGACTGTGAAAAACTCTTCTGGGATATTCTCCCTGCCAGGAGAAAGGCTCTAAGAGCACTTCTGCAAACACAGGGCCAGTCAGAGAGACAATAAAATTTTGTGAACTCTGGACTAACTTTTACTATTATTATTTTGTCTTTTTTTTTTTTTTCCTTCATTCTGGACCAAATAAGAGGACACTATTTGCATTTTAGTTCCCTATTTTCAAAACACCAAGTATTTGGGTTTCTCCCTAGATTCAGAGCAGGACCCACATCCAGAGGCATCATTTTGCTCCATCAGCCAGGCCCTGCCCACCAACGCTAAGCAAACAAACCCACACAAGCAGCCCCAGCACAAAGAACAAGGGCTCGTGTTATAACATCTGCCACAGCTGCCCACCAACCTCCAGCTGCAGCTAGAGAAGTCTTTTAAGGTGTAAAACAAAACTAGAGGCATACCTAGATCTGCTAGGAAAACAAACATTTTCTGAAGCCTCATTTTGGCAGGTATTTCTGATCCTGCACTAAGCTCCATAGCAGCCAAAATCATTTCGACAACTGACTCACTGAGCAAGGCATCTGCTGGGCCTCTGAGCCTCCACCAGCAGGAGGAATGCCTGGCAATGACATGGCTGGTTCCTTGGAGATGCTGGGAGAGGAAGCACATCTAAATCCAAACACGATCCCCAGGATGCTCCAAGTGTATATGCCCCGAGGAACCACCCGGGCAAACATCCCGATCAGCCATCATAAAGAACATTGGCTCAGGGTGAGCAGCTCTTTATTCTGTACATCCATCTCCAGGGTGGATTTGTCAGCCAGGGCTGGGGGCTCTGGGCAGCACCAGAAGAGGAAGCTCCTGCCAACAGCTGAGTTACATCCATGGCATCCCAACGAGCCTTGGCTGAAGGGCTCAGAAACCTCACTGGGTCAAAATGTGGGGCTCAGACCTCATTAACAAGAGAGACTTCTTCTGGGCTCCTCCAGTTCCTGTCAGCTGCTCCGAGTCGCATTAATTGAAAAGTTTCTCACCTATAAACACCCTGATGTATGCTCAGAACTCCTCCTCATCTCTGCTCCCAGGAAATCCCTCGTGTGTGCACTCTTCCAGCTCTGCTGAATTCACCTTGCAGCTGTGCCTGATGTAGAAAGTTCTGAGACTGGCAGTGTTGTGTGAAAGAGACAGATCTGGGAGGTTCCCTTACAACACTCTGAAGTTCCTCTCTTTTAGGAGGAATACGAAAGAGACCTTGAACTTGCCTGACAGAGAAAAGACTCTTTTCTTTAGTTCCAAAGAACCAAGAGATGACTGTTTCCAGCACCTCCAGGTATGGATGGTTACACTCCATTTGTGGATGTTCCTTCAGGATTCCATCTGGATGCTCCTCCCTTGTTAAATGCCCAGAATCCGGTGGGATGCTCACTTATTGGCTGGCTCTGCCCTCTTCTACTGATTTCAGCAGGGACTGAAAAAAAAGGGAGAGGCAGCCACTGCATGCAATGCTTGTCCCCAACTCAATTTCCAACCTGGAAATTGCAGAATGCATCTAAAATCATTATCCAGTAGTCTGCTGAATCCTTGATCTCCCATCCCCCTGGAGCTTTCCCACTTAACTCTGCTACCACACAAAACCCACAAAAAATTCTGTTCCCAGCGCTTGCTTCAGTTTTCCTCTGTACCAGGTGTGATTTTTAATGCATGCCAAGGTGTCATTGAGGCCAGGATGTCATTACTGCCCTCGAACAGTGCCTGAAGAATCTCAATACCAACAGCAGCCAAAGTTCAAGCCTGGCTGTCATCCAAGTAATTCACCTGCTTCAATGTGCACGTCAGAGACTGAAAAAAATATGCTGTAATTATTGTGTTATTAAAGCCCAATGGTTTAATTTTATTTCTTTGTGGCACAAAATCTGCATCTGTGATTCATACCTATTGTGTAGGGAATATGATTTCACTAAAACCAGTAGTTGGGATCTGGTCTACAAGATTGTTCAAAAAGTCTAATAAAAGTCTTGTGCTCTTTAAGGATTAACAACCAAGTCACAATGAAATACTGTCATGACATGGAAAAGAATAAACTCAGAGGTGGTTCCAGTGTTGACAAGAGCTGTACAAACTGAGATCTGAGCAATTAGAAGACACAATGAATACATAATTCATAGATATTTTGTACTCAAGAGTTTGCACACAAATAAAATATCTTATAAATCTTCAGCAGCTTGCAGAAAGCTGCTGAGCTGTCTTTTATTCTTGGAGCAGCAAGTGGCTATAGTACAAAAGAGAAATCCATAGCTCTGATATGTCATCCCTCCAAAATGGATAATTTAGGGTTATGGTTTCAGAATCAGCACATTCTTCAGCAAGTTTCTTCCAAGATTTTTTTTTTTGGTGAAAAGAATCAAGTAAATCCATGCCAGTACATTTAAAAGAACACTTCAAAAAGTCAGAGCTGTAAGCCACCATAAAATGACAATAATCTTTCTCTACACGCCTGCATTCCAGAGAATAGAAAGAAAATAATGGGTGGGGGAGAAGGAGAAAATAATGTGGGGGTTGTTTTAATGATTTTTAAAATCCACATAAGAACCTGTAGCTTTCTGTGAGCCTTTCTCCCATGCACAGGAGAAGAAAAGTTACAGAACTCCCTGCACAAATCTCCAAATGAAGAGGAGCCTGTCAGGCTGTGTTCAAGGCAGTCAAGCACTGCAGCTCCCTGGAGAATCAGAGAAAAATCCAGTAACCACTGCACCCACAGGTGATGCTTTTATTCCAGGGACTGTTATCTCAACAGCTTAAATCTCATTTCAGGCCCCCACAAAGAGGAGTGGTGATTCCCTGCTCCAGCTACGAGCAATAATAAATCTATGAGGCATCTCCATGAAAAGTTGGCATCTTAATTTGATTAGGAAAAAGAAACCCTGCACTAAGAAATGAGACAGAGCTTCCCAGGCTTGAAAATTCCACCAACGTCCTGTGAGCTGAATTCATGCATATTAGTAAGTAAATGGAAGGGCTGCAGGAGGCAAAAAAAGCAACTCTCAAGTACATTATTGCCACAAATTCTTCAGAACAGCTTTTTCTGTCATTAATCGTCTCTTGATTGTGCTGGCAATAAGCAACACAGAAGGAACCAAGGCTGAATTTTAAGGTAGATGGTTAACCTACATGGACTCTCAGGTAGAGCAAAAACTGAACTTCATTCTGCTGGCAGAAAAGGGGATTTGATTTGGCATTCTTGAAGGTAAAAAGGCACTTTTACAGCAAGCACAGGAGTTCCCAGCCATGGTCACTCCCCAGGGCTTTAAAGACTTGTCACATGAGCAGCTCCCTGGGATAAACACAACAGCTACCAGCGTGTCCAGAGCTGCAGGATACCCAGGGGACTGAGGGGCTGCTTCCAGAACAAGGGAATGTTCTCAAGGGGCAAATCTTTCTGAGCAGCACTCTGCTGGCTGATTTCTGAGAACTTTCTGTTTGCTGAATTCATGCAAAACAATGCCTGGGATGTGAGAGCAGCAGCTGAGCCCCCCAGTCCTGCAGTGCTGCAGCTCCAGCAGCAGCACAGGGAAGGAATTGACCTTCTTGTCAATAAATGGCTCAACCCATTTGCTTGCAATGAGATCGTTTAAATCAAAGTAATTTAAACAAAACTAAAAGGAAGATGGGGATTTTCACAGTTGTGAAGGGGAAGCAGTGAAGTTTTTTCCCAGATCCTGGGTACCAGCAGTGCTTGCTTATCTCTCATTTCTCAGCTTATGAACCTTCCAGTGTTTGCCGACTTATTAGAATATTCTGTAGGAAAACGAAGTTTCTACACAATGTGACAGAATATACTTCAGATGTCTGTAAGAACAGAATAAGAACCAAAGTATCTTAAACTATGCATTCTAAATTCACTGAGGAATCTAACACACTAGAGAAAATAAAGTTAAACTTGTATTTCCCTCAGAACCAGACACTGTCTGTGACTCCTAAAGCCAGATTCTAACATTGGGATGGGCAAGAACACCTGCTTATATATTTGTTAATATCAGCTCAAACTATGCATGCACTTCTCTGAAAATCCTAAAACTTCCTGCTGGAGAGAAAACAAGATTTAGCTCTGTGTCTCAGTGGTCTAAGAGGAGCTATGAGACATGAGAGGTAGACGCTGTTCTTCTAGAGAGGAATTAATATAACTATGTACGAAATAGAATAGAAAAGAGAAATAACAAGAGTGATACTCCCCTCTTAATATTTTCATGCAAATATCATCATTTGAAACACCACTGAAATCTGTCCTTGATTCTTTAAATTCGATTTCAGCAGGGCACAGAGCCCCAAGTAAAGCAGTGCTGCTCACTTATATGTGCCCAGTCAACTGTTCACATAGTTTAAATGTTACTTCATTCCCTTAACCACATTCTTTCCACACAGTTTTAGGTCTCTGTGATATTAACACTGCAGTTGTGTCAGACTTGAAGCTCTGTTTATCAGCAGAGAATATGCTGTGGGAAATCCATAACTACTTCCTGAACAATATTTATGTAGGAAGTGGAATATTTAGTGGATTTCAAGCTGTATTCAGAATATACCAAATGCATATTAAACAGCTGAGAATCAATTTATTCCAAAAATCACCATCTGAAATTGTTTTCATAAACATGAATACTTTGTTGTCCTCAATGCAGCCAATTCTCTCCACTAACAGAGAAATAAGACTTGCAAACAACTTTTCCCCTCAATTTATGTTTTTTGTGTGCTTTCCAATAGGCTGGATAACAGAAAATCAGCATGTGGAATACTATAAATCCATGGAATAGCTGCATTTTTAACCATGGACTTTAATTCCAGGGTGAATTTATGTGGTCCTTGGCTAAATATATCCTCCTAAGTAAATTACTCATGCATCTGCCTGTAGGAAAGCTTTCTGCAGATAAAGAATCTCTTCCCAAAAGCTACATCTGACAGCACATACGGTACAAAGTTCCATTCTCTTCTCAGTGTCAAAAAGCCCCCCAAAGTGAATAAGGTGAAAAGCACAGGTCCCTCTTCCCCCTGCACAGGCTGCTCAGGAGACAGGTTAATTCTGCTGCTTCCTGCTCCTTCCAGCAGAATAAATATCTCCATGTACTAGTCACTACACGTTTGTCTCCAGACCCTGTAAACAGAGGGATTTCTAAGCTCTTGTGAAGCACATTCCCACATTCATTTCCACTTATCCATGCAGAAGACAGTACAAACACATGCCTACCCCTGTGCCTTTAGCAGGATGGGTAGCTCAGACACTCTTATTATCCTTTTTTTTCTCTCTCTCTTCTATGTTTTCTACTTCTTACCATTGGAGTTGTCCTGGTCCAAAGGATTATCTGGTTCCATTATTTCAAATAAAAGCATCCAACATGCAGTTCTCCATGCAGCAGAGGCATAAAAACACAGCAGTTGCCTAAGCTGATTCACCTGATTTATGAATTAGTGCAGCATCCATAAGAGGCTGTGTTTCTTCTTTTGCATTACATCTGGCTCCTTTTCCAACTCGATGGCTGGGTATTACAGCATGCAGGCCTTTTTCCAGCATCCTCTTAATGCATTATATTTAAAGTAGCAGCAACCTTTTTCTCCCATCCCCCTGACTAAGTTACAGCAGTAACTAGGCTGAGCTGGCAGCGAGTGCAGCTCATTCAGAACAGGACCTGCAAGCGTTCTCCGAGCCGTGGTGCTGCATAAAGAGGATGATTGATACAATAAAAAGTAAGTGGGCTTTGACACAGCACGGGATGCACTGCACAAAATCCCACCAAAAGCAGGCAGAGTCCTGAGGGTTTGGGGAATGCCTCGCCGAAGCCACTAGTCTGCACCCCCTCACGCACAAACACAAATTATGTCCCGTTCCCTCCTCCTCCTCCTCCCCCCCGCTCCAATCTTTTATAACCCTGGATCTCCTCCAGCAATAGTCTGCTCCTTCGCTCAGTTTATAATAAACTCTGCCGTTCCCCCGTGTCCCTGGGGCTGGCACGGAGAGGAAGGAGGCTGTTTGCAGAATGAATAGCCCAGCCCGAGCCCGACTGGGAGCTGCTCCGGGACTCTGCGCTGGGCACTCGGAACTTGCTGCAGCAGCAGCAGCCTTTGGCTGGGGACCTTGTCCTGCATTTCCCTGCTCTGCCAAGCCGGGGCTGCTGCTGGGCTGGCATTGGAAAAGCTCCTGCGAAGGAGCTGAAGGACGAGCCCCGGCTTGGCTGGACTCACACGGTAAATGACACCAGAGTCTCTCCACAGAGCCCGTGTCAGCTGACAGCCAGATCACAGCACTGCAAGTCAGGTCACCTTCACTCTGCTCCTTGGCTCTGCCACTGCCTCCTGGAGACCTCGTAATTCACAACTGCTCTCCGTGCCTCAATCTTCTGTGATAGTGACATTGAAATGTATCTGATCTCACAGGAAAGGAGCTGAAACCTCCCAGCTTTACACACTTTGAACTTCTTAGATAAATGATACAGTACAAGGGCTGAGGAAGAAGACTCCACCACCTGGCTGAGGAATAAAATTTTCATTTTCTCTGAAGACATGTCCACAAAAAACCAGAAAAATATATCAAAGTGCAACTCTAAACCAAACTGTGCCTCTGAAAGGTCAATTCATACTGCTATTACAACAATCCTGAAATAGTTCTTCAAATCTAGCTTTCAGGATCAAATTACCTTGAACCCACAATTCAAACTCTTTCCTGCACACTCTGGGGAAGGCATTAAAACATACCTTGTTTCAAAAGAATGCTTTTCACAGAATCCAGGGCAAGAATCGCTGCAAGCCCCTAGAGGAGCCTGAGTGATTTTGGGGGCGCGGTGGCCGGTGCCGGGCACTGGGGCAGGCAGGGGTTGGTTGCTATTGCGGGCCCCCAGTAGCTCCCCCTTCCCTCCCGAGCCAGGGAAGCGGCTCTGGAACTCCCGCTGCCGCCGGGGGCTCGGGCTGTGGGCGGACAAATGAATGGCTGGCTGGAGGCAGCAAAACACCGAGCTCTGCCTGGAGGAATTAACAGCAGCCTGACAGGACTCTGCGGTAATTGTGCCTTGCAAACCCATTTTAGCACTGTTCCTGAGGGCTAGGCCATATTAATAGAAGAAAGACTCATTTCCATCTATTTGTTTTCAGTATTGTACAGTCTATACCCCTGTTAAATACTGTTCTGAGATCTCTGCCCGGGGGGAAATTACAGTGCTGCAAACCCTCCATTCTCCCCCCTCACACCCTACGCTCCCGATGTTCTTTACAACTTCAGTACTTCTCCCACTCGCTGACAAAACAAAAAAACCTCCCTCTTTCCACCTTCCCCACAAAAACACCTACTCGGTGACTGCAGGCACATGGCACAGCCTGTCAGCACTGCTCCACCTGCCCCGGGTCATTCCACGGGCCAGGAGAGGGGCTGACAGAAGAAGGTGTCTTAACTCCTGACTGACACACTGCAGCCCTCCTGTCAAAAATGGGTATGAGAGGCATTTGGAGACCTTTTGGGGGTGAGGAGGCCTGAGCAGGTATAGCTGCCTGTTCTGTAGCCCAGGATGTGGGGATACACAAACATAGGCTGTGACTCACTGACTCCTCGATCACAAGGGACTAAAAATGCCTGGAGAATCAGGACTGTCAACGTAAAGGAACCCATAGCTCTGCAAGGAACATCTGAGTCAAGACAAATTATATACAGAGAAACAATTTGTATTCTGCCATGAAACAGATGCTGCATATACATAATAGAGACAATTTAGAGCCAGAAAAGAATAAACACCTGTGAAATCTTTCCTTGTGGAGAGTCGGAAATGATCCAGGAATGCTACAGAATAGCTAAGATCAAGAAATCAAGATAGGAAAGTGAAAAGCAATAGTTATTTAGACCTCAATGATGCTTTTGTGACAACCAATTTGATTTTAATGACATCCAAATGATTTGCTAATCTCTAGTTACAGACTTAGTAAAAATTAATTCTTAATGTGTAAGTCAGAATGATGTCAATATTTTGGCTAGGACTCTTCACAGTTCCTAACAATTGAGCAATTGTCATACCTTCTTTGTGTGAGCTCAGCTCATGCAGTGAAGGAAAGGAGCTCATGCCATGATTATGAAAAACAAGGGACAGTTGGAAGACCAGGGCTTTGATCACTTGGGATTTTAATTGCTCAGGCACTGAAAGGAAAACTGCAGAAGTGAAGAGGGAAATGATTTTCATACAAATGGCTGGATGGTCAGAGGCTTTGCTAGACCAAATCCTAGGAAATGAGCCAAGCACACTGAACTAATGAGCGTGGAAAGAGAAGTCCAGTGAGCTTGTTCTCTGCAATACCCATGAGGTTAAGTGGAACACAAAATGGAGAGTTTTGGAAAGCTGACTCTTCAAGGAAGGAATTTAGAAATTGTTGGATGGAAATGGAAATTAAATATCTTCTGTTACTGTCTAATCAGAGCATCTCTGCATTCCCCTCAATAGCTGGTTTGGAGACAGAAACATCATTGCCTAATGGCTGCATGATGTTTGCTTCAGCATCTTTTATGTCCCAGGCTCCAGTCGTGCTCAATATGTCAGACTTTATGCAGGAGGAATTGGGAGCTGCTACTTCCCAACTCCTATGTCTTTTCCTAACAGATGGAATCATCACTCACATTGGCATTTATTTTACACCCTAACATGAAATTGTAAACAAGAAAGATGACCCTTGCTTCTGGTGTGCTGTAAAGCTTGGGGCAAATCACCTCATCTCTCTTTTATCAGCCACACAGATCAGCATTGAATCTTTATCATGAACTAATTGTTTATTTCCAGATTAACCAATATAGTCTAAGTTTGCAGCATGCATGTGGTGATATAACTGCTTTTGATTTATTTCAGGGGAAAGGTTTTCCTTTGTAGGTCTGTTTGGACCAGGTTTTTCCACTTCATGTATAGTAGCACTAGAACACAGCCAGCAGAGTCTATAAAAAGCCTGTTTTCTGTTCTACCAGGTGCCTAAAGGTCTACAAGAAAAAGTAAGTAGAAATATTGTATAAACAAGTGCAGCCAAGTGACATTGTGAGAACAACACTCCATTCTTCAAAATAATATTCCATTCATCCAGAAGATAACTCATCATCCTCAGCAGTGTCCCACTGTGGCAGAAACCCAAGTTGGACTTGTTGATGAGTGACTCCAGGACTCTGTGGCTGCACAAGTTGCAGCAGAAGCGCTGGGGCCGGCTCTGTGCAGGAGGAGGGGCGCCGGTTCAGCCGTTCCCCGGGGCAGAGCTGCGAGCGGAGCAGAGCCCAGCCCTGCCCGGACACAGTTCCCATGGAGGAGCGAGCGATCAATGCCTGCGGGTTGAAAAGCCAGCGAGGCACAGACCTGCTTAACAAAACCCTTCGCCAAGGTTACCGGGGCTGTTGTTAAAGCCTCCTCTTTTGTGAGGGCTGAATAACGATTCATACCCAGTAACCAGCTTCAGTTTCTTTGGCTTTACCTGGCACTCATTCAAAGTCACTGCTCATGGCTGGGGTTGCTTCCATTGAGATGCAGCTTATCTTGCCCTGGACAGCAAGTGCAGGGATCATCCAACTCCAAAAGTTCATGCCAAAGCCCTTTTGTGCTGCTTTGCTGCTTGAGCTGAACTACAGCTCTTAGAAATGTGCTTGAATATGTCACAGGCACAAATGGAAATGATGCAGCCTTGGTTACTTCATACTGGGGGGGAAGAATCTCCCCAAAAATTCTTCCCAGTTTAACCATTTCATTTATAGACGTAAAATATTACTGGGATCTTCAGGAGGCCTCAGTTGCAGAGCAGCCCCAGCTATGAAGATTTTATCTGTGCAAACACTCCTGCTATTAAGTCAGCAGGCTTTTATCTTAATTTTCAGAAGAAGGTGATGCTCTAATCACACATCTGAGGTGGCAACTTTTCATCCAGAACTCAGCAAAGCTCCACCACAGAGAAATCACATGTGCAAAAAAAAAAGGTGTAATGATTAAATAGAGTGTGAAAAGCTGCGAGATCAGTGTTGGAGAAAGAGCCAAAGTGAAAGACATTCCCCAGGACATCAGTGCAAGGACTGGCTCCTGTCACACCTTCCCTCAGAGCTCTCTGTGCTGTGAGCCATTAGGAGATTGGTGTATCAGTGTTCTCTGGTGAAGGAGTAGTTCTGTGCCTGGTATGTGTCCAAAACACAGCACTTCCTGAACCCCCTTTGCCTTCTGAAGTCATTTGCTGAACAGACTGAGCCTTTTATCTCTATTTAAATCTCTGCCACAAACTACTAAATCTTGTAATCATTAACAAACAAAATTCTAAAGAAAAGAAAACAACAAAATGCTTCAGAGTTACAGGCTCCACAGTAATTATAGAAAACACATCTACTGCTATGAAAGGAGCACACATTAAATATTCTACTGTGAAAAATGCCAGCAATCAAAGCAGTCAATATTTTAAAGACCCCAAAAATTGATAACAACATCAGGACATTCTTTCAGGGTCACTAGACTATACCCTCACCTCCTGCTACTGTAAACTTCAGACTGAGTGTTGGGGGTTGAGTGTTTTTCTATTACTGTGTCAATTTAAAGAATTTTTCCCTTTATCATGCCAATGGAGCTGGCCGGGTTACACCCAGGATCTTTGACGACTCTAGACAAAAAGGGTAGGTGGGATCGGCTTGGAGAGGGGCACTCGTGTTTCCGGGAGCTCGGATGAGGACCCCCCGGTCTGCAGCCACGCGGCCGAAGGCAGGAGAGCCAGACCCTCTGCGATCACCTGCCCTGCATCTGCCCCCTGCAGCCTCCAGCCTCTGCGGACACAGCTGAGCACCAGAACCCGAACGGTGAGCGAGGAGCTGCCCGCTCCAGCCGCTCCCGCCTGCTCTCTGCAGCTGCCGGGCTTTGCCCGTCTGCAGCACCGGGACCGAGGGCAGAGAGAGTGAGCCTGCAGCTAAAGAAAGGACTGGAACCGAGTTATCTGTTCTGGTTTTTTGGTAATTTTTACAACTGCTGTTGTTTCTGCTTGTACGGTTAGATATATTAGTAAAAGAGCTGTTATTCCTACCCTCTTATCTCTGCCTCAGAGTCCTTGATTCAAACAATTATAATGCTTGGGGGAAGTGGAATTAAAGTCTCTATTTCAAAGGAAAACTTCTGCCTTCATCGGCAGACACCTGTCCTTCAAACCAGGACACTGAGGAAAGTGTCTTTGGGCTTCTTTAGTAAAACCCTACTGGCAGTTTAATGGAGGAAAATAAAACTAAACTGACTCCTGGGCAGAAATAACAAAAGGTCTGCAACACCCAGAGTTCTGTGCCCAATTTACAGAGCTGTCTGCTGAGATTCCATTTGAGCTGACTCTACAGATTCCTCACTATGTTCCTGCAGTTGTCTCCTAGAAACAGGAACAAGAAGCATTTGCTGTTTTCTCAGCTCTTTTGAAACACTCTGCAAAGCTTTGCTCACGATCTGGATGCCTGGGGATCAGTGTGTGCTGCCTCAGTGGATGGACAGCCTTGGAGAGTGCATTTCTCTTCACTGCCATGGCGTGGAGATGAGATACAACAGCAACAGGTGAAACAGCAATGTATCATCAATAAAAACTCCCATGAAAGTACCCATGGAAAGTGCAATTCAGAGAAATATTCATCTAAACATTTGGATATTTAACCAGGATCCTGAGGATATCCAAACATTGGGTCAGTATCTTACAAGTGTAGACTACATTGAAATTTACTCATCCTTCCTCTTGCACCAAGATAAATTCATAGGGAATGGAGCTCTGAAGGGATCTTACTGCATAGCAACATGGGGGAAATCACATACAGACTCTTGAAACATGGACAGAAATTCCACCTGATGCTTCTGTGAAGGTCCAGCCTAAAAGAAATATCATCCAAATAAACTACTAAATCCTCAATAGTGTCTACTGGAAAAGTAGCCCTGGTGAAGCACTTATAAATATTTTTGTATATTGAACATCATCTTTTCTTGCCTCTTCTAGGTATGACCAGTGCCATATTCAGTGTAAATGAGGGAAAAACGGATATCCAGATCTCTGAAATCTCGAGGTGCGCAGAGCAGTTGATGATTCCCATACATCCATAGTTACAGAATAGAAATGCTGGACTCCTTTCCATCTGCAAGTTCTCTCCAGAAATATATGGAACTTAGAAAGAAGAAAAATTCCAGATAGTATTTAAGCACGTGAACAAAGCCGCTGCATTAAAACATAGTTTGAGCCCTCAAAGGCTGTCAGTTTGTCTGCTCTTAGCCTGCTCTTTCTTTTCCTTCATTGCTTCCTGTCTTTTCCTCCTTCTCTCTCTTCCAGTTAGAGACTCAGCCAATTGTTGTCTTTCCAGATCAAGCAGCCTCTTCATTTCACTGCCTTTTTGAGGCTAAATTACTCCAAATGGGCTCCTGTGTTATGTGAAACTCCTGTAGCAAACTGCAAAGGTTTGGAGCTAACTTTTGTTTGTTGCTGTCACTTGGAAAGTGAAACCCAAGATAAATGATGGCTTATTCTTTCCTAGGGTTTATAATCTGTTTCTGGTTAAAAAAAACCAACCAAACAAAACAACCCAAAACTCATCATATCTCTTTTTGGGATATTACTGTCAGTCTTCCTTTTTGTTGTCCAGGAACTTCTGGTTACACATTCACTTTTTCAATATTCTCTCTTGCTTTAGGCAGAATAAATGTATGAGAACAGTCTCTGTTCTTACTCAATTAGCTCTGCCTGAGCCAAATCCTCAGAAACAGATCGAAATACCTGACAGAGAAACCAGTTTTAACCCAGTTTCCATAGAATTGTTGAGATATTGGTGTGGGTGTGAAGTACTTCCAGCAAATCTCATTTCAGACTTGGCTAGAAAATGTGAAACTTCACTGAAATCAACAGGAAGAGGAAATATAAGGTGAAAAGACAGAAAATAAATGCTCATCTTGGCATCCTTGGGATGCTCAGACCTGCTATTCATTATACTGATGAACAAAAAATCCTGACTAATCAATCACCTACCCTGCACTTCCTAACTCCAATGATACTTCTCCAATTAGTCCGTGTGAGGCTTATCCTTTGTCTTTCCTACAGAGTATTTTGGCAATCTAGAACAGTTATTCAGGATTCCCACCCTCTTGATTCATCCTTCCACCACTGATCAGCCCTCAGGTGAGGGATACTTCTCCCATTTACCCTGAAATCCTTCTTAGCTCACCACAGATAAAGGTCAAATCGAATTAACATTTACTTACAGCTTTTTTAGGCAATACAGCTACAAAAACAAGAAATTAAAGAAAAACATTTTAGCCTACTTAAACCCAAATTAAATACACAAGTTCCTCTCTGTGTGCATGCAGGAGACTGATACAGCTGGATTTCCAATCTAGGCATTGTCTCTGCTTACTTTACCACTCATTGCAGACCCCCTTTCCTGGTGGAACATGCTGGGTTTATAACAGATCTTCCTCTTTATCTCATCTCTTCTAGAAACTCCAGTAAGGTGTGCGCAGCTTCTTCATCTTTCCATTAATTTATTCATTTTCTGTATCAAGTCTGACTTGCTGCACTGTGTAGCTGCTTTAGACTCAGCTGCTGATGCTATTGGCTCCTCAGACGTGTGTGTCCATCTCTCCCTGGGCAATATTAGCATCTTCAGACTCTCCAACCTCCCAGCTTTGTTCTAACTGAAATTATTAGAATGGTTGGAAGAATCAAAAGTACTTTCTCCCCCGCTCCTTTTTGGCAGCCTACTGTTATCTGATTTAGCTGTGTCCTCGTTTGCCTTCTTATTCTGACAAGGAGATACAACAAATTTCTATAATCAGTTCCTATCACTTGATAGAATAATTTTCGTGTCAGATGAAACTGGCTTTCTTGATGCTCAGAAATGCCTTTCAGGCTGCACAGACTATGAGATCCCCTCTTGGGCTTCTCTTCTGCTGCAGGTTTTTATCATCAGCACAAAATCCTCCCCGTGTCCAATTCTCAGCCACAAGGGGCACGTCAGTAAAACACATCTGGCCCAGGATCCTATAAAGCTCTCCTCAGACACTGGAGCCAGGGCTTCAAAGCCCTTTGAGCTCCTGTATCAAGCACCAATTTAATTTCCCTTTCTTCATCAATTCTTCATTCTCTCGTGATGTCTTGGCAACATTTTGTTCCTGTTCAACATTCATCATTAGCTTCTTTTTTTCTCTTACTTCCTTTTATATTCCTTTCCCTCCCATCTGCTAATTTAAAAGGAAATTGCCTGGTATTCAGCATTATCAGCCAATCTGTTTACTGTGCTCTTGTTCCAGTGAAGACCATTTCTCACACACTGAGCTGCTCTGCCTCCCCCCTACCCCCTGTTTCTTTCCTCAAAAACAGGATTTTCTTCCCTATGCCACCTGGAGAGCTAAGCACCCCTCCAGAGGTATACAGCTCCCCAAAATTCAGTCTCTCTTTTTAGCATTAGGATGTGGAAACAAAGATCCACAGGAAGAAGCAAGGTTCCCAGACAAAGGCCTTGCCTCCCTGCCAGGCAGTCCCAGCACAGCGGGCACGTTGGCACCCAGGGGAAGGAGAGGTCCTGGCACTGCTCTGGCTATTGCAGGAGCATCCCACACCCAGCCAGGGGTGACCACCTCCATGGGGATCAAGCTTTTCCTTGAGAAACAGCTTCTCATAGTCCCAAATCCTTCCCTCCCACCACATCAGCCCAGCTGTTCCCAGCAGTCCCTCCTGGAAACACCTAAATCATTTCTGTTCCACATCGCTGGCTTTGCTCATCCTGCCTTGTTCAACATTGCACAGTTTGTGATTTTATTACTGACAATAACTCTGATTTTGACCTCATGCTCCAAGCCTTTGAGATAAAAGATGAATAATACAAATTCTCCTTTGATCCCTATCACAGTGGCTAATGCTGAGAGTAAAATGTTGAAACAAAATGTTGATAGCAACGACACCAGAGTTTTGATTACCCAGGGCCAGCAAGTGGAACTGGTGCTAATGGCTGCTGAAATCCAGGGGGAAACAACTCACAGGAAAGGCTTCATTAAATCTCCAAATGCCACAATTCTCCTCTCAGGGCCTACAGAAATGCTTCAGAAAGACCCCTTCAAAGGAGGTTCACATTGTGAATGATGGTCCTATTGAATTATTCAAAATATCAATGAAAACAAAAATATGCATCTGTTTCTATAGAGATGAGATCAGCTGACAAAAAAATGATCTCTACTATGAAATGTCCGATGTGAATTTACAAAGTGATCAAATCTTTTTAAATTCATCATTAACTTGGCTTTAAATAGAGGAGTTTGGAATACATGAGAGAACTGAGATTCCACCTTATCAAATACTGTATTTCAGGTAGATGTTATGAAATATCTGTGTTGATCTGAACAGGGATTTGACATTTTATCTCTGTCTTCAAGCTGGTCCATGCTGAGGTAGTCCAGCAGATCTGTAATTTTAAGCAGGTAAGCAAACAAACCTGCCTTAAAGTTGAAATATTTTACTTAACTGGTACTTTTATAAAAGTAAGCCTTGACAAAGTCAGCCAAAGCCACACAACCTCAAATAGCTATGACAAATTACCCTGAGGGTAATTAGGAAAAAAAAAAAAAAAAAAAAAAAAAAAATATATATATATATATATATATATATAAACTCTTGAAATTTAAAAATAAAATAAAAATAAAATAAAATAAAACCTCAAAAATGTCTAATTTCTGTACGATTTTGCTACTAATTATACAAATCTTTTTGTGCTGAAATGAGTGGATTCTTGTGTAATGGAAAAGTAGATCAGAATAATTTTACTGAATATTGGAGCTTGACTCCTTCCCAACTGCAGAAGGTATCATGCTGCTTTATTGTATGTTGCTTAGCAATATAATGTGAGAAGCAGCACCACAGTCCTTGACAGCACCATTGTCCATTGAAATGCTTGTGAAATATTACCTGGGTTATATAAAGGTAGCACACAGTCACAGAAAATAGCATGAAGTTTCCAAGAGCACAAAGAAGGCTGGAAAGAAAAGCCATTGCTATTCCAATGGCAAAAAGGTCTCCCTGGATGATCTTTCACTATCTGAATACAGCATAAATTAAATATGGAGAAATCATATCTGCGAGGTGTCCCTGCAGCTGTGCTTCCCAGTGACAGGCTGCAGAGCAGCTCTTCCCTCCCAGGGAACAGCTGAGGCCAGGGATGTGCCAGTGCCCCTGCACCACTGCTCACAGAGCTGCTGCTGGCTCCTTGTCCTGCCTTGGAGGAGAGGCCTTGTGCCCCCAGTCAGGCTGGGCAGAACATGGGCAAAAGGAGAAGCAGCAAGCCAAGATGGATTTGTTCTACAAACAGATGATATGTAGGGCCTTATCAGTTAGATGGTGAATATTCACCTCTGGAGGCCACCCAGCACCCCAGGGTGCCAGGGACACCTCCCACACTCACTCCCAGCACCCCAGGGTCCCAGGCACACCCCCTGCAGCCCCTGTTTGCTGTCTCTCCAGGCCCTGTAGCTGGGCTTTGTGTAATTCTGAAATGGCATTGTCAGAGCTGGAGTGGCAGTGCCACGAATAACTCCAAGGGTAATGGATTGCTCTGAAGTGCTGCAGTGGGAGGTCACAAACCCACACCCACACACAGAACTGTGTCACCAGGCTGAACCTGCACTCAGGACCTTGCAGCTCACAACACAATCACTGGATTCACCAAGTGCTGTCAGCTGAGCAAGCATCAGGCTCATATTCTTACTTGGTCATACGGAACAAACCTCACATTATGGTGGCTCACAAAGACACAGGAGCATATCTCCATCTTAGTAAAAAAATATTGAATGGACATGACAGATCCTAGGGGCCTTTCCAAGGAACAATTCAATATTCCCTTTTATAGTATTTGGCACGCCACAGAGTTTATTCAGCTTGAATTAACTAATGGATTTGAGCATTCTCTTTAACAAAGAGGAAAGATGTTGAGTTGCACTGACTGCAGAGTTACAGAATGCTTTAGACAAATCTTGCAAACTGATTTACCACAGAATCTGTGCTGGCTTTTCTCTCAACTCATCCTTCACATTTTAAACTGAGAATTTCTAAAATGTGTTTAGAGCATTTATTTTTGTTGATAGATATATTACAAATAAACATGGGAAATTATTTGCCTTTATAAAAAAGTGAGGATGGACAAAGGAAAAGATGCTGTGCTGTTGAATGAAACCAAAGAAGAGAAATAAGGGTTTCAGGTGGGCCATACCCTTCCCACAAACCCCACAGCATGAACACATGGAGCATGGGTTTAGGGGAGGATCCAATTCCTACTCACAGAGCAGAACCTCATCCTAATACAACAGTAGCAATAGTGAGACTTAACCTGTAATAAACCTCACTCATTTCCACCCAAGAGAAACATGATTTTGATCTCAAGGATTGAGATGACACTCAAGGAGCATCATTTGCATTTGATATGTAAGACCCATTCTCCTAAATCAACATGAAGTGAGTAGTTTAAGCAGAAAAGGCACTTAAGATGAAAGTAATTATGTTTGTCTCCATATGAAAACAGAAGTGTTTGTTACAGAGACTTTCCTGAACTCACAGCAGCCTACTCATGGTGTTAAGGACACAAACCCCCCTCCATGATGCAGGAGTTCCAGAGAGGAACTGGAGAAAAGCCCTTAGAAAGAGCTGTTTCCCTTATGTGTCCAAGAAAGCAGTATTTTCTCCCCAGAAAATAATGCAGGAGAACTTATACAGATCCCAACTAATCACTGGGTGGTGTTTTGAAAACTTTGATCATTTGAATGGGAACTGCAGAACATTTTATGGGTTATCAGAAATACTGTATTTTCATTACAGCCTTCCTTTGGCCTTTGAATCATTTAATACTTCTTTGAATTTCCTCAATTGGTCCCTTTAACTTAGCTTTTTTACCTTCTGCCACATATTCTTGGTGTTTCAGCCTTGGTTTCTTTTCACCCAATCTGAAATGAAGATCTATTCTGTGCCTCTAATGGATTTTCTGGTTAAACATAAGTGAATGTATCATTCAGCCAGAAGGTTTTTCATAAGAGTGCAGCCTTACAATAGATTAAAAGCAGTTAGCTTTTACTAATACAGGCCCCTTTCTGGAGACAGACTTCTGCCTTTATTCCTTATTTTCATCCTGAGGAGAGGTTTTTCTCTTAAATTCACTTAAACTAAAGTTGCTTTAGGTTTTTACTTTAATTTGCAGCTGAGAACCAGCAAAGGTGGCTGGCATGATACATGCCATGAACTGTGCTTAGTCTCGCTCTCTGCACAAATAATTTTAGCAGGAGAATAAATAACAGCCCTGTTTTCATAGTCAATTGCTCAGAATAACTTTCAAAGTCTGCCCTTACGTTTCTGACTTTCCTGAGCATGCTGGAAGCACCCAGAAGTGGGGAACAGTTTCAGTTAAAGGGTGAAGAGCAAACCCATTCCTGGCTTGCTCACAGCCGAGCCTTTCAGTATCAATCAGCATCATTTACTTGGCTTGTCAGTTCAAGGCCACAAACCCATCTGATGTTCATCCCTGTGTCTCCCTCTGACTGAGCCAAGCCTTGGGACTGATTCCCTTTGGCCAGAGGGTGGAAAACACACCTGACCAGCAGCTGGGGGCTGCATCTGGGTGAGGCTCCTCAGCCCTGTACACCAATGCTCTCCCCAAGGGGCCTTTCCTCTCACACCGTGCTCCCTGAAAGTGGCTACAGAGCAAACCTGGGATGACAGAGCTGCACCCAGCCATGTTCCAAAGGCTCCTCAGCTGCCCAGCAGGAAGAGCCATCACCTTCACTGCACAGAGGACCAGAGAGTACAATCCAGTGACAGCAGCCCATCTAAACCCCCACCATGGAGACACAAGGAGACATAAGGTCCTAAAAGACCTCACAGCTGAAGAACAGCAATGATGGGAACAACTCTGCCGGCCTCAGCCTGGGGTTTGGGACAATGGATATGGGTGCATTAAGCCCTTTTAACTGGGATAAACCAGTTTGGGCACCAGCATTTTGGTACCTCCTTTGTTCCCCCATAGCAAAGTCTGAAACTCCCTCTTGTGGGGGATTTGGGAAGATCCCTTCTGGAACAGAAACACCAGAGCGAGAAATGAATCGCTTTAAATCTTCATTTCCCCCACACTCTGTCCCCTGACCATTCCGCCACAGGCTGGTTTCAATACCAGACGAGACAGAGCCTTGAGCAGCCTGATTCGACCTCAGAGCTGACGCTGTCTGAACAGGAGGCGGCAAAAAGAAGCATGGAAGCATGTTAGGAACTTCCTACTACTCTGTTTCAATAGTTCCAAACACAGCTGACATCACCTGTAAAGATTTTAGGCAAATTACTTCAGAAAACATGGAAATGTACTTCACTGTCCTAATTCCCAAGAGGAAGAGAGGCTCAGGATGAAACGAACCAAATATACAGGGTTGGGTTGAAGTATCTTTACAGCCCCTTCTGTTTGTACCCCAAAGGAAGCACAAACTGCTTTTTTGGTACTTCTAAATTACCATTCTGATTCACCACAGCCTAATTCTAAAAATACCAACGTAGTTTTTAGCATCAATATTTACAAACCAGATAAAAACCAGTTTTTTACACAATATTTTTTCTGCACAATATTTTACATCCATAAGTCTCAAAGCACTTTGCAAACTCAGAGGAGCACTACAGATCCTCAGAGGTTACAATTGTTTGCTGAGAGCTACAAGCTCAGGCAAGTGCCTGGATCTTGGGTTTTGCTGTGGGAGCTCAAATCCTCCCATGAAAGTTCAACTCAGTCGTTTTGGACTCAACATAATGAACACTTTATGAGATGGCAGAGATGGAGACAGAAGACACAAAGGCAAAATAGAATTTACCACTCAGGAAATGTTCCTATTCAAAGTCTGTATATAAGAATAAGCTCAATTTAAAAAAAAAGGAGTATTTGAGTAATTTCTTACAAGGAAGCTTTATAACATCATGAACAAGGTATCAAGGCCAGGGCAGTCCAATTTCTATCCCGCTACAGCTGTACCCCTTCGTTGTTTATATTTTTAACTGAAGTCAACTGCTTGTCCTTGAATTTATTTTTAACAACCAGCAGTCATTTCAGCTGAAGGTACAGGGCACTGTGAGCACACACACATTCAGCGTGAGTGACTGAAGGAAGAACACATCCTTCCTTAAATTAAATGCAGACCTCATCCTCTGAAGTTATGTAATACAAATTGGGATGGTCATTATGTTGAGTGTTTCCTCTGGCACAGCCAGGTTTTGCAGCTTCCTCATCTTGCTCTACCCTGCAGTTTCTGGATTGTGCCCTGACCTTCTGTTTCACTCCATTCCCACTGACAAACCTTCCACAGCAACTGAGTCACCCAGTCCTGCTCCAGTGCAAATATTCTGCACTCCCATTCTTCCATCCTGCTCCTGAAACCATCTCCTTGTCCTTTCATCCACGTCAGGTATTGCATTATGCCTGCCTTGGGGTCCCTTCACTGATGCATTTTCTCACACCCTAAAGGAACAGTGTATATTTGTCCTGCTCTTTAGGGGCTCCTCCCTTTTAATTCCAATATCCAACAGAAGATCATTGCCTCTTCTTGGTTTGTACAATAATTAGAATACTGATTTTCACATGAGTATTTGAATTAATTAAATTTCTTCTATGGAATTTCTTTCCATGTTTTCCATAATGTAAAGACTGGGAAGTTTCCCCCTACAGAGTTCTGATAATCCCAAACACTTCTGAGTATTTACACAGGCTACAGATGTCCCCTCTTCTTCAAACTCTAATTCTTGTATGTGCACACTTAAATTACACTAGAGCTTTAAGGCAGGTTTAAACTATGCACTGACATAGATCTTATTTCTATTCTTCTTTAATTGCAAGCAAGAAAATAATTTCTCATTACCAAAAAGTTATAATTGCACCCAAGAGCAACAGAAATGGGAAGAAATCTCCATAATGACAAATAATATTTAAGATCAACATGGAAATCCAGAGGTGGGGGGTGTTACACACAGGACAAATTCTTTGCTCAGCAGAGCCAAAATCTTTTTTTACTGCAGAGGTTGTTACACTATAATAGAGAACATTTGGCTTGAAGCTGATTGAAAAGGTGGGTTTACAATTTGGTATTAAAGGACAATCTGTGACTGGAGAACACAATGAGCAAGACAGTGCCTGATATGAAATGCTACTTGTCAAGCTTGACATTTTATGTCTCTATTTATATCAGTCTCAAGGAGATGGAGTTTGCTGGCAGTAAATCCCAGCCATTAAAGCAGGATAGAACCTGCTGGAAAAGTTTGTGACTCAGTTTAATTGGGCTGTATTTATCATTAGCATTATAGTCTTTAACATCTAACCTACTGACATTATTTTTCTCCTTCAAGCCTTTGTAACTTCTCTAGCGTCATAAAGTCTTGTAAAGGTTTTTTTGCTGTTGTAAATTAAGGGGGGGAAAAAAAATTTAAACATTCAGTCATGCCCCATAGCTACCTAGGCCTAGGTAGAATTTTTAATCTGTGCATAACAGTAATAGTTTCTCATTTTTATGTTTCCCTGAAATCACAGTAGAAGCAAATGCTAAGTCTAATGTTCCCACCAGCAGCGAGGCCCATTAGGTACAAGTTGCACCATTTCACTAGGAAAAATAATACATTTCTCTGTGATTTATGAAAGCCAAAACTCAGCCAAGTGCTCAGGTCTCTCTCCAGTTGTGTTACAGCTCAAAAAATGTGCAAAGGGACATTTAAAACACATTTCAAAACTATTTGTCTGGATGTACATCTTGTTTACAAGAACAAACTACTGAAGCCGAGTAATAAAACTTTGAGAAATGCATTTTATAGTGGAAACACTGGCACAACTTTAATTACTTCAGTGTAACTGGCATCTCTGTGGACAGACTGTTCAGGCACTTCCATTGTATTTTAAACCTACAGGAAAAAGTCAAAGGACAAATCCATACAGCAAGAAATAGAAACATAAATCCCTTCCAAATGTGAGATGACTTCAGCTGAGAAAGTTTGCAAGGCATTAAGACGCAGTCCTGTGGATGAAAGGAGAGGCAAGCAGTGGGATTTCCCCCATTGTCCATGTTGATTCCAGTCTAACCAGCGTCACAGGGAGCTCTACAACAACTTAATAAGGAATGAGACCTCCAGTCTATCACAAGCTGAGCAAAAATAGTAATTTAGGAAATTGATTGCAGGCTTTGAAGGAAATGCATCTTCAGCTGCTGTATGAGGAGAGACATTCACACCACTGCCCACTCCCTGAAGACAGCAGCAGAGCAGAACAGAACCAGGTGGAGAATCAGTCAGGACCAAACACTCAAATGAATGGACTCGTGTTGGGAGCACAGAGCTGAGGGTCACACAGCACATCCACCATGCTGTTAATTACAGCACCATTCCTGCAGGTAGAACTCATTACAGCAAAGCTGCAGGCTGGTGTAAGAGCAGCCTGTCAGCCTGAGAATTCAGCAGCACTTTGCAGGTTTAATGCATTCTGGGAGCTCCAGGGGAACAGTTCAGCAGCTGCTCAGAGAGAGCAAGGACCCTGGGGGAAAATCCCCAGCCAGGGGTGTGAGGCACACAGGACCCAGAGGGGTCTCCTGGCCCTCTCAGCCAAATCCATTCCCTGGCTCTCACATCACCTCAGGGGCTGAGCCTCGCTCACAGCAGCGCTCCGGGCACAGCTGGCACATAGCAGGGTCATTCACCAGGCCAGGGAAACTGTTCCTAGGCAGAACCCAGACAAGGCAAAGGCCAAGGAGATGTCACAGGACCTTATGGAGCAGAGGATGTCAGGGATTGTTTTATGCTACCATTTGGAATGCTTTAACTGTATCTCTATATTGACTGCCAGTACATTGACTTACCATTACTGAAATTACAACATAATTCCCTCCTGGCTTGTCATGCTCCTTAGAGATTTCTTCCAAAAAACAAGCCCTGTCCAATGTTTGGAAACTGATTTGAGTTGAATGCAAGGAAAGAGACTTCATACCAAAAAACCCACACTTTTCAGGACCATCCACATTGCATATATACACAAAATAATTGCTTCTACTTCATCTAGTTCAACCAAAAAAAGAAAAAAATAGAGATACCAAAATAGCACTGAAGTCAGATTATGATGTTTTATATATACACCAAACTTCTTTCATGTTGTCAATGAAAATAGCATCTTATTACTTTAAGGAAAATAATTAACAGGAATAATCCTAAAAAAAGGCTTTCTACCAAGTAAGTTTCAGAAAATAGCAAAAATAAGCCCAGTGGGGAGTCATAAAGCAATTTATCTGTCAAAAAAGTTTTTAAAGAATCTATATAGCTTTGTGGGGCTCCCTCGAGCTACTTTAGCTATGACTAATAAGAACAAATGCACCCAATATGAAATTGTCCTGCTGAAGCAGTAGAAATAAAAATAAAATATTTCTTTCACAAAGCTGAACAGCAGAAACTGTTCTATGATCAGATAATCAGCAGCTCAACAAACACTGCATAAAGACAAGCAATAAAAGTCACTGACTAAAGAGTGTCTTGACAGCTCTAAAGAAAGCTTGAGTAAAAGCTTCTACAAGCAGTGCTTATTAGAGAGATTTACTAAATATAGCAATATCCTCTGGAAAAGTTTATCATTGTATCTTGTAATTTAAACATAGTCATCAAATTCATCTAACCTTCTAACCAACCAGATCTTGTTAAGCAAGTGAGAAAGAGTCAGAGGCCATAATGGTTTAATCATTTCTGTTTTCTTTTCAAATAATGTCATTGCTGGCCCTAGGGGACAAACAGTTTGTTGTAACTCTCCTGTTCCACTGTAGAATATTGCACACAATATATCTGGAATTACTGTAGCAACTTCAGCTCAGTCAGGACTTGTAGTTAACCATATTGATAGTGTAGATACAATTCCCAAAGTACACAGAGTAAACACAGATTTGGATGCTAAGGAGGTGTCTTTTTGTCACAAGACAGGGCCCTGAGCTGCTCAGAGTGGAGCTTGGATGTTAAGATCAGTGATTCTGTTTAGCACAGTCCTGTCAGTAATCTGTACAATGTGTCTGAAAATCCATGTGAATTCCTCTTCAACCACCTGCAGAACGGGCAGAATAAATCTGACCTCTCTGGGGTTGGATATTTCACTCAGAGCAGCTGCTGGTCTCTGCAACCACATTACAAATCAAGGAAGGAAAAAATCTCTTCTAGCTTGGCATGGTGATAACTAATCCTTTTCAAACCCTCTGCCAGCAATTTACCTTTCCAGAACCCTGCACTGCTATCCCAAATTCTGGGAGAATGCAGCCAGAAGTGAAAGGAGAGTGGAATTATGAAGGCCAGAAATGCACAATACTCATGAATTCATTTTTATCTCTTGAACTGGGAACACGTCATTGGGATAATTTCAGTCATTTGGTTTGAATAGCTTCACAGAGACAAAGCCAGTCATTATTTTACATTGTTAGCTGCTGGCACCAGCCTGTTTCTGTTTGGTTTTGTACAATGGAGACAGTAAATTTTTCCCCCATTGAACCACTCACTATCTTTAAAATTATCTAAACCCTTATTAATTTCTCCTTTTATTTTGTGCTAGAGCTCCAAACACCTGGTGTACTACACTCAATCTATTTAAAGGAACAAATCAAACAAGCCAAAGCAGAAATTTTTCATTTCCAGTATCAAACACTTGTGTCAGAATGAAAAATCCTGAACTTTAGGGTTGCTTGGTAGCTGCTGTTGGAAAAAATGCTCTTTGCATCATATTCCACATTTTACTTGTGCAACAGTATTTCCCCAAAGGAAAGTAGCAGCAAACATGGGAAATAGTTCAACAAAAGATGAAGAGCAAAATCAAGAGGAAAGAAACTGTAGGTAGCTCTGAGTTTTCTAAGGAGGTGGGAAGAAAGAAAATTCCTTAAATTGGAAATAAATTTCTGTTATTTTCCATATTACTCTTCCATTTAAAGCATCAATTCAAGAGTGAATCTATACTTGGTATAAAAGAATCTAAGTAGTTCCTGAACTCATTAGAGCACAAGTAAGAACACATGAGTTATTTCATTTGCTCTAACAGTCAATATTAGAAGACAAAGATGAAGATGTCTCAGTCTCAACCAATTCTAAACATGAGCATATGCTATGTTGCTAATGAAGCCACTTGTATGGCCATGGAATTGTGAGGGAATTAACCACAGCCAGCACAAGGTGCTTCTGACTTCTGAACTCAAACGTGATTAAGCAGAATCAGTCTCTGCCATGAGCTACTGAAAGATCTGGTAAAAGTGATGATGGAGCATAATGAATTCTAAGGCTGTGAACTGTTGTGTGTAGATTAAGAAAGTGAAATCAAGTGAATAAAAGCATGGACAGAAATAGCACAAGGGCTCAGTGAGTCCCAGCTTCCATCTCTGACCAGCACGTTGCACCTTTGATACAATGAATTAATGGCACAGTCTTGGCTCGCTAGCACAGCCCGTGGCACGGGGCTGGTGCAGAGGCTGCTGCAGCACCACGAGGGACAGCACGAGAGGGAACGGCTTCCCATGGACAGAGGGCAGGCTTGGGTGGGATGCAGGAAGAAATTCTTCCCTTTGAGGCTGGGGAGGCCCTGGAAGTGTCCAAGGCCAGGCTGGGTGGGGCTTGGAGGCACCTCAGTGGATCCAGTCCATTGATGGACTTGAAGTTCCCTTCCAATCCAAACCATTCTGGAGTTCCACAACAAGCAGAGAAACCAAGAGGCCACTGGCAGAGCTGCAGGGACTCTGGGACTGGAGGGCTGTGGCTGAGCAGGGCAGGGTGGACATTTACCAGCAGAGAATGGGAAGTCAGAAATGTGATGAGTCAGGACTGGAAATGCCTGGAGATGTGCACAGGAAATGCCCACAACCTGTGGCCAGCTCTAAGCAAGAAGTTGATGCTCAGAGACTCAGTAAAATCAGTCCAATATTTCAGCAACAGCAGCTGAATGGAAACTCACACCAGCACTTTGACTACTGAGCTGCAGCTTCTCTCCAGCAATCTGCCCTAAAAATCTCATCATTAAAGGCAGTGATTAAGACAGAAATGTCACCTTTCATTTATACAGCAGTTTTCATCCTGAAGCACTTCATTAACTATCTTTCCAAAGATCACTTTGCAACACTGATTCTGCTGTATTTCTCCTCTGTCTACCCAATCACAAAAAAGAGGCAGATTGTACCCTTTTCAGAATCCATCAGATAAAACCTTAAACTGGAGTTTCCATAGAAACACATCATGGGGCTCTCGGTTTCTCTATCAAACCTGTTCTTAAACTTTCAGCTTTACTTAATGCTAGATTTTCAAAAACGCCAATTAGCTCTTTCATTTCATGTAACAGTTGGACTCGATGATCCTGAAAGTCTTTTCCAACCTAAATGATTCTATGATTCTATAAAAAGACAAAGGAAGAACAACAGCTGCCATGGACAGGGGAACAACAGGGAAAATTGTGGGCTTTGGTTATCCAGTAAAATCTCTGAGTGCCAGTCAACTCCCATTTGCACTTAAAATCTCCTGCCAAAGGTTGTTATAAAATCTGAGCCCCATAGGAACCCTGACTATGGAAAAAATGATGTCATATAAGTGATGAACACAGGACTGGGCCATTCCAGGAATATTCTGGCACAAATATATGACTCACCAGAGTCTACTGCCACTGACCCCCAGCTCAGAGCCAATTCTGTTGTCAATAAAAGTGACTACAAATGTTTGTCTTCATTTTCTTAACATTTCCTTTAGTTCTTTTTCTGCATCCAGTGTAGTTTAATCACTGCTGCCAGAAATGTATTTGCAATAAAATACATTTTTATTACAAAGTCCCCAGAGCTTTGTTACTTTTATCATCAGATTTAGGCTGTGTTGTTGGTCCAGAACTGCTTTCAGTGTCTCACACAGTAATTCTGGTTTAAAATACAGAACTATTAAATACACAGAGTGAAATGTACAGCCCTTCAGTATCTTGTTTTTTCAGAACATAATCTCTTACTCTGCAACTAAATCTTTCAAGCATGCCAGTGTTCTGGAATGAGCAGCTCTGCTCCTTAATTCCAGGGATGGAGCAGTTACAAGTGCTAAACCCCCCAGGCTAAGTGTGAGACAAACTTGTAATTTCAGTGACATATGCAGGAGGATTCCTTCTGAGCCTGGGTTTCTGGAATAGCAAAGTGACATTCTGCTGCTGCTTTGAGGCACCTTGATGACTTTGACTTGTTCTAGCACATTTGCTTGGTTTGTGTGTGTTACCTCAGGCTTTCTCTGCTTTGTCAGACACAAATTTTCTCTTTTGCCAAACCTACAGAAGAAATCATTATATTGAAAAATCAAAAAGAGCCCTGGCTGCCCAGCTGGATCCTGGGTAAGGCCAGAAATGACAAATAAAGGCTCTGTGCACATGACCAGCATGGGAAACAGGTAGAAGGTTTCTCCTTAGAGAGACTACTGGGAGCTTTGGGACATCTGGAAATCCCAGTCTCTTCCTCTCCCCCAAATTGGCTCCAGGGCTGGAGGAGCTCCTAGGCTGCTAAAAGTCTTGAAAATTCAGTCCTCTGCCTCACTGAACTGTAAGAAACACTTTAGAAAACAAAAATTATCTCCAAAATATTCTCCATAAGCAAATACCATCAGCAAGGACAGTTTAATTTGACTTTGATTTGTATTTGTGGACCTGAATATTCTTTAACAGGATGTATGGGAGAATTCAAAGGAGATAGTTGTGTAGAATTTCCTAGATTTCTAAAACACTCATAGATAAATAGTATTTCTAAAATACTCATAGATAGTTTGGCAGTAAAAGTATTTGCTGAAAACTTGACCAGATTTTCATGATATTTGTAACAAGGAAAGTATCCTAAGTCAGGAAGAAAATACACAGATTATTTTACACAATGATTTGTTTCAAAGCTCAAATGCCCCCAGCAGCAGCACCCCACAGGGAGGCAGACTGCTGTGACCCTGCTTTCTCCTGATAAATCCATGTACAGCAGCCCCAAAACTCGGGATTCCCTCAGGATGAGCTTTGCTCTGAATGATCTTTCATATGTATTCTCTAAGTGCAAACAAGATGAAAATAATGAACCTCCCAGACTCAAAGCTATTTTAAACTGTGAATCTTTTAATGTGGGAGAAATGACTCTGTTTAAAGAAACCTGATTTTAGGACATTCCTATTTTGGGATTATTATTCAACATATACATACTCTTTTCCACTGAAAACAAACAGTCCCACAATATAAAAATAGGCAACTAAATGAAATGCAGGCTGTTATAGCGTGGGAAATGTTTGTGGAACTTGCATTCTGGGTTTGATTACTTTTAGAGGTTTTAGGGGAAACTGATTCAAAGCAGCGCTTTTAAGATTAAAGCTAAAATATCTGGAGACAGACATACTGCAAATGGATAAGGGAAGTGAGAAAGTTGTCCAGAGAATTAAAAAGTCAACAAAACATTTAAACACATATGTAGCAAGAACCCAGTAGATGTCCTGACATACTTAAATGCACCCTTCAAAACTCGAAATGGCAAACAGCAATGGAAAACTATTGTAAGGGTTACTTAAAATGTATTGTAAACTGGGAAAAGCACATTAAAATAAGGCACACCAGCACACCTCACCAAAGTGCCGTGGCTAACCCCCGGGGGAAGCTCACAGCACACAGCACTTCACGTGTTTAGAAAAGCATGAGTAAAACTGAGCTTTCACATAAAATTTGGTGTAATAAGCCAGCTCCAAACATAATTCTCAAACTGAATATTCCACATCCAGCAACTTTTTAAGGTAAGAATCAACAACAATTTCAAAAATAGTCTTTGCTATTATTCCATAATCATTGGGGACTACGGTTTACTTTACTGCATTTAAAAAAAACCACTGAGGTGACAAAAATCCATGCACTCAATACAGGCTTCAAACCAGGCTGGCAGCAGAGACTGTGCTCAGTGTCCTGCTGACATCTATCGGCAGCTTGGTACACTACAGAAAATCCCATTGACAAACCACATCTGCTGAATAAATATCCTTAGTGTGGCTCCTTCCAGACACACTGGAATTCAAGAAAAGGTTAAATAAACCAGGCTTCACTGCAGAGCAGTACCAAGGACTTCCTGCTGCCAGAACTCCCATATTATGGAAATAATAAAGGCAAAATCCAATGTTTCTCTTCATGAGACCTAGAGATTAATAAATCAGTTTTCGAGTCCACTGTTTACTTCTAGGCAGACAGAAATCAAGTTCTCCATTTCCTTTAGTTATTGAACCAAGAATTAGGAGAGAAAATATTCCAATGTTATTATTTAGCAAAGGAGGAGAGGAGAGGGGAAGGGGAAAGGGAGGAGGAAGGGGAAGGGAAGCTGTGCCGCTGCTCCATGTCCTGGGAATGCCCTGAGAAGAGCACCCCGATGGCAGCAGGTGGCAGCAATGCCCCACAGGACAGCCCTGTCCTTGCCCACCCCACCCAGGGACTTGAGCAAATCCCCTGACAAGCAGCCAAAGAAAAAAATTAATGGAATGCAGGCCCAGCTAAAATTAGAGAGAAGCTTCCTCTTTTTTAATCATAAATTTGTACATCAGTACACAGCATGCTGCTGAGATATTGCTGAACCAGGGCTCCCAGCCTGTGGAGGAGAAAGGTCTTAATTGCTTATTTTTCACTTTAGAGAGAGGGAATGAATAGGTGCTGCCTCTTCCTTGCCAAAACAAGGTAAACCCATGCTGTACATCTTTTAATGAGCAATTTGTATAAATGTTTAAAGCACCTACAGAATCGTAGAACCATTATCTTATTATTGGCAGCAGCTCAGATTTTTCTAGTGACAAATTTGCTGTGGATGACGGGGGTTCCTCACAGCTTATCTACTATTTCTGCAGAGCCTGTCCCTCCCATTTCCAGCACATCCTTCCTTCCTTCTCCATGCTGATCCTCTCTAAACCAGCCTATTGCCAGATCCTGAGGTCAACCAGCCCATGGAATCTCACAGATTCTCATTCAGTTACAGCATGTGGTATTTCCAACACACGGCCAAATGTCACATTGCATTGTAAGCTTCTTTGTGGCATTTGCAGCTGCGTGCAGGTGACAGATTGAGCATAGAATGATTATTTATCAGTTCTCACGTGGACAGCTCGCAGTTCTCCCTTCCTTTCAGCTTTGTGAAAAATTGGCCCCATGTGTTACGTACAGAGCATAAGTAAACTCACAAAGTTGTAGACAACAGGACAAAAGGGTTGAGGAATTACTGATACAAGAACAGCAGGTGTCAGCACTCGTAAATGTATTAACAGCAAACACGTGAGTAAAGATAATGAACAGAACGAATTTTAAAAGGTCACTCAGGGATCTCAAGACAAGATTTAGTGTTTAGTTTCATGTACCGCTCATCTGGATCAGTCTGAAATCAACTGGCACGAGTGTGGCAGGAGGAGTTCACAGCAGCAATGGGGAGAGTGTTCATGAGGGGTCTTACTGGAGAAGGTGTTGGTCATTCTCCAGTGCTGTTCTTGTCACTTGGAGACATCAAGAACCACGATTACATTTAGCATTCAGCTCCACTCCTGCCTCATTAGCCTCATACAACTGTGCTACCAAACCAAAACCTTGGCTCCTCTGGTAGGCAACGGACAGCAAGATTATTTAGGCTCTTCCAAGGAAGAGTTTAACACAGAGTAACATCAACACTGAAATCTCTCTATTTTAGTAGTCTAATACAATTTTTGTTCATAGGCTGCAGTGTGTTTATTGAAGAAATATTGCACTCTGTCAGTACACAGTGTAACGTGATAGATGTGCATTTGTACGTGCCCACTAATTTCCAACATCCCATAGAGAAAGAAAGGTTAAAGAATAGCCAGGATTTATTTATAGACCTCATAATTCACACTAATATAGAATTCAACTTTTGAACTCTGATCAAGTTTAACAACCTGGTTTACAATCTGGTATGCAATGCCTGTGTGTGTACGATGTGCTTCTGCACAGACTGTCTCTGTGGATGGACCTTGTACGAAAGCAGCAGAAATCATTTCCGTGGCCTCTTCCAAAAGGGATAAAAGATCCCAGCTCTCCACGTGAGAGGGAGAGACTGTGGGGACGAAAAGCAATAAAACCTCACGGAACAGGTGTTCCATTCTCACATTAAACGACACACGACGCCGGGGCAGCTGCAGCTTTCCTCACTGCTCTCCTCAGGAGGGGAGGCCCGGGGCTCACTCACCTCAGCCGATGGCTGCCCGCCTGGCCGCTCGCTCTCTCCGTGCCTTCCCCTCCTTCCTTCCCTGCCCTGCCCGCTGTCCCGGGCCGCCTCCAGCCGCTTCCCCTCGGCTGCCGCCGGGCCGGGCGCTGCGGGCGGGGGTCCCTCCATGGCCGCGCCCTCACGCCCTCAGCGGAGGTGGAGCCCCCTAGCGGCGGGGCTGAGCGCGCGGGCGTGGCGGGGAGGGCGGGGCGTAGCGGGGCGGGGCGGGCGCGCGGGAGGGGCGGGGCGTGGCGGGCGCGCGGCCGCTGCGTTGAGGCGGCGTTGAGGGACCCGCGGCGGGACGGCGGCGGCGACAGCGGCGGCGACAGCGGCATCGGAGCATCAGCATCTGGATCGGGGCAGCGCTGCGCAGAGACGGCTCTGAGGAAACGCGGGCCGGGCTCCGAGGCGGCCCCGAGGGGACGCGGGGACCATGGCAGACCACGAAGCGCAGAAGCCCCGGCGGCCGCAAGGTAACGGCCGCGGGCGGAGCGGGCGGGGGCTGTCCCCAAACGGCCCCGCAGCGGCCGCTCCTCGCGGGCTCCGTGCGCGGGGCGCCTTCGTGTCTCTCTCTTTCTCTCTTCGCTTTTTTGTTTCGCTTTTAATTATTACTTTATTTAGTAGCGGGGAGAAAGTTTGAAGATGCTTCACCGAAGTTAAGCCCGCGGGAGGAGCGAGGAGCGGTCGTGCTTCTCTTCCCGGGCACCGTCCGCTTCCCTCAGCCCCGGCTGCCAAGGGGTCACCGGCGGCCCCGGAGCGACCCCAGCCCCGGTTAACGGGGGATGCTGAACCCCCAGCCCCGGTTAATGGGGATGCTGAGCCCCCAACCCTCGGTAACGGGGGATGCTGAACCCCCAGCCCCGGTTAATGGGGGTCCTGAGCCCCCAGCCCCGGTTAATGGGATGCTGAGCCCCCAGCCCCGGTTAATGGGGATGCTGAACCCCCAGCCCCGGTTAATGGGGATGCTGAGCCCCCAACCCTCGGTAACGGGGGATGCTGAACCCCCAGCCCCGGTTAATGGGGGTCCTGAGCCCCCAGCCCCGGTTAATGGGATGCTGAGCCCCCAGCCCCGGTTAATGGGGATGCTGAACCCCCAACCCTCGGTAACGGGGGATGCTGAACCCTCAGCCCCGTTTAATGGGGGTCCTGAGCCCCCAACCCTGGATAACGGGGGATGCTGAACCCCCAGCCCCGGTTAATGGGGATGCTGAACCCCCAGCCCCGGTTAATGGGATGCTGAGCCCCCAGCCCCGGTTAACGGGGGCTGACCCCGCTGCCCGTTCGGGTAGTGGCCCAGGTGGTGATTCCCGGCAGGTGCTGACACCGCCCTTGGGAAGGTGTCGGAGCATCACCACGAGCTGCCCCTGTGACGAAACTCGGGTGGGTTTTTGTGGCGTGTGGTTTCATTTCCTGTGCAGTAACTCGGATCACTAAGGGGAAAACTACGCAAATAATGACAAACAGAGTCAACACAAGTAATCCCTGGGGCACTGCACCAGCGAACGAGAACAAGGAGAGATTAGAATTTGTTTTTTGGCACTACTGTGGCTTTTCACTGCATCCAAATCCTTTCTAGGTGTGACTGGTGGAAGTGGTAGAAGTCCTCAGTGGGGCAATGAGTTGTACTGAATTTTGACTTCTTGGTATTGTTATTGAAGTGGGTTTTGGCCTTCCAGCTAGGAAGTGTGTTGGTGTGTGACATGAGTCAGGACATTTTGGAGATGCACTGAGACAGCACAACTGCCAGTTTCATTCACTGGAAGCTGGAACATTTTCCTGTTACTTCCATTGTTCAGAGACAGGCAACGGAAAAGTCCTGATTTATTTTATGCTTTTCTCATTTGCAACCGGAGAAGGAAATGTATTTGTAAGATTGCTTTGTGTATGAAACCTTTGGCTGGGTAATTTGAGTTGTTGTATAAATAACTGTGGATCTCTTTGGGCCTCGTGCCCAATGGTACATGCTGGTTCTGGTATCCTTGGAGAGGATCTGCATTTCATGTGTTAACTAAGTTAGTTATTAATACCCTGCCATGGTCATGTCAGTTCCAATCTTGTCTCTGCAAGCCTTTCCTGAACACACTGCTGTGGTTCCTCCTGCAGCTCTCATGTGATCACAATAAAATATGGAGTAAGTGGCATTAGATATAGTTTTGGTTATTGGGTGTCGTAATTTTGGGTATTTCCCATGTGAAATGCTCTGAGAAGCAGCTGTGAAGACATCTAGTTCACTTTGAAATTGGCTTTTCGTTTTCAGTCAGGGCACATTTTTGCTCTTTGACAGTGGTGTGCTTGTTTGGACTGTGGAGCCTTTGCAGAAGGAAATAAATCACAAATGAACCATGTGCAACACCTCAAGCTGTAACAAGAACTTTCCCCTTCCATCTTCGCCTCCAGCACTAAGTGTGTATTATAAATTCTTAATAAAGTTTGATAGTCCAAGTGATAATTTCTTGCTAAAGTACAATAACTGTTCCAGTGAGCCTTAAAGGCATTGAAGGCTGATTCAATTAAGATTTTTTTAATAGTCTTTCTCCTTGTGGTTTATTTCTTAAAGAGGTCATTCAAAAATATTTGCATTTTTTTTTATTGCCTGCTTAGATTTGCCCACCACAGCAGGCTATAAATCCAAGGTGTGGGCTTGCCTGCCTTTTAGCTCAGGAGAAGGTTCCAGTGGGAGGTTTGGGGGTACTGCCAGCCATCAGTGTGGGGTCAGGTCTGTGTTTTCAGCCTGTGGGGTGGGCAGGGATGGGGATCACCTCCAGAAACTGCAGCATTACCTCTGCACCAGCTCTGTCAGTCCTACTTGAGTGCTTTGAGCTGGCTGCTCTCAGGATGAAAGTCAACGAGCCTCACTGAGAAATCAGGCAAGAATTGCCTCTGGATGAAATTATCCCAGTGCTGTGATGAGATGGTTCAGAACTAGCTCACCCACAAATTCCAGGCATGTTTCTTTTGTCTCATAGAGTTTTCCACAAGACAGCATCTCTCTCCCTTCTTATATTGTGAAAAACAACACATTGGTGCTAAATAAAGCATCCTCTTTGCTCACTCTTGAAATTTGCCATCATTTGAGGTGTGACTTCTACATGAAATTCTGAATCTCCAGAGTAGGAAGGTGATGTTTGTGAGTGCTGGGTATCACCCTGGGACATCCCTGCTTGGCAGCAGCTCCTGGCAGCCCCTTAGGAGTTTTAGCTGGCAGGATAACAAACTTCCTGTAGCTCTGTCAGTGCCTCCCAGCCCACATTTTGTCCTGGCTTTAGCTGGGTATCTTTTGAAACCAGCAGCTCGTTATTTGATCCCAGAGTTACCTTCAGCTGGTGTCTTCTCCTGACAGGGAAATGAGGCATGAGGAGTTTCTGGCCAAGAAATTCTTTTTGGAGGCTTTATTTCACATCCAGCTAATCTTGTACCTCATCTTATCCAACTTCCCAGATCCAGCGGGTCTGAGAATTGTGGTTTCCTTGGATCTGCAGCCCTGATAGCTGGAGCAGAGCCCAGGTTCTAAGGATGCCATCCCTGAGCTGACAGGCTGTGGGGTATTTATTAAACAATATTATTAAACAAGTGTTCCTCTGATTTCTCAGAAAAACAAAAGAGCGCGATTTCCACTGCTGCCTATGAATCACTCTGCTAAAAAAAAACCGAAAAAACCTGGGGGAGAGAAAGGCATTTGAGAATTGACACTTAAATGTTGGTTCACTTCTGCATAAATGCTACTTGGGCAGCATTCTGCTGTAGGTGAAAATCAAAGCAGAATTTGGCTTTTAATCTAATTTCTGGTCTAAACCTAATGCATTTGGCCAGAGGAGTAGTGCTAACAGTGACTTGTTTCTAAGACCATTCAACATAAATATATCCAATTTAGGCAGTCTTGGATTTTAAAAAGTGAAAATTTTTGCTTTTTTGTAGATGATGTTGATACTGGCCTCGGTGTGTGTGGATGGATCCTGGTCATCACCTCGCTTGTTTTCACTGTTCTTACATTTCCTATATCAGTATGGATGTGCATAAAGGTAAAGTTGTTCACTGCTGAGTTGGATTAAAACTTTCAGCAATGCAGAGTGGCTGTTATTGTTCTCAATTGGATTTACTTGTTCTAAACACAAATTAATTCAACTCTGTTGTTTCTTGAGCTATAGCAGACAGTAGATAGCAGGCCTCAGCACTTCAGGGCATTCATCTTCAAACCAAAAATAAAAGTGGTATTAAAATATTTGGTCAAAAGAATTCATTGATATCTTTACTACATCTGCCCAGTTGTCATTAGTAAATAAGCTCATTTGAAGGATGAGAATAATTGCAAGAACCCATAATTACTCTTAGAGAACTGATAATTATTTTTTTAAGATCTCTCCCTGTATATCACATGTCTAAATATGAAGTATGTAAATAGAATTATGTACATAGATGTGGCTGCATGTGACACATTTGAAGACATGGTGCTGTCTGTGATCACTCTGAGGTTGATGTTTGCAGTTTCCAAACAGGAGGAGTTATTTCCTCCTGGCTTGGCTGATGTGGCATCAGAATTGGAGCTGGAAAAATCCCTGCTGGGTCACAGATGCTGCACTTTCTTGTGTCGTTGCCAGGATATTCCTGATGGTTGCTGCTGGTGCCTGGACCTGCCCAGGTGCCATCCTGCTGAGAGTCTGAGCAATATTTCTTGTGGACTATTGTCCTGACTTTTTCTTTTTGCTCTTTGCTTTTTGACAATAAAGTTTAGGCTAAAATTCTCAAAAGCAGCCAGTAGAGAAATGTGTGTTAAATTAGAGACTCAAGCCTGGTGTGTACATAATTTGGAATCCGCAGTGTGACTTCTGGAAAACCGTGTGTGACATCCAACAATCTGTTCCAGATTATCAAGGAATACGAGCGAGCCATCATCTTCAGACTTGGACGCATCCTGAAAGGGGGAGCAAAGGGACCAGGTATGTCCTGGTCAGCAATTAGTTCTAATTAGTCATCAGCAAAACAGTAATGGTGTAGAGACATTGCAGTAAAGTGGCAAATGGATTTCTCAAGAATTCTGAAACTTCCAGTAAGAGGATGTGTTACAACAGGAATTGGACTTTATGAGCCTTGTGGGTCTCTTCCAGCTTATAAAGTTCAGATTCATGCTCTGGATTGAGAAGACAGCAATCTTAATTTTACCCAGCTCTCCTTTGTTAATGTATGGGTCTGCAGGCAGAATTAAAAGCACTGAATGTAAAGGGAGTTTTCAGATGGGTGATTTGAAAAAAGAAGTTTGATGAGTCTGAAAGCCTTGATGCTTTCAAAGTAACAGAAGTCAGGAGAGTATTTGATGGTTTTGAAAAGTTGCCTGTGTATATTAGAAACTCTGAGATCTGGAACAATTTTATTTTCAGCTGTTGTTCCTGCTGCTCAAAGTGACAGAAAGGGGCAATGGCTTCTTCCTTCATTTTCACCCAGGCTTTGCAATGCTCCACATTGCTGTAAAGCTGAAGGGTCTCAGTGAGCCACCAGAACAGAAGGCAGGAGGTTGATGCTTGCCAGAATTAGGCCCCACAAGTAACTATGTGGGGGACATTTTTAAAAGTTGCTGTTAATACTTCTGGGGCTGATTTATTTCCAAATGTTAAAAATCTCTAAATAAGTGATACCCACATAAATTGAAGTTTCTCAGCATGCATTTTTAAAAAATCTTACCTTGCTTTGGAAGCTACTAACAAGTGTTGTGCTGCTGAGCTCCTCACAAAGAGCTGCACAGCCACAACTTGGGTTTCAGCTTATTGCAGTAACAAATTTTGTCTGCTTTAATGACCCATTTTCACATCTTATTGAACGGATTTTTTGGCACAGGTTTGTTTTTTGTCCTGCCTTGCACAGACAGCTTCATCAAAGTTGATATGAGAACCATCTCTTTTGATATCCCTCCTCAGGAGGTGAGTTTGCATTTGCCTTTGCATCTACTAAAGTACTTGCTGAATTTTGTGCACTTTGCTTTTCCTTCTCTCCTCTCAATATTGGGTAATGTGCAGCCTGAATACAGATTCCTTGTGGAGGTGCCATTTATTTTGAAGAATACATATATCCCTTAGAAATGTCATCCAGTAAGGTAAGAGCACTGAAAGAAAACAGATGATGCTCTGAGAACCAAATGAGATAATTGAATACTGCCCGAGAGCTGGAATGGGAGGGCTTTGGAACCAAGGCTGCTGGACTTCATACAACATTCCCTAATTGCTTCTGTGAAATCTGGAAGATTTCCAGGCACAGCAGGGATCTGTCCTGTGCCAATTTATCTACATGTATAAACTAGCTGAAGGAATGGGATGAAATTGGTATATACATCAAATGCTGTTTATAGCAACTGGGGGAATGAGTGGTCAGCTCCCTTTGTTGGGTTTGTGTGCACGAGGCTCCTGTGCCCTGCCCTGCCCAGGTACATGATGAGGGTGCTACCACTCATGGCAGGTCCTAAAGAACAAAAAAATTACTTTAATTTCTACTTTGCTTTTCCTTTGTAGCAGAATGCCTCCAGAGCATTAAGCCAGCTGAACTCAATGCTGCCAACAAAATAATAAAACCCAGCCATCCCTCTAAAAATAAGTTAGTGAACAATTGTATCCCGATGGTTATAACTGTATCACTCATGTATCAGATGCATTCTGTCAGAGATGCTCCATACAACCTGTATGGTGCATCTGTTTCCTGTCAGGTCTGCACAAGGGTTTGCTGTTCATGGTTAGTTGTAGATTGAGACAAATGGCAGCTGTCCTGGTACACTCTAAAGGGTAATTGGAGAAACCTAATCACTGGCAGGCAGAATGTGCTTGCAGCTGCTGATGTACCATTAGTGAGGCCATCAGTAATCCGGTTTTTCTTTTGACTTGATTAAATCACGCTTATGGATTTAGGTTTGTTTGTGTTCCTTACATAGAGGCAGAAATCCATTTTTATTTGTTCAACATGATTTCTGTGCATGCTACTCATTCTTTAGCTTTTGTGTTATGAAAAGCCTGCTAAAAGAGGTAGTTAGGGAGGGGACAGGGCAGGTAAATCTTGCAGGTAATTGTGTACCGTGGAACAAGGGCTGCTCTGGGCATGGCCCTGGTTGTCTGAGCTCTCTGTCAGTGCCACCCTCCTGTCCCCACGGCTCTGCTGTCAGGTTGCCCCACACAGCCCTGGTGAAACCTCACTGAAAGGCAGCACGGGACCTGGCTGTCATTCCTTGCCAGAATCACTGGTTAACCTTCCCAAGTGAAGACGAATTTCAGAATAAATAACTTCTGCTTTCTCTCCTTTTCCTGTCACTGGTATGACTTGCAGATGCCTCTGCAAATTCGAGGAAGTGGGTTAAAAATAACATGAGGGCAAAGCTCATGGAATGTGTTTTTCACTGAGAAGTTTCTAATCCCTTTTTTAGTCTCAGCTTTGCAGAGCTGTACTGGGAGGTTAATGAACACTGGGACATGTTCACATGCAACATGTGTATAAGGGGTTTTGTTTACAAGACAGTGGGAAACCAAAACTTGGTGCAGTAAAACAAAGACCTGACTGTCATAATAATTAACTTTGTATTTATGGAATATTCTGTACTTTTCCCACTGCTTTCCAGATCCTGACCAAGGACTCGGTGACAGTTAACGTGGATGGAGTGGTTTATTACAGGGTGCAGAACGCCACCCTGGCCGTGGCAAACATCACCAACGCCGACTCAGCCACTCGGCTCCTGGCACAGACCACCCTGAGGAATGTCCTGGGCACCAAAAGCCTCTCTGAGATCCTCTCTGACCGGGAGGAAATTGCACACAGCATGCAGGTATGAGCAGCTTGGAGCAGTCCATCAAACAGCAGGTTAAGCAGCAATCCCATGGATAACTTAAAGGTGTGGATTTATTTTATCTCTAAGTGATAAGTTGTGATTTTGGAGCTGCAGGCAAAGCTCTGACAAGATCTCTTGAAATAAGAATGGGGGACTAAAGCATTAAGGGCCAGTTGGGTCTAGGAGAGGAGGGCTTCCCTGGATCCTTGTGTCAGTCCTTCGCTGTTGAAGGAAACTGTGCCACAGAATTCCTTCAAGACATTAATCAAACTCTGGGGGTTTTTGTTAGTTTAAAACAGTTGTGCTCTTCTAGCTCTCAAATCATACCACAAATACTAAAGCCCTGAAAATCTGAGAATTTGAAGAGATTTTGTTTGGTTTATTGGTCATTCTTCAGATTTGGGCATTAGTTTGAGTCAGGTGTGTGGCTTCACTTACCTGTCCTGCCTTCTGTAGGTCACACTTGATGAGGCAACAGATGATTGGGGCATTAAGGTGGAACGTGTGGAGATCAAGGATGTGAAGTTGCCTGTCCAGCTGCAGAGAGCCATGGCTGCAGAAGCAGAGGCTGCCCGGGAGGCAAGAGCCAAGGTAATGACAACAGCCTGGGGGCTGGATTTGGTTTTTCCCAAGTAAGAAATATACCCTTCCCTCTCAAGCCCTTGTAGATATAAAAAAGCACAGCTTGAAGGAGAAAGCATTTTCAGCTATATGTGGGGAGTGCCTCTGGTTTTGAGAGGCAGTGCTGGAAGAATCACAAAAGCTTTTGAAGGTAGAATAAATACTTGCATGGCATTCTCAAGACCTGCTGCCAGCTTTTGTGATTGTGCATTCTGGATGGGAGGATGCAGGCACTGGTGCCTGCTGAAAGCACGTGCCCAGGGCAGTCACCTAGCAGGCTGCTGGGCTGAGGCTTTGGTCCCTGCCTGGGGCTGAAGCCGCTGTGGATTGCTGTTCCTCGGGGCAGGGCGGCTCAGTGTCCCTGTTGTGCCTCCGCAGGTGATCGCGGCCGAGGGGGAGATGAAAGCCTCCAGGGCGCTGAAGGAGGCGTCCGTGGTGATCACGGAGTCTCCTGCTGCTCTCCAGCTGCGCTACCTGCAGACCCTGACCACCATCGCTGCCGAGAAGAATTCCACCATCGTCTTCCCCCTGCCCATAAACATCCTGCAGGGCCTCCTAGGTCTGAAGGAGTAGAGAGGCTGGGAGGGGCAAGCTCGGGGTCAGCCCATGTTTGCAACACTGAATTCCCTGTGTAGAGTAGCTTGTGGCAGTGTTAGCAAAATGGGTTTGCTGAGGAAGCTTTTTATTTTACTGAGTGTGTTATAGAACTTGTATGTAATGTTTGTGAATGTGGACAATCGCTATATTTGAAGTTGAAAACCTCTCAGAATGAGTACAAGCAGGTTGTGATCTTAAATAACCTTTATCCATATTGTCCTGGATGGGACACCTCTAATCCAAAACCTCCTTTTCACATAGAAAACCAGTTGTGGTGGAGGTGATCCAATATTTGGAATTATTCCTTCTACAAAATGGGTCTGTAGCCCTGCAAGGGAAGTGGAAGTGTCCTGGGCAGTCCTGAAAATCAGGCTCGTGCTCTCTAAAGCAGTCCCCATTGATGAGAAACAGTTGTTGGTGGAACTTTCTTTCTGCCACTCAGGAATGGCACAAACATGCCATAGTTACAGACACAACGTGCTTGTGGTCACTGATGGACTACTGTTGTTATGGGGCTGTGTCTGCATAGAGTTACACTGCTTTAAAGCACTGAAAAGGTTCTGTCTGTATCTGCTTCTCCTAAAAATATTTTTTAAAAACCAAAGTGCTGCATTTTATCCAGATCTAAAGCCTTATTTCTCTAGGAAATGACATGTCTGTAACTAGCAGGGAGGAGTGGTGTTTAAGAGGAGGTGCTGCACTGGTGCTTTACCTGTTGGTGCTGCTCTGTGCAGACCTGGAGTGGTTGTTGTGTCAATAAGGGCTTACACTTCATCCTCAAAGCAGCTGGGCCTCAGCTCACATAACCCAAGCTGTTAAACTTCCTGTTTTGTACCTCTGTAGAAAAGACAGATAAGAGAAGATCTGGATACTTCTCGGGGAAGACTCGTCAGGCTGCCACCAGCACTGAGTCTGACATCTATAAAATCTGGGACGAGGCAGTGGAACTGAAAGGCCAAGATTCATGATGTAAGTGCCCTTCTCCCACTGGCCAGCATAACTCCATAAGTTGTTTCTTATGCTCTTTCTGCTCCAATCAGCTCTGTATTTACAGGTGTTTTAGGCCTGGGTACCTGTGCCTCGACACGCTGTGCCTTTGTCACTGGCAAGAGATGCCCAAGTGCTGTTGCTTTTCTGCCTGTCTGCTGGGCAGGTTTTCCTTTGTGTTTGTCAAGGTGGCAGCTCAAGTAAGCTGAGCTTAACTTCTGGCTGGGAGCGAGAGAATCAGTTAACAAAGCTGGAATAATTAGCATTGCTGTGCTCAGGCACTTGGAGTGGGAAACAGAGCAACTGCACAGTTCCAGGTTAATCCTTAGGGAAGATGAGTCACTCTGTAACTCCTGCTGCTGCAGCTGCAGCTGCCACCCCTGTGAATTCTTGTTGACACCACAAGATGCTTTTTGCTCTCATCCTCAATAAAAAACATGCTGTTTACTAATGAGTGAGTTTCTGAAAGAGTAAAATACTGTTTTTCAAGGTCTCAAATGCATATAATTCCAAAGAGGGGAAAGCAAAGCAGTCCCAAACTCCTCAAAATAATTTCTGTTACTTTTTACTAAAAAGTCCACGTGCAAAAGATGGCACAAAGAAGGTTTTGGGTTCTAAGGTGTGTTCAAACATGAGATCTACAGCTGCTCTTTAATGTTTTCGTCTTCGTAACAAACCCCACCATTCTGTTCTTCCCATATTTCATACAAGCTTTATTGTATTAAATATAATCAAAGCAAGGAGCAGGGCCAATGACTGGTCATGATTGTTTTCGGAAATTATTGCACAGCTAATTGGCTATTAACATCATTCCCTCGTTAACATACATCCTGCAGGAGGAAGGAGTTCTTGAAGGCATTGAAGGCACTGAACTTGCTCTGTTGCAAACATTGCTCACACATCCACATCTGCCATTGCTCTCTGCAGGGGATCCACAGCCCAGTAGTCATCGTCCCAGCCCAGGAACCAGCCAGAGAAGGTGGGAGGCTCGAAGCCCTGCTTGACAATGGTCACTGGGGTCCTCTTGTCCCGCGTGGAGGGGTCTGTGTCAATGTAGCGCTTGGCTGGGGACACACAGAGGGGATCTCACTCAGCTGAGAGCTAAAGTGGGGCTCAATGGCTGCCAGAGAGGCAGCTTCACATCAGCCCTTTGAACAAAAATACCCACTGAAAGTTTGTGTCCTATGGTTTTATCTATGCTTGTCAGAATATAAATTGCCTGAGTCATGATCACACAGTAGGAAAATGAGAAAGGGATAGTTCAGAGAGGAAAATGTGACATTACCAGACTTCAGTGCCTCAGTCTTTTCTTCTTCTTGGGCATCTTTCCCAATCCATACAAAGACCTAAAGATAAAAATATTAATTACTTCAGTAACAATCATTCTCTTTATTAAGGGATTATTTAGATGAAGTCTCAGTGAACCGAGTGTGACACAAACCAGAAAATCCTTGTATTGGTGTGCCTGGGTTGTTGACCAATGTGACCAAATCTCTATTGATCAACAACGAGAAGCTTTTTGCCTGCATTTTATCTACATGAATTGTAGACCCTTGAACAAATTCTATACTAGCTTAACATCAGGGGAACATAGCACGTTTGAACATTTTTCCATAAAACATCACAATTCATCTCTGACTTGCCTTGTGGCTGATGTGTGCTGAATCTGTAATACAACAGCACCTCTGGCTATTGTAGTTCAGGTCTTAGTCTAGAGCCAATCTCTGCCTATTCTTTGCTCCTCTTATCCCCCTGTAAACGTGACTTACCTGATCCCATGTGTCCAGGAGCATCACATCATCTGTGGCAAGGTCATCCTGAGTCAGATCTCCGGGAACTTCTTCAATCTGGAAAACAGGGGGTTAAGATGAGCAAAGGCTTCAAGCATCACTTTATCTGTACAGGACAAACCACAGGAAGAAAAGATGAGGTGTAACTGCTGTTGGGCAGCTGGGTATTGGGTGGATCCCCCCAGGCACTCACAGTGAAGCGGCCGCTCTTGTTGGAGCAGGCGAAGAGGCGCGGGGGGTGCGTGTCCATCTTCTTGTCCTTGAGGCGCGGCGAGGTGCGGTACGGGGCTTTGCCACCCAAGGCTGCCCAGAAATTCTCTGCAAAACACAAAGGGAGACTGATGCTTCTTCTGTTCATGGTACCCACACCAGGGTTACGGTTTGGGCAGGACTTGAAGTGTTGTTCTGAGTCAGAAAGTCCCAATGGCCTGCAGACATGCGTGAACAATGTATGTTAAACAATGAAAATACCCCAGAGAAGCTCCTCTTGCCCGTGTTCACATCTTCTTGTTCTGAGAGACAAAATATCCATGAAATGATTGCAGACTGCACTGTGACTCCCTCACCTGGCTCTTTGCCCTCAGCAACCTGTACTGGGCGTGCTCCCAGTATTTTCAGCAGCTCCTGTGCTCCTGATTTCTCAGCATTGCTGGCTCCTTGGCCAACCCACAGGTAGGCAGCAGAGGGAGTTTTCAGGACAAAGGCATCATTGGAGTTCAGCTGACTGGCTGTAGGATCCAGCTGAAAAGAAAGAACACTGCAAGTGTCAGATGAAACCATCCTCTAGATAGAGCCTGTTATTTCAAAATCAAATAAGAACCTACAGCTGAGTAAACTGCAAACAAGATTTTCCATATGAGCATGTAAGGTTGTCAGATGTGTTGTATGTTCCCTGTATCCAAGTGATGAGTTAGATTTTCCCCATGGGAAGAGTAAATAACTATTTCAGTGTGTGATTACAGGTACACATGACCAATAGCAGGAACGCCTGGCTATCATTGTGCCAGTCCTGGTGGTTATGGCAGGAGATTTAGGAGCTCAATGGGGACCCCATGGCACAGCACCCCTGCTGCCAACACTGATCAATCATTAACACCAACTCCTCTGTGTCAACAAGGACAGGCCTTTCGAAGCTGGAAGCTTGGGAAGTTCCTGCAGCCATAAACCCCTGCCCTTTCCTCACCAGGATTTAATTGCCCCTTTGCTGTTGCACAGAGGTGTCTGTGTGCGTTTTCACTCTGAGCAGTGAGGCTCTGAACCTGTGTCCTGGCCCAAGTTCCTCTTCCACAGAGGGAACTGAACTCTTCAGTGGGTCATGTTCCCATCATGGGCTGCACACACAACACCAAGCTGGCTCTCTCACTTACCTCCACGGCTCTGGTGGCTCCGGAGGTGCTGGAGCGCACCTGGAACAGCCGCGTGGCCGCAGGTGCAGTCTGGCCTCCTTCCCTCGAGGTTCCACCCTTGTAAACAACCAAGGGCTTTCCACCAAACATGCTCATCAGGTGAGGGGGCTCCTTCCCTTGCACTACTCGTTTCTGAAGGAAAAGAATCTTGCTGTCAGTTTTGAGGAACACAAGACTAACCAGAAATGGCTTTTACGATCCCATGTCAAGCTGGAATATTCACAGAGCACCCAGCTGGGCCAGGTGTTTAATATACATATATATATATATATATATATATATATATATATATATGTATATATATATATGTATATATATATATTCTTTATTTCCCCATTGTTGGGGTCAGTTCCTGCTGTCTCTACCTGCACAGGGCTGCCTCCCAGCTCCTCATCCAGCTGCACTGTGAGGAATGCAGAGGTTGTGATCTCATCCTGTGTGGAGTCGGCGCCCTGCCTGGAGAACAAGGCCAAATCCCAGCTTTATTCTCAGCCTTTCCCCCCACGCACACCTTACAGAGATCAAGAGGAGGTAAGGAAACTCTGCTACCAAATCTCTGCAGCACTTCATTCAACACAAGGGAGAAATTCCTTATCCTCTATTGTAGCACAGCAAGTACAGGGGGAGATAAGAAAACCTTTCCTAGATAAGCAGAGCTTGATCCAAAGAAGGGAGTAATAACCAGTGGGGGGGGGGGGGGGGAAATGGAATAAAAAAAACATATAGTACTTCCCCCCATTGTTCCACTTCAAATTAAACATCCCAGACCTCTGGTATTGTTTTGTTTACAAGGGAAAATTATCCAGGGTGAAACTTAATCGCCCAAAGATCCTGTGGAAGCAGGAACCAGCAGTGATCGATTTGCTGAGTGGGCTCGCAGCCCCACGCAGCCCCAGCGTTTCCCGACTGCCCCAGGGTGAGTCCCGTACCAGGTGTAAATGATCTGTCCCCGCTTCCCGTCGTGCTGGTAATCGTACAGGATGATGTAGCTGTCCCCGCCGTAGAACTGCCCGTACGTGGCGGGGTCCACCGGCACCTTCTCGGAGCCTTCAATTCTCCAGATCTGGCGGGAGAGCGGAGGCGCTGCAGCACGAGCGCATCGCCGCTCCCCAAATTATCCCCGAATTCTGCAGCCCGGAGCTGCAGCGCCCTCTGCCGGGACCCGAGCGACAATTCCCGTCCCCTCCAGCGGCTGCTCCCCAACGCAGCTTGGAGGCTTTTCGGGGCGTTTTTAACCAGCCAAACCTCGGCCCGGACCGCTCTGGGCTCCTGGACAGCCCCCAGCACGGTCAAGCCTAACTCCACCCCTGCTTCTATGCTCAAAGTCATGAACCCACGGTGCTCCAAGGCATTCACACATGAGATGGCAACAGGGAGAAAAAACAGGAGGAGGAATAAATCCATGTACACAGTGGTGGGAAATCGTGGAGGCAGATGGCTCTCTGGCCTCCATTTGTCTTGCTGCTCTTGCACCCATGCCACAAAAGCAAAGAAAAGTTTTTAAACCTTCCCAGGGGCACTGCGCCACCACTGACCTGTTTCTTGCCAGAGCCATCATCCTCCATGCCGTGCTGGGCAGCCATGGCCTTGGAGCTGTGCAGGGTGGCCGCGTCGAAAGGGACCTGCTCAATCTTGGCAACGTGGCCAGAAACGTGAGGCTGCCCCAGCCCCTCAGTCTGGTCCTTGTCCCGCCAGTTCTTGAAGAATTGCTTGAACAAAGGTGTCTCACCACTCTCAGGGAGGACTTGGATCTGAAAGGAATGAGCCTTTAGAACCAGCTCCCTAAGAAGAGCAAGTTCATCTACTCCTCTTTTTCACTCTTAGAAGAGGTCATGGCAAGGGTAAAAGAGAATCTGAGAGGAAGAAACTTTAACTACCAGCTGTGCTGGGGTAAATGCTGCTTTAGCCCAGGAGCAGCACTGCAGAATCTCCCAAAACACAGCAGATCTCCCACAACAGGAGCTACTTGAAGGACCAACAGGGACACACCACCTGAGCCCATGTGGCAGAAAAGAGAAAGTGCTTGGGGCTGCCACAGGTCCTTACCTGGGTGTGTTTGGGGTAACCCATCTTGTCAATGAACTCTGAGGCTGTTTTCAGTGCTGCCTTCTTCTCTTCAGAGTTGGCACCTCTGCCTTTAATGAAAATAGAGAGAAAGGGGGTCAGCTTTTTTTACCCAGAGAAGAAATTGTCCCAGGTACCTTTAGGAAGAGTAGAAGGGCCCAGCCTTCCAGATAAATGATGCCAAATAACAATGACCATTGTTGGATCTCTTCCATGCTTGTTGTGATGGCTGAGAGAACTATCTTTCTGTTTATGGTATTAATTCTTTTCTCTCTGGTTCTGTCATGTACCTTTCCAAACAAAGATCTTTCCATCTGTGCCGTGGTCCAGGATGAAGCAGTCATCTGTACTCAGGGCTGCCTGGGAGAAGGGGTTCTCATCTGCCACCAGGGACACTGCCATGTTCCCAGCCCCATTGGAGACCTGTGACAACACATCACAGAGGTCACATAAGGCACCTTCTGCTCCCTCCTGTTCCATGGCCATAGCTCAGAACTCAGGGAGGGAAAGGGAAATCCTGCTGCTGCAGGCACTATTGTTTTCAAACAGGATACCTCTGACACAGCAACAGTATGGCAAAAACATAACACTTACTCTGAAGATTTCAACTATTTCTAGCGAAGCAGATACTGCTGAGACCAAAGAGAGATTGGTCCAAAATGGGATATATCCTTAGATGCAAAGAGTAACTGGGAACAGCTTCCCTGCACCAAGTGGGTTAAAAATCTGAGTTCCTCTACTGACTTATGCAGAAAGTGTCACATAACAAACTATCCTAGCAGATATTCACCCCATGGATACCAGAGGATGCTTAGAGAAGATTAATCCCAAAAAGTCTTGGACATTCTTCTCCACTCACAGCTGATGGCAAATGGCACCTTCCAAGTCATGGTTTCATGTGGGTGTTGGAAAGGGGCAGGTCCTGCTTCTCAGGCTCACTGTTGCTTGTTCTTTCCTGTCACCTTCCTAACACAATGCCTCACAGCACAGAGGAAAACTCCCCTTTTCCCTCATTTTTTTCACACCTTTCTCTCAAAAATTCCTGGAAGTCCCAGCTATCTCACTATACTCATAAATGGTGACAAACACAACAGAAAGCACATGGACATGCAGTGAAAGCAAGCAAGGTTCATACATAAAACTTGTTAAGAAGCAGAGTGAGGCAAGAGCAGCTCCTCTCTGCTATTGCACCTCCACCTAATTTCACAAAGATCACTCTGTTCTCCCCAGAGTTATGTCAGGGGTCCTTGTTACCTTGTAGAGCTTAGCCAGCTTCCTGTTGGCTGTGTCGGTTTTGGTCTCATCAGAAGCTCCTTCTGGCAAACTGGGCTTTGGTCCCAGGACCTGTAAGGGAGATAAAAATCTTTACCAGCCAGTCCAAGAGGATCTTCATTCCCAGGTGCTCCAGTCAAGAGAATGAGCAGAAGAGAATTCCAGATCAATCACGAAAACTCCCTCTGAAGTCCCAGCAGGGCAGAGGAGCAGGTGTGCACTGAGCTGTGTGTTTATACCACACACAGTACCCACCCCACCTTTCTCCCACACACACTTCCCACTCCAGCAGGGACAGAGGGAATAACCTGGAGCATCTCCTCGCGCTCGGAGCCCTCCTCTGACACGTAGACCTTGGCGCGGCCGTTGCGCTCGTTGTCGCGGATGCCCTTGGCCAGCACCGTGGCCTTCAGCCGCTCCTGGCGGTTGCTCTTGGAGCCACACCATTGGAAGATGTTCTGGGGGAAGGGGAAAGTCGTGTCAGAGCATGACAATGCCTCTCTAGATGAGACAGCACTCAGCTGGGACTGAACAATGCCAGTGTTTCAGGATGCTCAGCACTGAGATGGCTTCAGTACGGTGGGAGAAAAAACCTTATGTGAAGCGTGAGACATCTCCTGCCCCCTGCATTCCACCACCTGCCTCTGATGTGGTACTCACACTGCCCAGGTCCAGGATGAAACAGTCCCCTGTGTTGAAGCTGTCCCAGCTCACAGGAACCTCCGTGGCCCGGACTGTTCTCCTGCCTTTGACCTGCAGCAGCCTCTGCACAGTGACCTCGTTGGGAACCACGTGCCTGAAGCCAGAAGCCACACCACCAGCCTGGGGGGAAACACAGGAGCAAGGATTCACACCAGGACTGGGGAAGTGTGTATTCCCATGTGTCCTGCCCACCAGAAATTACCCAAGGCTCAGGATTCACTTTCTCTGCTGACACTGGGAATTGTTTATCAATGCAGGCAACAGGACCCACATCAGTTACTCTCAAAAAAAAAAAGCACAACCAAGTTTAAATGAATGAAAGTAACAACAAGTGAGTGGGAAATAAACAAAACAGAAAGATCAGGAAAGTCTCAGACGTGAGGAAATGTGAGCACTTTGCAAGCATGTGACCTGATATCACTTTCCTTGTGCCTTTGAATTCCTCACAGACACAACTGCTTGACTGCATGTTTTCACTTCTATCCCACTTTATTGTGTTGGCAGGGAGGAGTAACTCCCACTACTGCTCATCTCCTTTACCAAAACATTGCACATGCTGGGAGGGTGGGCTAAGCACAGAGACTGCAAGTTCAAACTGTTATGCAAGTGGGGAGAAATTAAATCTCCTAGGTAGGTGTTTCCCATTAACTTTGCTGCTTCTTAAATTCATTCCAGGTGCCTTGGGACTTTTCTTTCCTCTGCCTCTTGAAGAAAAACAAAACCTTGATTCCTAAAATTTTCTGGGGCTTTCCTTGTGTATTATCAATTCAGCCAAATCTCTCCCACTGGGATCTGCTGTTCTCCACCCTGTGCAGTCCCAACTCATTGAAAACATCTGGCTGAGAATGAGTTTTAAGCAACTGGAAAAAGAGCAATTCTCACTCTCCTGGGAATTGGGCAGGACATTATTTCTTGCAGACTCGGGTCAGTTGTCACCCACCTTGTATTTGATGCCAGATTTGAAGTAACCCAGGAAGGTGGGGGACTCGTGGCCCTGCACCTCGCGGTGCTGCACAGCCTTTCCCTGCAGGTGCTCGTCAATCTGCACAGTGAAGATGGCAGCAGCCCCACGCTCATCCTGAGAGCTTTCATCACCTGAAACATGGACAGACACACTGGGACAGAATGCAGGGTCTGCTCTGCATTCAACTGTGCAAACACACAAGGAGAGAGCAGATTTAACTGTGATATTGGGGTTTGAGGCTGCAGGGAAAGTCTTGGCACAGTACTCTGTGACATGGACTGCAGAGGGCAGTTAGGAGAGGGAAAAATTCCACTCCCTGACCAGGAAGAACACACCTGACCTCCCTCCTTTCAGGCAGAAAGGATTTCAGCCAGACCTTCCACCTGAGATCTTGCTTTCCCTGTGAACCTCTGCAGAGCAGGGACTTACCTGTCCTATTTCCCAGGAAAAGGTTTTAGGATCATGTGGCTGTACTCTCTATTGCAGAGCCCATGCAAATATTTGACATGAGTAGGGCTCTTTACACCCAGAACTGCATTTCACTGTGCTGTTTTTTATTTCCCTGGGTAACTTTTAGTGGCCATGGCTGGAGCAGCGGCTCAGGGGTCACTCTGGGCTCTCAGCTCTGCAGGGACACTCCCAGCACTCACCCAACCAGAAGTGCAGGTCGTACTGCAGGTTCCCGCTGCGCTGCTTGATGGTGTTCAGCACCAGGTAGGAATCTCCAGTGAAGAAATCTCCATACAGGTTTTTTGGCACTGGGACCAAATCAAATTTCTCCACCCTCCAGATCTGAAGGCCGGGCTCCTTCCCAGCCTTCAAAAACTCCGCGTGTTCCACCATGCTGACAGGCTGGGGGTGAGACAGAGGATGCTGTTCAATGTGCAGGACACAAGGAAGTATTTAAATTAAATTGCTTCTCATGTCTTAACTTCTTGGGCCAAGCAAAAAGTGGAAATCCTCCTTTTTTGTCATGCACTGAGTTTTGAAGGGGGGGAAAAAATAAGGATATGTGTGGAAAGAATCCCTCTCCATTGATCACTGTTAATTTTCACTTCCAATCATCTCTACTGCCTGGTTTATTCCTGGATTATCCTCTTCTAGACTCTACTGTTTCTCTCTCTGGATTTAATCTCTGTATTTTCCTTACTAATTTATAATTTTTCAGCATGGCACGTAAGTGAAGCTTGACATTCCAGGCTGTTGGAAAGAAATCCCTTTTAACTCCACATGTACATCCTGCACAAACATGATTTACAGGTTTTCTAAAACCAAATGGAAAATGCTGTGAAATTCATTTAAAATGTACGTAATTAACAGGTTTCTTAAATCTCTTCTCTTCTGACCTGTTACTTTTACTGCTCCCTTGTAGGAATTACATTAATTTACACAACATCCTGTCCTAAGGACATTGCAATTTTGGTTTAATATGTTTATTGCCATACTTATGCAATATATCAACACATTGCAATATCCTTTTTTAAACAAACATAATCAACACTTCTCTCTTTTATAAAAGAATTCATGTTGGTAATTCTGAAAGAAAATAAAACATTTCTGGTGTATTGGCAATGAAGTCTGTCCATGGATCACATCATGTCTTTGAGTGCTATCAGGTAATAGGGAAGAAAACCATTACAATGTTACATTAGAAGCATTCAGTACTGTGACAAAGAAGATGGTTCACAGCAGATGATGGACAAAAGTAAAATATGCTCAGTTTTCAAGGCAGAAATAAAGGATGTAGCAAACTAAAAAGCAAAATAGCAAGTTATGTAGCAAAGTGATTCCTAAGCTGAAATATCAAAGGTGGAAAAGAATGAACTCATTATTCCAGTCAGCCTGAATCCTCCCAAATTCCCACTAAAAACTGGACAAAACCCTGACAGAGAGTTAAAGGAGAAGGACTCCTGTGAGTAGCTGGAACCAGAAGTTTTTCAGTGTTTAATTGTGATGTTCATCACTTACCACAGCTGAAAGCACAAGAGCTGCTGTAACAACATATCCAAGCCCTGCCACAGACATGGAGCTGACACAGCTCAGCTTCAGAGCCATTGTGCACAAAACGGTGAGGAAAAGAAAACTGAAGTCCTTTCTGCCCATTTCTAGGAGCAAATGGGCACCTTCTCCAGCAGAGCTGTGGGGAGTCGCAGCTCCCTGCTCCTCTGGCTGCTGGGGAGGATGAAGGGCAGAAGCCAATCTTTTATCGGGGACAAACACACCCACCCCCTCGGCAGCACAGGGGCGGAACGCTTTGTGCAAACAATCCTGCTGGAATCCCAAAGGCTCCTCCGAGCCCCGAGCCCAGCAGCACTCACGGCACACAATGTGCGATCCATTACCGACAGCGCCACACGGGCAGAGATTCAGAGACATCACAACACAGGCAACATTCGTCAGCTAAGAGCTGGAAGCTGGTGAGACACAGAGGAACAGCATGGCGGCTCCAGCTGGCAGTGGATGCAGGGAAAGAGACTTTGGGGAACACAAGGATGGGACTGAGCAGGCTGAGGATGGGGGGATGCACCCTCAGCTCCTGAACTTGTCAGAGGAGCAGAGTTCTCTCCTCACCCACCACTGTCAGAGACAGCTCGGGAAGTTTGGAGATGCACTGATGGATTTCAGATCCCAGGTTCACAACAGAGCATTCAGAGTCCGGGAGGTGACAGAACAAAAGCTAATTCAATAATTTCACAACCAAGTATTTCTGAGGGTGTAGCAACACCCTGTGGCAGGAACACAACAGCCATCAAACCTACTCAGCCCAAAGGAATTACAGCAGGGCTGAGTGTAGCACCCCAGTAATCTGCCACCAATAAAGAGATTATTCTTCCAACTGTCTCACACGGCAGCAAGTTCATCTGTCACACTTTCCAGTGAAAGAAAATGCAGGAACCTTTCCCTGCGGCCTTTAGGAGCTGAGCAGCCACACAATGTGGAGCTGTGCTGCTGGGCACTTTTGTTCTCAACATACCCAAGGGAGAATTCCTGACAGGCTGAGCTTCCCACGGTCAAAATATCTCAAAACATTCTTAAATAAGGGGCAAACCCTCCACCCATAAAAGTCCACAACAAAACTTCCACGAAGGAAAGAGCAGACCCTGCTTTGTGCTTTCTCCACTCTCCATGAGGATATTTTCTTTCCCTCTCTCCCAAGAACACTCTGCTGCTCTCTGGTCCAAGCTGATGTATTTTAATTTGAAATGTCACCTTTGAAAATTTCACTGGAAAGTCTCAAACTGAAACAGACAATAAAAACAATGTGCTAGTCCTGCTGGTATTTCTCATCTCTGTGAAGGAAGTTCAGAGTGTCAGAGGTCTAAGTCTCAGTGAAAAACATGTAGAAACCTTGACTCCAAGGAAGGCTTTGGCAGCTGCAGCAAATCCAAACCAAAATGACTCGGTTGCATAACATTAGAAAGAGATGGGTCCTTTCCAAATGGAAAAATACTCTGGACTTTTTATTGCTAAATTAAATACCTGTATAGAACCACACCTGGGCAAACCTCACAGACTGAAGGCAAAAAGAGTCAGGATAATCTTCTTTGTTAACATCTCACTGTAGGATATTGTAATCTACAGATATATGCAGATACAGTATTCTTGAAAAACCATTTATTTAGTCTTCTAATTAATTTGGCATTTTGCAAGTCCAAGCTTGCATTCCTAATGAGCTGCAATATGTAAATACAGGCAAAAAAATATGGAAAGAGGGCTACAGTACATAAATTGTGTATTATAGTGTTCTTTCATAAAATTAATTAATCTGAGCCATTCCTGAAGGGAATAGCTGTAAATCTACCCCAACAGCTGGTTTGGGTTATTACTGCTGGCAGCAAGTGTTGCATTGTTAAATGAAGCCCCAGAAATGTTTGCTCTGGACATTGCTCTGAGGGCACTTGCCAGCTGAGATCGCCAGGGCCCTACTGAAAAGGGTGTCCTGATGGAGACATGGAAAACAGCACTTTTCAAGCTGCTGTTAATAAAATTGTCCAGCTTGGTCCAGAAAGGGTGCCCAGCCAACATCTTATGCAAAGGAAAGTTGTTTAAGGGAAACAAGAAGAGGGCTTGGAATACAGGATTTCAGTACAGATGGATCAGCTAAATGACATTTGGCTGCACAGTGATGAAAAGAAGAACTTAGGAAAATTAGTCCAATGATTTGAGCAACCATTGGAAGACAACAAATTCATTATGGTCTCCAGATGTGCAGCCACACCAGCAGGACAGGCCAGCCCAGGAAGGCCCTGGGATGGAATCTGGCCTGCAGGAACAATCCCAGGGATTTGCTCCTGGGCAAACCCAGCAGGAAAGGCAACACTCACTGACCAAAGCCTGTGCCTGGCCCACAGGCCGATGGCAGCCTGGGGCTGCTGCTCAGGGAAGTGTGCAATGATCTCCCAAGGCTGGAAGCTGTTTGCTCCAGGGGGAGGCCAGAAAAGGCAGAGAGGCCCCAGTCCCTGTGCTCAGCAATCCTGACCCCGCTGTGCAAACCCCGACTGCTGCCACAGCTTCCAGCGCCTCCGATCCAGGACTCAGCTCCTGTCTCTCCTGGTACCCAACCCAAACCACCTTTCCTATTTCCACCTGCAGCTGCTAACAAACAGCTCTCTTTGCCTCTCCCTAAATTCTTCATTTCTGCTCTGCTGTCCTCCCTGTGGCTGTGCCTCCCCCTCATCTGTCACAGCCACCTCTGCCCTCCCAGACTGACACCAGCAGCACTTCAGTGTTTGTCTTCACTCTCCTCTGAATTGCTGCCAAGGAGCTGCCCAGCTCTGCACTGCCCAGCACAGCCATACTGAGAGGAATGTCCTGTTCCCTTCAGGAAAAACCTGTGGACACTGAGCCTGGAATCTCTTACTCTACCTCATCACACTGCAAAATCTATATAGGGAATAATTAATGTTGGGTTCCTCCCTATCAAATACACTCTCACATCTTCACACCTACCATCATCTAAAGCTTAATGATGTAGCTAAAGTAACTTTCTACAAGATAATATCATCCAATACTCACAGCAGGGAAAGAAAGAAAATCTTTATTTCATTCAGTAACTGGCCATTAATGAGAAAAATGAGCACAACATTTTTTGTGAGGCCCAGTTAACTTGTAATAATTTGTGGCAATTCACACCTGAACATACCCACAAATACAGTCAGGACTTACCTGCACAGAGCTGCTCAGGAAAGCTTTGCTCAATTAAATGAGGCAGAAACAAGGAGAGCCCACATCCCCATGTGGTTGTGCTCATTTGCAGCTCCAGCGTCGACACATGATGGGTTCAGATGATTTGTCTAAATTTGCTGCATAAACAAAACCCACACAGGAAGGGCTGCAGCCAACACGTCACCACAGAGCATCCAAACCACCTGCTGCTCCAATTCCTGCCTTTCTACATGGCAAAGCCTGTATTTTTGATTTTAAAGGATGACACTTGCAGAACATCAAAATAACTTGCAAATACAGACTGAGTTTCATAAATATGAGAACAGTAAATCTGAGTGGAGTCTGTATCCACACTACAGTCATGTTGCAAAAATGCCTTTTGTGCACCAATCCTTATTGTACCTCAGGGGCAAACATTTGCATTTCCACCCAACTAATGTCCTCTTTCCTTTTATTTATTTGCCAAACATTGCCAGGAGAATATGAACTGCTCCAAATAAACAATATATGTCCTCAAAAAATAAAGCCTCCCTTATCTCACAGCATTCCAGACCTCCTATATCAAGTGCCAGAAGAGGTAAATCACCACTGTATTTCTGCTGCAACAACAGGAAAACCCTAAATCCTTGTTTTGCAAGAGGCAAAGGGGTATAATCCTCCTGGCACGATCAATCCCAGGAAATCTACAGGTTGCACTTTTAACAGTAAGACCCCAGAGCAAGGGCTGCATTCCCCAGGTCTAAAATCACAACACTGAAGAGATCACACAAACAAAAACCCCAATAAAATTGTTTGCTTGCTTCAGGTTCACTCTTTGTGCACTTTGAACACAATCTACACTGTCTGACTGCCCATGTAGTCATTTCTTTATTCTCTGGTCTGCTGCTGACCCATAAAAACTCTGATGAATGTACAAAGCTTGTGAGAGTGAACAGCCCAGGATCACTTGAGTTCTGACAATCCAAAACTCAGGACATGATGCTGCTGAACATGGAGAAAATTCAGCACAGGATCCACAGCGATGACAGCACACCCTGAAAATGGAAATACTTGTTTATTCCTTTGGCTTCCCTGCCAAACTAGTATAGGATATCAATAATTCTTCAGTAAACCAGTGAAAATAACTCTGGCAGGACTTCAGCTTTGTTACCAAGGGGACAGGCACTGAAAAATATCTAAAGTGATAGGTTAACTCAGTTTTCAGTCTCCAGACAGCCCTAAATTCATATATACACATAACTAAACCCAACCCCTTTCCTTCCATCCCTTGAAGAAGCCAGTAAACAAAGGTTATTTGGGATCAGAAAAAAGAGAGCCTCCTCCTCCCCAGCCATGGTGACTCCACAAACTATTTCAGCTCCCTGTATGAGGAGCAGCACAGCTCATGGCATTCCCTGCAGCTACATCTTAACAGAAAAGCCACAAATCCAAAAAAATTCAGACTGAGTTGCCTAACTCAGATCAAGAGTCCAGGACACAAAGTCCAGCATTAGCTGTGCAACTGTAGGTTTTCTGCATTTGTTAAGATTCCTACTAAACCACTTGTGCAAGTTAGAAGGCCCAGAAGATTTGAGTATCGTTCACTTTTTCCAGCTGTTTGTTTGCACTATGAGTCACATTAGCTCTATTCTGGGCTCTGTACCTTTTGAATACAACCCACTTAGTAAACACAGAGCTTCCAGCCCATGCACCCCAGCAGAAAACTTCAACACAAACACCTGCGCTTCCTCTCAGCTGCAGTGATGTAAGTTGGGGAGAATATTACTTGCACAGGAGAAAGAGGTGATCAGACAGGTCTGCCATCTGAAGCACACCCAGGGAAATCTGCTGATACAATCAGCTGGTTCAGAGCCCTGCCTTGAGCATAAGTGAGAGCTGAATCATGCACTTAAACACACACAGCACAGGGAAGGCTGGATCAGTGGAAACCACCGACCACTTTCATTCACTGGGGAGCAAAAATAAATCCTGACTTACACTACAACACAAATCATTGTTCAGTGCTAAAAAAATATTTAGGAGTGGTTATGTAACACATAAGACATAAACCAGCACATTAAAATATGACTATCTCCCCAAATTGTGTCCCCGAGAGAGAGCTGCTGGTGACAGCCAGAACACATTGAGGGAGCAGTGAGGACATGCCTGTGGTCAGCTGCAGGGAAATGACACAGATGTTCTTCCTCCAGTCTCCAGGTCCTGCCTGTTCAGGGGAAATCATCTGCAACTTTATGCAAACTCTTCTTCCCCAGAGAATAAGCTGATACATTCCTCTGTAGCACAGAAGTTGTTCAATCTGTGATCCACAACTCAAAGAGGAACAGAGCAACACATTATTGCCAGAGAAAGACTGGAAAGCAGGAGATGGCCTAGAACAAGTCCAAAAGGGAAGCACAGAGCCTGGCCTTGCACTCCTCATGCAACAACAGGCCCAGGCACCGGGGTGAATGAAAGGACTCAGGAGTCATTGCCCCGTGTGGGACAAGGGAGGGATACAGGCAGATGGCAGGGCTGACTAAAAAGCACATAAATGAATTTTGCTGATGCCACAGCGACAGGGCACAGTAGGTCTGGTGTCACCTCAGGGGCAGTGGGAGTCCATCAAATCCTCCCTTCCACATCAGCTCCACATAGAATTCAACTTTCCACATCAAAAACCTCCACAGGAAGCAACTCAGGGCTAACAAAAGGAGTTAACAGACATTAAAAATCAAGGTACTCCTTTAGATCAGACAAGGAGCAGAAGGTGAAGTTGAGGGTTCCGGGTTCCTGTCACCTGCTGGCAGGGAACAGCCACAGACCTATGAGTGAAAGTTTCTCCAGCCCTGCCCCACCACACGGAAGTGCTGTCAGCTTCTGCACATCACCACCCTCCTCAGGGAGA